>NC_068449.1:35217879-35817879 GCF_023373465.1 Oncorhynchus keta | reverse complement strand
GGGTTGGTCCAGTAACCGAAAGGTTGCTTGATTGAATCCCCGAGCTGACGAGGTAAATAAAAATGCGGTGTTCCTGCCCCTGAACAAGGTAGTTAATCTACTGTTCCTAGGCCGTCAGTGTAAATAAGTATTTGTTCTTAACTGACTTGCCTAGTTAAATAAATAAAATAAGATTTGGCACAGTATTTACAAATGTACACAGCTTTTCCTTCTACATTAGCTCCAGTGAAATGTTTCCACACATCAGATCGTTCCCGTGGCATTTTCCTGTAAAGATTGAAAAAAATAGTAAAATAACGACAGATACAATTCCATGTACAGATAAATGGTTAATCTGTCTAGGAAAGGCGTTCTGCTAGCGGAACCCCACCACAACATTCCGCTGAAAAGGCAGCATACGAAATTCAAAAATATTTTTTAGAAATATGTAACTTTAACACATTAACAAGTCCAATACAGCAAATGAAAGATAAACGTCTTGTTAATCTACCCATGGTTTCCGGTTAAAAAATGATTTACAGCGAAAGCACAACATATGATTATGTTAGGTCAGAGCCAAATCACAAAAACACACAGCCATTTTTCCAGCCAAAGATAGGAGTCACAAAAAGCAGAAATATAGATAAAATGAATCACTAACCTTTGATCTTCATCAGATGACACTCATGTCATGTTACAAAATATGTGTATGCTTTGTTCGATAATGTGCATATTTATATAAAAAAATCTCAGTTTACATTGGCGCGTTATGTGCAGTAATGTTTTGATTCCAAAACATCTGGTGATTTTGCAGATATACTCATAAATAACATTGATAAAAGATGCAAGTGTTATTCACAGAATTAAAGAGACTTATCCTCTATGCAACCACTGTGTCAGATTTCCCAAAAACTTTACGGAAAAAGCATAATCTGAGAACGGCGCTCAGTACCCAATTCAGCCAAAGAAATAGCCGCCATTTTTGCGTCAACATTAGTTAGTAAAAACACAAAATGTTCACTTACCTTTGATCTTCTTCAGAAGGCACTCCCAGGAATCCCAGTTCGACAATAAATGACTGATTTGTTCCATAAAGACCATCATTTAGCCACTTGTTGTTAGCGTGTTCAGCCCAGTAATCAATCTTCATGAGGAGCAAGCACTTCCTCCAGACAGAAACTTAAGAAGTTCCGTTACAGGTCGTAGAAACAAGTCAAATGATGTTTGCAATCAATCTTTAGGATGTGTTTAACTTAAATCATCAATATGGTTCCAACTGGAGAATTTCATTGTCTGAAGAAAAGCACTGGAATGAGAGCATACTCTGTCGGGAGCGCGCGTCATGAGACCGAGGCTCTCTGCCAGACCACTCACGAAAAGTGCTCCTATGAGCCCCTCCTTTTATAGTAGAATCCTAAAACTAGGATTTAAAGGCGGTGACATCTAGTGGAAGCCATAGGAAGTGCTAGCACATCCATAACTATCAGGGATTTGAAAATCGATTTCTCACTTCCTGTTTGGATTTCTTCCCAGAATTTTGTCTGCCGTATGAGTTCTGTTATACTCACAGACATCATTCAAACAGTGTGTTTTCTATCCAATACTAATAATAATATGCATATATCTGGGACAGAGTAGGAGGCAGTTCAGTTTGGGCACGCTATTCATCCAAAAGTTAAAATACTGCCCCCTGTCCCAAAAAAGTTAAGCAGTGAGATTAAACAACTCCTTCGTAAGATAAATGTTTTAAAATTAAACATGTATGGAAACAGGTGAATTAACACTCCTCAGTTAGCAGGCACAAGCAAGCTAAAACCCACATGGTAGCAAAAACTAACTTGCAGAAATGATTGACAAGTTAATGTTTTAAACACACTTTGCTGTAGGCTTCTATAGGCTTCTATTTACAAGTTACAAGTTATGGCAGTATTGTAATCAAAACTTACCAGAAAGCATGTAATCCTTGGCTCAGACAGTGTAGTAGTGTGGGCTCAATAGCATCTCATTAGTACATTTCTTTGCAAAAATGTCAACCTGTTTTTGCTTTGTCATTATGCGGTATTGTGTGTAGATTGTTGGGGAGGGGGGGGGGGTCAATTGAATACATTTTAGAATAAGGCTATAACTTAACCACTTGCTCCTACCCGACACGCAGGCGTCCCATCTAGACATCTGGAAATGCAAATGCACTACGCTAAATGCTAATAGCACTCGTTAAAACTCAAACGTTCATTAAAATACACATGCAGGGTACTGAATTAAAGCTACACTCGTTGTGAATCCAGGCAACAAGTCAGATTTTTTAAATGCTTTTCGGCGAAAGCATGAGAAGCTATTATCTGATAGCATGTAACACACCAAAAGACCCGCAGGGGACGTAAACAAAATAATTAGCATAGTCGGCGCTACACAAAACGCACAAATAAAATATAAAACATTCATTACCTTTGACCATCTTCTTTGTTGGCACTCCTAGATGTCCCATAAACATCACTATTGGGTCTTTTTTATCGATGAAATCGGTCCATATATAGCCTAGATATCGGTCTATGAAGACTGTGATCAATGAAAAAAATAGCGTTTTATAACGTAACGTCATCACGAGGCCATCACGAGGCGATGTATAGCTGTACGTCTGGAAATAATGTCCGGGTAAATCTCAACCAAAATATCCGGTCGGAGACCGGAAGAAAGGCGCTACCTTGTGCACGTTTGACCAAGAAACAAATCGTAGGCAAATGACAAGACTGTTGACATCGTGTGGAAGCTGTAGGTATTGCATGGTCAAAGGTAATTTAATGTGGTTCACATTCAACAATGGGTTCAAGTGGCGTATGGATATTTTCGCATTTTCAGTGATCAGATTTTCCTGCGCTTTTCGATGAAACGTTCTGTTATAGTCACAGCCGTGATTTAACCAGTTTTATAAACGTCTGAGTGTTTTCTATCCACACATACTAATCATATGCATATACTATATTCCTGGCATGAGTAGCAGGGCGCTGAAATGTTGTGCGATTTTTAACAGAATGTTCGAAAAAGTAGGGGGTAGGAGTAACAGGTTAACAGTGGAAAAAGTGAAGGGGTTTGAATATTTTCCGAATGCACTGTCTGAGTCATGAATTTATGAACTGACAATTGTTTATTTTTCTGTATCTTTTGGAAAATTTTGCGTGATTTCAATGAATTGGGTGCATGTATGTATCTGATAGGCCATACATTAAACCCACAACCATGGGATGGCTAGTGCCACCCTCTTACCAACATTTGACTGCATCCAGTCTTTTATGGGTGTTTGTTTACCATACTTTGTGCAGATGAGTGTGGGCTATCTAGTAGAAATTGTTACATTGAACTTAAATTGTGTATGATTGTTGTGTACACTCCTGCTCCTCCTATATCAAACAGGACAGGCGCCCTTTATCTAACCCTCTCCTTCACTCTTCAAATGTAATAAGGTTTGACGTTTACGCTGTGATCACACACCCTAACGATAGGTCCCTTGTGTTTTGCTCAGGAATGGTGTTCCTAGGCTGTTTTGCATTTTTACAATTTGCATCATGGTTATTTTCTACTGTCACAAGGACGATTTGACCTCTGAGACAGCACAGGCCCCAGCGCGGGTGTGTGTACGCTCGTGTGCCTGTGTTTGTTCTTCCCAACTCTGATTTCAGCAGTTGAGTGACATCTCAGAAGTGGGTCATATTTTCTCCCTCGGGCAACTTCCTACATACTGTTGAAGTCGGTAGTTTACATACACTTAGGTTGGAGTCATTAACTCGTTTTTCAACCACTCTACAAATTTGTGCAATTTCCGCCTGAAGACATACCCAAATGGGGTGGGGCGGCAGACACACGCATCTCACATTTCATGACATTAAATGTTTATATATTGCTTCTAAAATAAATACAAAATCACATTTTATATTATTAATTTCAAACAAGGGCATTAGCATGATAAGAACTTACCAGTCCAAAACTATGTCCTCTCCTGTTAAAAAATATTCCTCCACAATCGCTAAATGAAGCGTCCTACAACAATCTCTGTCTCACCTTCCCAATCAATTTATTCTAAAGTTGTGTGTACATCTGTATATCTAGATTTAGCTTTCCCTGACTTAGTCGCCATAATGATTGATATATAAACAGCTGAATCTGCGCATTCACCAAACAATAATATGCGTAGCTTCTTCCGGTATGAAAATTCAATAGCGCATGACTCTCTTTACGCTGGCGATGACTACATGGGTTGGTCTTGCAACACATAAACATGACGTATTGCCGTTTAGCTCAGCTCATTGGCTATCTACACAGCTAGATTTCAAGACGATCAGTGGTCATTGGGTTAAAAGACAGTCAATCAACGAAACAGCGGGCAAATCATCGGTGCACAATACAGTCATTACTTGTTGTCTTCAAATCGATTTCTTTCAGTCAATACGTCCAGCGAAATGGCCCCAGGTTTGATTGTGTTACAAACAAACCAGTTGATTGCAGTGAAACCAAACATGACTGGAAAAGTCACGTTCTGTGTGGGTGATTTACCTGGAATGAGTCGTCAAATGGAATGAGACGGAATTCACTACACAAGCGGTTCACAAAATGTTTTGTGTTAGGCTATAAAAACGTATTTAATCAAAAAAAAGATCATTAGCATTGGAATTGCAAACAGACGAAGATCGTCAAAGGTAAACCATTTATTTTAATGAAGTTTGATTATGTTACCCATGTGCTGGTTAAAAAATAAAAACAATTATGGGGCTCTATGCTCAGATAATTGCATCGCATTCTTTCGCAGTAAATCCTTTTTTAAATCTGACAACGCAGTTGGATTAGCAAAATTCTAGGCTTTCGATACATGTGAGACATTTGTATTTTCATGAATGTTTAATATGACTATTTATGTAGCGAGCACTGTATGTTGTGGAATTTCAGCCCGCTATCGGGTTCCGTGCGCAGAGAGGTTAACAAACTATAAATGTCAGGAATTGTGAAAAACTGAGTTTAAATGTATTTGGTTAAGGTGTATGTACACTTCCGACTTCAAAAGTATATCTTCATAAGTAGATTCCCCATCAGAGCGCAGAGCGCCAAAAGCTAACACGACAATGTAAGCTTCTACAATAATAAAAAAAAATACCTTCACAGTTCCAGCACATAATACCTTGAGGAATCGAAACACACCAGTGCTCCCAACCCCCCCTGCCACCTCCCTTCCCTGGTCCTCTCCGTTCCCCCTGACTGCGCTAGCTGACTGAGTGCCTGCCTGTTGATCCTAGGAGGGGGATAGCCACTGATCCACAGCCTGGGAGAAGACCCACTACCTGGAGGTTATATACAGAGAGGAGAGCCCTCAGCTGATCTACTACTATAGAGCACCAACTAATCAACCAACATTTGGGTAAGGACATAGGGTCCTATGTTTCTCCTCTTCCTTATTTGACAGTCCACCCTCTTCTTGAGTGTGTGTTTGTCTTTTGTGTTCTGCCTCATTTTTCAGGGCTGTGGAGTGGGGACCTCCCGCCCGCTGACAAAGCTGTTGTCATGGAGACGTGTCTGGGACTTTTGCAGCACAGTAATCTCCACACAACAGAGAAGCCAATGCACAGAGGGGGCACCCAGACAAAAAAGGGGGGAGTAAAGAAAGAGTGGGGGGGGTGAGACAAGGAGGAGCCTGGAGGTTAGGATGACAGAGCAGATTTAATTGTGTCCAACCAGCCAACACACAGGAGTACTACAGGCTGCTTTGTGGTTAGTTTGGGTGTTCTTTGTGGACTTGGTGTTACTAATGGGGACCTTCAGTGCTTGTTGTACATATTGTTCATCGTTTTCTCGTCAGCATGTCTATTTTGTTCTTAAAACAGTAGACTAAGTGTCTGTGACGCACAGCCCGTCAGTGCATGGCCTGAGGTTTGTCTGTGTTCAGCTTGGAGTTGGACTAACTACGTAGATGGGAATGTGACTGGCATGTGGAGAAGGGGGGCAGATCCACGGATGGAGGGACAAAGGTTATCTATTCTCCTAGCATCCGGAGTCATGTGACCAGCGCTGGGCCTGTGGGAATGAGGGGTGGGAGGAGGAGAGAGACACTTGATTTGGCTGGTGTTGGTGTATAACCCTGCAGGAGGACAACCAACTTTTTCCACTGGGTCACTGGTGCTACCAACCTTTTCAGTTGATGGCACCTGCACATGATTTGGTCGCAGCAATTAAAAATGAATAAATAATGATAAATGATAATGGCGTGTGTCCTATAATGTGCCTGCATTTCATACAGAACCAGGCTAATAATGAATGTAAGCATTTTAGCCAGGTAGTCTAGGACAACAAAAACTAAAAGCGTGTACTGTATGACAGTGATAGACCATTTCGGCAAAATGAAAGAGAGGAGGATGGCATTGGCGTCCATCTTTTAAATTAGCTTTCCCTTGTGTCCTTACCTTTATTTGGATAGATTTATCGTAACAGATAAGACTTAAAATTAAGTGCAAAATCTATTGCAGATTTCAAAGTGCTGTGTGTTCTTTTCTGACAAATCATCAAGAGCGGGTATTCCCAATGCCGTCGGAGGTACGCCAAATAAAAATGTGATTCACATTTTAAAAACAAAACTATAAAAAAATCTTCGCATTTTCAAACAGTACATTTAGATTTTCCAACTAGGCTAGGCTAGTTTTTTTTCTCTCTTGCCTTAGTAGCCTAGTTTCACTGCCAAAAATAAAATGAAACCATCTAGTGTTCAGCGAAATAACAATACAATGTCAAATATAGGTAGCCTAGTCAAGTAATTAACATCCAATCACGTTAACTGTTACTCTCTCGCGGGCAACCGCGAGAAAATGCACAGGCATTTTAAACAAAACACGACAATTTGAAAAATAAGCCACAGGAGTTTTTTGAGCGAGAATAAAGCTAACTTTCGAGTAGTAAGACGTATAAAAGCAACATAGCATTTAATAAGAAGGGGCTAGAAGCGTCTTATATGGTGAGATACCGAGTGGCTCGGACAGGCAAGCCCCATACTGTTGTGGAGGACTTAATTCTTCCTGCTGCCGCGGATATGGCTGGGGCAATGTTGGGGCAAAAGGCCCAAAAACTATACAGACAATGGCTTCATCAAACACCACTGTTTCAGTGACATGGCAGGAAATGTTTTGTAACACTTACTGCTATGCATACAAGCCAGTGAATTATATGTGTTACAGCTGGATGAGTCAACAGACGTGGCAGGCCTGGCACAGCTCCTGGTATATGTCTGTTAACGTTCATGGGGGTCAATTTAAGGAAGACATCGTCTTCTGGAAACCAGGACAACATGAGAGGATATTTTTAAAGTACTGGACAACTTTGACATCAAATGGACTTTGGTGGTCAAGATGTGTTATCTGTACTGCTGGCGCAAAAGCTAGCAGTACAGCCATGATATTGAGAAATACAGTGGTTCCTCCTTTAAAAGTTGCGAGCTTATGCCGAGGGACTTGGAGGTAATTTGTGGTTTAGTACGGTACCCTGCGTCACCACTTCATTGCTCCAGACCAGCGCAGGGGGGAGTTAGAGCACTGATTATTAGAGGTCGACCGATTTAACTTCTTGACGGGATCATTTTCATCAACATCCGCTGAATTGCAGAGCGCCAAATTCAAATTAAATTACAAAAAATATTTAATTTTCATGAAATAACAAGTGCAATATAGCAAAACACAGCTAAGTTTGTTGTTAATCCACCTGGTGTGTCAGATTTCAATAAAGCTTTTCGGCGAATGCTATCCAAGCATTTATGTAAGCACATCTCTCTCAGTAGACAAAATATTACAAACAGCTAGCAGCCAAGTAGATGGTCATGAAAGTCAGAAAAGCAATAAATTAAATCGCTTACCTTTGATCTTCGGATGTTTGCACTCACGAGACTCCCAGTTATACAATAAATGTTCCTTTTGTTCCACAAAGATTATTTTTATATCCAAAATACCTCCATTTGTTTGGAGCTTTATGTTCATAAATTCACAGGCTCGAGCGGTCACGACATCGCAGACGAAAATTCCAAATAGTATCCGTAAAGTGCGTAGAAAGATGTCAAATGTTTTTTATAATCAATCCTCAGGTTGTTTTTACAATATATAATCGATAATATGTCAATCGGAATGTAGCTTCTTCCATAGGGGAGAGAGAGAAAATGGCTGTTGCGCATGAAAAACTCTGCTGGCACCCAGCCACCCACTGACGCAATGGATTCTTTCTCGCTCATTTTTCAAAATAAAAGCCTGAAACTATGTCTAAAGACTGTTCACAGCTTGAGGAAGCCATATGAAAAGGAATCTGGTTGATATCCCATTAAATGGAGGCAAGGCATCCAATGGAACAGAGAGCTTTCAGGAAAAACAGCACTTCCTTGTTGGATTTTCCTCAGGTTTTCGCCTGCAATATCAGTTCTGTTATACTCACAGACAATATTTTGATAGTTTTGGAAACTTTAGTGTTTTCTATCCTAATCTGACAATTATATGCATGTTCTAGTTTCTAGGCCTGAGAAATAGGCAGTTTCAAATGGGTACGTTTTTTTAGCCAAAAACGAAAATACTGCAAACAGTTGCTCCCGATGCCACCTGTGTACACTGCAGCATCCACCTAGAGGCTCTTGCTGCCAAGGGATTGCCTGACCACTTGAAAGATGTTTTGGACACTGCAGTACAAATGGTTAACTTTGCAATGATATGGGCAGCGACCATGTAACGCTTTTACAACATACAGAAGTGTGCTGGTTATAAAGTATAGACACGTTTTTTTTTAAATTCAGAGACGGGCTCATAGTTTTCTTTACTGACCATACTTTTCACTTGTCTGACCGCTTGCATGATGAATGACGAATTTCTTACAAGACTGGCCTATCTGGGTGGCGTTTTTTTCTCGCCTGAATGATCTGAATCTAGGATTACGGGGACTCTCCAACTATATTCAATGTGCGGGATAAAATTGAGGCTATGATTAAGAAGTTGGAGCTATTTTCTGTCTGCATTAACAAGGACAATACACAGGTCTTTCCATCCTGGTTTGAATTTTTTTCTGTGTGCAAACTCAAGCTTACGGACGATGTCAAATAGTGAAGCACCTGAGTGAGCTGGGTGAAACGGACGACACAACTAGATTCGTTATCCCTTTCATGCCCTACCTCCAGTCCACTTACTGATATCTGAACAAGAGAGTCATCGAAATTGCAACAAGCGGCTCTGTGAAAATATCATTTAATCAGAAGTCACTGCCAGATTTCTGGATAGGGCTGTGGTCAGAGTTTCTTGCCTTGGCGAATCTCACTGTTAAGACACTGATACCCTTTGCAACCACGTACCTATGTGAGAGTGGATTCTCGGCCCTCACAAGCATGAGAACTAAATACAGGCACAGGGGAAATGATTTTAAGACCCTTCTCATTAACCGGTGGTGTTATTCACAATTTTCGATTAACAAATGTTTTATATGTAAGTTGGCTAAATAAAGAGCAAAATTATTTGGAATCGTAAATAAATGTATTTATTATTATTTGTGCCCTGGTCCTATAAGAGCTCTTTGTCACTTCCCACGAGCCGGGTTGTGACAAACTCACACTAATTCTTATGTTTAATAAATGTATTGTATAGTGTGCGTGTGGCAGGCTTACAATAATGGCAAAAAAAAAAGGTTTGAGTGCGCGCTCACCCTGGTGGTAGAGGGGGTACGCAGCTCGAGGTTGAATGTTTGAAGGGGTGCAGGACTATAAAAAGTTTGGGAACCACTGCTCTAGAGAGCAAAATAAAAAAACAAACCTTGATATACCAAAATGATATCACTTCAACAAAAAATTGTAAATGGCTTATCCAACTCCAGGATAAGCAATTTACATGCACCTTTTGATATTCCTCTCACTTTTATCCCTGAACCCATGAATAAACAGTATATTCCTAATTTAAATTCGTATGGGTTAAATGGAATAGTGACTGACTGTAAGGCCTATAAACTCACATGTAGCGTAATATAATATTAACTCCTGCAAAATTATGCATTTCTTGCAGTAAAATGATATAACTAATGTTAATTTTGTCACAGGAACAGGAGTGGGAAAATGTGATTTCTTTCAGCTTCTCTTGAGAAAATAGGAATGTGAGTGTGACATTGTTATTCAAGCAGACAGTGTTCCAACCACACATAATATGTATCTAAGAGGAACTGAAGTCAGAAACATGTTTCATAGCTTTCTCAGCTTTTCATTTCCTTAAAACCAGTCAAACGGATGACATTTGGACATTTTGCACAGGAACAATGTTTCTGCTTTTAAAATAGTTTTTTCTCCCCGGTCCCTAAACGAAACTGACAACTTTACAGGTGTTAGATTACTAATGCATTCATTCTATCGAAATACATTATTCTGGTGAGTACTACTTTATTTAGTCTTCTAGGGCAACAAGTTGACATAAGAGAAGCTGAATGTGTTGAACTATAGTTGACAAACAAATGGCAAACCATGTCAGAAATTATCATTACCTACCAAATGTTGAAAATGATAAGCAGAAATGTATCTAAATTAGAGGTGAAAGTAGATAGTTATATCAGTCCATTACTTTGACTGACCTTCATGTATTAATGTGGAAGATTTCAAGAACTTTGATAGTTTCTTCAAGTGCAGTCGCAAAACTCAAGCGTTGTGATGAAACTGGCTCTCATGAGGACCGCCACAGGAAAGGAACACCCAGAGTTACCTCTGCTGCAGAGGATAAGTTCATTAGAGTTTCCAGCACCTCTGATTGCAGCCCAAATAACTGCTTCACATAGTTAAAGTGACACATCTCCACATCAACTGTTCAGAGGAGACACTGTGAATCAGGCCTTCATGGTCAAATTGCTGCAAAGAAACCACTAAGAACACCAATAACAAGAAGGGACTTGCTTGGGCCAAGAAACACGAGCAATGGACATTAGACCGGTGGAAATCTGTTCTTTGATCTGATGAGTCCAAATTTGAGATTTTTGGTTCCAACTGCTGTGTCTTTGAGATGCAGAGCAGGTAAATGGATGATCTCCACATATGTGGTTCCCACTGTGAATCATAGAGGAGGAGGTGTGGGGGTGCTTTGCTTGTGACACTGTTGGGAATTTATTTAGAATTCAAGACACACTTAACCAGCATGGCTACCACAGCATTCTGCAGCGATACGCCATCCCATCTGGTTTGCGCTTAGTGGGACTATCATTTGTTTTTCAACAGGGCAATGACCCAACACACCTCCAGGCTGTGTAAGGGCTATTTGACCAAGAAGGAGAGTGATGGAGTGCTGCATCAGATGACCTGGCCTCCACAATCACGGGACCTCAACCCAGTTGAGATGGCTTGGGATGAGTTGGACCGCAGAGTGAAGGAAAAGCAGCCAACAAGTGCTCAGCATATGTGGGAACTCCTTCAAGACTATTGGAAAAGCATTCCAGTTGAAGCTGGTTGAGATAATGCCAAGAGTGTGCAAAGCTGTCATCAAGGCGAAGGGTGGCTACTTTGAATAATCTCAAATATATTTTGATTGAACACTATTTTGCTTACTACTTGATTCCATATGTGTTATTTCATAGTTTTCATGTCTTCATTGTTTTTGTACAATGTAGAAAATAGTCAAATGAAAGAAATGGTCCTTCTGTAGCTCAGTTGGTAGAGCATGGCGCTTGTAACGCCAGGGTAGTGGGTTCGATTCCCGGGACCACCCATACGTAGAATGTATGCACACATGACTGTAAGTCGCTTTGGATAAAAGCGTCTGCTAAATGGCATATATTATTATTATTATTATAGAAAAACCCTTGAGTAGGTGTCCAGACTTGACTGGTACTGTAGTTTATTTTATTAAAACACATGGTATGTCTATTTATGGGGAAAATACATGGGGAAAAATGTAGACTGGTCGAACAATGATGACTGAATATCCAATGTTCTCTGTTGGTTATGTGAACTCATCGGGGATAAGGTTGATGCTCTCTGCTGGTGCCAATAACATATACTAAAATGAGCAGAAGCCTAACTATGAAAGAGATTAGTCTTCATTGTCTTCTCTTTACAGCAATAAATATTTGCTTTCCAAACTATGATGAAATATTGCGATATGCCATTCTTTTCACTGACAGTCCCAACTCAACAAATTGCGGGCCCTTCTGACTGTAGGCAATGCGATTATATAACAATCCACAGCTTATTATTTTAAAGAAGATAATAATCATTTAGTCAAATCATGCTTTCTGGTGTAGTATCCTATTTTTAAATGTATTTCTGTTTAAGACAGGAGTAGGCTATATAATTTTGGCAATTTTACTTTAGGGGAAGCTTGGCTTATGGCCACTCCGCCTATGTCTGTAGCGCACTTTCAAAACTGGATTGATGCGGAAAACAATCATGATTCTGCTAGCCTTTCCATCTAACCGAAGACGGTTAACTTCTTGCGTCGAGCCATCCCGGATCCGGGATCGTGAATACAGCCTCAAGCTCATTACCATAACGCAACGTTAACTATTTATTCATGAAAATCGCAAATGAAATGAAATCTATTTGCTCTCAAGCTTAGCCTTTTGTTAACAACACTGTCATCTCAGATTTTCAAAATATGCTTCTCAACCATTGCAAAACAAGCATTTTTGTAACAGTATTGATGGCTAACGTAGCATTTAGCGTTAGCATTCAACATGCAACATTTTCCACAAAAAACAGAAAAGCATTCCAATAAAAATCATTTACCTTTGAAGAACTTCAGATGTTTTCAATGAGGAGACTCTGTTTAGATAGCAAATGTTCCGTTTTTACAAAAAATATTATTTGTGTCGACTAATCGCTCCGTTTTGTTCATCACATTTGGGGAGGGGAAAAAAAATATATATATATTAAGTCATTAAAACGCGAACTTTTTTTCCAAAATATTGACAGAAACATGGCAAACCGATGTTTAGAATCAATCCTCAAGGTGTTTTTCACATATCTGTCGACGATAAAATCCATTGTGGCATTTTACTTTCTCTTCTGAAGAAATGGAACGCGCATGGACCTACAGATTACGCACACAGGACACCGGGCGGGACACCAGGTAAATGTAGTCTCTTATGGTCAATCTTCCAATGATATGCCTACAAACACGTCACAATGCTGCAGACACCTCGGGGAATAGACAGAAACCGCAATTCCTGGCGCATTCACAGCCATATAAGGAGACATTGGAACACAGCGCCTTCAGAATCTGGGGCATTTCCTGTATGAAACTTAATCTTGGTTTCGCCTGTTGCATTAGTTCTGGGGCACTCACAGATAATATCTTTGCAGTTTTGGAGACGTCAGAGTTTTGTTTTTCCAAGGCTGTCAATTCCATGCATAGTCGAGCATCATTTCGTGACAAAATATTGCGCTTAAAACAGGCACGTCTTTTTATCCAATAATGACATGGCGCCCCCATAGGTTGAACAGGTTAAGCTATCATTTGCATCACATATGGCTACACAAAGTATAGACATAGGCCCTGCGCACACAAGGGCGTTTTTGTGCCGATGTCGCCTCTTCAGAAAGTTGGTTGATTTTTGCTTATTTGCGCATTACTGTTTGAATAAATCATGTTGATAAAAAATGTATTAAAATATTTGTGAACCAAAATGTCACTGGCACCCTTGCGACCAATAAAATAAAGTTTGTTGCACTGCCAAGTCAAACGGTCGCAAATGTGACGGTTTTGGTCGCAGTATCAAACCCCGTTCCTGACGTGACAACAAAGTGTGTCCTTCTGAAATGTGTTCTCTGTATACTGATACAGTGCAAGGTGACCCAACAGTCATGACCCCACTCGCATGATTGAGATGATCTTTTAGGCCTATTTCTAATATGTACCATTTAGATTAGGCCTACCTCTAGTGTGTAAGATTTAGATTAGGCCGACTTCTAATGTGTAAGATTTAGATTAGGCCTACTTCTAGTGTGTAAGATTTAGATTAGGCCGACTTCTAATGTGTAAGATTTAGATTAGGCCTACTTCTAGTGTGTGTGGTTTAGATGAGGCCTACTTCTAATATGTAAGATATAAGGGTAAAACTGCAGTGTGAGATCTGTTGGCGAGGGGAGTATGTCTGTGGGTCAAGGGTTGAAATTGCTGTGTGTGTGTGAGAGAGAGAGAGAGGGCGCGAAGGTTTGTTTGGTTTAAAACCGTGTGTAATATAAGGTGATAACAGAGCGATAATGGCGTCCTTGGTCTGTGCTGTCTCAAACAGCTGGTAAACAGGGAGAGAGGGAGGGCCCTGTAGAGAGCAGCAGAGCGGAAGGTAGTATAGTACCTAGGTCTGTACTGATAAATAGCTAAGTTTCTGTCTTCCGCTTAGTGTGTTAGCTTGTTTACATTGGATTGTGGGTAGAGGTTTTCGACATTGGGTTTGGGGGCTGGGGAGGAGTGGTGTGTGATTGTCTAAGAAGCTCATTATTTTTGGTGGAATTGTGAGTGACTACGAGTTCTCTGCTTGTGTTTAAATGTTTGGTAGTGTAGGGCACGCTAATGTGCATACTATGTTGTGATTTGTCTGAGTGACAGCATTCCTGTACCATACTAACCTTTCCTCCCTTCCTGTTCTTCAGGTGTCCCCCTCTCCTGGAATCCCAACATCTGCTGAGTCATCAGTAGTGAGTCAGGGTGTCATGGCCACCGGGCCCAGGACACGCAGAGATCACCCCTCATAGTGCTTCCCCCAGCCAGCCACCTGCAGACACACACACACTGGAGGAGGCACAGGGGTGGCAATGATGACCACATCACATATGAACGGTCATGTGACTGAGTCAGACGGCGGAGGAAGTGGAGGAGGCGAGTCGAACCAGGAGGAGCCCCAGCAGTGGCACAGGGAGATGGCAGTGGACTGCCCAGGGGACCTGGGTGCTCGTACCCTGCCTGTGCGGCGCTCTGCCCAGCTGGAGAGGATCCGTCAGCACCAGGAGGACCTGAGGAGGAGGAGGGAGGAGGATGGCAGGAACAGACAGGAGCTAGATCTTAATGCTTCCATACGGCTCAAGAAGCTATCTCAGAACCCCAAGGTGGGCATCGATAACCCCACCTTCGACCCCATTGAAGGCCCCGTAGGGCCCATGGGACTTCCACCCAACCTGGGGGGCCCTACTCTACTGGGTGAGTAGGACTGAGTATGGCAATACTCTTAACAAAGCCATACAATATAATAGTGTTCTATTAAGTTGTGATTCTGAACAGAATAGTTATTTGGCGTTAGCCTTGAGCACTAGCAAGGATAAAGTGCTAACAAGCAAGTGGCTGTCTCTTGCTGAAATCGAATGGTAAAATTTATGCTCTGAAAACAAGGTGAAGAAAGTGCTATTTTGCTTAAGACAATCCTTTCAGATTTATGGGGGTAGGGTCGATTTGGAGTTCAGGATAGGGCTCTAGCTGTCTAGCTTTCCTTCAGACTCTTAACAAAAGTTCACTTTTCCTGTTCCAGGTAGGCTTATGAATGAGACCAAACACACACACACACACACACACACACACACACACACACACACACACACACACACACACACACACACACACACAGCAGTCTATAGGCCTGTAGTCAGTGCATTCTTCTTCTAAAGCTCTCTGAGGGAGTCCTACTTCACTCCCACTTAATTCTCTGATGATCGGGAGGCTGGGGTCTGGGAAAGACTGAGCCTGAGGGAGGGAAGTAGGGAGTGAGAGCAAGAAGGAGGTGGTACGTGAGGAGGTGTGTGTGGTAGCAGCATTCCTTGGGTGGGGGGTGTTAATTAAAAACTCTGTTACAAAACATTCTGACCCAGGCTGCAATGGCTGCTCTCTGGCCCTCCATTTTCTGTAATTTATTTTATTTTTCAGCCCCATCTCCTGTCTTTCAACTGCCCTACCGTTCCTCCTGCCAAGTTAATAATGTATTGAAGTGATACCTATCATATAGCCTGGGCCTAGCCTAAGAAAACAATATGTAGGACAGAAGGTACTCAGTGAAGTCAATGGCGCGTGACAGCAGATCCTCCATCAGATGAGACGACTAACCTCCCACTTAGATACTCCCTTTTACACACACGCAGACCAGACTGTCTCCTTATTTTTGTCTTAGTTAGACTGGACAGATATGTCTAAGAGAGGGGTCTGGATTTGAGAGAGCTGGTAAGGTTTAAGAATATGATGATTATTTTGGAGTTTTATCACTGATATAAATGTTCTGTCTTGACCATAATCTCTGTATGAGTTCACTGTAATTCTTTCCTGAATCTGAGCATTTGTTTCTGGCTGTTGTGTAATGTATGGTTGATCTATCTGTATAGCATATGCATGTCTGATTCTCCTCCTTCCCCACTCTCCCTGCATACAGAGTTGGAGGAGCTGCTGATGTCCCTAAAGCAGGTGCAGCACTGCCTGTCTGACGCCCAGAGCCAGGAGGACGTGGAGCTGGTGCTGCAGCTGGTCCAGAAGACTGACTTCCAGAAGGCCTTCAACATCCACAACGCTGTGGCCCAGCACATGAACAGGCCCAGCCCGCCCTTCCCACACACAGACCGCGCTCAGGGCCTGGCACAAGAGGTGAGTCCTGCTCTGGAGTCCGTTTGGGGTGTTATGGTTAGCTGATCATAGAGCTGTGCTTACAGAGCTGGCCCAGCAGCACATGAACCGACCCAGCCCGCCCTTCCCCACACACTGCCCTTAAAGCCTGGTCCACGAGCTGAGACTCAGATGCTGATATCAAGTCAGTTTGCAG
The DNA here is from genome assembly GCF_023373465.1 of Oncorhynchus keta. NCBI lineage: Eukaryota > Metazoa > Chordata > Actinopteri > Salmoniformes > Salmonidae > Oncorhynchus > Oncorhynchus keta. The sequence goes on along the minus strand of NC_068449.1, from coordinate 35,801,154 downwards.
TATTACTATGTTATAGTTGAGTGTAGGGCTTGCGAAAGGTAAACTGCTTCTAGATCTGTGCCTACAGATGTTGCCCTGAAGAAAAAATACAACTGGCTCATGAGGAAAGCGGAAGACTCCGTTAGATCCAGAGTGTTTTCTTCAACATGGTTAAGGGTAGGATTTGTGGAGTAGTAAGCTGATCCTAGGATCTGTTGCCTGTGGGCAATGTCTACCCGGAGCATACTGAGTAGGGCTAGGGAAGAGGATGTAGGCTGAGGGTCCAATAATACAGAATAATTCTCCTGTATACCCACTCCCACATCAACCCCTCCACTGGTCTTCGACCCATTTCAGACTGCGTGGGAACTAGAATAGAAGGAAATGGGAGGGGGACATCAAACTTGATCTGAGGCCAAGCTAACAGGCCAAAAAGTGAGGACTGAGGAGGGTCTGTGTGACACAATGACAGGAATACGCACACTAAGGCAGGCACATAAACACACACACTGAAACACGCATGTACACAAACACACACAAGCAATCAAGTACGACTTGTAGGAGTTGTGGAAAATGTTGCCGAAATTAGGTAGCCGACGAGCCTTGAAGTTGAAGTTCAGCAGAGTTTGTGCAGTGTAAGACGTTTTTAATGGGCAAGAAACCACATCAAAGTACCACATGACTTTTTTAATGTTTTGTCCACTAATGGCACTTGATTGAGGAGAGCGCCTCGTTGCCTGGAATCGCTGTTGTGTGAAGAAGTGGTAATGAGACTCAATAATAAACTTGTTTATTGTTGTTTTCCTGTTCTCTCATTCTGCCCCAGCAGCACAGAACAGCTCTTGTACTCAAGCACCATCATTAGAGCCCAGACGTAGAACTGAAACTCACTGACCTGGACAAGACAGGACACTCACAATAAGGGCGTCTCTGTCTCTGAGGCTGCTGCCTGCACCATTATAGACTCACTGACACCAGCCAGAGCCACCACCGTTTTTTTCATTAGACACCAAACGGGAGAAAATGGGCTTAAATGGGGTCGGAATACCAGAATTTTCCCTGTGTGTGTGTGTGTGTGTGTGTGTATGCATGTGGACGGAATACATTGGCCTATAATATACATACCTTTTTCCATGCCAAATGGTCCCTATTCCACGATCAACTTGGGCCTTTTTTAAACAGCAACGGTAGAGGTGTTTCAGCCTTGAATGTTGTGCCCTCAGTATGTACGGAGTTTTCTATTGGCCAGCCCTTATGTGGACCATGTCACCATTGTGTACCTTATGGTAGAGTCACAACCACCAATGAGCGAACTCTTCCGGTTCACGCTGGGTTCATATAGCCAAAATAAAGCATCCCAGTGGTCAAGAAAAATGACGGCCACTAATTGCTCGGCGTTGAAGTTGGTCTCCACCGCCAAGCTCACGCAGCGTTGCTGCTCAATGAACAGAGGAATGTTTGGTGGAAAAGAGGCGAGTGCTGAGTTATGCTAGTTTTTATTTTATTTTTTATTTCACCTTTATTTAACCAGGTGGGCTAGTTGAGAACAAGTTCTCATTTGCAACTGCGACCTGGCCAAGATAAAGCATAGCAGTGTGAACAGACAACACAGAGTTACACATGGAGTAAACAATTAACAGGTCAATAACACAGTAGAAAAAAAGGGGGAGTCTATATACATTGTGTGCAAAAGGCATGAGGAGGTAGGCAAATAATTACAATTTTGCAGATTAACACTGGAGTGATAAATGATCAGATGGTCATGTGCATCCAGGTATACTGATGTGGGGGAGTCAACTTATTTTAATGACATTATTTAATATATTTTAATAAGTGTGCTCCATTTGAAGTAGAGATCGAAAATAAACGTCATTACATGAAACAAAATGTTAAATCATTTGAGACTACAGGAAATAGGTTGACTGCTATGTTAAAAAAACTGCACGAATGGTTGCTTTGGTTATCAACAGCCTTGTGGCTATTGTAGTCTTTACTGTGGGGGGGAAACAATTCTCTAAATTTGTCCCAGGTGAGGCAGGTTTCATGCGAGGGAGGGGCAACTGCTCTGGCGCCTTGCCTTACCTAGTCAGTTTGGAATACTACCACAACACCATAGTGGGATTAGCCTAGGTCTGGACCACTTAAGTGAGGAGGTTTTTATTTTCCCCCATTGGGCCACCCTGGTATAACCCCACCTCCATAAACTTAATCTCAGACCCCCCTCCCTGCCTTGACTGCATTAACCTGGTCCCAGTGATGTCAGCTCCAGGGCGATTCTGGTTTGACTGACTGCACTCAAACTGGGTCGTGTTCATAAGGCACCAATTAGAAGAAAATGTATTGAAACATGGGAGGACTATCTGGACTTGTCATTGCAAAACGTTTTCAAATGTGTTCTGTTGCGTGCCCTAATGAACACAACCAAAGCTGAACCCGGGCCCGAGGCCGTCTCACTGCTTACTCTAACATGGTCTGCTGCTGGGGCCGTTCTAAAGCACCCCACAACCAAAAAGTTAAAACCAGTCAACACTATTTTAACACAAACCCCATGTATGCCATTTAGTCTGGTGAACAAAAGCATTGCAGCTGTTGAATCAAGGTGGGAAGAATCGTGTCAGATTTTCCGACCTTCCTGTGTCGATACTGCTGTCCTCTGTTTTGGTCAGTTTCTTTGATCTGAGAGAACGGGTGTAAATCATCAGGTGTGTTTTCAAGTTGGTGTGTCCTATCCCTGCTCCTCTTTCTTATACTTCCTGTGTTCTGGTGTGTCCTCCAGGTACAGTCTATGGTTTATAACAGCCAACACAAGGAGGGCTTGGAGCTCAACACCCTGCTCTCTTCCCCACATGTCCAGGTGAGGCCTCCATCCATTCCTACTCTGTCTATTTCTGTGTCTCAGTTTAACCTGTCTCTCTCTGCGCCACTTTAATGGCGGTGCATCTGGGTGCCAGTATAACCTGTGTCAGGTGTAACGTGCATCTCTGTTTAACCGGTCCCAGTGTAACGTCGGTCTATCTCCCAGTATAACCTTTTATGATCCTGGATCTCAGGGCTGGGGTTCTTCAGGTCAGGACTGTGTTGGTTCAGCTGTGATCAACTATTGGCTACATCTCTTGGCAGAAGCCGGGCCAAAGGCCTGATCTCGCTCTCTTTAACTCTCACACGTGGATGAGTTACCCGATTTCTCTGTCTGTCCCCAACATCTACAACGATGATGCTGCTCCTCTGAGACACCAGGGAATGTTCAATAGGGAGGGAACGTTTGAAACTGATGGAAAGGGGAAGTGTACTACCTGAATGTTTTGCTACAGTGTGCCCTGCGGAACACAATCCACACAGTAGGATGTGATGGAGTGAGGATATAGGAGGGGAGTGGTATTGGGGGGGGTCCCCTGTATTGTTTTGAGGGTTGCCATAGAGGTAGACCTAGTGGGGTAACTAAACCAGGCATTTCTATCCAGGGGCAGATGGAGGGAGTGGAAAATTATTTACCTGCTGGCCCTCAGGGAAAATTATTAAATTAAATTCTGTTACTCCTTACTGAAATGAAAGTTTATTTTGTAATGTTTGTCTTCCTTCCACCAGAACTAGAACAGCAGGGGGCTCTGGAAGTAATAACTACACTACTGTTAGATACAGGTCTCTGTGCGTGTGTGGATGCTTGTGTCCATGCATCTGCGTGTCTAAAAGTTAACCCAGTAAGGCTGACGAACCCGATGTCCCCTGTCCCTTCACAGGCAGTGCTTCTGGCCCATGACTGTGTTGCGGAGCAGGAGATGCAGCTGGAGCCCCTGACCCCAGATGACCACTGTGAAACTCTCACCCAGTGGGGAGGGGAGACCGTCAAGATAGTCTGCATCGAGAAGGCTAGGGACATCCCACTGGTGAGCGAGACCCCTATAAAACACACTGTCATGAATCAACATAGGAGTAGACATAGACTCTGTCTGAAGTGTACAAGCTGTTAGAGCCTTGATTCCCTCTGTCTTTTGTTTCCTCAACGTCTTGCCCCGCTCTCTCAAAACTTATTGAAGAAGAGGCTTCAAGGTCCCTCCCTTCGATCTCCTCCAATGAGCTTTGAGAGTGTTGCAAGGATTCGGGGATGGGAGGAATCAATCATTTGGCCGCTTGTACACTTTTCAGACAGCGCCAACATCGCTCTCCTCTACCTAAAAAAGTTTAAACCCTCCTGTATCTGCACAGTCACTAACCTCTGTTCTCCACTGTCTGTGTGGCAGGGAGCGACAGTGCGTAACGACATGGACAGCGTGATAATAAGCCGCATAGTGAAGGGTGGGGCGGCGGAGCGCAGCGGGCTGCTCCATGAAGGAGACGAGGTTCTGGAGATCAACGGAGTGGAGATCCGAGGAAAGGACGTCAACGAGGTCTTCGACATCCTGGCCGACATGCATGGCAACCTGACCTTCATCCTCATCCCCAGCCCACAGACCAAACCCCCGCCCATCAAGGAGACTGTGGTTAGTACAGACGCACCTTCATCCAAGAACTCACGTCTCGTCTCAGCCCCTGGGCTGGGATGGCTGTCTGAAGCAATCACACTGTTCCAGGTTCCAATTGCTCAGTGGGTTGCAGACAGGGTTGGGTAGGTTACTTTCTAAATGTAATCTGTTAGTTACTAGTTACCTGTCCAAAATTGTAATCTGTTACTTTTAGGTTATGTTCCCCTTAAGAGAAATTTTAAGAAGGCAAAAATGTATGTTACAAATTGAACAACATATATTGCAGGATAAATTAATGTAATGTTTACATAGCTGACCATACATGGATGTAAAATTTTACTTTAAGGGTGGTTATGTAGACTTCTTCTAACCATCATTTTCTACTACATATTATCATATGATTAAGTTCTATCAGAATCCCAGTCATTCCAATAAATGTTATACCCCTTGATCTTCAAGAATTGGACTTGGAAATATGGAAATATAGTTTACCCAAATTGTTTTACCTGAGCATAACCCAGAAACGGATGCAAGGACTGACCATCCATGATATCAAAGTGATTGTTGGGGCTATACAGGGCTATACAGTGTTTTTTTTACATTTACCATCTTTATAATCGTTGGAGTAAAACATGTTTATTTTGGGTTCTGGTGGGCTTTGACAGTGAACTAAGCTCATGAGGCATTTATAAGTTATATTCTTCAAGAATCAATGGGATATACACTACTGTTCAAAAGTTTGGGTTCACTTAGAAATGTCCTTGTTTTTTTGTCCATTTTTAAAATAACATCAAATTGATCAGAAATACAGTGTAGACATCGTTAATGATGTATAGCTTTATGAAATATCTACGTAGGAGTACAGAGGCCCATTATCAGCAACCATCACTCCTGTGTTCCAATGGCACGTTGTTAGCTTATCCAAGTTTATAATTTTAAAAGGCTAATTAATTGAGCATTAGAAAACCCTTTTGCAGTTATGTTAGCACAGCTGAAAACTGTCTGATTTAAATAAGCAATAAAACTGGCCTTCTAGGCATCAGCATTTGTGGGTTCGACTACAGGCTCAACATGGCCAGAAACAAAGACCTTTCTTCTGAAGCTCGTCAGTCTATTCTTGTTCTGAGAAATGAAGGCTATTCCATGTGAGAAATTGCCAAGAAACTGAAGATCTTGTACAGCGCTATGTATGACTCCCTTCAAAGAACAGCGCAAACTGTCTAACCAGAATAGAAAGAGGAATGGAAGGCCCCGGTGCACAACTGAGCAAGAGCACGAGTATATTAGAGTGTCTAGTTTGAGAAACAGACACCTCACAAGTCACAAGCTTCATTAAATAGTACCCACAAAACACCAGTCTCAACGTCAACAGTGAAGAGGCGACTCCAGGATGCTGGCCTTCTAGGCAGAGTTCCTCTGTTTAGTGTCTGCTCTTTTGCCCATCCGTAATCTTTTATTTTTATTGGCCAGTCTAAGATATGGCTTTTTCTTTGCAACTCTGCCTTGAAGGCCGGCATCCCGGAGTCGCCTCTTCACTGTTAACGTTGAGACTGGTGTTTTGCAGGTACTATTTAATGAAGCTGCCAGTTGAGGACTTGTGAGGCGCCTGTTTCTTAAAAACTAGACACTCTAATATACTTGTGCTCTTGCTCAGTTGTGCACCGGGGCCTTCCATTCCTCTTTCTATTCTGGTTAGAGCCAGTTTCGCTGATGGTTGCTGATAATGGACCTCTGTACGCCTATGTAGATATTCCATTCCAAATCAGCCGTTTCCAGCTACAATAGTCATTTACAACATTAACAATGTCTACACTGTATTTCTGAACATTTTGATGTCATTTTAATGGACAAAAATGTGCTTTCTGTCAAATACAAGAAGATTTCTAAGTGACCCCAAACTTTTGAAGAGTTGTGTATGAACTTGTTTTCCTCCAGTGTTTGTAAATATTGTAGATGTAAACAAACATTGTATAGCCTCATAACATAGTTAAAACAATGCGTGTCCCCAAAAATGGATGTAGCACCGACAGCACCCCTTTTTTAATCCTATCAAAAGTGTGCGAGTTTGAGCATGTGTCTGTTAGGCCTATGGATTCTTTCTTTTTTTTATTAGCATTAATTAGATTGAGCAATAAAAGCCCCACTTTTATTCCATAGCCTTGGATCTGAGCTATGCAGCGGTTGCAAGAGTGCATTTTTCACTGGCTGTCCACTGGTTTCAAGAACAGTGATTGATAGGCAGCTTCTTGAATTCAACCATTATTGGGTTCAAATACACATAGATTTGTGAACAGCCATCCACAACAACCACAATCCGTAAAGTGCAAATAGCTAAATGAGAGAGCAGCAGTGTGATTCACATCAATGCGCTATGTAGATATCAATAATAAGTGATATCCGTATCACGGATATCGGGGGTCGCTATCGGCCTTACCTCAAAGCATTTATTCAAGTTGGATAATCTTTGGATGCCGACAGCAGTCGCACCATTTGAAGACATAGCTTGGCCTGTAGCCTACAAAAGCCGATTCCTGCTCTTTTTCCGTGATCCATCAAACACATTTGGTGTGTCACCATAGTGGTCTCTGATTTGTGGTCTGACTAGCTCCGCTGTAACAAACTTAAACGCACACATTTTTTTCAATGCTGATTTGAATGTCATTGAGAATAGAAGTGTGCAACGTAACGGATTACCGTTACCATTTTCTTTTTTTAAGTAATCCATTACAAGTAACGAATTACACGCAATCCGTTACTCCCCAACCCTGGTTGCAGAGCATGATGCTGGCCCATGGCCAATGTTGGTTTGATTCCTGCATGCATCACCATTATGAACAGTCAATTGTTTTGGAGCCTCTGCAACATGACCATATTTATAAATGAATCCTTTTTATTTAATTCTATAATATACAGTGCGAGCTACTAGAAAACCAACGTCATGTTTTGTTTACTCTATTTCACCAGGTCCATGTGAAAGCTCACTTTGACTACGACCCGTCTGATGACCCGTACGTGCCGTGCAGAGAGCTGGGCCTGTGCTTCCAGAAAGGAGACATCCTCCACATCATCAGCCAGGACGACCCCAACTGGTGGCAGGCCTACAGGGACGGAGACGAGGACAACCAGCCCCTGGCCGGGCTAGTACCAGGTACACTACCTCACAATAGGGCTCAACAACAGTGGGCAAGTGCCAGGTTATATATGCAGATTATCAGACCTCACAATGCCTGGAGAAGTGTTAACCATCTCTTCCTCTCTGTGAATGTAGGCAAGAGCTTCCAGCAGCAGAGGGAGGCCATGAAGCAAACCATAGAAGAGGATAAAGAGCCTGAGAAGTCGGGAAAGTTGTGGTGTGCTAAGAAGAACAAGAAGAAGAGGAAGAACAACTCCAAGCAGAACGACGGTAAGGCCAGACCAGCAGTGAGGGCTGTAGCAGAGATGTAGGCAGGCTGGTGTAGAACGACCTGGCCCGTATTCCCACATCGTTTGACTAAGAGTTTTTTGGTTCTGGAATGTTTAGACTTTGCTTGTTTTAATGGACTTTCCCCACACACTTTCCTTGTCATCACACTATTGATTGTTACTCATATTTCATATCCCAGGGTTACAGAAGGAGATCACTGATTTTATAGCCAGCGTTCGCCTAGAGACAATGTACTGTGAAAGTGAACATTATTACTTTATGGGCTGTAGTTTTCATGACCCCAATATATAGTAGAAGAAATGACAAGAACAGGGGAGTTTGTGACAGAAATTATTCACAACCTTTGACTTTTTCCACATTTTGTTGTTACAACCTCAATTTAAAATGGATTCCATTTAGATTTTTGTCACTGGCCTACACAAGACCCCATAATGTCAAAGTGGAATGATGTTTTTTGAAATGTTCACAAATGAATTAAAAACGAAAAGCTGAAACGTCTTGCGAGAATAAGTATTCAACCCCTTTGTTATCGCAAGCGTAAATAAGTTTGGAAGATAAAATTTGCTTTACATATCGCATAAGTTGCATGGACTCCCTCTGTGTGCAATAATGATTTAACATGACTACCTCATCTCTGTACCACACACGTACAATTATGTGTAACGTCCCTCAGTCGAACAGTGAATTTCAGCCACAAAGACCAGGGAGGTTTTCCAATGCCACGCAAAGAAGGGCACCTATTGGTAGATGGTCAACATCTGCTTTTTTATTTTTACCTATCACTTTGAGCATGGTGAAGTTATTATTACACTTTGGATGGTGAATCAATACACCCAGTCATTACAAAGATACAGGTATCCTTCCTAACTCAGTTGCCGGAGAGGAAGGAAACCACTCGGGGAATTCACCATGAGGTCAATGGTTACATTAAAACAGTTTAATAGCTGTGATAAGAGAGAACTGAGGATGAATCAACAACATTGTAGTTACTCCAGAATACTAACCTAATTGATGAGTGAAAAGGAAGCAGAATAAAAATATTCCAAAACATGCATCCTGTTTGCAACAAGGCACTAAAGTAATACTGCAAATTAACAATTAACTTTTAATCATGAATACAAAGTGTTTGGGGCAAATCCAATACAGCACATCACTGAATACAACTCTCCATATTTTCAAGGATAGTGGTGGCTCCATCATGTTATAGTTTTAAAAAATGTAATAAAATCCTAAACTCGGCAAAAAAAGAAACGTCCACACGCTGTCAAGTGCATTTATTTTCAGCAAACTTCACGTGTAAATATTTGTATGAACATAACTAGATTCAACAACTGAGACATAAACTGAACAAGTTCCATAGACATGTGACTAACAGAAATGGAATAATGTGTCCCTGAACAAAGGGGGGGTCAAAATCAAAAGTAACTGTCAATATCTGGTGTGGCCACCAACCAGCTGCATTAAGTACTGCAGTGCATCTCCTCATGGACTGCACCAGATTTGCCAGTTCTTGCTGTGAGATGTTACCCCACTCTTCTACCAAGGCACCTGCAAGTTCCTGGACATTTCTTGGGGGAATGGCCCTCGCCCTCACCCTCCGGTCCCAGACATGCTCAATGGGATTGAGATCTGGGCTCTTCTCTTCGCTGGCCATGGCAGAACACTGACATTCCTGTCTTGCAGGAAATCACGCACGGAATGAGCAGTATGACTGGTGGCATTGTCATGCTGGAGGGTCATGTCAGGATGAGTCTGCAGGAAGGGTACCAAATGAGGGAGGAGGATGTCTTCCCTGTAACGCACAGCGTTGAGATTGCCTGCAATGACAACAAGCTCAGTCCGATGATGCTGTGACACACCGCCCCAGACCATGACGGACCCTCCACCTCCAAATCGATCCCGCTCCAGAGTACAGGCCTCAGTGTAACGCTCATTCCTCTGACGATAAACGTGAATCCCGACCATCACCCCTGGTGAGACGACAACCGCGACTCGTCAGTGAAGAGCACTTTTTGCCAGTCCTGTCTGGTCCAGCGAGGGTGAGTTTGTGCCATAGGTGACGTTGTTCCCGTTGATGTCTGGTGAGGACCTGCCTTACAACAGGCCTACAAGCCCTCAGTCCAGCCTCTCTCAGGCTATTGCGGACAGTCTGAGCACTGATGGCGATATTGTGCGTTCGTCTTAGGTGTCTCACAGTACGGACATTGCAATTTATTTCCCTGGCCACATCTGCAGTCCTCATGCCTCCCTGCAGCATACCAAAGGCACATTCGCGTAGATGAGCAGGGACCCTGGGCATCTTTCTTTTGGTGTTTTTCAGAGTCAGTAAAATGGCCTCTTTAGTGTCCTAAATTTTCATAGCTGTGACCTTAATTGCCTACCGTCTGTAAACTGTTAGTGTCTTAACGACCGTTCCACAGGTGCATGTTCATTAATTGTTTATGGTTCATTGAACAAACACTGGAAACAGTGTTTAAACCCTTTACAATGAAGATCTGTGAAGTTAATTTGTAAAAACAAAATATATATATATATACGTTTGAAAGACAGGGTCTTGAAGCGAACATTAGCGAACATTTCTAAAAAATGTTTTCACTTTGTCATTATGGGGTATTGTGTGTAGATGGGTAATCCATTTTCAATTCAGGCTGTAACATCAAAATATGTAATTAGTTATGGTATGAATACTTTCTAAAGGCACTGTATGTCGACGTTTCAGTTAAAGGTTTTTCTCAGTCTCCAAGTCTCTCTTGAGCCAACGATATGAATGCTGTTTGATATGAAACTAAAACTGTCTATCTGCTCCTCCCCAGACTATGACAACGAGGAGATCCTGACCTATGAGGAGATGGCGCTCTACCACCAGCCAGCCAATCGCAAGCGGCCCATTGCTCTGATTGGTCCTCCCAACTGTGGGCAGAACGAGCTAAGACAGAGACTGCTGTCCAGCGAGCCAGACAGATTTGGAGGAGCTGTCCCACGTAAGTGTGTTTGTGTGAATTCCTGTGTGCATTTTCAAGGGTTAACTTTCCCCTTGAACTGCACACCTCGGTGCTTAGTATTACTCAAGACATATAGAATTTGGTTCATGAGAATTGTCATTTTTGTTAATTTCAGAAATGTTTAATGGTTTTGTGGCCGTTGTCTGTTCCCCTGTCCTGTTCATTTTTAAATTTTTTATTAAAAGCAATACAAATGTTGATAAAAGTGGGTTTATTCCAGACACGACACGCAACAGGCGTGATGTGGAGGTGAGTGGGAGGGACTACCACTTCGTCTCTCGTCAGGCCTTTGACATGGACGCCACCGCAGGGAAGTTCATCGAGTCGGGAGACTTTGAGAAGAACCTGTATGGAACCAGTACCGACTCTGTCCGTCAACTCATTAACACGGGCAAGATCTGTCTGCTCTGTTTGCACACACAGGTGAGGACGGGGGGAGTAGAGAGACGGAGGGAGGGGGAGAGGTAGGGAGATGGGGCAAAGGCCTGTCTTCTGTGTCTGCACACCCAGGTGAGGTAAGGACGGGGAGAGAGGTGAGACCAACAGGGAAAAGAAGAGGATAAAGGCATCTGCATGCTTCCCAGCCGAAACAGTTCGGACTAGTTGTTCAGGCACACAAAATTATTTTCTTGAGGAAGCAGGGAAATCGGCAGCCGAAGTCTACGCCCCTTCATCGGTGATTGGTCAACAGTAGGGATTCTTCAATATCTTAAATTGTTTCTGACTATTTAGAGGAAGTGTGTACTGGCTACGGTATCTCAAAATGGACAAGTGGTACTATTGCTGCTTTTTTTTCTTTCAAGCGTAGGTCTTTTTTAAGGGAGTATGCGAGCATACACGCTACGCTCTAGCCAAACTAAAGCATGCTGATGCCTTAAGAGAGCATAAAATGTCTGTTGCTGCTGTCTGACTTGTGAGTCCCACCCCCCCTCTTTCTCTCTCCTTTCTCTCGCTATAGTCGCTGAAGATTCTGCGTAACTCTGATCTGAAGCCTTACATAATCTTCATCGCTCCTCCCTCCCAAGAACGGTTGCGAGCCCTTCTGGCCAAGGAGAGCAAGAACCCAAAGGTAGTCATTTTAACACATCACAATCTGTTTTCTCATCTTTTTTTGGTAAGGTTTATCTAATAAGCCTTAGTAAAGTTAACTCACTTGACATCAAGCTATCTGTGTTCCATCTCTTATCTCCTACCCTTTCTCTACCTAAGCCGGAGGAGCTGCGAGACATCATCGAGAAGGCCCGTGAGATGGAGCAGAACTTTGGCCACCTGTTTGACGCAGCCATCGTGAACACAGACCAGGACAAGGCATATCAGGAGCTGCTGAGGCTCATCAACAAACTGGACACTGAGCCACAGTGGGTCCCCTCCTCCTGGCTACGTTGAAGCAGCAATATAATACAGACACAACACTAACCTGACACAGCACTCACTGGTTCAATGAAGAGCTAGAGCTACCCTGGATCATGGACATTAGTTGCCCAGGGGGAAGACAATTATTAGCTGAAAATTTGCCTTGACTCCATTCTCCAACCAGAATCACAGTATGAGACTAGTGGAAGATCCTCAATCAACACTCAATCTGAAGATGAATAAAACACTTAAAATGCTTATCACTACATGTGATGTTGAACTGAACTGAGCCAAGCTCTTCTCTTCCCTTCTGAGACTGCCTGGGGAAATTAATTATTGTCTTATTATTGCTCTGATTATTTGTCCTTTTTTCGTTGCTGGATTTCTCTTCACTAAATTAACTTTTCACATTCCAGAGAAGTATGTAAAGACTTGGCACTTGGTGGCAGAAATCAAATTAGTGCTTCTATTCTGCTTTTGATAACTATTTATAATTGTAAATATATTCTATTTTTAAGAAGCTTTCGATAATAAGAAGAACCCATAGCTTCTATCTATGGCAGGGATGGGCAACTTTGATAAGGGTTGGGGCCACAAAAAAATCTCAACTCATCATGAGGGGCTGCAGTGGCTTGCAGGTCTGCGTACCCACATCCATACCCAGACATGGTCAGAGCTTGCCTTAGCCTTTTGGGGGCTCTAAGTGAAATGTTGTTGGGCCCCCCACCCCACTTTGCGAGCATAAAATGTCTTTGGGGGAAGGGGGCAGTGAAAAACTCGTACACAAAACTATAGACACACACACTGGTTGTACCCTTGCTGTTTCCTTGACCCCGTGTGTGAGGTCGGGTGTGTGTGTTTGTTCAGTAATGTATCATCACGGATGTGATTTGCTCACCTAATGAAACCATTTGTGAGGTGATAACATCCCGGTGTAGGACTATGGGTCATGATCAGTTATTTACTATATAGGGAATAGGGTGCCATTTGGGACACAGTCATGATCTCTTCATCTAAACTAGAGCAGCCCTGCTTTCAAATACTATTTGGATCATTGAAAATAGAATTGTTTGAGAACGGTAATCCCTACCCAAACTGTCTCTCCAGGTCAGCAAAAAGCAAAACCTTAAAAGTATTTGAAAGATTTAAAATGCTATTTGAACCCTGGTCTGCACTAGAGCACTGTATAATGCTGAAGGTTCATCTGAATGGTTTTTTGACACCACATTAATTAGACAATCTGATTTGAGAGATGGTGAAGCGCCACTTTCTCCTACTTACCTTATACTCTTTTCACACTATCATGCCAACCAAAACTGGAGTGTGCTGGCTCTGATATTTTCACATTTTCCTTTCCAGGAACTATGGTGGATCGTAACCAGGTCAGTGCAGTAAAGCTTGGCTCAGTAGTGTGAAAAGGGTACTGGAGGATAAACCAGTCCTAACACACTTACACTTACCTCTACCCAAGCACTACGAGTCATCGCTAAATAGAAAACTGTCCTGTCCCGAATCACAGGATCTAAACCAACAGTGATGATATTGAAGAAAGATTATTAGAGGTGTTTAAAAGTTATGACACTAAAATCTTGAGGGTTAACTTTATCTATGTCTTCATTTTCTTGATCTCAGTATTCGTCATGCACACTTCCTGTGCTAATCTGTAGGATTGTGACCATAGAAATTGAATTATATTTCTACAAGTGTAACCAGCAGTATTCTATTCATGGAAAACACTAAGGAACATCTGAGCACCGCTGTCTGTGGGATTATCTTAATAATCAATACTTCATAAATGCTTTGTTTGAAATCGATGCATTTTATAATTAACTTAAATGCATTATAACCTATCCAACTATGCTGTATTTTAATTCAGTAGTATTCACCTCATGCGACATCTTAAATGTGTGATTTTATTATTTGTCAGTGATTTTTCAAAGCTGTTATTGAAATGTTGTTCTACTTTTTGATATGGGTCTGAATTTAACTCGACCGAACTGAAAAATAGTTGTTTTTGTTTTTGCATCTGGTGTTTATGATCAGGTTTCAGCTCACCCTTGATTATAATATGCTGACTGTGTGTGTGTGTGTGTGTGTGTGTGTGTGTGTGTGCATTCACAGAGACAGGACTGTCACTGTAATGCAGGCAAGTATTATCTCTAGTAGACAATGGGAAATAGTTTTGCAAAGACCATTTCACATTTATTTTTGGTTATTGGTGATAATCATGGTGTATCTAGATACTTAACATTTGATATATTTATAATGTTAAAGATAGATTTAAGTACAGAGTAATGCACCTGTAGAATGATGACTCGAACGCCTATCCATCCCTCCGTTGTGGATCAAACTCCAGGAACCGCTCAGTGCTAGCCTGATCCCAGATCTGTGTTTTTTATGCAGCTCCTCTGGCGTTTTGTCATGTTTCCCATAGAAGCTGGCTACATAGGGCCGTATTTAGTTTCTCAGAGTGGAAGTGCTGATTTAGGATCAGGTCATCCCTATTCATTGTTATTATTATCAAAAAGGGGGAAATTATCTTAGATCAACACTCCTATTCTGAGAATGGTGGCCATTCAGATCTGGGACCAGTCTAGTTCAGAATGTCTATCCCTTTTTAGTATACACAGTACACACCTTGTGTAGATTTGCACCGTTAACTGGGAAGTAGAACTAATGAATGTAAAGTTGCTGTATTATTAAAAATCACTTTCTTTAGATCTGTTTTTGTATGAATTATTCAAGTGGATTAAATACCAGATTGATAGAAGTAGAGGCGGGTTATTTGATTTATTCAGCATTGTTTAAAGAGCTGCTGTAGAAATTATAGGAATGTATGATGATGCCAAGAGGTCAGACTACAGAGATTGTGGGGTCAGAGTTGATTGACACTAAAATATAGATAAGATAACGGAACTTGAGTGAGATTGAAACCTTTTTCATTGTATGATAATGTCCTCCTTTAAAAGATCTGACAGGGGTATTCAAACATTTGGCACATTAATTTGAATCTCAAAGCAAGGTGGAGCCATTAAACCTAAATTACTTTTCTTGAACTAAGGCCAGTCTCCTCAGACTTGGCGGCAGCACCAAGCGTAGTCAACAGCCACTCCCTTAGGGGGAAGAGTATGAGGTATGCACTAATTTCTATGCCATGTAATATGTAAGTGGTCAACTCAACACAGAAGTGTACAAACATTCCATGCCATGTGTTTTCCAGAAAAAAACATGACAAGAAAAATAACCTCAATCTAATGGTGACACCTCATTGCTCATTTACAAAAGGCACAAAGAAAAACAAGAAACTGAATAAGAGATGAGAAACCATGAAAAAACATGAAGAAACCCATGAGAAACCCGGTGAATCCAAGTGAAAGCTATGATCCCTTATTGATGTCACTTTTTAAATCAACATTAATCAGTGTAGATGAAGTGGAGTAGATGGGTTAAAGAAGGATTTTTAAGCCTTGAGACAATTGAGGAACACTTTCGACACCTTGTAGAGTCTATGCAATGGCAAATTGAGGGCAAAAGCGGGGGTAAGTGCAACTAAAAAAAATGTATTTGTCACATGCGCCGAATACACCTTAGAGTGAAATGCTTACTTACAAGGCCTTAACTGACAATGCAGTTCAAGAAATAGTTTAAAATATTTACATAAATGAAAGTAAAACAAAATAATATACAGGGGGTACAGGTTAGTCAAGGTAATTTGTACATGGGGTAATCCCGTCTGGATTACTGCAATTCGCTGTTGGCTGGGCTCCCTGCCTGTGCCATTAAACCCCTACAACTCATCCAGAACGCCGCAGCCCGTCTGGTGTTCAACCTTCAACCCAAGTTCTCTCACGTCACCCCGCTCCTCCGCTCTCTCCACTGGCTTCCAGTTGAAGCTCGCATCCGCTACAAGACCATGGTGCTTGCCTACGGAGCTGTGAGGGGAACGGCACCTCAGTACCTCCAGGCTCTGATCAGGCCCTACACCCAAACAAGGGCACTGCGTTCATCCACCTCTGGCCTGCTCGCCTCCCTACCACTGAGGAAGTACAGTTCCCGCTCAGCCCAGTCAAAACTGTTCGCTGCTCTGGCTCCCCAATGGTGGAACAAACTCCCTCACGACGCCAGGACAGCGGAGTCAATCACCACCTTCCGGAGACACCTGAAACCCCACCTCTTTAAGGAATACCTAGGATAGGATAAAGTAATCCTTCTCACCCCCTTAAAAGATTTAGATGCACTATTGTAAAGTGGCTGTTCCACTGGATGTCATAAGGTGAATGCACCAATTTGTAAGTCGCTCTGGATAAGAGCGTCTGCTAAATGACTTAAATGTAAATGTAATGGGTAAAGTGACTGCATAGATAATAAATTGCGAGTGGCAGCAGTATAAAAACCAAGGGGCGGTGTCAATGTAAGTAGTCCTGGTAGTCCCCACATATGCTCTCTCTAATTCTCTCTTTCTTTCTCTCTCTCTCGGAGGACCTGAGCCCTAGGACAGTGCCCCAGGACTACCTGACATGATGGCTCCTTGCTGTCCCCATTCCACCTGACTGCTGCTGCTCCAGTTTCAACTGTTCTGCCTTATTATTATTCGACCATGCTGGTCATTTATGAACATTTGAACATCTTGGTCATGTTCTGTTATAATCTCTACCCGGCACAGCCAGAAGAGGACTGGCCACC
This sequence comes from Oncorhynchus keta, assembly GCF_023373465.1. Taxonomy (NCBI): domain Eukaryota; kingdom Metazoa; phylum Chordata; class Actinopteri; order Salmoniformes; family Salmonidae; genus Oncorhynchus; species Oncorhynchus keta. The sequence goes on along the minus strand of NC_068449.1, from coordinate 35,784,253 downwards.
CCACATAAGGTTTCTTCCTAGGTTTTGGCCTTTCTAGGGAGTTTTTCCTAGCCACCGTGCTTTTACACCTGCATTGTTTGCTGTTTGGGGTTTTAGGCTGGGTTTCTGTACAGCACTTTGAGATATCAGCTGATGTACGAAGGGCTATATAAATAAATTTGATTTGATTTGATTTGGTAAGTTTAAGTTGTCGCCTCGTTCACGCATGTTGATGAAAGTCGTATTTTATCCCCTCATCTGATTAATTGTTCAGCAATCTTATGTCTTGGGGGTAGAAGCTGTTAAGGAGCCTTTTGGATCTAGACTTGGCGTTCCTTTAACAATTATTTGGTCCTTCCTCTGACATCGCCTCGTATATAGGTTCTGGTTTGCATGAAGCTTGGCCCCAGTAATGTACTGGGCCGAACGCACTATCCTCTGTAGCGCCGGTCGGATGGCGAGCAGTTGCTATACCAGGCGGTGATGCAACCGGTCAGGATGCTCTCGATGGTGCAGCTGTAGAACTTTTTGAGAATCTGGGGACCCATGTGAAATCTTTTCAGTCTCCTGGTGGGTAAAATGTGTTGTAGTGCCCTCTTCACAACTATCTTGGTGTGTTTGGACCATGATAGTTTATTGGTGATGTGGACACCAAGGAACTTAACTCTCGACCCGCTCCAATTCAGGCCCGTCGATGTGAATGGGTGCATGTTCGGCCCTCCTTTTCCTGTAGTCCACAATCAGCTCCTTTGTCTTGCTCACGTTGAGGGAGAGGTTGTTGTCCTGGCACCACACTGCCAGGTCTCTGACCTCCCTGTAGGCCGTCTCATCGTTGTCTGTGATCAGGCCTACCATTGTTGTCGTCAGCAAACTTAATGATGGTGTTGGAGTCGTGCTTGGCCACGCAGTCTTGGGTGTACAGGAGGGGACAAAGCACTGAGGGGCCCCCATGTTGAGGATCAATGTGGCAGATCTTACCGGCCCGTCAGGAAGTCCAGGATCCAGTTTCAGAGGGATGTAGTCCCAGGGTCCTTAGCTTAGTGATGAGCTTTGTGGGCACTATGGTGTTGAACACTGAGCTGTAGTCAATGAACAGCATTCTCACGTAGGTGTTCCTTTTGTCTAGGAGGGAAAGACACTTGCCAGTTGGTCAGCGCACACGTCCTGGTATTCCGTCTGGCCCTGTGGCCTTGTGAATGTTGACCTTTTTAAAGGTCTTGTTCACATCGGCAATGGAGAGTGATCACACAGTCGTTATTGAACAGCTGGTGCTCTCATGCATGCTTCAGTGTTGCTTGCCTCAAAGAGAGTATAAAAGGCATTTAGCTCATCTGGTAGGCTTGCGTCACTGGGCAACTCATGGTTGGGTTTCCGTTTGTAGTCTAATAGTTGGCAAGCCCTGCCACATCTGTCGAGCGTCAGAGCCGGTGTAGTAGGATTCAATCTTCGTCCTGTAACTCAATAATAGGAATGTGTTTTTAATGTTTTGTGTACTCTGTGTCTACCAGTGTCTTTGTTTAACTTGCTTCAAAACACTCACAGGGTGACACCTTGTGGAGAAATCACAAACTGCTCATTTCAATGGGAACTCTATTTGCTAAAATACCGATGGTATTTTTTGGGAGTGCATGTCTCCAGTTCCGCTTCCGGGTAAGTTTAAGTTGTCGCCTCGTTCACGCATGTTGATGAAACAGTCGTATTTTATCCCCTCAACTGATACATTTCAATTGCTACAGTTTAATGTAATAACTTATAATACAGACATTCATATAGTTAAATCTCAAGTTGTGGATCTACTATATAAAGTGAGTATAACGTTTGATTGTGAAGTTCTGAAAGAATGAATGATTGGTGATGAACGGATGAGACTCAAAAGCGTTACGTTAGCTAGTTAACATTAGCTAACCTGTCCCTCAGGCTAGTATCCTATCGAGCTGGTTTTCTAGCTACATGTGAATGTGTTTTAGCTAGATAAGGTTGGTTAGATTTGCTTTGCTAGTTAACTAGAAACCCATCATTCAGAATAAGCTGGCAGTCACTGGCAGCTGTTTGCTACTGCAAGCTAACGTTAGCCTGCTACTTATACAGTACAAAAGTTTTCTTCCAACAACGTCTGTTCACCTACTTAGTTCTCTGCCCATGATCATTTGCTATATAATGATCTACATTTTGCAAGCATTACGCCTGCTTGGCAAAGTGTGATAACATACAGGCAGAATGAGAATGCAATGACTACTATCCTCTGCTGCTTACTCACATACTTGAAATCATCTTGACCACCGAGTGCAGGATGCCATCGATCAGCTGTAGATTCTACCAGCACAGGTTTCCAGAGGTGGACGATGTTGTGATGGTCAACGTGCGCTCCATCGCAGAGATGGGAGCCTACGTAAGTCTACTGGAGTACAACAACATTGAAGGCATGATCCTCCTTAGCGAGTTGTCTCGCAGACGTATCCGCTCCATCAACAAACTCATCAGGATCGGACGCAACGAGTGTGTGGTCGTCATCCGAGTGGATAAGGAGAAAGGTGAGAGGAAAAATGCTCGGAATGTGATGGGTTGACATGTAGCCTGGTCCCATATCTTTTTGTGTTGCCTTGCCAACTCTTGTCACCAGATAACCATAGGATTTGGCAAGACAGAAATAGATCTGGGACTAAGCTAGTTGTCCTGTTCTCATTGTGATAGGAATATACTATACTTTACCGGTTCATTTCCCTGCTCTCTCTCTCTAGGTTACATTGATCTGTCCAAGAGAAGAGTTTCACCCGAGGAGGCAATCAAGTGCGAAGACAAATTCACCAAATCCAAAACGGTAGGTTATCTAAATCCGCGCATTATAAGACTTAAAGTGCCAAAAGTCCTTGTTTTTACATGTCCCTTCCATGTACCCTCTGACTTCTATGAAGATTTTAACCCACTTAAGCAAAGCCTTTCTCCAAGATTTTACCATCATTCTAAAGCCCTAGTTATTTGGTTGCTTTGATGGTAATTTCTGAACTTGATTATTTATTAGTGAATAATTTACTGTCCATCGTTTATGGTCAACCCTGTTACGTGAACTGAACTATATTTAATATGGTGAAACTATTCCTTTTTAAATATATATATTTTTAAGATACATTGAACATCTAATAGTCAAATCACAGTGTTAAAGCAGGTGAGCTAGTTCTGCTCTTTTTGGCAATTTTCTGGTGTTTTGTGGTGGGAAACTGAGTGGGTCGAGCATAACATGTCAATCATTACCTGAAGATGGAAAGGCTAGAATTGTTTAGTTTTTTAAAACGTTTTTGTGAAGCTTTCATTCAATTGCCGCTCCCTTTTGCACACGACAAGCTCCCCTGTCACAAGGGGATTTATGCATGATTTAAGATTAAATCGTCAATCCTGTTACATTATTTGGCACTTACGTTTACATTTGAGTAATTTGGCAGATGCTCTTATCCAGAGCATTCTTCTTAAAATACCAAGATGAGACACAACCACATATCACACATGTAAGTACATTCTTCCTCAAATTTACTATAGTCATTTTTATTTATTTAACCTCTTGATTGCTATTTATGACAATGTTCAAATTTGGTGAAATAAATGTTGTTTTTTTATATATATATTTTTTTTTACCAATAAACACTTCTCAAAAGTCGCAGAGTTGGTGGAACAACCCTAGATACTCTTTTGCCTTGGGCTGACAATGTAGAAGGGCTGGTTATGTTAAGTTTTGGTACTCTTAGACGTGTTGTCAACTGATATATTCAGATATCATTTCTGGAGGGGAACCTAGACTTGTGTGTCTTCTGTCATGACAGGTGTACAGCATATTGAGGCATGTGGCTGAGGTTCTGGAGTACACCAAAGATGAGCAGCTGGAGAGCCTGTTCACCCGCACCGCCTGGGTGTTTGATGAGAAGTACAAGCGGCCTGGATACGGAGCCTATGATGTCTTCAAACAGGCTGTGGCGTAAGTACTGACAACCTGGTCAGGGTTGGTGGACGGGATTCTCTTGTTTAGACATTTATCCACAAAAATATGATTTTCCATTCTTAGTTTCAAACAGACTTATGGAACTAGAAATGGAAGAAAAATATTCCATAGATTAGTCTCCTGGTTAGATACAAATCTGCCCAAGCGAGACTAGATGCAAATCTGTTTCTCTTGCATCAATAGACATATTATTTAGCTATTGCCCTGGACCTCCCAGGTTTGAATGTGTTAATGACTGGTGTTTTGGCCCACAGGGACCCAGCCGTTTTAGATTGTCTGGACCTGACAGAGGAGGAGAAGGCTGTCCTCATTGACAACATCAACAGAAGACTGACCCCACAAGCTGTCAAAATCAGGGCAGGTATGTACACCTAACACTTACCTGGGTACATGTACATCATATACACAGCAGTGTCTTGGTGAATCTTGATATAGCATTATACTAATGTGTTAGCAGTGGCGGATTTAGGGAGAGGCGACATGGGCAGCCCATGCTGACACGGCACGGGGCGCCCACACCATTTTTAAAATAATAATAATAATAATTTGGAATGGTGACATTTGTGCGATGAGTTATCTATCGCTCATTTGCACATCACATCAATGATATCATGTCACCGTGTGGGACTGTGGGTCAATTAACCTTGTCGGAGTGGGCGCCCCGATTCTAGTTTATGAGCTAGGCATGCTACTGCCTGGGAAGGTCTCCAACTCAGAAGTACGAGATGAGGAGGGGAGCGGGGGTAGGTTGACCTCAGGTCTCCCCACTGGAAGCCCGAGGTAGGGGGAGCGGGGGAATCTGTCAAATAGCACACCTCTAACTTTGTACAGTACTAATGCAATTAGTTGTGCAATTTAGTTTGTGTTTCTTGTTTGACGTGTAATAAGCAGGTTCTCTTCTTTATAAGTGTGTTATTCTATTTGTGTGTGTGTGTGTAATATAGGATTTGTGCAATTTAGTTTTATTTGTTTTTTTGGTTAGTAATAGTGTAATAATTCAATAATTGTTTTCTTTGTATTTATATACACTTTGTTTCTATTTGTCTTTGTTATTACTTTTTGATATTTATTAGTCTTTTGTATATTTTATATTTATATAGTTTAAAATGTTATGATTATTTGTGTTGTTCCAAATGTCTGAAGGGGGGTTCGCCCATGGAGCCATACAAGCTAGAACTGCCGCTGTGTGTTAGAATAATATTTTTGGGAACCCACTTAAGCCAACTCCCATGTCTCCCTCAGACATTGAGGTGGCCTGTTATGGGTATGAGGGGATTGATGCTGTCAAAGAAGCGTTGAGGGCGGGGCTGGGCTGCTCCACAGACGCCATGCCAATCAAGGTAAATAAAACAACAACAAACACCCCTCAATAGTCCGTTTCTTTTTTACGGACCCAGATTAAACATAGTATAATCCTAGACCATTGGTATTCAGACTTTTTCAGCAGGGATCTCATTTTTTTTCCCAATAATTTATTTCCTTAAAAAATGGTTTTATATACACTACCATTCAAAAGTTTGGGGTCCTTGTTTTTTTAAAGAAAATCAGGTTTTGTCCATTTAAATAATATCAAATTGATCGGAAATACAGTGTAGACATTGTTAGTGTTGTAAAATTACTATTGTAGCTGAAAATGGCAGATGTTTTATGGAATATCTACATAGGCGTACAGAGGCCCAAGGCTAATTGATCAGTAGAAAACCCTTTTGCAATTATGTTAGCACAGCTGAAAACTGATTTAAAGAAGCAATAAAACTGGCCTTCTTTAGACGAGTTGAGTATCTGGAGCATCAGCATTTGTGGGTTTGATTACAGGCTCAAACTGGCCAGAAACAAAGAACTTTCTTCTGAAACCCGTCCATCTATTCTTGTTCTGAGCAATGAAGACTATTCCATGCGAGAAATTGCCAAGAAACTGAAGATCTCGTACAACGCTGTGTGCTACTCCCTTCACAGAACAGCGCAAACTGGCTCTAACCAGAATGGAAAGAGTAGTGGGAGGCCCCAGTGCACAACTGAGCAAGAGGACAAGTACATTAGTGTCCTAGTTTGAGAAACAGAAGCCTCACAAGTCCTCAACTGGCAGCTTCATTAAATAGTACCCGCAAAACACCAGTTTCAACGTCAACAGTGAAGAGGCAACTCCGGGATGCTGGCTTTCTAGGCAGAGTTGCAAAGAAAAGGCCATATCTCAGACTGGCCAGTAAAAAGAAAATATTAAGAGGGGCAAAATTACACAGACACTGAACGATTGGAAAAAAGTGTTATGGACAGACTAATCTAAGTTTGAGGTGTTCGGATCACTAAGAAGAACATTCATGAGACGCAGAAAAAAATGAAAATATGCTGGAGGAGTGCTTAACGCCATCTGTCAAGCATGGTGGAGGCAATGTGATGGTCTGGGGGTGCTTTTGTGGTGGTAAAGTGGGAGATTTGTTCAGGGTAAAAATAATCTTGAAGAAGGAAGGCTATCACTCCATTTTGCAACGCCATGCCATACCCTGTGGACGGTGCTTAATTAGAGCCAATTTCCTCCTACAACAGGACAATGCCCAAAGCACAGCTCCAAACTATGCAAAAACTATTTGGGGAAGAAGCAGTCAGCTGGTATTCTGTCTAATGGAGTGACCAGCACAGTCACCGTATCTCAACCCTATTGAGCTGTTGTGGGAGCAGCCTGACCGTATGGTATGTAACAAGTGCCCATCAAGCCAACCCAACTTGTGGGAGGTGCTTCAGGAAGCACGGGGTGAAATCTCTTCAGATAACCTCAACAAATTGACAACTAGAATGCCAAAGGTCTTGCAAGGCTGTAATTGCTGCAAAAGGAGGATTCTTTGACGAAAGCAAAGTTTGAAGGACGTTATTTTATCAATTAAAAATCATTATTTATAACCTTGTCAACGTCTTGACTATATTTCCTATTCATTTTTATGTCAGAATAATGGTAGAGTGATTTATTTCAGCTTTTATTTATTTCATCACATTCCCAGTGGGTCAGAAGTTTTTAGAAACACTCAATTAATATTTGGTAGCATTGCCTTTAAATTGTTGGGTCTAACATTTTGGAAAGCCTTCCACAAGCTTCCCACAATAAGTTGGGTGAATGTTGGCCCATTCCTCCTGACAGAGCTGGTGGAACTGCTTCAGGTTTTGTAGGCCTCCTTGCTCGGACATGCTTTTTCAGTTCTGCCCACAAATGTTCTATAGGATTGAGGTCAGGGCTTTGTGATGGCACATCCAATACCTTGACTTTGTTGTCCTTAAGCCATTTTGCCACAACTTTGAAAGTATGCTTGGGGTCATTGTCCATTTGAAAGACCCATTTGTGACCAAGCTTTAACTTCCTGACTGATGTCTTGAGATGTTGCTTCAATATATCCACATCATTTTCCTGCCTCATGATGCCATCTATTTTGTGAAGTGCACCAGTCCCTCCTGCAGCAAAGCACCCCCACAACATGATGCTGCCACCCCTGTGCTTCATGGTTAGGATGGTGTTTTTCGGCTTGCAAGCCTCTCCCTTTTTCCTCCAAATATAATGGTCATTATGGCCAAACAGTTCTATTTTTGTTTAATCAAACCAGAGTACATTTCTCAAAGTACCATCTTTGTCCCCATGCGCAGTTGCAACCCGTAGTCTGGCTTTTTTATGCCGGTTTTGGAGCAGTGGCTTCTTCCTTGCTGAGCGGCCTTTCTGGTTATGGCAATCTAGGACTCATTTTACTGTGGATATAGATCATTTTGTACCGGTTACCTCCCACATCTTCATAAGGTCATTTGCTGCTGTTCTGGGATTGATTTGCACTTTTCGCACCAAAGAATGTTCATCTCTAGGAGACAGAACGCGTCTCCTTCCTGAGCGGTATGACGGCTGCATGGTCCCATGGTATTTATACTTACTATTGTTTGTACAGATGAACGTGGTACCTTCAGGCGTTTGGATATTGTTCCCAAGGATGAACCAGACTTGGAGGTCTACAATTTTTTGGGCTGAATTCTTTGGATTTTCTCATGATGTCAAGCAAAGAAGCACTGAGTTTGAAGGTAGCCCTTGAAATACATCCACAGGTACACCTCCAATTGACTCAAATGATGTTAATTAGCCTATCATAAGCTTCTAAAGCCATGATATAATTTTCTGGAATTTTCCTAGCTGTTTAAAGGCACAGTCAACTTAGTGTATGTAAACTTATGACCCACTGGAATTGCGATACAGTGAAATAATCTGTCTGTAAACAATTGATGGGAAAATTACTTGTCATGCACAAAGTAGATGTCCTTACCGACTTGCCAAAATGATAGTTCAACAAGAAATTTGTGGAGTGGTTGAAAAATTAGTTTTAATGAATCCAACCTAAGTGTATGTAAACTTCCGACTTCAACTGTTCATACATACATACAGCTCAGGAAAAAAATGAAGAGACCACTGCAATGATCAGTTTCTCTGGTTTTACTATTTATAGGTGTGTGGCAAATGGCAACTGGTCAAAATAAAAAACAATATGCAGTGTTGTCAGACCTCGAATAATGCAAATAAAATAAGTTAATATTCATTTTTAAACAACTCAATACAAATGTTTTAATTTAGGAAGAGTTCAGAAATAAATATTTGGTGGAATAACCCTGATTTTCAGTCACAGCTTTCATGCGTCTTGGCTTGCTCTCCACCAGTCTTTCACATTGATGTTGGGTGACTTTATGCCCCTCCCGGCGCAAAAATTCAAGCAGCTCAGCTTTGTTTGATGGCTTGTGACTATCCATATTCCTGTTGATCACATTTCAGAGGTTTTCAGTTGTCATTTTCTGAAAAGAAATGCTCTAAATGACAATATTTTTATTTGGAAATTGGGAGGAATGTTGTCAGTAATTTATAGAATAAAACAAAAATGTTAATTTTACCCAAACACATACCCATAAATAGTAAAGCCAGAGAAACTGATCGTTTTGCAGTGGTCATTTTGCAGTATTCAGAGCCCTTGACTGTTTCCAAATTTTGATACTTTACAGCCTTATTCTAAAATGGATTCAATCGTTTTTTTCCCCCTCCATTTATCTACACACAATACCCAAAAATGGAAAAGCAACAACAGGTTTTTAGACATTTTAGCAAATGTGTATTTAAATTATTATTTTTTTTAAATCACATTTACATAAGTATTCAGAACCTGTACTACTCCATGCTTCATGGTGGAATCCACACATGTGGAGATCATCCGTTCACCTACTCTGTGCCTTACAAAGACACTGCGGTTGGAACCAAAAATCTTGAATTTGGACTCATTAGACCAAAGCACAGATTTCCACCAGTCTAATGTCCATTGCTTGTGTTTCTTGGCCCAAACAAGTCTCTTGTTCTTATTGATGTCCTTTAGTAGTGGATTCTTTGCAGCAATTTGACCATGAAGGCCTGAATCACAGTCTCCTCTGAACAGATGATGTTGAGATGTGTCTGTTACTTGAACTCTAAAGCATTTATTTGGACTTTCAATTTCTGAGGCTGGTAACTCCAATAAACGTATCCTCTGCAGCAGAGGTAACTCTGGAACTTACTTTCCTGTGGCGGTCCTCATGAGAGCCAGTTTCATCATAGCGCTTGATGATTTTTGCGACTGCACTTAAAGAAACTTTTAAAAATTCTCGAAATGTTCCATATTGACTGAACTTCATGTCTTAAAGTAATGATGGACTGTCGTTTAACTTTGCCTATTTGAGCTGTTCATGCCATAATATGGACTTGGTATTTTACCAAATATGTCTGTCTTCTGTATACCACCCCTACTTTGTCACAACACATTAAGGAAAGAAATTCCACAAATTAACTTTTAACAAGGCACACCTGTTAACTGAAATGCATTCCAGGTGACTACCTCATGAAGCTGGTTGAGAGAGTGTCAATTGTGTGCAAAGCTGTCATCAAGGCAAGGGATGGCTACTTTGAAGAGTCTCAAATCTAAAAAAAATATATTTTTTGGTTAGATGATTCCACATTGGTTATTTCATAGTTTGATGTCTTCACTATTATTCTACGATGTAGAAAATGGTTAAAAAAATTAAGAAAAACCCTTGAAATGAGTAGGTGTGTCCAAACTCTTGACTGGTACTGTATACACATTAAAAATATATATTAAAAAAGACAAAAGCATCCACTGAAAGTGACTTTTAGTCCAAGATCTGTGTCAGGGAAAAGGCTGTATGTAATCACAACATATTGTCTCTTTGGGTCCCTGACAGATTAATCTGATAGCGCCGCCGCGCTACGTCATGACCACCACCACACTGGAGCGCACAGAAGGTCTCTCTGTCCTCAACCAGGCCATGGCTGCCATCAAAGAGAAGATTGAGGAGAAGCGAGGCGTGTTTAACATCCAGATGGAGGTCAGTACAATTACCTTATTGTCATAAGTTACATAAAATCATGTTTGCTGTATTTTAATACACTATAGAAAGAGGGGGACAATGGAATGTCCAAGGTGGGGTGGTTAGAAGTTTCATGTAAATAAGAAAATATTTAAAAAATCTTGCGTTAAAACAGTATTATAAACAGCAACAATGTTCAGGACATTGCACCCAATGTCCATGTGTTAATGTCTTATGTTTTCCTCCCCTCCAGGCGAAGGTTGTGACAGACATAGATGAGACAGAGCTGGCCCGCCAGCTGGAGCAACTAGAGAGAGAGAACGCTGAGGTGGACGGAGATGACGAAGATGGAGAGATGGAGGCCAAGGCAGAGGACTAAACTAGATGAAGAACTGAGGGATTGGATACGACGACGAGACCAATTATACATATGCAGTCCAGAGCACGTATTCATAAAGCATCTGAGTAGGAGTGCTGGTCTAGGTTCAGACCACCCTACCCCCATATGTAATCTTATGCATAATGATCTAAAAGGCGAAACTTATCCTAGATCAGAACTCCTATTTTGAGATATTTCATGAATACAGGCCCTGTCTGATGAGATGACGAACTTCATGTCAAATCAAGCATTCTAGAACGTCTCTCCAACTGAACCCTTTGGTTCAGTAGCAGGGACCCTCTCAGAGAGACTGATAGAGAGATGGCTACAGGCACTGACTGTCATACTGCCAAACACAGGGCTGGGAAAGGCCTCTGTGATTATACCAATGGACACAATAAGAACTGAATATGATCACTGAACCCTAGCTGTTTGAATTGCATCAGAACGGGTGGGTTGGGGTAGGATTAGCCTATTTATGCTGTAGCCAACATCTCTCTGTGTGGAAGAGTTGGCTACAGCACATATAATACAAAATGGGACAAGGCTTGGGTTGGTGGGGTGGTAGCCTGGTCCCGTGCTGAATGTTCTTTAACCAACTCTTTGTGACACATACAGTATAGGACCAGGCTAGAGTGAGTAGGGGTTTTGATAGATTCTGAGAATATAATAAGATGAGTGTTTTTTATATAGCAAGGAATGAGTACTTTTAAAAGTGGCCTTGACTGTCTCCCCAACTCCATCAAAGGACAATAGCTTTCTTGTCGTTTTCCAGCTCAATATGGTTCAAGTGAAATGTCGGAAGGGAGAGTATAATGCTCACCTAACCAACTCACACAGATCTTTATAACTTAGGGTGCATTCTGGATGTATTTCTATTTTGACAGAACTACATTCTTAACATTACATTAAACAAATAAAAAAGTACCTTTGTGTTGTCAGGTTAGAAGTGATTCATGCACTTAAATTAAATGTGGGATGCAGTTATAGCAGAAACTGTTTCAGAAAGGTCAATGTGAGTACTCCTTTATCAAATATTTTTAAATAAGATGTTTTATTGTTGTCACACAGGATATGTACAGTGAAATGTGTTGCTTTATATGGTCTGCCATAGCAGTATCAGCACACCTGGAGCAAATTAAGGTTAAGTGCCTTGCTCAAGGGCAAATCAACCTTTGCGACTGGGTTACTAGTCAAACACTAACAGTTAGGCTACCTTCCACCCATTCACAAAATAAGCAAATTAATCATAGTCGGCAGGACAAGCACGAGATAGTGAGATCCTATTGGCGCGTTCTTGCATATATTTGTGGTTTTCCGTTATGGGACGCCTACTCTGAAATGCGCATCTAAACAACGCACTTTTTATAAACTTTGGTAAAAGGTAAAGTCTACATAACTTAATCTACTCTGTACGTAACATATTCTAGTTCGGGGAACAGAAAATTGTATTGAGATCAAATGTTTCATCGATGAGTAAATTGGCACTGCCGGTCCCAGAGTTTCCTGTAGAAACGGCCGGGGAAACATCTGGCTCTATTTTTGCTAATATCGCTGGTTGTAGTTTGGCTGCACTACAAATCCCAGAATTCAGTGTTAGCAGTTGGTAGCAACCCTGAAGGCTTACTAGTCAATCATCTGTAGTGCAGCAAAATATATATTTTAAAAAGTTGTAAATGTTTTGCTAGTTGACTGAAACTATACATAAATTACAGAAGCAACGACTCTGCAAAATGGCTAGCTCTGTAGGGCGACAGACTATGGAGATTAATCGACCTTCAATCAAGGTAAATATCTTTGAACATGTTAAAATAACTGTCGACATTTACTTTTCCTCAGCCAACAAGATGGGTAAGTTAATGAACAGCAAAATCACTATCCTATGTGAATCTACTATAGTAGAAAAGTTTAGGCTACCTATTCTATTGGTCAGCTTGTCGAGAAAGATTGTCTATTCCAGTCTGGACATTTGTGGGAAGATAGATTCCAAATGCATACAACCAGTAGGCCTATGCTGCATAAAACAAAAACGTTAAAAAGCAATGAGTCTGATGCAACAGATCAGAACATGTAGCTTAAAGTTGATAAACTATTATTTATTAAGATTATACGCACAGTAATGCACACAAGGCAGTGAGTGGGCTACGCAGGAATGTTCGTTCCATAATGCAATTGGCGGGAAAACACCATTGTCGAGAGGGCACTGCACATTCAAGCGGTTTCATGTGACAGATGAAAATATTCGCTAGAAATGTAGAAAGAGGAGATCTAACTTGAAGCAATGTAAGACACGCCTCGTAATATATATTAAAACGTTCAGGATTTAAACGGTTAAGTATGTTTTCAAAATACATGTTTTGAAAAATGAGCCTCCCAGCTCGTTGCAAAGTGAAGTGTGACGCGCTGATGAAGCCTGCCTGGGGGGAAAAAAAGGTTTTGAACGGTCATTCAACTCCGGCCTGTATCTATCTGTATGTGTGTGATTAAAAAAAAGATACATAAGGAAAATAGTGTACACATGCACCAAGTTAATTCCACAAAATTATGCAAATTAAGCATGATCAGTCATGTATGTACATAGACTGTTGAATCCATCAATGAATAGGCTAATAGGCAAATTTTGCAATGGGATTTTTTCTTCTGGACAATTGTACGGTGGCAATTTTATTTATTGGCTTTACAATTTTTTTTATCGGAAAAAAGCCTGCTACCTGGCGAAAGGAAGCCCTCTGTGTAGGTACAGACTCCCAATGTGTCCTAAAACGTAGATTTTGGCTTGTGAAAACGCATTTTGTTCTGTAGCTAACTAATAATGAATGACACAAATTACATTTCCTAATCTTTTGTATAGGTGACCCAGGTTTTATTCATCATAACCATTTTGTTAGTCAGGGTGCAGTTTGGAACCACCATATCAGGTAAGCTGATCACATTGTGTCAAAGAAAGTAGCTAGTTTTAAAAGGACATTCTACTCCAAAATAATGTCTTACCAGGCATGGTGTGTATTTATTTATTTGGACAGTGAAGCTAAAATGTTGAATTTTGCTCTATAGTATACTCCAGCATTTTGGATTCGAGATCACATGTTCCATATGAGGAGACAGTAAATTATGTCCCTTTTTTTTCTTTTACTCTTTAGAAATGAATGCACTTTATGTATTTGGTCCCCTAGGGATGTGCTCCAATACAATACAGCAATGATAGGTTTGTTTGAAACAATTTGGTTTGATTAGAGAAGAATTGATGCGATACGATGCACAACATTTGTTGCAAAAACACATTCATTTTCCATGAGCTGGGCCTCTGAGCTGGATCTGTCTGAGTTGACTTCTGTGTGTAAATGATGTATGTCTATGGTGTATGTACTATGTAGGCAGCTGTGCAGAGCCACAGGGGAGACTAGGCATCTACCACCCCACTACTACTATCAAATTAGGGGGAGGGGGGGCAATGTAGCCTCTTTTTTTTTCCCCCCTCCCACTTTGGTTTTGAAATCACCCACTAATTAACTTGTAATTTTTTGCAATTTAAGTGTTTGTGCTAGTAATGAATCGATATTTATCATTTACAAATAAGCTATGGCATAGCCAATAAGGCACAACTTTGGATTTCACCCCCCATCTCAAAATTGAATGGTTTTGATCAATTGTAGGTTTTTACAGAGTAATCTTCTGCTTCGGGCCATGCAGTGTGCCTCGCAAAATTGATTGCTGTCCTCGTTATGAAATTATCAACTTTACCCTGTACATCTAAAAATGGCACAGTATTTGCAATTGTACACAGCGTTTCCTTATACATTAGCTCCAGTGAAATGTCTCCACACATCAGTGTGAAGGAAAAGCAGCCAACAAGTGCTCAGCATATGTGGGAACTCCTTCAAGGCTTATGGAAAAGCATTCCAGGTGAAGCTGGTTGAGAGAATGCCAAGAGTGTGCAAAGCTGTAATCAAGTCAAAGTGTGGCTATATGAAGAATCTCAAATATAAAATATATATTGATTTGTTTAACACTTTTTTGGGTACTACATGATTACATATGTGTTATTTCATAGTTTTGTTGTCTTCACTATTATTGTAGAATGTAAAAAAAATTAAGAAAAGCCCTTGATTGAGTAGGTGTTCTAAAACTTTTGACCGGTAGTGTAAGTCAATAACTGTCAATTGTTCCATGGATGTGTGAGTGAATGGGTGTATGTGTCTGTGCATATGAAGGGGAGAGAGAGGAGGATGAATATGTATAGGAGGGCGGGAGAGAATAGGTGTGCAGAGGCATGGAGTATATGTTGTGTGTGAATGTAAGAGAATGGATGTGTAGAGGGGTGTGGGTGTGTTTGAGAAAAGAGGAGGGGGGGAGAAGATGGAGGTTGGGATAAACTTGGCCTGGCTGGGTAAGGGAAGGAGGGTAGGTGATAAGCTTGGCTTGGGGGGGCTAAGGATGGGAGGGGGAACAAGCTTGGCTTGGGGGGGGGGGGTAAGGATGGGAGGTGGGGAAAAGCTTGACTTGGTTAGGGTTAAATGGGGGAGAGCAGGGAGGGTGGTGCAGAGAGATGGGTTTGGGATGGGGGGGGGTTCTTCATTTTTTTATGACTTGTAAAATTAATAAGAGATCTGGACAGATAGGAAAGGAAGTCGAAGTATTATTATTTGTCATTACAACTGCGATGTAATGGTGGTTATTGGTGATAATAGAGAGAAATTATGTCCAGGGGATTGGGATGGGGTGATTGGGAGGGCATCAGACACTTCTCTGAGGTGTGCTTGGGTCCTCCACTCATCCCATTTCAGTCTCTTGGAGGACCCACTCACCCCAAGTAGACCCTCACCAGCCAATATACTTACATTTACCTTAAGGTAATCCAAACCAACCACAATACTTATGTGGTAGTCTTTCTTCAAATGTACAGTATGTACAATGTACGTACAGTGCATTCGGAAAATATTCAAAACCCTTACTTTTTCAACATTTTGTTTACGTTACAGCCTTGTTCTAAAATGGATTAAAGTGGTTTGTTTTTTTCCTCGTTAATCTACACACAATACCCCATAATGACAATGCAAAAACAGGTATCGCATATTTAAAAATTGACAGGCTCTGCAGAGACGAATGGGAGAAACTCTCCAAATACAGGTGTGCCAAGCTTGTAGCGTCATACCAAAGCAGACCCGAGGCTGTAATTGCTGCCAACGATGCTTCAACAAAGTACTGAGTAAAGGGTCTGAATACTTATGTAAATGTTATATAATTTTTTGCGATACCTGTTTTTGCTTTGTCATTATGGGGTATTGTGTGTAGATTGATGAGGGGGAAAACTTTTATCAATTTTAGAACAAGGCTGTAACTTAACAAAATGTGCACTGTAAAGATAACTTTATTCCATTACTTAACAATATGAAAGCAGATTTAATTAAATAGAATAATCTTCCCATAAATCTTACAGGTAAAATAAACCTCTTCAGAATTGTAACGGTTTTCTGGTGAAAGAGAGGCGGACCAAAATGCAGCGTGGTGGTTATTCATGTTTTTAATAAAGATGAACAATAAATAATAAAAATAATTTTAATAAAGATAAACATGAACAGACTAAACAAAACAAGAAAAGTGAAAACCGAAACAGTCCTATCTGGTGCAAACACAGAGACAGGAACAATCACCCAATAGTCAAATAGTGCAGCCTCTCCCACTGCTGCTGCTGCTGCTGCTGCTGCTGCTGCTGCTGTTGCTCCTGCTGCACCTGTCGCTTCTCCTGCTGCTGCTGTTGCTGCTGCCTCTGTTTAGACTGTTTAGACCTCTGTTTAGACAGACTAAACAAAACAAGAAAAGTGAAAACCTAAACAGTCCTATCTGGTGCAAACACAGAGACAGGAACAATCACCCACAAAACCCAACACAAAACAGGCTACCTAAACATGGTTCCCAATCAGAGACAATGACTAACACCTGCCTCTGATTGAGAACCATATCAGGCCAAACATAGAAATAGACAAACCAGACACACAACATAGAATGCCCACCCAGCTCACGTCCTGGCCAACACTATAACAAGGAAAACACATACGAACGATGGACAGAACGTGACAAGAATGGCATGGCTCCCAATGTTTTTGTATTTATTTTCAGTAATACCGATTTGTTCTTAACTAAGACAAAATAATTCATAATTTACTTTTTTCTGCACAACATACAGTACTAGTCAAAAGTTTGGACACACCTACTCATTCCAGGGTTTTTCATTATTTTTTACTATTTTCTACATTGTAGAATAATAGTGAAGACATCAAAACTATAAAATGACACATATGGAATCATGTAGTAACAAAAAAGTGTAAAATCAAAATATATTTGAGATTCTTCAAAGTTGCCAAATGTCCTTTGCTCACTGACAGCTTTGCACACAATTAATGCATTCTGGGAATGTTTATAAAGTCCAAAAGTAATGGGCGGAGTTGGAAAAAAGTATTACGATGTAAATGTACTTTTAATTTGTCTGTGTATATTTCAAGACATGGCATATGAGGGTGCAGTAAGATACCAGATGGGTTGGACAATACATTTCTTATCAATCATTTGCAGCTGACTTGCCCAGTTAAATAAAGCTTACATTTTTTAAAAACGTATCCTTAAAAACTGGAAATCAACCTCCGTTGTTTACGCAATGGAAAGGTCAAACGCTTTACTATCTGAAAATGTAACGTGAGTGGGCGACGGAGAGAAACAAAATCGTGCAGTTTGACGCCATGTGGCAGAAAGTGATACGAGTGCTGGAGATAGGGGCGAGGGTTAGTGGGTATGGGCAGTGATATAGTTGATGTTTTGTATGATGATGTTTTGTGTGTGTATGTTTTGTATTGTTGATAAAATATCAAATAAAATCATGTGAAAAAAAAGACAAAGTAGGCTATAGAGCATTCTCTCACTGCTCTAGAATGTATATCTTCCGTGTTTGGCCTTGGGAGGTGGTACCATTTGGAGGTAATTTTGCGGGTTGGACTCAATCAACTTCATACCCTCGTCATGATTACGGCAGAAAGAAGGAGGATGTTTCCTTTTTTCAGAGGTTTAGTATTTTAAACCTAACTTCTGTTTCCCCTGAAAAACGGATGTGGGGACGACGCTCAGGCGCCTTGTTACGCCTGCTACTTTTAGGTGACGTATTATTGTGGATAATCATTAATTAATTATGAATAATGATGAGTGAGAAAGAGGCATAAATATCTTACCCCCCATTTTTGGTAATGGTGAGAGGTTAGCATGTCTTGGATAATCTTTCTGCACACAGAATCTGCCCACAGGACTTAATCATTCATCATTATTCATCATTCATTCATGGTAATCCATAATCAAGATAGCATCCATATTAATGTAGAAGTATTCAGAAACATATTGTTTTCTTATTTACAATAAAAAGGCACAATACATTGTTTACCATTCATTTCTATTGGTCGCAACATAATCTGAAAGACAACCAAAACAAACTGCAAATGCATCCAACAAGTTTGTAGCGTAACAGGCTTGATGTAGTCATTTCAAAACAGTAAAAGATATGTATGAAAATTACCTAAAATAAAAGGTATTGGCGCCTCATATGATTTAAATTAAATCCAAAATGCTGGACTGTAAGAGACAAATGAAACGTTTTAGCTTCACTGTCCAAATAAATATGCAGTGGCGTGTACATATGCATCAATCCCAAATGAATGGAAAAGATAGGCACCATTTAATTCCACCAATTTTGATGATTTCTAGGGCTGTTATTTGCATTGGATGTGAACAGATTACTGTTTTTCTAGCTGGCAGACTTCTTTTGATTTATTCTTTACATGACGTTGATGCACTTAGACCCAGATGAACCAGAAGACACAGATGAACCAAATGACACAGATGAACCAGATGACACCGATGAACCAGATGACCCAGAGCAACAGAAACTATTTCAGTGTGTGTCAGGAAATATGGATAGCAAAAGGGTTCGACTGTACCTCGGCCTGGACAATCTGGTATGTTGCTCCAGCAGCTCTCATCAAACATCTGGCGCCCCCATTGTGTTGCCTGGAACAAATGCTGTGTCCAAGAATTATGATGAATACTTTTAGGGCCAGTTTCCGTGACCCAGATAAAGCCTCATTCTAGATTTAAAAGCCATGTTCAATGGAAAACGTACAAAGTAACTTTTCAGGGGGGGAAAACAAACCATTCTAATTTGTCCGTCCTTGTGATTGCCATTCTCATTCATTCCAGGTGGTGGATTGCATGCTACGGAAGAAACCAGGCGGCTCAGCTAGACAGTACCAGAACCAACTGAAGCTCTACACATCATCTGGTCTCCTGCCCACCATGGCCATCTATAACAGCACTAACTCAGCCACCTTCTCCTTTAAATTAATTATGGTGAGATGGGCTAAGATTAGGATTAAATGGTACATACAACAAAATAAATTGTCTCAGTAATTACTTGAATTCAATGACTTTCTACTTCTATCTGTTTCTCTTATGTGTTATGTGTGCTTTCCCTCTGCTTGTTAGAATGCATCCACCTGGAGAGTGAACGTCCCCAGATACAACATAACTATCAACACAGGTGTCATTATTTCTCATTTATGAGCCGATCTATTAGTCTGGGAACCAGTCTTTAGCTAACATTCCACTCCTGTCATTTGCCTAAGAGAATCTCAACGGTCAATATGCAGCTGGATTTCCAGCGGAGTTGCTCATTGGTTGTTGGAAATAACATATTGTATATATAATATTTTCCATGACAACATGTGGAGCCTCAAATAGAATTACAACAAAGTACAAAAAATAAACATTGAGCTTTTATAATTTTCTAGCGGAAAGATTGTAATTGCAGTATGTATTTAGTTTTAGAATTTAGAAGTGAGCTAGCAACTTTTTACAGACTGGGTTTCATCTGGACAACAACAAACTGTTGCTTAGCAACCAGACACCAAAAGTGAAATAGTTCCAAAATGTGCTTTAAAAGAACGAGTTCCAATATTTGCATAACCTTTGATTGGAGGATAGCTATGACTGTTACCGAATCAGGATCACATCCTCTGATCTTTAAATTTTTTTAAAAAAAAGATCACCTTTATTTAACAGGCAGGCCAGTTGAGAACAAAGTTCTAATTTACAACTGCGACCTGGCCAAGATAAAGCAAATCAGTGCGACAAAAACAACAACAGAGTTACACACAAGTTAAACAAACATTCAGTCTGTAACACAATATAAAAATCTATGTACATTGTGTGCAAATGTAGTAAGATTAGGGAGGGAAGGCAATAAATAGGCCGTAGAGTCTAAATAATTACAATTTAGCATTAACACTGGAGTGATAGACGTGCAAGTAGAGATACTGGGGTGCAAAAGAGCAACAAAAAAATAACAATATGGGGATGAGGTAGTTGGGTTTGCTATTTACAGATGGGCTGTGTACAGGTACAGTGATTGGTAAGCTGCTCTGACAGCTGATGCTTAAAGTTAGAGAGGGAGATATAAGTCTCCAGCTCCAGTGATTCTTGCAATTCGTTCCAGTCATTGGCAGCAGAAAACAAGGAGGAAAGGTGGCCAAAGTAGGTGTTGGCTTTGGTGATGACCAGTGAAATAAACTTGCTGGAGCGTGTGCTACGGTTGGGTGTTTCTATGGTGACCAGTGAGCTGAGATAAGGCGGGGCTTTACCTAGCAAAGACCTGGAGCCATTGGGTTTGGCGACGAATATGTGGCGAGGGCCAGCCAACAAGAGCATACAGGTCGCAGTGGTGGGTACTATATGGGGCTTTGGTAACAAAATGATTGGCACTGTGATAGACTACATACAATTTGCTGAGTAGAGTGTTGGAGACTATTTTGTAAATGACATCGCCGAAGTCAAGGATCTGTAGTATAGTCAGTTTTACAAGGGTATGTTTGGCAGCATGAGTGAAGGAGGCTTTGTTGCGAAATAGGAAGCCGATTCTAGATTTAACTTTGGATTGGAGATGCTTAATGTGAGTCTGGAAGGAGAGTTTACAGTCTAGCCAGACACCTAGGTATTTGTAGTTGTCCACATATTCTAGGTCAGAACCGTCCAGATGATGAGTGATGCTAGTGGGCAGCAATCGGTTGAAGAGCATGCATTTAGTTTTACTAGCATTTAAAAGCAGCTGGAGGCCACGGAAGGAGTTTTGTATGGCATTAATGCTCGTTTGGAGGTTTGTTAACAGTGTCCAAAGAAGGGCCAGATGTATACAGAATGGTGTCGTTTGCGTAGAGGTGGATCAGAGAATCACCAGCAGCAAGAGTGACATCATTGATATATACAGAGAAGAGAATTGTCCCTAGAATTTAACCATGTGGCACCCCATAGAGACTGCCAGAGGTCCGGACAACAGGCCCTCCGATTTGACACAGCAAAGAGAAGTAGTTAGTGAACCAGGCGAGACAGTCATTTGAGAAACCAAGGCTGTTGAGTCTGCCGATAAGAATGCGGTGATTGACAGAGTCGAAAGCCTTGGCCAGGTCGATGAAGACGGCTGCACAGTACTGTCTTTTATCGATGGCGGTTATGATATCGTCTAGGACCTTGAGCGTGGCTGAGGTGCACCCATGACCAGTTTGGAATCCAGATTGCATAGCGGAGAAGGTACGGTGGGATTCGAAATGGTCGGTGATCTGTTTGTTAACTTGGCTTTCGAAGACTTTAGAAAGGCAGGGCAGGATGGATATAGGTCTATAACAGTTTATAGAGTGTCTCCCCCTTTGAAGAGGGGGATGACCGCAGTTGCTTTCCAATCTTTGGGGATCTCAGGCGATAAGAAAGAGGTTGAACAGGCTAGGAATAGGGGTTGCAAAACTTTCGGCGGATAATTTTAGCCCAGCTGATTTGTAGGGTTCCAGATTTTGCAGCTCTTTCAGAACATCAGCTGTCTGGATTTGAGTAAAAGAGAAGGGGGGCTTGAGCAAGTTGCTGCGGGTGGTGCATAGCTGTTGGCCGTGGTAGGGGTAGCCAGGTGGAAAGCATGGCCAGCCGTAGAAAAATGCTTGTCAAAATTATCGATGATCGTAGATTTATCGGTGGTGACAGTGTTTCCTAGCCTCAGTGCAGTGGGCAGCTGGGAGCAGGTGCTCTTATGCTCCATGGACTTTACAGTATCCCAACAAAAATTTGTAATTAGTGCTACAGGATGCAAATTTCTGTTTGAAAAAGCTAATCTTATATTGGTTGTGTATGTGTATATGTGTATATTGTGTATATTGGTTTCTGACTTCCCTGACTTCCCTTGCATATCGCGGGGGCTATTCAATGCTAATGCAGTACGCCACAGGATGCTGGTCAAGGGCAGTCAAGTCTGGGGTGAACCAAGGGCTATATCTGTTCTTAGTTCAACATTTTTAGAAAGGGGCATGCTTATTTAAGATGGTGAGGAAAGCACTTTAAATAGCAACCAGGCATTCTCTACTGACGAGATGAGGTCATTATCTGTTTTAGAGAGAGTTTGACAGTGATGAGGGATGGTCGTTTGACCGCGGACCCATTACGGACACAGGCAATGAGGCAGTGATCGCTGAGATCCTGGTTGAAGACAGCAGAGGTGTATTTAGAGGTCACGTTGGTCTGGATGATATCTATGAGGGTGCCAATAGTTATGGATTTAGGGTTGTACCTGGTAGGTTCCTTGATAATTTGTGTGAGATTGAGGGCATCTAGTTTAAGCATATCCCAGTTTATGTCACCTAACAGTACGCACTCTGAAGATAGATGGGGGCAATCAATTCACATATGGTGTCCAGGGCACAGCTGGGGGCTGAAGGTGGTCTATAACAAGCGGCAACGGTGAGAGACTTATTTCTGGAAAGGTGGATTTTTAAAAGTAGAAGCTCAAATTGTTTGGGCACAGACCTGGATAGTATGACAAAACTCTGCATGCTCGCTCTGCAGTAGATTGCAACACCGCCCCCTTTGGCAGTTCTATCTTGTCAGAAAATGTTGTAGTTGGGGATGGAAATTTCAGAATTTTTGGTGGCCTTCCTAAACCAGGATTCAGACACAGCTAGGACATCAGGGTTGGCGGAGTGTACAAAAATAGTGAATAAAACAAACTTAGGGAGGAGGCTTATGATGTTAACATGCATGAAACCAAGGCTTTTACGGTTACAGAAGTCAACAAATGAGAGCGCCGGGTAAATAGGTGTGGTGCTGGGGGCTACAGGACCTGGGTTAACCTTTACATCACCAGAAGAACAGAGGAGGATTAGGATAAGGGTACGGCTAAAGGCTTTAAGAACTGGTCGTCTAGTGCGTTGGGAACAGAGAATAAAAGGAGCCGATTTCTGGGCGTGGTAGAATAGATTCAGGGCATAATGTACAGACAAGGGTATGGTCGGATGTGAGTACAGTGGAGGTAAACCTGGGCATTGAGTGACGATGAGAGAGGTTGTGTCTCTGGAGGCACCAGTTAAGCTAGGTGAGGTCTCCACGTGTGTGGGGGTGGGACAATAGAGCTATCTAAGGCATGTTGGGTGGGACTGGGGGCTCTACAGTGAAATAAAACAATAATAACTAACCAAAACAGCAGTAGACAAGGCATATGCCCCTGAACAGGCAGTTAACCCACTGTTCCTAGGCCGTCATTGAAAATAAGAATTTGTTCTGAACAGACTTGCCTAGTTATATAAAGGTTAAATAAATAAATATTGATATTAGGGAGAGGCATGTGTAGCCGAGTGATCATAGGGTCCAATGAGCAGCAATTAGGTGAGTCAGGGAGCCGTTCGGTAGTTGCTGCAACGCTAGGCGAGCTGGAGACACAGCGATTCAGAAAGCTAGCGGGCCGGGGCTAGCAGATGGGTCTTCGACAACATCGCAACGGAAAAGCCTGTTGAAACCACCTCGGACGATTACGTCGGCAGACCAGTCGTAATGGATCGGCGGGGCTCCATGTCGGCTATAAAGGGCCCAGGCCAATTGGCAAAAGAGGTATTGAAGCCCAAGAATTCGCTGGTAGACCTCTTCGGCTAGCCGGGAGAGGCTAACTGGTGCTTGCTTCGGGACAGAGGCGTTAGCCAGCAGTAGCCCTCGGTTGCAGCTAGCTAGCTGCCATGATCCGGCGTAATGGTCCAGAGCTTGCGTCAGGAATCCGGTGATGTGGTAGAGAAAAAGCAGTCCGATATGCTCTGGGTTGATATTGCGCCTGCAAACTGGCAGGTATTGGCACGTGCTGAAGCTGGCTGGTGTCCGAGGTAACGGTGAAGACCGCAGCAATGGCTAACTAGCTAGTAGCTAGTTATCTGGCTAGCTTCAGATTGGGGTTCCGGTTCTAAAGTATAAAAAATAGCATATCCGTACCACATTGGGTGAGGCAGGTTGCAGGAAAGTATATTCAGTTTGTAGATGGAAAGTGAGATTAAAATATATACGAAAAAACTAGGACTATTTACACGGGACAAGACAAACACACATCCGACTGCTACGCCATCTTGGATTCTGATAGGTGATCTCAAGCTCATTAATGATAGAATGGCCTTTCTTCAATCTTCAAATATGAAAAGTCTCTTTGGCAAATGACAGGAGTGCCAAGGAGTGGAATGTTAGCTAAAAAGACTGGTACCCAGGCTACCCAGCTATTACTTGAAGACCAAGGCTACTTGAAATATTGACATACTACTACAATATCTACTTGCAGCAGCCCTTCACAGGCTTGATTGGCCTATTTAAACCTGTCTTCTCCCTCTCTGCACCTCTTTCTCTGTCTCTCCTCTCCCGCCCCCCATTCCCCTAGTGGCAGCACCTGTGGATGAGTGGTATGTGGAATTCAGTATGTTCCATGGCTTCTCTATGTTCAGCAGCAAGGGATCCATCCTGGACACACTGAAGGGAACACTACTGGACGTGGCCAGAGGTTGGACTAGGGGACGGAAGGGCCTATTGTGATTCTGTGACAAAGCACTGGGTGTTTTGAATGTGGATATTTTTGCCAATGACTAGAGAAAATAGTGTACTCTGATTAATTGCGGTGCCGGTTTACCTCTAGGTGGCAATCTTTTCTTTATGATCATAACGCCGGATATCTGAGAAGAGATGGGGTTTTCCACAATGATAATATGGTTAAAGGCATTGATAGTATTTCCTATATTATCTATCTATGCCCTATTAACATTTTACATTGTTATATTAAATTAAATTCAGCAGATGCTTTTATCCAGAGCGACTTACAGTTAGTAAGTCAGTTAGACTTACATTAAAGGGGCATTCTGGGGCCTCCCGGGTGGCGCAGCAGTCTAAGGCACTGCATGAGGCATCACTACAGACCCAGATTTGATCTCAGGCTGTATCACAGCTGGACGTGACATGGAGACGCATGAGGTGGCACACAATTGGCCCAGCGTTGTGCGGTTTAGGGGAGGGTTTGGCCGGCTGAGATTTCCTTGTCCTATCGCGCTATAGCGACTCCTTGTGGCGAGCCCGGTGCCTGCAAGCTGACTGCGGTCGCCACCTTGACGGTGTTTCTTCCAACACATTGGTGTGGCTAGCTTCCGGGTAAAGCGAGCAGTTTCAAGAAGCAGTGGGGCTTGGCAGGGTCGTGTTTCGGAGGACAACTTCTCCCGAGTTCATAGGGGAGTTGCAGCGATGGGACAAGACTGTACCAATTGGGGGGGTAAATGTAAAAAAAAAAATAAGGAACAATCTGCAGTTGATACATCCATTTTTAGACTTACAAATGAATGATATACAGTGGGGCAAAAAAGTATTTAGTCAGCCACCAATTGTGCAAGTTCTCCCACTTAAAAGATGAGAGGCCTGTAATTTTCATCATAGGTACACTTCAACTATGACAAACAAAATGAGAAAAAAAAATCCAGAAAATCACATTGTAGGATTTTTTATGAATTTATTTGCAAATGATGGTGGAAAATAAGTATTTGGTCAATAACAAAAGTT
This sequence comes from Oncorhynchus keta, assembly GCF_023373465.1. Lineage (NCBI taxonomy): Eukaryota > Metazoa > Chordata > Actinopteri > Salmoniformes > Salmonidae > Oncorhynchus > Oncorhynchus keta. The sequence continues at coordinate 35,758,634 of NC_068449.1, read as the reverse complement.
TATCTCAATACTTTGTTATATACCCTTTGTTGGCAATGACAGAGGTCAAACGTTTTCACAAGTCTTCACAAGGTTTTCACACACTGTTGCTGGTATTTTGGCCCATTCCTCCATGCAGATCTCCTCTAGAGCAGTGATGTTTTGGGGCTGTTGCTGGGCAACATGGACTTTCAACTCCCTCCAAAGATTTTCTATGGGGTTGACATCTGGAGACTGGCTAGACGACTCCAGGACCTTGAAATGCTTCTTACGAAGCCACTCCTTCGTTGCCCGGGAGGTGTGTTTGGGATCATTGTCATGCTGAAAGACCCAGCCACGTTTCATCTTCAATGCCCTTGCTGATGGAAGGAGGTTTTCACTCAAAATCTCACGATACATGGCCCCATTCATTCTTTCCTTTACATGGATCAGTCGTCCTGGTCTCTTTGCAGAAAAACAGCCCCAAAGCATGATGTTTCCACCCCCATGCTTCACAGTAGGTATGGTGTTCTTTGGATGCAACTCAGCATTCTTTGTCCTCCAAACACGACGAGTTGAGTTTTTACCAAAAAGTTATATTTTGGTTTCATCTGACCATATGACATTCTCCCAATATTCTTCTGGATCATCCAAATGCTCTCTAGAAAACTTCAGACGGGCCTGGACATGTACTGGCTTAAGCAGGGGGACACGTCTGGCACTGCAGGATTTGAGTCCCTGGCGGCGTAGTGTGTTACTGATGGTAGGCTTTGTTACTTTGGTCCCAGCAGGTCATTCACTCGGTCCCCCCGTGTGGTTCTGGGATTTTTGCTCACCGTTCTTGTGATGAGATCTTGCGATCTCTTGGGGTGAGATCTTGCATGGAGCCCCAGATCGAGCGAGATTATCAGTGGTCTTGTATGTCTTCCATTTCCTAATAATTCCTCCCACAGTTGATTTCTTCAATACAAGCTGCTTACCTATTGCAGATTCAGTCTTCCCAGCCTGGTGCAGGTCTACAATTTTGTTTCTGGTGTCCTTTGGCAGCTCTTTTGTCTTGGCCATAGTGGAGTTTGGAGTGTGACTGTTTGAGGTTGTGGACAGGTGTCTTTTATTCTGATAACAAGTTCAAACAGGTGCCATTAATACAGGTAACGAGTGGAGGACAAGAGGAGCCTCTTAAAGAAGAAGTTACAGGTCTGTGAGAGCCAAAAATCTTGCTTGTTTGTAGGTGACCAAATACTTATTTTCCACCATAATTTGCAAATAAATTCATTAAAAATCCTACAATGTGATTTTCTGGATTTTTCTTTCTCATTTTGTCTGTCATAGTTGAAGTGTACCTATGACGAAAATTTACAAGCCTCTCTCATCTTTTTAAGTGGGAGAACTTGCACAATTGGTGGCTGACTAAATATTGTTTTGCCCCACTGTATAACCATTGATTCTTGAAGAATATAACTTATAAATGCCCCGTGCTTAGTTCAACTGTCAAAGCCCATCAGAAAGCTTGTTTTACTCAAATGTGTAAACATTGTAAAAAAATAAAAACACTGTATAGCCTTAAAACATGTTTAAAACAACAATGTTGATATCTTCGATGGGCAGTCCTTGTATACATAGCTCTCTATGAATTTGAGAGTGGTTACATTTCTCCAGGTCCATCCCTCAGCTTTTTAACAAAAAACATTGTTATTGTTTCAACTAATGATTGCCCTTTTAAGGTTGTATCTTAGCAGTATGAGTGTGAATTTCAATAAGTTTGTCAGAATTGCATTGGCCATGGCATCTCTCCCTTAGAGCCCATCCTGCAGTGGACGATAGGGGAGGAGTTGTCGTCTCGTATCATTGAACCACATCTCCACCGGGTCTTGCAACTACAGGTCAGCCAGAGTCCCTGTGCCGGTGATGTGGCCGTGTTGGCACCTGTCTTCGCTCCAGGAGGACACACAGGTGAGGAAGACATACTGTATACACACACACACACACACACACACACACACACACACACACACACACACACACACACACACACGTTATGACAAACAACATACTTTAACTATAGAGAACTAACTGCAGACAAACAGGCCATTGATGCCCTGTGTATACACTCACCAGCCAGTTTATTAGGTACACCCTAGTACCGGTTCGGATCCACCTTTGCCTTCAGAACAGCCTGAATTCTTCAGGCATTCTACAAGGCGTCAGAAACGTTTTATGGCGATGTTGGTCCAGGCTGACGCGATGGCATCACAGAGTTGCTGCAGATTGGACGGCGGTACATTCATGCTGCTAACAGTCCGTTCCATCTCAACCCAAAGATGCTCTGTTCAGTTGAGGTCTGGGGACTGCGAAGGCCACTCAAGTAAACTGAAGTCGCTGTCAATGTTTTTCCATCCATGACAAGGATTGACGGGTTGTGTGTTCCGAGATGCCGTTCTACACACCACATCTGTACTGAGCCGTTATTTGTCTGTTTGTGGCCCGCCTGTTAGCTTGCACAATTCTTGCCATTCTCGTTCGACCTCTCTCATCAACAAGCTGTTTTCGCCCACAGTACTGCCGCTGACTTGATGTTTACCAATTCTTGGTAGAGCCTAGACACTGTCGTGCGTGAAAAGCCCAGGAGGGTGGCCGTTTCTGAGATACCGGCTCACCTGGCACCGACGATCATACCACGCTCAAAGTCACTTAAGTCACTCGTTTTGCCCATTGTAACGGTCAATCGAACATTAACTGAATACCTCGATGTCTGTCTGCCTGGCCACTGATCCAAAAATTGATGCTTTTGCGCAGGGGTAGAATTAGAAGAAAAATCACTGTAACATCACTGGTAATTTAGCTTGAAAGCAATTTGCACTTGTTAAAATTAGTTTCACATGGGGATCTCAGTTCTCAAACATTCCAATTCAATTCTACCCCTGCTTGTACTCATTCATAGGACTTTGTCCGTGATCATTACTGAGGTCTTCTGTCCTCTCCCATTGTAACTGTAGGGGTGATTCTCAGTGTCACCAGATCTGCCTTCACCGCTCAGGGACGATGGTTCAACGCCACAAGATCACTATGTAGCTTGATCAATGAAGGTAGAGCATCTTATCTATCACGTTGCAGCTTTGATATATACTGTATTACTTAGAATTGTATTTCAACATCCCTTATTCTGCTGTTTGATACACAACGATACAGTGAGTGAGTGTGTTGTACAGTAGTTTTCAGTGCATTGTCTTTAGCCGGTCCTGTATTATTTGGTTATTGATACCATTTTCACACACCTAAGGTGAGCCGAGCTGAGAGATCGCTTGAAAAGGGCCTTAATGGCTGTTCTCATTGTCCTCTACAGTGTGTATGTCTGGCTGCTGACCAGTCTCTTGATGTTCCACAGTGTGTGTCTGGCTGTGCAGGGAACTAACTTTTTCTGACTTACTGATCCCCCACTGTCTGTGTGTGTGTGCGCGTGCATGTGTGTGTGTGTAACTGACCTGCTATCTCCACAGTGTGTGTGTCTGGCTGTGCGGGGATCTCCATCGTGGACCTGAAGCTGACCAACTGTCACCTGTTCCTGCTGACCAACCGGGGGCTCTTCATCAGCCAGGATCTCCTTTCCCCTGTCACAGGCACTCTCAATGTACTAGACACACACACACACACACACACACACACACACACACACACACACACACACACACACACACACACACACACACACACACACACACACACACACACACACACACACACACACACACACACACACACACTCATTTACACCATTAAAGATGGCACTGGGGGGGGCTGCTGTTTTATGAGCTCTTAATTAACCTACCGTGCTATTTTGTTCGCTTTTTTGCATTTTGTGGAACATATTTTGTACATAGTGTTGCTGCTACCGTCTCTTATGACCGAAAAGAGCTTCAGGAAATTAGAACAGCGATTACTCACCTTGAACTGGACGAAGAATTTCTCTTTAATGAGTCGGACAAGAGGGATTTACTCCAGATACCCGAACAGAAACCTCATCCCAGTCATATGCAGGAGAAAAAGACGGAAGAGGTTTCCCGGAAAGAGATCGGGTGCCTTGTGAGGATCTGCCGAAGAGTGGCTTATCTGCCTTTGCTATACAATCTCTGGATAATAAATTGGACGAACTATATCCTACCAACGGGACATTAAAAACTGTAATATCTTATGTTTCACTGAGTCGTAGCTGAACAATGACATGAGTAACATACAGCTGGTGGGCTATACACTGTACCGGCAGGATAGAATAGCAGTCTCTGGTAAGACAAGGGGTGGCGGTCAATGTATATTTGTAAACAACAGCTGGTGCTCGATATCTAAGGAAGTCTCGAGGTTTTGCTCGCCTGAGGTAGAGTACCTGTTGATAAGCTGTAGACCATACTATCTACTTAGAGAGTTTTCATCTGTATTTTTCGTAGCTGTCTACATACCACTACAAACCGATGCTGCCAAAAAGACCGCACTCAATAAGCTGTATACAGCTATAAGCAAACAGGCGGAGATCTTAGTGGCCGGGGACTTTAATGCAGGGAAACTTAAATCAGTTTTACCTCATTTCTACCAGCATGTTTAATGTGCAACCAGAGGGAAAAAACTCTAGACCACCTTTACTCCACACACAGAGATGCATACAAAGCTCTCCCTCACCCTCCATTTGGCAAATCTGACCATAATTCTATCCTCCTGATTCCTGCTTACAAGCAAATATTAAAGCAGGAATCACCAGTGACTCGGTCAATAAAAAAGTGGTCAGATGAAGCAGATGCTAAGCTACAGGTCTGTTTTGCTAGCACAGACTGGAATATGTTCTGGGATTCTTCCAATGGCAATGAGAAGTACACCACATCAGTCACTGGCTTCATCAATAAGTGCATAGGTGACGTCGTCCCCACCGTGACTGTCGTACAATACCCCAACCAGAAACCATGGATTACAGGCAATATCCGCAAATGGGTAAAGGGTAGAGCTGCCACTTTAAAGGAGCGGGACTATAACCCGGAAGCCTATAAGAAATCCCACTATGCCCCCACCGAACCATCAAACAGGCAAGCGTCAATACAGGACTAAGATCGAAACATACTACACCAGCTACGACGCTCATTGGCTGTGGCAGGGAATGCAAACTATTACAGACTACAAAGGGAAGCACAGATGAGAGCTGCCCAGTGACATGAGCCTACCAGACGAGCTAAATTACTTCTATGCTTGCTTCGAGACATGTAACACTGAAACATGCATGAGAGCAAATGGACAAGCCCTATATACCAGGCGGTGTCAGAGGAAGGCCCTAAAAATGGTCAGACTCCAGCAACCCTAGTCCTAGACTGTTCTCTCTGCTATTGCACGGCAAGCGGTACCGGAGCGCCAAGTCTAGGTCCAAGAGGCTTCTTCTATAAACAGCTTCTTCCCCCAAGCCATAAGACTACTGAGCATCTAATCAAATGGCTACCAAGACTACTTGCACCCCCCTTTACGCTGCTGCTACTCTTTCTTATTGTCTATGCATAAATCACTTTAATAACTCTACCCACATGTATATATTACCTTAATTACCTCGACTAACCGGTGCCACCGCACATTGACTCTGTACCGGTACCCCCTGTATATAGCCTCGCTATTGTTATTTTACTGCTCCTCTTTAATTATTTGTTACTTTTATTTATTTTATTTTGTAGGTATTTTTCTTTAAACTGCATTGTTGGTTAAGGGCTTGTAAAGTAAGCATTTCACTGGCTCTGTTGTATTTTGCGCATGTGACAAATAACATTTTATTTGACTTTGTGCACAGAGCCATTTGATTGGCATGAACATTCTTTATGGTCCTTACTACCATAATTGCCTGACTATTAAGCGCACCTGAATATAAACCGCACCCACTGAATTATAAAAAATATGTATTTTGTACATAAATAAGCCGCACATGTCTATAAGCCGCAGGTGCCTACCGTACATTGAAACAAATGAACTTTACACAGCCTTTAAACGAAACATGGCTTGTAACAAAAATAAATAGGCTTTAACGAAACACGGCTTGTAACAAAATTAAAACAGTAGCCTACCAAGCCTCCTCCTGTGCACTGAAACCACTGAAGTCATCTCCTTCGGTGTCGGAGTTGAATAGCCTCAGAATTGCTTCATCTGATGTTGGATCGTTTTCATTGTCGCTCTCATCACTTTCATTCCGGGGCAAATACCCTGCTGAGCTCATGCTGCCCCTTCAACATGCAGCAGTCCAGCCTTTCGAAACCCGTTGATGATAGTGGATTTTTTGACAATGCTCCACACTGTCAGGACCCACTGGCAGACTTGACCATAAGTTAAGAATTTGTTCTTAAATGACTTGCCTGGTTAAATAAAGGTAAAATAAATTTTTACATTTTTTTTAAAAGTTGCTCTTCGCATGCGGCCCGTTTTAGTGAAGGATTTCTCCCCACTTGTCATCCAAGCCTCCCTCCCACTGAACACGGAGCGCCACCTTAAATGCACGATTTACACTGATGTCCAGTGGCTGCAAATACTTTGGGCCATCTGCTTTTCTTCCCTCTGAAAGGTTTGTTGTCTTTTTGCACTGAGTCAGTTCCTCACGCTGCTGTTTACAAAGTCTTATAATCGACTCATTAAGGCCAAGCTCCCATGCAGCAGCTCTATTTCTTTTTCCAACAGCCAGATTGATCGCCTTCAACTTGAAAGCTGCATCATATGCATTTCTCCGTGTCTTTGTCATGATGAGGGTGACAAAATTACTACCGTAATCAGAATGATGGGAAGTTTGAGCGCGCTCGATTTACGTCCCATTATGTGACAGTGCTCAGTTTTTTGGCGGCGGCATGAATCTTGCGAAAGCGGGAAAAATCCATAAATTAGCCGCGTCATTGTATAAACCGGGAGGTTCAAAGTGTGGGAATAAAGTAGCGGTTTATAGTCCGGAAATTACGGTAGTCAATAAATAGTTTATCTGAACAGTTTGTGTTGTTGTTACTGATCTTTGCCTCTGAATATTACAGTTCACCTTGCTGTTCCTCCCTGCACTGGCTCAGGTCTGTAAACATGTCAGTTGTTCAAGCTATTCTCAGATATAGTAGGGGCAGAGTGCCTCCCAAGAAAACAGTTAACAAGTCATTGTGTTTCTCCTTCATAGATGGACTACTCTGCCACCACCTTGTGGTTTTCCTCTCAATGTGTGACAGATCGCATCTATTTCAGTGGTATGGCTTTATCATGACCTCCAATAAACGAACCATACGATTCATAACATGCTTTTTTGTCGTTGTGGAAGCCAGTTTCAAACGGTTTTCTCTCTTGTTTAGATGACACACTCAGTTTGATTTCCAATGAAGGAGAAGGTGAAAACCTGGTAGGTGTGATTGAGGGGGTTTGTTTATAATGGATATTATACAAATGTCTATCCTTGTGTTTCAACCGGAGCTTCTCAATGGCAGCATTCTAGGTGTGTGTACAGTAAGTACCCCTTCACGAGGTGGTTCCTGTGCCAGGCCTCCGCTGTTGACATCGCGAAGAACCCCAAACACCGTTACCTGTCCTTCCTCCATGACCGTCACCAACACACTGGCCTACTGCTCTCACACACTGAGGTACCTTTTCTATATTGTCTTCATACACAGTACCAGTCAAACGTTTGGACACACCTACTCATTCCAGGTTGTTTTCTACATTGTAGAATAATAAGTGAAGACATCAAAACTATGAAATAACACATATGGAATCATGTAACCAAAAAAGTGTTTAAACAAATCAAAATACACAAAAGTTTGGGGTCACTTAGAAATGTCCTTGTTTTTTAAAGAAAATCACCTTTTTTGTCCATTAAAATAACATCAAATACAGTGTAGACATAGTTAATATTGTAAATTACTATTGTAGCTGGAAACAGCAGACTTTTAATGGAGTATCTACATAGGCGTACAGAGGCCCGTTATCAGCAACCATCACTCCTGTGTTCCAATGACACGTTGTGTTAGCTAATCCAAGTTGTTCATTTTAAAGGCTAATTGATTATTAGAAAACCCTTTTGCAATTATGTTAGCACAGCTGAAAACTGTTGTGCTGATTAAAGAAGCAATAAAACTGGCCTTTAGACTAGTTGAGTATCTGGAGCATCAGCATTTGTGGGTTCGATTAAAGGCTCAAAATGGCCAGAAACAAAGAACTTTCTTTTGAAACTCTGCAGTCTATTCTTTTGCTGAGAAATGAATGCTATTCCATGTGAGGAATTGCCAAGAGACTGAAGATGTCATACAACACTGTGTGCTACTCCCTTCACAGAACAGCACAAACTGTCTCTAACCAGAATAGAAAGAGGAGTGGGAAGCCCCGGTGCACAACTGAGCTAGAGGACAAGTACATTAGAGTGTCTAGTTTGAGAAACAGACGCCTCACAAGTCCTCAACTGGCAGCTTCATTAAATAGTACCCACAAAACACCAGTCTCAACGTCAACAGTGAAGAGGTGACTCTGGGATGCTGGCCTTCTAGGCAGAGTTCCTCTAGTGTCTGTGTTCTTTTGCCCATCTTAATCTTTTCTTTTTATTGGCCAGTCTGAGGTATGGCTTTTCATTGCAACTCTGCCTAGAAGGCCGAACCTACAAGTCTGAACTTGAATCATCGGCATACATTTGTATCTAATCCATTCATTTCTATCCCCTTAATTTTATAATTGGATCTGATTTTTATTGCTAACAATTCAATGGCCTTAAGAAATCCGTTCAGTGATAGACGGAAACCTTGTTTTGCACCTCTTGACAATTCAAAATGCTCAGATAAATAAACATTACTATTCTGCCCTTGAGTTGCGTTCCCATGCAAAACTAGACAGATAGCTAACAACTAAGTATTCAATAAAACTCCCAAGGCGTGACTTTTCTTGAATGAATATATTGTAAACGTTTATGTTGTGAAACTGCAAAATACAGAAAAGAATATACTTTAGTGTTCAATTCATACCGACATACTGTAGCTGTACATTAAACATTTGAAGTTGCATAAATACAAAGCACGCGCTAAGGTACCATGCATCTGGCATGATGCCAAACCATATTGCTAATTGTTAACCATATGGTAATTGGCTCCTTTCATTACTCTAATAATGTATAACCATCTATGTAGAATAACAAAGCATATTACACTAGAAACAGTAACAAAACTACAGTATTGTATATTTTACAATTCGTTTGCATGACGCATGAGCAAAGTAATACAGCTAACGACATACATTAAAGGCATTGCAATTTGTGAGTAAATGCAACCAACATTGATATGTAAGCAACTCTATCAATAACAAGATTATCATCATTAGCTAAATGCTTGAATCGAACTTACAAACAAATATTTTTCCAAGGCTGAAGCGTGACAAGAAATAACTACATTGTTTGGAGCTGCTTCTATGCATGCAAAAAAAATTCTGTACTTCCTGTTTGCGTTGTCTTTCTAAGTACCAGAAAGCGCCACTAGGGGGCAAATAACACCATTGAACACAATGAAAATCCAATTTAACCATTGTAATAAAATAATCTGTTACCTTCTAACAGAAAGTAGACACACCCCTTGACTTTTTCCAGATTTTGTTGTGTTACAGCCTGAATTTAAAATTGATTAAATTGAGATTATTATTATTATTATTTGTCACTGGCTTACAGAAAATACACTATAATGTGTTATAGTGTGCTATAATTTGAAGTTAGAATAGAATTTGAAGATAGGATAACCGAACATATGAAAGTTGGTTTGGTGTCTATCTTGAATGGTTCAGGATTTACTGTGGGTTGGTTATTTTATGCAAATGTATGCACATTTATATAATTATTGTTAAGTTATATAATTAAAGTTGATCAAAGTTTTTAAGAATTTGAAGTTAGGATAGCTTGAACATGATAAAGTTGGTTTGGTGTCTCTCGCTTGAATGTTTCAAGAGTTACCGCGGTGGGTTATTTCATGCAAATGTATGCAAATTTATATAGTTTTAATTTATAGAGAATTGGAAGTTAGGATAGCCTGAATGTTTTAAAGTTGATCTTTTAGCTTAATTGGCTAAAAAGTAGCACCGTTTTAAATAGCTACCACTGTATTACTGTGGTTCTAATTCAGTGGCGGCCGGGGCCGTTTAAGATGAGGGAGGATGATTTATGAACATGGCCTTATTTCTATTACAGCATATTGGATGACTGTTATTCATATTCCATTCACCCAGATAGGTTTAGTTTCCTACATGATACTCACATTTTCTCTATACCCATCATGAGGTTGCTACAACCTGGCCTATGAATGAAGGTTTACGACAGAGGTGCACAGATCGAGAGAAAAAGTTGAGTAATGACAGACAGTGACACATTCAATACCGGCTTGCACACTCCTGCCTACATCTAGCAGATCTAGGGTGTAATCATTAGTCCAACAGTTGCAAACAAGAGTTTATATTGGACAAATTCAAGTGTGTATCCCCGTTTCATTCAGTTTGCTTCTGTTTAAGAAATGCTTTTCAACAGAATCGGCAGAATAAATATTGAAGTTTCCCCACATGAGGTTTTCCATGTGGATTTTCCCATGTGATCACATAACCTTTTACATACGCCACCATATCTGTATCAGTAACTGATTTAATCTGTATTCTTACACTTTGGACTTTAAAGTAAATACACTCAGATAAACAATTATATTTATCATAGTGATTCAGGAGTAACATAAAACAGAATAAAATGCACCACCATCATTAGAAAAACTATACAGAAAACTCTCAAACGGCTGAAATAATTATATGAAATCAACGATGAGAGAATATTCTGAATAACTGAAAACTAAATAACTAAAATAGCAGTGCAGATGGCACTCTTTTGCTAAGTGCAGAGATGTATTATAGTTAATGGATGTGTGGCACACTAGAAAGATCAGTGTACCTCAAATCCAGAGGTTGTGATTTCAAATCCCAGGTGGGGTCATATTTTAGCTGAACAGCGATAACATATGGAAATGCGCATTTGAAAACACGTGATCACATGTGAAGTGTTTCAAAAACACATGTTTTCACATGTGAGCTATACGAACAAATGGACAATTCTCTGATCCATTTAGGTTATCAAGAGGGACATGACAGGGATGCCCTCTGCCCAGTTATTTATTTGCTTTAGCCACGGAACCACTAGCATCAATAATTAGAACCAGTGGAGGCTGATGGGAGGAGCTATAGGAGGACGGGTTCATTGTAATGGCTGAAATTGAATATATGGAACGAAGTCAAACATGTGGTTTCCATATGTTTGATGTGTTTGATAACGTTCCATTAATTCCATTCCATCCATTACAATGAGCCCGTCCTCCTTGCTCCTCCCACCAGCCTCCACTGATTAGAACTCATGGCTCAATCTGGCGAATAGAGATTGGTGGAGAACAACCAATGATGTGTATAAACCCTGGATGACTGACAGGGGGCGATGTATTGAAGCCACCGCGCAGCAATCTTGGTACTCCTCCTCCATTGTAAAAAAATATATTTTGGAAGCTATAGAAATGCATTTAAGAATGTCTACATTTGTTTTTGACACGTGTATTCTATTTCAGACACCTTAATGCGTACTTTCAATTATATTATGTGAGCTAAACATAAAAATAAAAAAATATGAAAACATTTCTGCCCTTTGCTAAAAGTTGCCCAGAATCAAGTCGATTCTGTGCGATTAAAACTAAAAAGTAAAAGTGCTCAGGGACACTTGACCTGATAAGGCCTAGATTCAATCAAATCAAATAAAATTGTGTTAGTCACATTTTTTTGTAAACAACAGGGGTGGACTAGCAGTGAGGTGCTTCCTTAAGGGCCCTTCCCAACAATGCAGAGAGAAAGGAAATAGATAAATCATTTAAAAGTGAAACACGTAATAATAAAAGTAATAATAGATACACAATGAGTAATGATGACTATATACAAGGGGTACCTGTACTGAGTCCATGTGCAGGGGTACGAGGTAATTGAGGTATAAATGTACATATAACTAGGAATAAAAATGACAGATAGTAAATAGTAGCAGCAGCGTATGTGATGAGTCAACAAAGTTGGTGCAAAAAGGGTAAATTCAGATAACCCGGGTAGCTATTTGGTTAACTATTTAACTAACTATTTATCAGTTTTATGGCTTTTGGGTAGAAGCTGTTCAGGGTCCTGTTGGCTCTAGACTTGGTGCATCAGTACTACTTGCCATGCAGTCTATGAGTTGGGTGGCTGGTGTCTGACATTTTAGGGCCTTCCTCTGACACCGCCTGGTATAGAGGTCGTGGATGGCAGGGAGCTTGGCCCCAGTGATGTACTGGGCCATACACACTACCCTCTGTAGTTCCTTGCGATCAGATGCCAAACAGTTGCCATACCAAGTGGTGATGCAGCCATGCTCTGAATGGTACAGCTGTAGAAGGTTTTCAGCCTCCTGAGGTTAAAGAGGTGTTGTCGTGCCCTCTTCACTACAAGCATGAACAGCATAAGCAAACGATAGCCGACAGCCACATAGCTGGTGTTTTGACGGTGTCAGACATGTTACTACATTAGAGCTGTCAAATTGGTGAGCGGCTCAGAATAAGAGTTCAGAATAATAAAGTGTAGGCTATATAGAAACAATGACACTAAAATTGAAAATCATTAAAGAAAATCATATTTTCATTCATATTTATATCACATTCCAGTGTTTCAACTTGTAAACAAAGCTGCATGGGATTTCTCTTAATGCAGCTCTGTGCAGCCAATGGCAATTTCTGCTTCTGGTATAAAGCCAGGAGACGCTTGTGGATTTGCCAGCTGTTCCAGCTCCAACATCGCCCACCACAAAACACTATGTGGTTGTCCACTAGCACGGATCTGATAGAATCTAGCCCTAAGTGCGTAAATGCTCTTGGGATTTGAACTTGCAACCTTTTGATCTGGAGTGCATTAATGTCTCAGCAATACCACCAGATGATTAAACATATGTCCACACACTCTCAAAAATAAGAGTCTGGTTGTGGTATATCCCTTCCCTGGTGTACAAAAAGGTCAAAGGTACACATCAGGTAACTTCAGAGGTACATATAGGAACTCACATGTTACTGAGCGGTACCTTTTACGGTACATGTGTGGATTATCTAGTATAATGTTACGTTTTCTACCCAATATATTAAATACAAAGCTGTGTTCATAACCATTTGGAAGGTGGGAATTTACAAGTTGTGAAGTCGTAAATACCAGTTGAAGGCATTCACGCACTATGAAATGGTTGGGAAATGCCAATTGGCTAATGGCCAACAAGCAACATCAACCACAAATAGCTATCATGCTTGTAAACAAATTATAGAGTTCAAAAACTATATTAATAGATTGCTTTTTATAATGTTTTGTTGTTACATTTAACTGCCAAGGTAATTTCCTTAGTAGGTGACGTCAGAGGCCAGCATGTGGGAGAGGTCAGAGCTGAGGGATGATAGACACGAGAGAGTAAAATGACACAAACATTATTTATCATTAATTTCTATTGGGTACAACATAATCCAAAACAAAATTAAAACAAACTGCAAATGCATCCAACAAGTTTGTAGAGTCACAATATTGATGTGGTCATTGTGTGCTAGGAATATGGGACCAAATACTAAACTTTTGACTCCTTTAATACACTATAAGTGAATTTGTCCAAATACGTATGACCTCTTCAAATGGAGGGACTAGATACAGGAAATGCTTTCATTTCTAAATGGTCAAAACAGATTCATGTACAGTACCAGTCAAAAGTTTGGACACACCAACTCATTCAAGGGTTTTTCTTTATTTTTACTATTTTCTACATTGTAGTGACAGAATGCCGAGAGTGCAAGCTGTCATCAAGGCATAGGGTAGCTACTTTGAAGAATCTAAAATATATTTTAATTTGTTTAACACTTTTTTGATTACTAAATGATTCCATATGTGTTATTTAATAGTTTTGATGTCTTCACAAATTATTCTACAATGTAGAAAATAGTAAAAAAATAAAGAAAAACCCTGGAATGAGTGTCCAAAGGTTTTGACTGCTACTGTGTATATTTTTATATACATTGAGTGAGTGTACAAAACATTAAGAACACCTTTCCTAATATTGAGTTTCACCCCCACCTTTCGCCCTCAGATCAGCCTCAATTCGTCAGGGCATGGACTCTACAAAGTGTCAAAATCATTCCACAGGGAAGCTGGCCAATGTTGACTCAAATGGTTCCCACAGTTGTGCCAAGATGGCTGGATGTCCTTTAGGTGAACACACAAGAAACTTGACACAAACCTGTGCACCTGGCACATACTACTGTACCCCGTTCAAAGGCATTGTAAATCTTTTGTTTTGCCCATTCACCCTCAGAATGGCACACATACACAATTCATGTATCACGACTCAGGATATGACCCAGATGCAAACACAGGATGCGGATAGTACAGTTCTCAATAATTTCATAACAAATGGCAGGTCGAGAACAGGCAGAGGTTCGTAAACAGGTCAGAGTCAGGCAGGTACAGGACGGCAGGCAGGGTCAGGGCAGGCAGAGGTTCGTAAATAAGGTCAGAGTCAGGCAGGTACAGGACGGCAGGCAGGCTTAGGTCAGGGCAGGCAGAGTGGTCAGAACCGGGAAGACTAGGAAACAAACACTTGAGAAACAGGAAAACACGTTGGTAAGACCAGACAAGACCATGGGGAAAGATGGGCGAACTCTAGAGCGGGGTGGAGACAAGCACAAAGACAGGTGAAACCGATCAGGGTGTGACACAATGTTTCAATTGTCTCAAGGCATAAAAATCCTTCTTTATCTACACTGATTGAAGTTGATTTAACAATTGACATAAATAAGGGATCATAGCTCTTACCTGGATTCACCTGGTCAGTCTATGTCATGGAAAGGTGTTTTTCATGTTTTATACACTGTGTATAGCACAATCCATACAAAGTGAGTTCAATCCATTAAGTGTGGATTCCATTTGCTTTGTTTGAGATTGATTTGATTGATTCAATTTGAGTCAAGTAAAAATCCACTATCCCCAGATAGATCATGAAATTATATTGTGTTGTCTTCTCTCTTCCAGCAGGAGGGTGCGATGGTGTCAGTGTTTGGTGTAAAGGCAGAGGAACTCTTTCAGCGTCACACCAAGTTCCCCCCGGTGATTCTAGACTTCCAGCCCAGAGGGATCTTCCTGTTGGACAACCATGTTATCCTGTACGGCTCAGAGGTGACAGCACACACACACATACATCGCACACATGCATACTCACGCACACAGAGTTCAAATAACTTGACAAAATAAAAAATACCGGAGGTAGGAAAACTCAGGGTCCTGTCTAAGTATGATGAATTTCATATCATAATGCATTTCCCTTACCCAACCTCTGTATGTGTATTGCATTGTTTTTAGGTGTGGACATCGTCAGATAGAGGCTCTACCTTCACGTGGGTGTTCTCTCTAGACAATCAGATCGTGATAGACGCTCTGAGCTGTACTGTCATTGGCGTGGTAGTGTTCTTCACTGACCATGGAAACCTCTACATCATGAAGTCAGGTGGGACAACAACAACAGTGACGTTCCAGGTTATCTTTTCTTGCAGTCGTGCTTCCCAAATGATCCAATCTCCTGGAGAAGTTTGTAACTACTCAGGAAGGAACCGTGTTTGTTTGGGAACCCTTCTGAGAACAGGGTGACTGCAGAACAGACAACCTGGAACACCACCATCAACTCCTAAAGAATATGCTGCAGGATGTAGGCTTGAGCCCAGGGCTGTTGTGGAGACCCTATTACCGCCACATCGGCAGTCATGAGTCATGCCCGCAGTTAAATTCCACGTGACCACTGAGTCACGGTAATCTCCTCTTATGCACTCAGGACACGTGTTGGTAGTACCCAACTCGCTAACGATCATCAGGTCACTAATGGTCTGGTACTCAGGGCTCTATTGTCCCTCTAACCACTGACATCAATTCAAATACAATTGAAAATCACGGCAAAAACTTATCATCATAACAGTGTCATGCTTTTAAAACTCACCTCACTGTGATTGATCACTTTGAAGAAAGAAGTTCAACAACAGGTTGAAACTGAGTGGAAAACGTGGTCGTTGTGGATGTTATTTCAAAGCCGAACACAACTAAATGGACAACGCTTTCTAAGGATAGGTCTATGAGCCCGATCCCGGAAAAAAAAACTGATTTAAAATAATGATTGTGACGTTACACAATAGATAGCCTACCGCATATTACGAATGGCAGAAAAATATTTTATTTTTAAAAACTGATTTAAGATGTCTTTGGTACATAATTGGTCTTGCCTGTACTCCAAAATGTAACTAATTGTAGTAATCGCCTTTGAGTATGGACTTATTATCCATACTGGATGGACTGGTTCCCTTATGCTACGCTGCAAACGTTCTATTCATGAGTCTGGGAGAGAACATATAGGCCTAGGCGATGCTGTTGGTTCATTGATTGTACAGGGCGGCTAACCTACAGTTATATACTGAACTAAAGTATAAACACCGCATGCAACAATTTCAATGATTTTACTGAGTTACAGTTCATTCAGTAAATTAATTAGGCCTTTATTTACATTTACATTTAAGTCATTTAGCAGACGCTCTTATCCAGAGCGACTTACAAATTGGTGCATTCACCTTATGACATCCAGTGGAACAGCCACTTTACAATAGTGCATCTAAATCTTTTAGGGGGGTGAGAAGGATTACTTATCCTATCCTAGGTATTCCTTAAAGAGGTGGGGTT
The DNA here is from genome assembly GCF_023373465.1 of Oncorhynchus keta. Taxonomy (NCBI): domain Eukaryota; kingdom Metazoa; phylum Chordata; class Actinopteri; order Salmoniformes; family Salmonidae; genus Oncorhynchus; species Oncorhynchus keta. The sequence goes on along the minus strand of NC_068449.1, from coordinate 35,741,903 downwards.
TCAGGTGTCTCCGGAAGGTGGTGATTGACTCCGCTGTCCTGGCGTCGTGAGGGAGTTTGTTCCACCATTGGGGGGCCAGAGCAGCGAACAGTTTTGACTGGGCTGAGCGGGAACTGTACTTCCTCAGTGGTAGGGAAGCGAGCAGGCCAGAGGTGGATGAACGCAGTGCCCTTGTTTGGGTGTAGGGCCTGATCAGAGCCTGGAGGTACTGAGGTGCCGTTCCCCTCACAGCTCCGTAGGCAAGCACCATGGTCTTGTAGCGGATGCGAGCTTCAATTGGAAGCCAGTGGAGAGAGTGGAGGAGCGGGGTGACGTGAGAGAACTTGGGAAGGTTGAACACCAGACGGGCTGCGGCGTTCTGGATGAGTTGTAGGGGTTTAATGGCACAGGCAGGGAGCCCAGCCAACAGCGAGTTGCAGTAATCCAGACGGGAGATGACAAGTGCCTGGATTAGGACCTGCGCCGCTTCCTGTGTGAGGCAGGGTCGTACTCTGCGGATGTTGTAGAGCATGAACCTACAGGAACGGGCCACCGCCTTGATGTTAGTTGAGAACGACAGGGTGTTGTCCAGGATCACGCCAAGGTTCTTAGCGCTCTGGGAGGAGGACACAATGGAGTTGTCAACCGTGATGGCGAGATCATGGAACGGGCAGTCCTTCCCCGGGAGGAAGAGCAGCTCCGTCTTGCCGAGGTTCAGCTTGAGGTGGTGATCCGTCATCCACACTGATATGTCTGCCAGACATGCAGAGATGCGATTCCCCACCTGGTCATCAGAAGGGGGAAAGGAGAAGATTAATTGTGTGTCGTCTGCATAGCAATGATAGGAGAGACCATGTGAGGTTATGACAGAGCCAAGTGACTTGGTGTATAGCGAGAATAGGAGAGGGCCTAGAACAGAGCCCTGGGGGACACCAGTGGTGAGAGCGCGTGGTGAGGAGACAGATTCTCGCCATGCCACCTGGTAGGAGCGACCTGTCAGGTAGGACGCAATCCAAGCGTGGGCCTCGCCGGAGATGCCCAACTCGGAGAGGGTGGAGAGGAGGATCTGATGGTTCACAGTATCGAAGGCAGCCGATAGGTCTAGAAGGATGAGAGCAGAGGAGAGAGAGTTAGCTTTAGCAGTGCGGAGCGCCTCCGTGATGCAGAGAAGAGCAGTCTCAGTTGAATGACTAGTCTTGAAACCTGACTGATTTGGATCAAGAAGGTCATTCTGAGAGAGATAGCGGTAGAGCTGGCCAAGGACGGCACGTTCAAGAGTTTTGGAGAGAAAAGAAAGAAGGGATACTGGTCTGTAGTTGTTGACATCGGAGGGATCGAGTGTAGGTTTTTTCAGAAGGGGTGCAACTCTCGCTCTCATGAAGACGGAAGGGACGTAGCCAGCGGTCAGGGATGAGTTGATGAGCGAGGTGAGGTAAGGGAGAAGGTCTCCGGAAATGGTCTGGAGAAGAGAGGAGGGGATAGGGTCAAGCGGGCAGGTTGTTGGGCGGCCGGCCGTCACAAGACGCGAGATTTCATCTGGAGAGAGAGGGGAGAAAGAGGTCAGAGCACAGGGTAGGGCAGTGTGAGCAGAACCAGCGGTGTCGTTTGACTTAGCAAACGAGGATCGGATGTCGTCGATCTTCTTTTCAAAATGGTTGACGAAGTCATCTGCAGAGAGGGGGAGGGGGGGGGGGGATTCAGGAGGGAGGAGAAGGTGGCAAAGAGCTTCCTAGGGTTAGAGGCAGATGCTTGGAATTTAGAGTGGTAGAAAGTGGCTTTAGCAGCAGAGACAGAGGAGGAAAATGTAGAGAGGAGGGAGTGAAAGGATGCCAGGTCCGCAGGGAGGCGAGTTTTCCTCCATTTCCGCTCGGCTGCCCGGAGCCCTATTGATAGATTTCACATGGCTGGGCAGGGGCGCAGACATGGGTGGGCCTGGGGGGAATTTGGAAGTCCTGGGCTGGCGTGGTTACACGTGGTCTGCGGTTGTGAGGCTGGTTGGACGTACTGCCAAATACTCTAAAATGACGTTGGAGGCGTGTTGTGGTAGAGAAATGAACATTAAATTCTGGTGGACATTCCTGCAGTCAGCAAGCCAATTGCATGCTCCCTCAAAACTTGAGACATCTGTGGCATTGTGTTGTGTGACAAAACTGCACATTTTAGAGTGGCCTTTTATTGTCCCCAGCACAAGGTGCACCAGTGTAATGATCATGCTGTTTAATCAGCTTTTTGATATGCCACACCTGTCAGGTGGATGGATTATCTTGGCAAAGGAGAAATGCTCACTAACAGGGATGTAAAGAAATTAGCTTTTTGTGCATATGGAACATTTCTGGGATCTTTTATTTCAGCTCATGAAACATGGGACCAACACTTTACATGTGGCGTTTAATTTCTGTTCAGTATAAAGTGCATTCGGAAAGTATTCAGACCCCTTGACCTTTTCCACATTTTGTTACGTTACAGCCGTATTCAAAAATGTATTTAAGTTGTTTTTTTCTCTCACCAATCTACACACAATACCCCATATTTACAAAGCAAAAGCAGTTTTTTTAGAAATGTTAGCAAATGTATAAAACTTTTTTTTTTATGATATCACATTTACATTAGTATTCAGACCCTTTACTCAGTACTTTGTTGAAGCACCTTTGACAGCGATTACAGCCTCGAGTCTTCTTGGGTATGACGCTACAAGTTTGGCACACCTATATTTGGGGAGTTTCTCCCATTCTTCTCTCCAGATCCTCTCAAGCTCTGTCAGATTGGATGGCGAGTGTCGCTGTCACAGATATTTTCAGGTCTCTCCAGAGATGTTCGATCGGGTTCAAGAATCTTGGCTCTTGGTTGTGCCACTCAAGGACATTCAGAAACTTTTCCCAAAGCCACTCCTGCGTTGTCTTGGCTGTTTGTTTAGGGTCGTCGGTTTTTGGTTTTTGCTCTGACATGCACTGTCAACTGTGGGACCTTATATAGACAGGTGTGTGACTTTCCAAATCATATCCAATCAAATTAATTTACCACAGGTGGACTCCAATTAAGTTGTAGAAATGTCTCAATAATAATCAATGGAAACAGGATTCACCTGAGCTAAATTTCGAGTCTCATAGCAACGGGTCTGAATACTTATGTACAGTACCAGTCAAAAGTTTGGACACACCTCCTCATTCAAGGGTTTTTCTTTATTTTTACTATTTTCTACATCCAAACTATGAAATAACACATATGGAATCATGTAGTAACCAAATAAGTGTTAAACAAATCAAAATATATTTGGGTTCTTCAAAGTGGCCACACTTTGCCTTGATGACAGCTTTGCACACTCTTGGCATTCTTTCAACCAGCTTCACCTGGAATGCTTTTCCAACAGTATTGAAAGAGTTCCCACATATGCTGAGCACTTGTTGGCTGCTTTTCCTTCACTCCTCCAACTCATCCCAAACCATCTCAATTGTGTTGAGGTTAAGTGATTTTGGAGACCAGGTCATCTGATGCAGTACTCTATCACTCCTTTGCCAAATAGCCCTTACAGATCCTGGAGGTGTGTTGGGTCATTGTCCTGTTGAAAAACAAATGATAGTCCCACTAAGTGCAAACCAGATGGGATGGCGTATCGCTGCATAATGCTGTGGTAGCCGGGCTGGTTAAGTGTGCCTTGAATTCTAAATCAAGGGGTCTGAAAACTTTTCGAATGCACTGTATATGAATTTGTATTTGATTTTGAAATGCCTAGTAATATAGGGCATTACCTTTAGCTACAGAATATCTCACCACTATACGTTTCCATATTTTCCTCTCTCCTTCATTCCTTTCTCCAAATAACCAAACCAGCTCCAAAGTTGCCTCCATTCACTATTCGAGTGCAAATGGATGACATGTCTTTTTGCCCATGCCCCTGTTTCTGCCCATTTGATAATGGCCCATTCTAAATGAAAACTACTTTTACATGATAGTAAAGGCTAGATTACAGTTAGAATAGGGAAAATATGATCACTTAATGAGAGAACAAAGTGTGCAGACTGAGGCATGGAACAGACTGCAAGCTTTGCCAAATAACTCTAAATCTATTGTATAGGACCTGTTTCAAATTATCACTTTTACACTCAACATAGCCATGTGCACTCGCTCCGGAATGGGAAAAAATATCCGTTCCATTTTAGTCAGTTAAGTTCAAATTATATTCTAGTTACTATAAAATCATAAAATATAAAATAATGCCACGGCACTTATTAGCATATCTAGTCTGCTAAATGAACAAGCGTCCAGCCTAAGGCATGGAGCATAGCCAGATAACATACAGTAGGCCAACTCATATTCTGTTCTTCTAAAAATACATATTCTTCATATCATCTTTCTTTAGACCTGGCTAAAATAAATAATGGATTTATTGTGATGGTGTATATTAAATTGATTTATTCAGCTATTTTAAATGCAGATGTCCCATCAGCGGCTTATATGCATGGAAGCCTGGAGATGTTAATTATGAGACCGCCAGTCTTTTGCATGACAATAACCAGCTGACAAAATGTCATGACCACCACAGCCCTTACTTGAACCTGACAGAATTCCCATCACATCCCATCTCCCCCATCCCCACCCATTTTTGTCCTCCTGAAGGTCTTGCCAGGTATGCGTGGTTGAACGAGACCCTGGATGTAGCCAGTACTCTACTGTGTGGTCACATGGGCATCCTAATTGCTGTTCAGCTGGACAAAGACAAACCCAGTGGCTTTAGCTACAGGAACATCGAGATAGACCACCTCATAGAGGTCAGTGTTGCAAACATTTTGCTACGGTATGCCCTACTCAACACAACCCCAGTTGCTTTAGATCAATTTCACGGTAACATAATGATGCTGAGACTCAGATGTTTCACTTTAAAATGTATGCCAAACAAAATCCAATGATTGCAAAGTTAAAAAGACCATGCATCTCAATGCACAAAGACACCTTTTAAAAATTTCCACAGACATTTTTACAAAAACACATTTACTTGAAGAACAGTGCAGATGCACAGTTTGGTAACAGAATGATGGCACAAAAAAAGTGATTTGGTTAAAAGTGGTCCTTGTGCATAAAGTTGTATGGTTTGTTTAACTTAACATGCATTTTAAGGTGAAAAGTTTGTCTCAGCATCATTCTGTCACTGTGCAATTGCCCTTTAGCTACAGGGCCATCGAGATTGACCACCTCACAGAGGTCAGTGTTGCAAACGTTTTGCGGTATGCCATACTGAACACATCCAAAGTTGCTTTAGCTACAGGACCATTGAAATAGACCACCTCATAACAGTACAGACCAACGGCCTGTTCAGTCGGGAGATTTTGTTTTTGAAACACAGAGGCACTATTCCCAACTGAACAGGACCTAGTTAGGGTAGACACTGTCCTCAGACTAATGTTAGTTAACCCAGAAGTAAAATCTTGCGTAATTTGGTCAACTGCATGATTAACTTCTGGGTCAAAATGTGTTTGAAATTGAGAGTTCTGGTGGTTTGCGTAGTCTCCGCCCTTGTAAAAGGAAACTCTCAGCCAAAGCCACCCCCCCCCCTTTCGATCCACATGGGCACACGCGCAAAGCACTTGAAGTGAGGCAGTTTAAGCACTGCCTTCGCACAATTCTGAAATGTCCATATAACCAGTGCCAAAACCCAAAGACCAGAACTACTGCAGCTCGTTATCTCACGGCAGATTCTTCGGTCTACACGCAATAAGAATCGGGTGTTGGTGTAGAAATGGCTTTATAGCACATCATCTGTTGTTTATACTGGCCAATATGATATTCTCCTGTCTGTCAGGCCTGTTGCAGACATACACTGGTATCTTGATTTTTAACCTACTGTGTGTTTGTGTCCCAATAGAAACATGAGATGAGTTTTGACAAAGCCCTGGCCCTCCAGTACACCACAGACCACACAGTCCTGCTCCATGAGAACGTTGTCATCAATGACCATGCTAACGGAAACAACCGCCAGGGCAGGAACAACCCTCTCACCGTGGCACCTGCCAGCCACTTCTCACCTGACCACGTGGGCAAGGTCATCTACTTCAGGTGGGGGGGACTCTAGCCCTAGTCTCTCCCTACTCCCCATTTCCTTTTCACCTGTTCAATACTATCCTCAACCATACATTTACCTCTCACATGTTCCAAATCTCTTTAACCTGTCATCTTGTGGATCTTTTGAACTATTTTAGACACTTGTTCCTTGTCTACATGTAATATTGACCTCCTTGTCTAATATTGACATCCTTATCTAATATTGACTTTAATATGGACTTCCTTATCTATTATTGACTTTCTTATCTAATATTGACTTTCTTATCTCATATTGACTTTCCTATCTACTATTGAGTGTCTTTATATCTTTGTATTGTCTTTATGTGTCTTAGTAAATGCCATCAGTGTCCTCCAGATGTGCATGTCCATACATGTCTGTGTGTGTGTTCTCCCCCAGTGACGGTGGCATGGTGGTGATCACAGAGGTGTTCCGGACTCACTATCTGAAGGGGTTCTCCGGGGTTGTCGTCGGGGAGATCCTGGAGCCAATCAAAGGAGCCAGCTTGAATGCGGAGCCTGTGCAGTTATATGACCTGTTGGTGAAGAAGGGGGAGCCCGAGGGGCTCATTGTTACACTGCAGCTCAAAGACCTAGGTAACTGGAAAGAAAGATAGCATCAACTGACTTGTTTGTTCATTTACATTTAGTGATTCCCAAACTTATTTTGTGCTGCTTACTAGTCCTGAAATTCTAACAGAATCATGCGACGTTTCAGATATTTTCCTATCCTTCCAAGTAAATGAATGTGATATTTCTAGCTACGATCTCAATCTCTCATCATGAGTCTTAAGACACAATCCAAAATAAATCAACCACTACTCACAACTCATAGCTTTATTTAACCCAGCCTGCTTCGGTTTCTCCTGGGGTAAACTATGAGCTGCCTGACTTGCCAGATCTATTTGAAGGAAGATTACATTTAAGTGTGCACACTTGAAGTTAAGATAAACAGTGTAGTTATTCCCTCTGCAAGGCAATCAAACAAGCAAAAGGCCAGTACAGGGACAAGGTGGAGTCGCAATTCAACGGCTCAGACACGAGACGTATGTGGCAGGGTCTACAGGAAATCACAGACTACAAAAAGAAAACCAGCCACGTCACGGACACCGACGTCACGCTTCCAGACAAACTAAACACCTTCTTTGCCCTCTTGAATATAATACAGTAGCACCGTCGCAGCCCCACTAACAAGAACTGGCTGACGTAAGTAAAACATTTAAACATGTTAACCCTCGCAGGGCTGTTGGCCCAGACGGCATCCCTAGCCTCGTCCTCAGAGGATGCGCAGACCAGCTGGCTGGTGTGTTTACGGACATATTCAATCTCTCCCTATCCCAGTCTGTTGTCCCCACATGCTTCAAGATGGCCACCATTTTTCCTGTACCCAAGAAAGAAAAGATAACTGAACTAAATGACGACCGCCCCGTAGCACTCACTTCTGTCATTATGAAGTGCTTTGAGAGACTACCTTACCGGCCACCCTAGAGCCATTTCAGTTTGCATACCGCCGCAACGGGTCCACAGACGACGCAATCACCATCGCATTGCACACTGCCCTATCCCATCTGGACCAAATGAATACCTATGTAAGAATGCTGTTCATTGACTACAGCTCAGCATTCAACAGCATAGTACCCCGCCCTGTGCAATTGGATCCTGGACTTTCTTACGGGCCGCCCCCAGGTGGTGAAGGCAGGAAACAACATCTCCACTTCTCTGACCCTCAACACTGGGGCCCTACAAGGGTGCGTGCTCAGCGGTAAGGGCAATCGGAGTGTGGTGTCAGGAAAACAACCTCTCACTCAACGTCAACAAAACAAAGGAGATGATCGTGGACTTCAGGAAACAGCAGAGGGAGCACCCCCCCCTATCCATATCGACGGGATAGCAGTGGAGAATGTGGAAAGTTTTAAGTTCCTCGGCGTACACATCACAGACAAGCTGAAATAGTCCACCCACACAGACAATGTGGTGAAGAAGGCGCAACAGTGCCTCGTCAACCGCATGAGGCTGAAGAAATTTGGCTTTTCACCCAGAACCCTGACAAACTTTTACAGATGCACAATCGAGAGCATCCTGTCGGGCTGTATCACAGCCTGGTGGTGCGGTCTGCACAATGTATCACCGGGGGCAAACTACCTGCCCTCCATGACACCTACAGCACCCGATGTCACAGGAAGGCCAAAAAGATCATGAAGGACATCATCCACCCGAGCCACTGCCTGTTCACACCGCTACCATCCAGAAGACGAGGTCAGTACAGGTGCGTCGAAGCTGGGACTGAGAGACTGAAAAACAGCTTCTATCTCAAGGCCATCAGACTGCTAAACAGCCATCACTAAATCAGAGAGGCTGCTGCCTACATTGAGACCCAATCACTGGCCACTGATAAATGGATCACTAGTCACTTTATACAATGCTACTTTAAATAATGCCACTTTAATAATGTTTACATATCTTACATTACTCATCACATGTATATACTGTATTTTATACCATCTATTGCACCTTGCCTATGCTGCTCGGCCATCACTCATCCATATACATACATGTACATATTCTCATTCACCCCTTTAGATTTGTGTGTATTAGGTAGTTGTTGGTGAATTGATAGATTACTTGTTAGATATTACTGTACGGTCGGAACTAGAAGCACAAGCATTTTGCTACACTCGCATTAAGATCTGCTAACCATGTGTATGTGACCAATAACATTTGATTTGATTTGATTTCTTAGATGATAACACTATCATTCTTCTGTGGTAAACACTGCTTTAGTCAACCCTGCTGCTGTTTCTCTTGTGGTGAACTCTGAGCTGTCCTGTCCTGTCTTGTCCAGATCCGTCCCAGGGGTTTAATTTGTCCCACGTGGGGAAGGCTGTGGTAGCACCAGGCTTCAGCAGTTACCTCATCACAGGGCTGCTGCCCAGCGGCAGTGCCCTAGCCAAACCCACCATGCCAGCCCTAGTGCTCCCCCTGACCAGCCACCGGTCAGGAGAGTGGCTGCTCTTCCACTCTGCAGGTTACTGTGTCTATTGTGTGTTATTACATCCTCAATGATTTTTAATGTGTATTGTTGTAGTACTCGCCTGAGGTAAGTCTATGGGCTCATTTCCTGTATACAGATTAAGCCTGGTCCTGGGCTAAAAAGTATGCTTGATAAGAGATTCTCCATAGAAAGTACTTCTTAATCCAAGACGAGACTTAATCTAGATTTGGGAAACCAACCCTGTATGTGTTTTAAATGTGTGAAATAGATCCATCCGTTTATCCATCTAGGCCGGGGGAGCTGGGGGATGAAGGAGGGGCCATGTCGTCACGCCCTGCAGTCATTGAACGGTGTGAGGAATAACGCTCTGATGAGGATCAACGTCAGAGAAAAGCTCAACTTCACCTTCAAGGCCTTCATGTCCGACTACTGTGAGTAGTGGTGGTGTGGGGGGTTGAGGTGTGTGGTATCTGGGTTCTTACCAATGATGGATTCTGCGTACTAACTCCTAAACTTGGGATAGGGTTAATTATCAGGTATCCTATTGAAATATTGAGTGCTTAGGTTTAAAGGGTCTACACCAGAAGTAAATGGTTATCTGTGGGAGGAAGGTATATAGTGTGTGCAATGTCGTGGTGGAATCAGAATTATTTATTTATGTATTATTTATTTATAAATAATATGTTTTATTTATTTTATTGCATGCTTATGTGAGATATGTCATTAGAATGTCTATTTTGGGATAATACTGTTGGCCGGTTGCAGTTATCTGTTCTCTGTCAGGGTTCAGTTACTTGGGCCGCAGAGAGGGGAGAGGTCAAGCTTGTCTTTATATGTAAACATGTCTTTTAAACCATGTGAATGGATTGATTGAGGGGCAACCAATTATCTCTTGGCTCCACAATGTCTGTGTGCCAGTCACTGTGTCTCCGTGAGCTTGTCCAGAATGGGAGTGTCTAAAATGACAATTGATATATATCCTAATGTCTTGGTACTATGTTGTACCAAGAACGAGAAGTAGAACCTCGTTTTAGGAGAGCAAACTGAACGATCATTTATAGCTAACGCTGTCTGGCTATGGAATTACTCCTCTCTCAAGTAGAGTCTTCCTTTGTAATGTTCATAAGATCTGTTATTCGTCGTGTGAGTTGAGATGGGTGTGTCTTGGCTATAAATGATACTAAGAACTGTTTTGTAAGGACTCTCAGAGAATTAATTTATAGACACTGAATTGATCTGAGAGTCACAGGGCTGTGATGGAGTTCATATAATTAAAGATGGACTTTATGATAACTCTGACTTGTGTGGTGGTTTGCTCTCATGATTTGGTAAATACAGGACATTTCCACTACAGCAATTAAGCTTGGAATGTGCTGAGTGCAGAGAAAGCGATCACATGTGGCAGGCGTTGATAAGGGGAGAGAGCCATGGATTAGTGATGAAGGGGGTCGAGGTCAGGTCACATTAAGGCAGAAAGAAAAGTTTATGGCCGTATTACTTAGTTTCCTGCCTAGCAGTAAAGATGCCATGTTTGTTCAGATGTGTAGGAGGAGACTCAGCCTAGGAGAAATAGTTAGATATCAGTGCTTGTGTGAACAATGTCTTTGTCTAATGCAGCTGTGTTGATCCTCCGGGGAAGAATAAAACTTGGTTTAAGCTTTCATAGTGTCCGAGTTTTCAGTCTGAGAATTAGAACCTAACACCAATTCCTATTCACTGTGTATCACTGTCTACATTCTTTTGAAAGGGTAGTCTATAGTTTAAGATTGAGATCCGTGGTTAGGGGAAACAGGGCCTCCTTCAGTGTGGTCATTTTGTATTGAATTATTCTGCTGTTCTGTCACGCGTGTTCAATGATGTCTGGTTTTTGCAGTAACCTCTTTGTTGTAATATCCCAAACCGTTTCACCACTTAAGGAGTCCAGCTTTAATGCTCTCGTTCTAACAAAACCTGTGCGCGTGCAGCTTTGTCCATGGTGTACCATAAGAAGTTCATGCGTGTGGTTCTGACCAACCCTCTGGCCATCCGAGTCACAGCCAGACACTCCTGGGACGACACCAACAACCACATGCTCACCCTCACCGCCTTCAGTCACCTCTGCAAGAAGGTATACCCCCAATACTCCAAATCACCCTCATATCATCCTCGCGTTTGCCTATATAGACTAATAATAACATAAAAAACATTTTGTAGTTGCATACAGTATATCAGGGTATATATAGGTCAATTCCATTTCAATTCACTCAATTCTGGAATTTACAATTCCATTTTTTAAATTGAAAGAACCCCAACCCTGCTGAATGCAGTTGTCTGAAGTCTGTTCCTCCATTGTAATTGTGTTGTGATATCTTTCCCTCTGCCCCTAGGCAACCACCACAGTGACGGTATACATCCCAGAAGCCTCTCTGTTGTGTAGGTCCTCCTCCTTCACCTTCACGCTGCAGAACTCCTGCCCCGAGGGACTCCAAATCGTCTATGTCTCCCAACAGCCAATCAGTGACCACGAATGGATCCACGCGGATCCAGAGGATCACATGGACAACAAGAGGCTCTTCAACCTGCCTGTGAGAGATAGAGACACACTGGGTTACAGGCATGCGATCAATGTTTTATTAGTTGACCTGTGTGCAGATAATGAGATGCGTGAGTGTGTGCTTCAGGTGAACTACCGGCCTCCCTCCCAACTAGGTGTTTTAATCCCGACCTCAGACAACATTTATAACGCTGACCCAAGTCATCCCCGCCCCAGAGAGCACTACCCCATTTCCAAGGTGAGCACAGGTCACAAGGTTCACACACGTCAGCACTACCTTGTCTCCAAGCTGAGCAAGTCTTGTATTGTTGTGCAGTGTAACTTAACCAAGTGTCTATGTGTGCTTCTGTGTTGTGTTTCGCATTGGGTGTAAGCTGTGATACATAGTGTCTGTGGGTGACAAATTGTGTGCCTTCTTCCAGAACTCTGGTCGGTATAAGCAGTGTGCAGGGAAAAGGTCCACAGAGGAATGTGGCTGTACAGACACACTGAAAGTCTCTCCTCTAGCCATCAACTCTGACTGCAGACAGAGGGTACACATCTACATCAGTGTGATCAATCATCAATGTCTTCCAAAAACAAAACAATTACATATAAAGTACCAGTCAAAAGTTTGGACATGTTATTTTTTTACTTTGTAGAATAGTAGTGAAGACATCAAAACTATAAAATAATCATGTAGTAACTAATATTTTATATTCTTCAAAGTAGCCACCCTTTGCATTGATGACAGCTTTGCACACTCTTGGCATTCTCACAACAAGCTTCCTGAGGTAGTCACCTGGAATGCATTTCAATAAACAGGTGTGCCCTATTAAAAGTGAATTTGTGGAATTTCTTTATTTAATGCGTTGAGACAATCAGTTGTGTTGTGACAAGGTAGGGGTGGTATAGAGAAGATAGCCATAGTCCATATTATGGCAAGAACAGCTTCAATAAGCAAATTCCATATGTGTTATTTCATAGTTTTGATGTCTTCACTATTATTCTATAATGTAGAAAATAGATAAATCAAGAATAACCCTTGAATGAGTAGGTGTGTCCAAACTTCTGACTGGTACTATACATTAAATATTGTAACATTTATAACACAAAACAATATTGAATATGCTATACACTCATATTTAGTACCACTTAGTGGAATATATTAAAGTATTGTCTTAATGTAACTTTGCATTCTGCATATTTCAGTCTTGTTGGCTGCAAACATGAATGAAATCATATAAAAATGGTATATTGGTTAAAAAGTATTTTAGTCTTTCCCATGTCCTCTGTGTTGTACTGTAGGTGCTGAGGCTAACGTTTCCTGTGACTGACTTCAACATCACCCTGTTCCTGAGGAGAACCAACCACGCTGACCACCCGCTCTGCTCTCCTTACTTTGTTACTGTCACAGAGGTCAACAACCGGACCAGCTGGAAGGTCACAGGTCAGTCTCATCCCAGAAGGTTTTGAAAAATACATATTTTCTGTCATCTTTTCAACCAGAAAAACTGATTTCAACCAGAAAAGGGTGTGATCATGACTTCCCTTGCAAAATGTTGCCTAATGGGCAGGTCTCTAGTGCACTATAGTGAAACACACATTCTCTGTTGTTAACCCGTCTTTTCCCATCCTTTGTGTTGGTAGGGACCCATGCCACCCCCACCATGGACAGGATGAGACAATATCTTGAAGACAGTCTAAAGAACAATCTCTACAACCCAGAAGGACTGCAGATCAGCCTATATGTAAATAATCTACAGTCTCCCTGACTATATGACATAAATTGTCATATAAATTGAAAATAAATTGTAAAATAGTTGAGTGTAATCTGAAAACGTCTGCATAGACATACTGTCATTTCAGTCATGCGAATTGTGCTATGAAATAGCAGTTTCCATCTGGGGTTTTATTGTGACAATGTTATAAATATAATATTTCTCCAACCTAACAACCACCACCATTATTTTCCACAGGGCTCTGAGCTTTTCCACTTCCGTATCTCTGTCATTCCTGGAGTTGTGTTGTGTGACCTGGTGGAGGAGGTACAGGTGAGGAACCCTGTAGCTTTTATACTGAAGTCAGTAACGAATAAAAAAAGAGGAAGAGCAAGATAACCTCCGGCCCTCACCTATTTCTCTCCTTCCTTTCCCGCTCTCCCTTTCTCTCTCTTTCCATACGTGTAGATCTACGTAGACGAGCCTCCGCTGGCGTTCCCAACCCAACACCTCGTCAACAACATGGCAGCCATCATCCTGGGAGGCCTGCTGCTCTTTGGCTTCCTGCTCATATACAACGGCGTTGCCATGCCAACCAAGAGCAGCATCAAAACCCTCCTCAAGAAACACAAGCCCACCATCTCGCCAACCAGAACCCAGAACTCTACCACGACACAGGGACCCGAGTAGGATTTTACAGTTCGGCATTGTAAGAGTGTGTTATAGAGTTGTACGTTCCATTTTTAGCCTTTTAACCTAAGTTTGAGATGTAAATGTTTTTAGTGTTCAGATTGATCCTTTTTTCAAATGTGTGTTCCATGAAATTTGTATTTGGAAAAGATTGAAAGAAACTATCAAAGATGAAAAGGTACAAATGAAAGGAAAAACACATGCTCGGAGTGGGTTTTATTGGTTGTTGCTGTGTTTTCAAAGAAAATACAAACTGTAAAAAATGTTTTCACAAAAAGTAAACCAGGATTTGTTGCCATTAGGACTTTGTCAGATACAACCTACCAGAATATAATGTAGTAGTATCGCATATTATCTCAGGCCTGTAGGAGTAGTCGGGAAGGATCCATAAAGAAAACACATCACTCATAGTCGTGAGTACGTAGTAACCCATATTAAATTGGAATGCTGCATAGGAGCAGCTACAGTGGCTTGTGGAAGTATTCACCCCCCTTAGCATTTTTCCTATTTTGTTGCCTTACAACCTGGAATTCAAATATATATTTTTTTTTTGGGGGGTGGGGTTGTATCATTTGATTTACACAACATGCCTACTACTATCAAGATGCAAAAAAATAATAATTGTGAAACAAACAAGAAATAAGACAAAAAAACTGCAAACTTGAGCATGCATAACTATTCACCCCCTCCAAAGTCAATACTTTGTAGAGCCACCTTTTTCAGCAATTGCAGCTGCAGGTCTCTTGGGGTATGTGTCTATAAGCTTGGCACATCTAGCCACTGGGATTTTTGCCCATTATTCAACGCAGAACTGATCCAGCTCCTTCAAGTTGGATGGGTTCCGCTGGTGTACAATCTTTAAGTCATACCACAGATTCTCAACTGGATTTAGGTCTGGGCTTTGATTAGGCCATTCCAAAACATTTAAATGTGTCCCTTAAACCACTCGAGTGTTGCTTTAGCAGTATGCATAGGGTCATTGTCCCGCTGGAAGGTGAACCTCCGTCCCAGTTTCAAATCTCTGTAAGACTGAAACAGGTTTCCCTCAAGAATTTCCTGTATTTAGTGCCATCCATCATTTCTTCAATTCTGACAAGTTTCCCAGTCCCTGCCGATGAAAAACACTGCCGCAGCATGATGCTTCATTGTGGGGATGGTATTCTCGGGGTGATGCGAGGTGTTGGGTTTGCGCCAGACATAGAGTTTTCCTTGATGGACAAAAAACTACATTTTAGTCTCAACTGACCAGGGTACCTTCTTCCATATGTTTGGGGAGTCTTCCACATGCCTTTTGGCGAACACCAAAAGTGTTTTCTTTTTTTTTTAAGCAATGGCTTTTTTCTCTTCCGTAAAGCCCAGCTCTGTGGAGTGTACGGCTTAATGTGGTCCTATGGACAGATAATCCAATCTCCGCTGTGGAGTTTTGCAGCTCCTTCTGGGTTATCTTTGGTCTCTTTGTTTTCTCTGATTAATGCCCTCCTTGCCCGGTCGGTGAGTTTTGGTGTGCGGCCCTCTCTTGGCATATTTGTTGTGGTGCCATATTCTTCCATTTTTTAATAATGGATTTAATGGTGCTCCGTGGGATGTTCAAAGTTTCTGGTATTTATTCATAACCCAACCCCGATCTGTACTTCTCCACAACTTTGTCCCTGACCTGTTTGGAGAGCTCCTTGGTCTTCATGGTGCTGCTTGCTTGGTGGTGTTGTAGACACTTTCAGAACAGGTGTATGTATACTGAGATCATGTCACAGATCATGTGACACTTAAATATTGTCCACCTGTGTGCAATCTAACTAATTAAGTGACTTCTGAAGGTAATTGGTTGCACCAGATCTTATTTAGGGGCTTCATAGCAAAGGGGTGAATACAAATGCGCTCACCATTTTTCTGTTTTTAAATCTTTTTTCATTTCATTTCACCAATTTGAACTATTTTGTGTATGTCCATTACATGAAAACCAAATAAAAATCCATTTAAATTGCAGGTTGTAATGGAATAAAATTGAGGAAAAAAAACGGCAAGGGGGTTGAATACTTTTGCAAAGCACTGTATAAGCAATAAATGGGAAAAACAAAGGGGACGTAGCAGATGTGATATTTCATTTTCAAATGGGTTACAATTAGGTTAAGGTAAGGGTCTAACCAAAGACAATCTATTATATTGACAAGATAGTCGAGTGACCACTAACATTGGAAATTAGTGTCCTCAAAGATGGAAGCACTGTATTGTCTTTGATGGAATGCAGGCCAAAGGAGTCGAGATCAGGTGGGACTATTCTAGGCAATGAGAGGGCAGATACACGTGTGAACAAAAGGCACAACTCAGATTAAGTTTTATTTTTTTTAGGTTTCCGAAATGCCACATGCGTTCACTTATATCAATACATTCATAACAACCTAACCATTTTGAAACTTTTATTTGATCAAGTAAGCAATTCAAGTTTTTCTTATCCAAATTCGACTCATTGTCCTCCATAAAAAATTCCTCACTTTGCGGTCTTATTTTCGTGGACAGATTTTGGGCAAAGTAAACCCTCTCGCTTCATCTCTTCCTCTGCTCAAACTCATGATGTCAATCCGGTTGGCATCAACTGTCTGTGCTCCCATTGGTCATCCTGAGCTGTTCAAGCTCCTCCTCCAGGCTTCTAATTCGCTGCAGGAGTTCGGCCCTGTCATGCTGTGCCCTGAGCTCTGCCTGCCGCTTGGCATTCTGGATCTTCCTCTCATACCAGCACTCCAGCTGAGTGGACACTGTCTCAAAAAACGTCTGGGTCACCTGCAACAAAGATACATGAAGTGAGTGAAGAAGAAGTTACCCCTTCTCCACACACAACCCCTTCCCAGAATCCAAGTGAAAAGGAATCATTGGTCCACAGCCCACCAGTGTTGTAACTTTAATGTGTTACCGAGTTAATGTTTAAGTTAATTCATGGAGCTGTATCTAAAGATATTTCTTTACAGTTATTTACATATGTAATTGTATTGGTTAGTATTGAATTACGCTTTTGACTGCAAGTTCCAGAATGCCTTGCGACAGAAAAGTAGAGAGATAACGCGCTAATTATGTGCAGGTGCAAGTTATTAAGCAGACTTTCCGATAGCATCTTACCTGCATTGCTCTGTAGTATCTAAAGTTGTTAAATGTAACGTGAACAAGTATTATTACTAAAATAAGCTTTCATATCCAACCCGACATCCCGAGTCATTACCTTGAAGTTAGTTAATCTAAAAACCAGGGCAATGTGAAGCCATTGATATAGTATTCACCACAGCTATCTTGTCATCAGTTACCTCCATGGCGTGTAGGTTGTTTCTCTCCTGACTGAATGTGGGCTCAGGGGGTCTGTCCATGAAGAACTCTAGGGTCCTGGTCCCGACACTGGGTGGTCTCATCAGGCCGCGCGTCCTGATCCGGTCCCGGAGGTGCTTCTTGTGGTGCCAGCCATGGCTGTCCTGGCCCCGGCCTTGCTTCCGGTTGCTGGTGGGAGACTGGCTGCTGCTGGAGCAGCCATCCCAGATCAGCCCCGGAATGTGATTGTCGAGTAGTTCTGGATGCTGACACCGGGTGGCGGTAGAGCTCAGGAGGATTCCCGGGTGATGGCGGTGAGCTAGCAGAGGGAGAAGAGTAGTGTTCTGGTCGTCCTCTGAGAAGGGAGGAACGAGAAATGGAGCTGTTTTTTTTCAAGCTTGTGCGTTTTCTAAATCAGAGGTGTAGGACCTAGACCTACTGTCAACCCCACAACTTCATCACCAAAAATGTTGGGACGAGGTTAAACAAATTATTTTAGATTGTGACTTGATTTCTGGAACCACCTTCCCATGTCTCATTTTCATTTCATGCTCCTCCTAACACCCACCTGGTGATCTGTCCAGCTTCAGCTCAAAGTACTTCCTGCCCGATCCCTGGCCCTGCTCCATTGCCGGACTGTGTGGTGCATTGTGGGTGATTGAAGGCGAGGGTGAAGGGCATGGCAGCAGGTTGACGTAGTTAGCCAGAGAGCTGCTGCTGTCCCCAGAGAAGACAGAGAGCAGGGGGAGGCACTCTGAGTCTCCATCGTCCCCCACAGACTGCTCCACAGACGGTGAGGGGAGCAGCTTGTAGTACTGGGGGTGGGCTGGGAGGTGGAGGTCCATATCCTGGATCTGAGTCATGCACCACCTCTTCAACTCCTGGGTTGCTGCTGCCTGCTTGGGGTTTGAACCACAGAGAGACATAGAGGGGTCATTCCACAAATTGTGTGCCTTCTGGGTAGTGTAACTTTTGATTTCACCTCATTTTAACATTCTGTCATAAAGAGCACATGTTCAACTTCATAAAAAACGTTTTTTTCCTGGTGGTTAAAGTGGTTAAGTGGTTAAATACGAATATTAATATATTAAGTGCCTATTAAGTGCCAAATAGAGTAACAGGGTTGACTGTAACATGGTTGAGGATTTCACCTCGAAACAGCCATTAATCCTTGGGGTGGGGGAAAGGAGGTTTGTTGTGTGCAACAGGGAGAGACAATTGTAAGTAAGCTTCACCACAAAACATGTTCAAAAAGAGTACAACCAGCTCACCTGCTTTTACACTATAGTTTTACTATTAGATGTTACATTTTTCTTTAGAGAAAAAATAATAGTTTCAACACATTAAAATGAGAATTCAGGGACAAATTAATCACCAATCCCATCAACTAAATAATAATTTTCAGAAATGACTTTTGTCCAAGCAACAAAATGACTAGGGCTTTACAAACCTGGAGAAATGTTGCGATTAAGTGGGATGAAATCTTAGAAGTCACAAAGGAGGAGCATGGCAAAATGCTGAATGTCTTTATTCATATTAAAAATCTGATTTAATAAATTCTCCGTGTGGTCTATATTAAAAAGGCACATTAGCTAATTTAACAGCCTTTTTTAAATGTTTTAAATGGTGCACAATTTCTACTTAAAATATCAAAGGGACGCAAACCCAGGAGTTAGGATTGGGGTGACTGCTGCCTGTTTTGTGTGTGGACAACCAGAGAAACATGGGGGTTAGGGTGACTAATGCCTGTTTTGTGTGTGGACAACCAGAGAAACATAGGGGTTAGGGTGACTGCTGCCTGTTTTCTGTGTGAACAAACAGAGAAACATAGGGTTAAGGTGACTGCTGCCTGTTTTGTCTGTGGACAACCAGAGAAACATAGGGGTTAGAGTGACTAATGCCTGTTTTGTGTGTGGACAACCAGAGAAACATAGGGGTTAGGGTGACTGCTGCCTGTTTTGTGTGTGGACAACCAGAGAAACATAGGGGTTAGGGTGACTGCTGCCTGTTTTGTGTGTGGACAACCAGAGAAACATAGGGGTTAGGGTGACTGCTGCCTGTTTTGTGTGTGGACAACCAGAGAAACATAGGGGTTAGGGTGACTGCTGCCTGTTTTGTGTGTGGACAACCAGAGAAACATAGGGGTTAGAGTGACTAATGCCTGTTTTGTGTGTGGACAACCAGAGAAACATAGGGGTTAGGGTGACTGCTGCCTGTTTTGTGTGTGGACAACCAGAGAAACATAGGGGTTAGGGTGACTGCTGCCTGTTTTGTGTGTGGACAACCAGAGAAACATAGGGGTTAGGGTGACTGCTGCCTGTTTTGTGTGTGGACAACCAGAGAAACATAGGGGTTAGGGTGACTGCTGCCTGTTTTGTGTGTGGACAACCAGAGAAACATAGGGGTTAGGGTGACTGCTGCCTGTTTTGTGTGTGGACAACCAGAGAAACATAGGGGTTAGGGTGACTGCTGCCTGCTTGGTGTGTGAATGAACACCAGAAATACATGTCATATTTTCAGAAGATGTGGGTTAGTGAAGATGTTAGTTAGAGATGTTGTGAATACGTTTCAGACGTTATTACGAAGGGTGAATAAGGCCCTAGTTAAAAGGAGTACACTGTATAGAGAATAGAGTGCCATTTGGGATGAGGATAGAAGGTATATAAGGGTGTGGTTGTGCCATGTAATACCATACCTGTCTCCTCTGTGCCTCCTCTCTGCCCTGGGCAGCTGTCTGGTCCATCCTGTAGAGACACTCCATCCTCTCTGCTGCCACCCTCTCCTGGGTCAACATGTCCAGCACTTTGATCTGATCAACACAACGCCGAACAGCAGCTATCAGTTAAACAGAATTCATGGTTGCATCTCAAATAGCATTCAAAAGTGTCGCGTTATAGGGGGAATATGGTGATAAAAAGGGGTTGATAAAAAATGATAAAAAATAAAAAATGTTGTTGCAGCAAATCATGTCGGACATTTTTAAGTGGATATGACAAACTTTTAGAAGCCTTTCAAACCTCAAATACACGACATGTTTGCATTTCCTGCCGTGCAGGAAAATTCTCAGCCACAAAAGAGTGATCAAATTAAGATGCTACGTCTGTATGTCATTCATGTCATTTCCACACAAATGTCCACACAAATTCGAGTGGAGGTTTACAGGCTGTATTTGCAGTTTGTCTTTCTGTATGAGACAGAAAAAGCCATGTGTGCAACAAAATTGAATTGAATTGACTGGTAGCAGACAGGCCTGGTGTATGCTCTTGCGGTCCATCCTCCCAAGCCTAGTATAGACTTGCTCCTGAACTGTCAGCATCTGTGTCCTCATCTCCTCTTTAGTGGCGTTCAGCTCTCCCTCTAGCCTCTTGATCAGGGGCTTACAGTGGCAGCCATTGGCTGGGGCCTGACCAGGCGACACAATCATGTATAATTGTGATATTTGTTTTACATATTTTCTTTAGATTTCTTTCATTGGTTTCTTTCTAAATCTCTTATATTACCAATATCAACAGCAACAACAATACTTCTACTGTACTGTACCACTACTACCACTTCAGTTATGGACACCCCACCCCTAGGGTTGAAACATTTCAATAACTTCAAGAGGAAATAAAAAGTTGGTAATGGAATATTCTATCTGGGGTTTCACGAAAACCTGGGAATTTTGGAAATGATCGGAATTTTGCAGCGTGGTGACTGACCTGTTTGACATTGCCGTCCTTGTCGCGGTACAGGGTGTATAGCTGATAGGTTTTGCCGTTGTGAGGCGGAAGGGCTTCATCATGTGTACACAGTCTGCTCTTCCTGTGGAGTTCGGGATGGCCATTCATTCTTCTTCTCGGAGTATCCTCTGCCAAGGCCTGGAAGAAGGAGACTTCATTGTCCATTATCTTGCAGAGAACAGAAATGGTCTTTATCCTCACAACCCAATCCCCTGAGACACCCCTAAGCACCTGTTCTTTGAAAAGCTTATGTCTTCTCCTTCTGTGGTAAGGGCTGGTTGGGGTGACTGATGTTTTACTGTAGTGAAGGCGGTGGTGATGATGGTGAGGCAGCCCTGCTCTGCTGGCCCTACGCTCACTACCGTGAGACGCCTCAGCCACATACCCACTGTCCTGATGAAGGAAACAGCCAGGAGGCAGAGGTGAAGGAGAAGATAACTTTATTGTCCAATTGTACACAAAGGTCCATGAAGGTTCGACTTCCGCTTTACCCCAACCCAATAACTCAAGAGGCACAAATAATGTAAACATCATATTTAACACTGGGTTGGCATCCCGCCGTCTACTGTCATCAATTTTTTGCCTGTCAATATACACCACCTAATTTTACCCCCAGACAGCCTTTACCTTGTTGGGCAGAATTTCTTCTCTAGTGACAGACTGGGTTCTGCGTTCTGCTTTCAGCCGGTCCCTTTTCTTCCTCACCGTCCTTTCTCTAGTGAAACAGTGAACCTGACCAAAGCACAGGAGAGTAGAAAACTTCACAGTCCAGCCAAGGTGCATAAAATGAAGAACAGACTGGATTACCGACTGGAAAAACTGACTACTCATCGAGGCGATGGGTAATCATCTGCACTCTTTATACTCCTTAATAAACTGTCACCCTTGGAGGGAAATGTAAGTTCACTAACAGGTGTTTTGATGCCAGAATCAGCTCATAATGTGTATCAGATCAGTGTGTCATTGGTCTATGTCCAAAGAAACATCTCATGCTGACCTGAGGAGCTCTGGCCAGCAGGAGTGACACGTCTTTGTGGTTGTAGTCTCTGGCCTTGTCCAGGGCAGTCTTCCCTGCCTGGAACACACAGCAATTAATTGAAAAGTTGCGTTGCTGACAAGGTCCCTGCACTGTTGACAATGCTCCTTTTAAATGCAACCCCCCCTATATAGTACACTGGTCAGAAGTACAGCACTGTATGGTAATAGAGTAGCATTTGAGATGCATCCACTTACGTTGTTTCGTGCGTTGCCGTCAGTCCCTGCCTCCAGGAGGAGCTGAACAGTTTTCTTGTGGTTTAGGGCAGCCGCCACATGGAGAGCAGTGTCCCCTAGCTGGGTATAGGAAACAGACAGGTGACTAACCCTAACCCTATCCCCTAGCTGGGCACAGGGAAGAGTTGACTATAGGTGTGAGAGCAGTCAAAGGAGCCCACCCCCCCAGGGTTAGGGAGGATAAGCTGATCCTACATCTATGTAAAGGTTACCTCTACCCAGAGTTGAGCAGTCACTGACTGGACACAGTCTCTCACTAACTGGACACAAACTCTACTGTGGCATCAAACTAAACAAGTAATCAATGACGTGAAAGGAGCTGTTATTAACAATATAAATCAAGCTGGGACCTACCTGGTTTTTCGCCGTAACAGAGCATAAGGCGTCCACCAGAATCTTGATCATGGCCAGGTGATTGTAGCGTGCTGCCACATGCAAACAGGTGTCCCCCACATTGTTCTTGATGTCTGGTCTGGAGCCTCCCAGCAGCAGCACGTGGGCGCTCTGAGTATTGGCATTCTGACAGGCCAGGTGGAGAGCTGTGTTTCCTGCCTAAGAACAAATACACAGCCTAGTGTGGCAGAACCGAGCCGTCAAGGTGGAAAGTCTGTCGATGTGCCCTTGAGCAAGGCACTTAACCTCTCTGGGATAGGCGGGACAGTCGCGTCCCACTTGGCCAATAGCCAAGCTATAGTAAAAATACTATAAAAATCTAACTCATTAAATCACACGTCAGATACCAAATTATACCAAATCAGGGGCGCCGTACTACTATGACTGACCCTGTGAAACAACACTGCACCTATCCGGTGTATGTGACACATTTTTTTTATTTTTATTCCAGCGACACCCTATTATAGTGCACTACTTCAAAAGGAGTGCACTACATAGGGAATAGGATGCCATTTGGGATACACCCTGCCAGTGGCATGAAAAACCTGTCAGACACCAGACAGAAAAACATTTCAGTCCTAATGATTTTTACCATCATTGGTCACAGATCTAGACCTAGCATATTCACATTTGAATTGCTGTACCTTGTTCCTGGCGTGAACGTCAGCTCCAGACTTGACCAACAGTTTGACTGACTGACGGAAGCCATGCCATGAGACCTCATGAAGCGCCGTGTTGCCGTCCTATCAGAAACAGCGAGACGTAAAGCACTGTCATTAGAAGGAGTGAAACATTTGTTTTTCTAATAATGTAATTTAATTCATATGTCCGGACCTCATATAGATTGCTAATTCAGTTCAGGTACATTACATTCCTCCCTGTGTTGTGAATGCTTGTATTTTTGGCCCTCCTGTACATTAAATAAAGGAAATGTGACTTTGTCTTCAGACTTGAAGATTCAGTGACATTTCAGTAACATTGCTTCAGATTCCTCAACATTTCATGAGACATTCAGAGTCTGTGTCCCACGTGGCGCCCTATTCCCTTTATAGTGCAATACATTTGACCAGGGCCCATGGGGACCTGCAGTGTATTCGGAAAGTATTCAGACTCCTCGACTTCTCCACATTTTGTTACTAATTCTAAAATTGACTACATATTTTTTTCTTTCCTCATCAATCTACACACAATACCCCATAATGACAAAGCAAAAACAGGTTTCAAGAATGGTTTGCAAATATATTCACAATAAAACACTGAAATATCACATTTACATAAGTATTCAGACCCTTTAGTCAGTACGTTGTTGAGGCACCTTTGGCAGCGATTAACAGCCACGAGTCTTCTTGGGTATGACGCTACAAGTTTGGCACACCTGTATTTGGGGAGTTTCTCCCATTCTTCTGTGCAGATCCTCTCAAAGGATGGCGCCAACAGAGATTGTCGCCTCGCTTCGCGTTCTTAGGAAACTATGCAGTATTTGTTTTTTTATGTATTATTTATTACACTGTTACCCCAGGAAATCTTAAGTCTTATTACATACAGCCGGTAAGAACTATTGGATATAAGAGCAACGTCAACTTACCAACATTACGACCAGGAATACGACTTTCCCGAGGCGGATCCTCTGTTTTGGACCACCACCCAGGACAATGGATCGGATCCCAGTAGGGATCCTATTTCAGGGGCTGAGTCACTGGCTTACTGGTGCTCTTCCATGCCGTCCCTAGGAGGGGTGCGTCACTTGAGTGGGTTGAGTCACTGACGTGATCTTCCTGTCTGGGTTGGCGCCCCCCCTTGGGTTGTGCCGTGGCGGAGATCTTTGTGGGCTATACTCGGGCCTTGTCTCAGGATGGTAAGTTGGTTGTTGAAGATATCCCTCTAGTGGTGTGGGGGCTGTGCTTTGACAATGTGGGTGGGGTTATATCCAAGACAGCCTACAGGGAGCCTACAGGGAGCAGGTGAGGGCCCTCGGAGTGTGGTGTCAGGAAAATAACCTCACACGCAACGTCACCAAAACAAAGGAGATGATCCTGGACTTCAGGAAACAGCAGAGGGAGCACCCCCCTACCCACATCGACGGGACTGTAGTGGACAAGGTGGAAAGTTTTAAGTTCCTCGGCATACACATCACGGACAAACTGAAAAGGTCCACCCACACAGACAGCGTGGTGAAGAAGGCGCAGCAGCGCCTCTTCAACCTCAGGAGGCTGAAGTAATTTGGCTTGTCACCAAAAACACTCACAAACTTTTACAGATGCACAATCAAGAGCATCCTGTTGGGCTGTATCACCACCTGGTACGGCAACTGCTCCGCCCACAACCGTAAGGCTATCCTGAGGGTAGTGAGGTCTGCACAACGCATCACTGGGGGCAAACTACCTGCCCTCCAGGACACCTACACCACCTGATGTTACAGGAAGGCCAAAAATATCATCAAGGACAACAACCACTCAAGCCACTGCCAGTTCTCCCCGCTATTATCCAAAAGGCGAGGTCAGTACAGGTACATCAAAGCTGGGACCGAGAGACTGAAAAATAGCTTCTATCTCAAGGCCATCAGACTGTAAACAGGCATCACTAACACTGAGTGGCTGCTGCCAACATACTGACTCAAATCTCTAGCCACATTAATAATAAAAAATTGGTTGTAATAAATGTATCACTAGTCACTTTAAACAATGCCACTTTATACAATGTTTACATACCCTACATTACTCATCTCATGTATATACTGTACTCTATACCATCTACTGCATCTTGCCTATGCCGTTCAGCCATCACTCATCCATATATTTATATGTACATATTCTTATTCATTCCTTTACACTTGTGTGTATCAGGTAGTTGTTGTGAAATTGTTAGATTACTTGTTAGATATTACTGCATAGTTGGATCTAGAAGCACAATAATTTCGCTACACTCGCATTAATTGATGCTAACCATGTGTATTTGACCAATACGATTTGATTTGAAGCTCTGTCAGGTTGGATGGGGAGCATTGCTGCACAGTTATTTTCAGGTCTCTCCAGAGATGTTTGATCGGGTTCAAGCTGGGCCACTCAACGACATTCAGTGACTTGTCCCGAAGCCACCCCTGCTTTGTCTTGGCTGTGTGCTTAGGGTCGTTGTCATGTTGGAAGGTGAACCTTCTCCCCAGTCTGAGGTCCTGAGCACTCTGGAGCAGGTTTTCATCAAGGATCTCTCTGTAATTTGCTCCGTTCAGCTTTCCCTCGATTCTGACTAGTCTCCCAGTTCCTGCCGCTGAAAAACATCCCCATAACATGACGCTGCCACGACCATGCTTAACCGTAGGGATGGTGCCAGGTTTCCTCCAGATCTGACATTTGGTATTCAGGCCAAAAAGTTCAATCTTGGTTTCATCAGACCAGAGAATCCTGTTTCTCATGGTCTGAGAGTCCTTTAGGTGCCTTTTGGCAAACTCCAAGCTGGCTGTGAATTGCCTTTTACTGAGGAGTGGCTTCTGTCTGGCCACTCTACCATAAAGGCCTGATTGGTGGAGTGCTGCAGTGATGGAAAGTTCTCCCATCTCCACAAAGGAACTATGGAGCTCTTTCAGAGTGACCATTGGGTTCTTGGTCACCTCCCTGACTAAGGCCCTTCTTCCCCGATTGCTCAGTTTAGCCGGGCGGCCAGCTCTAGGAAGAGTCTTAGTGGTTCCAAACTTCTTTCATTTAAAAATGGTGGAGGCCACTGTGTTCTTGGGGACCGTCAATGCTGCATAAATGTTTTGGTACCCTTCCCCAGATCTGTGCCTCGACACAATGCTCTACAGACAATTTCTTTGACCTCATGGCTTGGTTTTTGCTCTGACATGCACTGTCAACTGTGGGAACTTATATAGACAGGTGTGTGCCTTTCCAAATCATGTACAATCAATTTAATTTTACACAGGTGGACTCCAATCAAGTTGTAAAAACATCTCAAGAATGACCAATGGAAGCAGGATGCACCGGAGCTCAATTTCGAGTCTCATTGCAAAGGGTCTGAATACTTATGTAAACACACTTCACAAAATAGATGGCATCAAGAGGCAGGAAAATTATGTGGATATATTGAAGCAACATCTCAAGACATCAGTCAGGAAGTTAAAGCTTGGTCGCAAATGGGTCTTCCAAATGGACAATGACCCCAAGCATACTTCCAAAGTTGTGGCAAAATGGCTTAATTAAGGACAACAAAGTCAAGGTATTGGATTAACCATCACAAAGCCCTGACCCCAATCCCATAGAAAATGTGTGGGTAGAACTGAAAAAGTGTGTGCGAACAAAGATGCCTACAAACCTGACTCAGTTACACCAGCTCTGTCAGGAGGAATGGGCCAAAATTCACCCAATTTATTGTGGGAAGCTTGTGGAAGGCTACCCAAAAACTTTGACCCAAGTTAAACAATTTAAAGGCAATGCTACCAAATACAAATTGAGTGTATGTAAACTTCTGACTCACTGGGAATGTGATGAAATAAATAAAAGCTGAAATAAGTCATTCTCTCTACTATTATTCTGACATTTCATATTCTTAAAATAAAGTGGTGATCCTAGCTGACCTAAGACAGGGAATCTTTACTAGGATTAAATGTCAGAAATTGTGAAAAACTGAGTTAATATGTATTTGGCTAAGGTGTATGTAAACTTCCGACTTCAACTGTATTGGGACAGATCCAGATTCAGAGACATTTCTCTCCCTCACCTTGTCCTGCAGGTCTAGAGCGCAGCCTCCCTTGATGAGTCTGTCTATGATATCACTGTTCCCCACCATGGCTGCTCGGTGGAGGGCTGTCTGGTGGCCCTGTGATGACAGAAGGACATGGGCTTTGACTGCCTCCCTGTCACTCATCACTGCTCACTACTGTCAACACAACACACAGAATACTAACGTTAAACATACACTTGTACGCATGGACGCACACATGCATACACACACACACAAATGCATGCACGCACGAGCACACACATCACTAATGTGCAACCCAACACACAACATACATTACACACTGAGGTTAAAATGCTAAAAATGCTATACTCTATCTCAATCACAAAAATAGTGCATCAACCTCCAACACGCAATCTAAGATAGAAAGCCATTCATCTCTATCATGTAAAGATAGTGTAATGACATGAACACCTAATCTGGGTAACAAAAACATGATGTCATAGGGATAATTGTTTGCTGTATCAGATCATCAATAATGATTTCATTCTTTTTTTTAAATAACATCAAGGACAATATCTAATGGTCGATATGATGAATATATTTAAAATCTAAATGGTCAATATTTTTCATCTGATCTGAAAGCATTGTTTTACCTCATCCAGGATGTCCGTGTTCCAGCACGATGTATCCCAATCCCAGATTGACCCTTTAAAAAGGTCAGGGTGCAGCGGTATGCCTGAGAAAAGTCAAACAACAAACCAACGATTGATGGGCTCAATCCAAATACGTAATTATAAAAAATATATAATATGCCCTCTCCTTACAAAAGGCATTACAGCATTGTCGTAGGCAAATAAACATCGACTGAAATGAGCTCAGCTAGACTGTAAACTGCAAATAGTCACTCACTCCTCACACAACTGTAATCTGCTGCTCTCGGACAGAGTGCCCGCAGCGTGTGCATGCGTGTGCACATCCACGTGCATATGTACATGGTCATGTGTGTATGCCAGCCAGTATGTGCATTGGTGAGTACGTATTTGTGTGTGTGTGTGTGTGTGTGTGTGTGTGTGTGTGTGTGTGTGTGTGTGTGTGTGTGTGTGTGTGTGTGTGTGTGTGTGTGTGTGTGTGTGTGTGTGTGTGTGTGTGTGTGTGTGTGTCTACGTACGTATGTGTGTGCCAGCTAGCAGAATTAAAGGCAGTAAACAACCCCATGTATAATCCACAGGGGGGATGCGGAGGAGATCCTGCTAGCTGGCTCTGCTATCTATCTGTTACAGATACAGGCTGGGAGTGGAACACAGAGCAGACAGGGAGCAAAGAGGGTTAAACCCTGCCCTGATACCACCACACAACTGCTCTGCCTCCAGACCACCCAGGAGTATAAGCTATAGGCACAGAAGTGAATTGTATGATCGCTATGGTTATAAACCTGTCGGGATTATAAAATGACAGGGTAAAATAGATTGCTATTATGCATAGTGTTTCCTCATCTACCATTTGACTCGCCCCTGTCACTCCAATGAGTGCATGGGGCCCTGGTAAAAATGAGTGCACTATAAAGGGAATAGGGTGTAATTTGGGATGCAACGCAAGTTTCCCCCCTTGGCTTAAGCCCTAATTAAAAATAATTCTCACTCTGCGTCTGTCCTCCCTCCACCTTGGACTATTAGGAGACACCTGGTTTCATGTTTCTCCTCTCACTCCCTCTATCCCCCTCCCACTCAGTCAGAGAGTGTGACCAATGTGTGCATCAGATCAGTGCACAAGTGAGATTTACACCACAGAGACAGAGCTATGACAGCAACACAGTGAGATATCCATCCATTTCACAAAGGCTTGATGGTAAAGTCTTCCAGTACAGTCAGAGAGGCAGGCAGAGGAGAGGAAAGGCAGTGACCCTGCTATGGGGCTTTAGCTGCCCTGTTCCAGATGTTGACTTCCTACCACTGCAGCTGTACACCGGGATGGACTGATGGAGGAAGGTTTAACTGGTTTCTGCTTGCTTTGCTGAATGCCTGGATCTACATTATGTTGTTCTAGTTATTTCATACAACAAACTGTGGGAAAAGTCTGCTCAGCTGATGTGAGAAGTGTATTTCACAATGTTTTTTGTATATCCACAGTCATATTGTCTTTTTCCTTGACATTAGTAGCTGATTTGGTTTTGGGTGCCGAGATACGGTATGAAAGTGATGCGTAGTTTTCAATGAAATAGCCTTGTAGTTTTTTACTTTTGTAGGTTTTTAAAAATGGTTTTCAATGAGCAAAAATGTCCTAAAAGGCATCTGGCACAAATGTGATGATATAATCGTCAAGCCATTCAAAAGATGAGGGGACAGGACCTAGAAGTATGACGTGGGACAAAGTCACTTGCACATCGTGTTACATTTTTATGTAAACACCTAAGAATTTGTCACAGGAAATGCAACCTTGGTGATGTGTTGAGCCACATGGTGGACCTGTTGGTCTTTCTAGGAGGCTACGAGGAGCAGTACAGACACTGCCAGGGTGGCAACATACTGATGGCTCATCAAAGACCAACCCTCTGAGCCGAGTTCCTCTCTAGGCTTCTTTCTTCTAGGGAGTTTTCCCTGGCCACTGTGCTTTCGCTTCTGCTTTGCTCTTTGGGGTCTGGGCCAGGTTACTGTAAAGCACTTTGTGACTGCTAATGTAAAAATGGCTTGACTATCTGAGGTAAAGGAAACTCTAAGGAAAGGTTACTACTATTGCAAGTAGGCTACTTTCTGGTTGACACAGCTACATGGTTTTCATTGGACAGAAGAAAGGTGTTCAGAATTTTCATTGGACAGAAGCAAGGCGTTCAGCATTTTCATGGGATAGAAGGAAGGTTGGCGGAGTGACGACATTGCCACAGTCCCACCTTTTTTCTAGCTTAGGCTGGCTTCCTCTTTCTGTACGTGGCCTCATACTCCTCTTTAATGCATTCTGATCTCTTTATGTACATGGCCTGACTCCAACCATAAAGCGGCTGGGGGACCATACAATATAATCCCATCACAGTTGTCACACCCTGATCAACTTCTCCCTGTTCCTCACCACGCCTGGTCCTTTATATCCTTCCTGGACTTCAGATGGACCCACGGGTCTCCCACCATCACATGGCAACATAACCATCTTTATGGTGGTGGATAGGTTTCCCATTTGATCCCCATGTCCCAGCCTGCCCAGGACCAGAAGTTGCCCCAGTCTTAAGGAGACGGCCCAGCTGGCACTGGTGCATGGCACGTCTTCCAGGCAGTGCCCGGATCCATGGACTCTGCCCATGCTCCAGTCCTGGAATGGGACATTGTCTGGCTCCCAATCACAATGTTTTTGGTGGGCCACCATGGTTCAGTTCTCATCCTGCATTGTTTCTCAGGAAGGCATTCCCTGTTCCTCACCACGCCCCTCCTTTGATTGGGTGGCAACATAACCATCTTTATGGTGGTGGATAGGTTTCCCATTTGAGCCTGTCCTCTGGTTTTCATCTCTAGTCTAATGGCCGTTGGCCAGCCTGTCCTCTGGTTTTCATCTCTAGTCTAATGGCCAGTCGGAGCGAGCCAATCGGGACCTGGAGACGACACTTCGTTGCCTTGTCTCCACCAATACCACCACATGGTCAGCAACTAGTGTGGGTTTATATGCCCGCAACACCCTTCCCTGTTCTACTACTGGTCTCTCGCCTTTTTAGTGTTCCCTGGGATATCAGCCCCCGCTCTTCCCGGAGCAAGAGGAAGAGGTCAGCATACCTTCTGCCCAGATGTTCGTCCATTGCTGTCGTCAAAGCTGGAAGAGAGCCCAGGCTACTCTTCTCACGACCACGACCTCCAGGTATCGATGACAGGAGGACCGCCATAATTTTGGGCAGAGCGTATGGCTTTCCACTCTGGATCTGCCCATCCAGGTGATGTCCTGCAGACTTTTCCTCCATTTTATCGGCCCTTTCCGCATCTCTAAGGTCCTTAGCCTCTCTGCTGTTTGCCTTCTGTTGCCATCCGGTGTAAATGGTGAGGCGCCTACTGAGTGTTCGACCTCGAGGCAGGGGATTGATTCTGGAGTGCTCTGGAGTGATTGGTTATGATGGCAGATTAAAATAAATAGGTTTAAAGCAAATGACTGGGAGAAAAGCTGCTTTCATTGAACGAGTGTACAGCTATTAGCCTGGGGTAAGCATTTGCTATCACTGTCTCCACTAAAGCAATTGAGAAGAGTCCTTCACAAAAGATTAGTGAAGACTTCACTGAGCTTTTGAAAATATGTTAATGCAGCATTAAGATCATATAGGGAGAGATAACACAACCCCCCCCCACACACACACACACACTGAGGTCATCCACTCTCCTAACACACCTGGTGTCTTACCATGCCAGCCAAGCAGTCCCAGGAGTAGTGTCTGGATGAGGAGGGGAAGACCTTGACACTCAGCTCAGTGAACACTAGAGACAAATACAGATTTGCCAAAGGATTGCCCTCAGTATCTACACAAATGTGCCAAATTGCATAGGTTACATCAGAAAAACACGTTTGAGTGTTCCATAATTAACAAATCTGTGAAATTTTACGTAAGAATTTGCAGTATTGAAGTATGTTTGGCCTTAGTAATACTCTTTTCTTTGCATGTGATTACAAATAGAGGTGGAGTAATGGTAGAGAAATACTACTTAAGTATACTCGGCTTAATTGGTCAACTCAGTGCGGTGCAATCGTCCTGTCCACTTCTCATCCAGCAACTTCTCATCCAGCTCCACAAGTAAATATGTCATTTGAAAAAACTCCTAAATGAGACAACCTCTATAAATAAAGGATAAATAAATACAAAGAATTAACAAACATATACAACATGATTTGTGAGAAGAAAATCAGTTTACTCACTGTGTCCCTGGACCCCTCTGGGTCAGTGTGTCCTAGAGTTTAACCCAGCTGCTGCTCTGGAGCATCAGCTGCACGCTTCCTGAGAGAAAGAGAGCGAAAGAGAGAGAGAAGAGCGAGAGAATATAGAGAGAGGAGAGATAATAAGAGAGAGACAGAGAGAGGGGAGAGATATAAATGAGAGAGAGAGAGAGAGAGAGAGAGAGAGAGAGAGAGAGAGAGGGCTATCACACTGTCAAGCCAGTATAGTTCTCACCCTCTCAGCTGTAGCTCTACTATACCCCTTCCAACCCCACCACTTACTAGACCCCAACCGATGCCGTATCACAATGGATTTAGTTTAATCACAAGCTTGTATATGTGGAGTGCCATGACAGATTAACACAGACCGGGCAGTACACTCGCCTGTCATCATTATTGTCCGAGACATCACATTCTCTGCAGCTATCTAGGCAGAGAGTGATGTATCATCGCTCTCAAGGGTAGACTGGGACAAAAATCCAGCCCTGGCATTTTAAGCACACCAGCCACATCACCGCACGTGATCTCCTCTGTTGTCACTCTGTCTGTCTTTGCTACTCCTTGTGCTCCTCTGTTGTCACTGTCTGTCTGTCTGTCTGTCTGTCTGTCTGTCTGTCTGTCTGTCTGTCTGTCTGTCTGGCAGTACATATAGTGTCAACATATTAAGGAACTGGCAGTACATTTGTGTCTCTCTGTTTTCTTCCTACCTCCACTGCACCCACCTGTGAGCTGTCTCTGCTAAGCCTAGCATCCTTTCCCACAGCACTGTTACCAGAAGACCAGCGGGCCACACTGCCTGAGTGAATAAACACATTTAGAAGATCAAGAACAAAATGACTGAATGCATGCCTAATAGATGACCATTGGCTCACTTTACCTTATAAAAGTGCCTGACTTTCATACATGTGTACCCCAATCCTAAGGGTTAATTACTATTACATACATAATATAGAGTTAAAATATTAATACCAACTGGTAGTACATGTGTGTCTCTCTCTCTCTTTCCTACCTCCACTGCACTTGACTGCTGCAGTAGCAGCTGAGCTGTCTGTGCTGCTAAGCCTAGCATCACTGTAACAAGAAGACCACGGGACCACACTGACAGTACTGAGCCCAAAACCATAATAAACCATTTATAACGCATTTACAAACCATTTGTTCACCATTTATTAATCATTACTCCCACATTTGTAAGTGTTAGTGAGCTAGTTATTCACACAGTTATTTACAGTGCCCTCTGTAATTATTGTGACAGTGACACGTTTGTTGTTGTTTTGGTTCTGTACTCCAGCACTTTGCATTTGAAATTATACGACTATGAGGTTAAAGTGCTTTCGCCAGCACATACAGTATGCGAAAGTATGCGGCCCCCTTGAACTTTGCGACCTTTTGCCACATTTCAGGATTCAAACATAAAGATATAAAAATGTATTTTTGTTGTTGTGAAGAATCAACAACAAGTGGGACACAATCATGAAGTGGAACGACATTTATTGGATATTTCAAACTTTTTTAACAAATCAAAAACTGAAAAATTGGGCGTGCAAAATTATTCAGCCCCTTTACTTTCAGTGCAGCAAACTCTCCAGAAGTTCAGTGAGGATCTCTGAATGATCCAATGTTGACCTAAATGACTAATGATGATAAATACAATCCACCTGTGTGTAATCAAGTCTCCGTATAAATGCACCTGCACTGTGATAGTCTCAGAGGTCCGTTAAAAGCGCAGAGAGCATCATGAAGAACAAGCAACACACCAAGCATGTCCGAGATACTGTAGTGAAGAAGTTTAAAGCCGGATTTGGATACAAAAAGATTTCCCAAGCTTTAAACATCCCAAGGAGCACTGTGCAAGCGATAATATTGAAATGGAAGGAGTATCAGACCACTGCAAATCTACCAAGACCTGGCCGTCCCTCCTAAACTTTCAGCTCATACAAGGAGAAGACTGATCAGAGATGCAGCCAAGAGTCCCATGATCACTCTGGATGAACTGCAGAGATCTACAGCTGAGGTGGGAGACTCTGTCCATAGGACAACAATCAGTCGTATATTGCACAAATCTGGCCTTTATGGAAGAGTGGCAAGAAGAAAGCCATTTCTTAAAGATATCCATAAAAAGTGTCGTTTAAAGTTTGCCACAAGCCACCTGGGATACACACCAAACATGTGGAAGAAGGTGCTCTGGTCAGATGAAACCAAAATTGAACTTTTTGGCAAAAATGCAAAATGTTATGTTTGGAGTAAAAGCAACACAGCTCATCACCCTGAACACACCATCCCCACTGTCAAACATGGTGGTGGCAGCATCATGGTTTGGGCCTGCTTTTCTTCAGCAGGGACTGGGAAGATGGTTAAAATTGATGGGAAGATGGATGGAGCCAAATACAGGACCATTCTGGAAAAAAACCTGATGGAGTCTGCAAAAGACCTGAGACTGGGACGGAGATTTGTCTTCCAACAAGACAATGATCCAAAACATAAAGCAAAATCTACAATGGAATGGTTAAAAAAATAAACATATCCAGGTGTTAGAATGGCCAAGTCAAGTCCAGACCTGAATCCAATCGAGAATCTGTGGAAAGAACTGAAAACTGCTGTTCACAAATGCTCTCCATCCAACCTCACTGAGCTCGAGCTGTTTTGCAAGGAGGAATGGGAAAAAATTTCAGTCTCTCGATGTGCAAAACTGATAGAGACATACCCAAAGCGACTTACAGCTGTAATCGCAGCAAAAGGTGGCGCTACAAAGTATTAACTTAAGGGGGCTGAATAATTTTGCACGCCCAATTTTTCAGTTTTTGAATTGTTAAAAAAGTTTGAAATATCCAATAAATGTCGTTCCACTTCATGATTGTGTCCCACTTGTTGTTGATTCTTCACAAAAAATACAGTTTTATATCTTTATGTTTGAAGCCTGAAATGTGGCAAAAGGTCGCAAAGTTCAAGGGGGCCGAATACTTTCGCAAGGCACTGTAAGGTTTCTTATTACATTCATGGTCCTTCAATTCTCTACAACCCTAATCCTACCCCTATTTTTCATACTGTTTAAGTAGATTTGTACAAAAAGTGCTGTAATTTGTAAACGATTCACATGATATGGATGAGAATACTCTGGAATTAAAGATGACAGTCTGCATTAAGGCCAGTAGCAACCATTATTTTTCAGATAATGGATCCAGATAACTGCTGAAGCCCAAGAATGACAGTTTAACAGAGAAGATTCTCCACAAGATGAGGTCCGTCCGCATCGACCAGCTCACCTGCCACAATATCTTGAAAATTGGGCGAAGGCTACAAGTCAAGGCACAGACTACCACACACATCCACATACCACTCCTACGAGGGAGAGCAGCTAGAGGGTTTTCTTGAGCAGTCAAAGTGGCCGTCTTCCCCTTCAACAACTCATCACCGGTCCAAGTCACCACCCAGAGTGATCAGCAGAATAAAGGACAAAGCCTCAGCCTTTTTATTAGTTACTAATCCACCGAGTTCCCACCTCAGGCTAACCTCGACCAGAGATCGCCAAGATCAGCGCCGAACTTCGACCAGATCCTCAGGATCAGCATCTGACCTCAACCAAAGATCACCGGGATCAGCGTCGACCTGAGCATGGATCGCCAGTGACAACCGGAAAGGTCTCACTGCGTTTACACAGCCAGTGTGACGAGATTGATGTGCTCATTGAAGCAGTCCAGAAGATGGAAGGTTCCTACAGTCCATGTGACCACGATGGACACTGCCAGTTGTCACCTGAGCGTCTCAGCCAGTCCTTCAATAGTTCTCTCCTCACAACTGAAAGGCGTGGGAGTGGGAGTGCAAGGACCTGTGCCACCAAGCTGACAAAGAAGTTGATGACATCATCTCAGTGATCGTCATCCAGCTCATTAATGCCAGATGTCGAAAGATTATTTTTATTTTTTTAATTGAACCTTTATTTAACTAGGCAAGTCAGTTAAGAACAAATTCTTATTTACAATGATGGCCTACCCCTGCCAAACTCGGACGACGCTGGGCCAATTGTGCACCGCCCACGGCCGGATGTGATGCAGCCTGGATTCGAACCAGGGACTGCAGTGACACCTCTTGCACTGAGATGCAGTGCCTTAGACCGCTGTGCCACTCGGGAGCCCTAAATGCTCGAGACACAGCGTCATTCTGCATCAGTGTCAACATTAGCCCCGGTCTTGGATCTGACCCATGCTGTGGAGTCCCTCACAGTGGTGCTACATCTTTCTCCAGGGCCAAAGGAACTACCAGAGTTCACCGTGGTGGAGCACCCTACCACTGTGCTCCAGCTGACCCCAGCCGTGCAGATCCAGCCGGTTCCAACAATGGAGCTCAAGTTAGTAGTGGGGCCTACTACACCAGCTCCTGTCACAGAGTCTCAACTGGTTCCCACAGTTGTGCCATCTCCAGTGACAGAGGTTCTGCCGACCCCTGTTCTGGACCCAAGATTTATCCTTACCTCCCTGCCTATTTGCGAGCAGGAAGAGCTACAGCCTTCTTCAGGGACGGTGAAGTTACCAAAGTTCATCCTGAGGGAGAACCCTACACCTACTCCAGCTGACACCTCTGGATGTCAATTGGTCCATAATGCGGGAGCCCTGTCTGTAGTTGCTGAAGGCGCCATGACCAGCCCTGCCACTCAGACCTCTCTGGTGGGATCTGTCTACTCCTACCTTCAACATACAGCCTACTTGCTCTCCAAACACATCTCCCTGCTCCTCCCTGGGAGCCCCCTCCAGTCTCTGCTGCAGTGGCTTGGTCAATATCTGCTGTCCAGGCCCTGTCAGTCCCTACCTGGTGGAACCTGCCGGTCTCAGCCCTGGGGTGCTTGCTTGCCCCTCCAAACTGTTTCCTGCTAGTTTCAGCCTTGGGAGACCCTGTGGGGAACCCTCCTGACGTCCCCATGGGGGACCCTCCTGACCGAGGTGTTCAGTGTCCTTTCGTAGGAGACACTTCACCTTTTGCCTTACTAGGTCCTAAGTCTATAGCGCCAGGAGGTCAAGAGTATCTTAGCCCTGAGTTTCCTGATTCCCTAGTGGCTTCACAGTTTCTGGCTGAACAGGGGTGAACAGGACTCATGCTCCTGGGACATCTTTACAAGCCCTCACCATTGAGGTACTCATGTTGCCTGTTCCTGGGCAGCGGGAGCAGCCCATTCCAGAACTCCTTCACAATTTGCCCTGGCCACACCCGTTTCAGTCGCCCTGGTCTGTTGACCACAAGAACCTTTGTGATGGGGTGGCCAGGTTCACCAAAACACAGCCCTTCTTTTGGACCAGTCACCCGTCTGGTCTACATTTCTGCCTCTCTGGATGAACACAAGTATTCACGTCATTCCTCTCAGTGACTGTCTGCCCTTGCTGCCCTTTGTTGTTGATTTCAAATCTGTACAACAAATTTTAGGGCGGTTATTAAAATGGCCAGCTTCAGTTAGCTGATTCTAGCCGTCCTTTATGGTTAGTTCTAGTCGGGCAGCTTAGTCTCCTATTCAGAGGACCCCAACTTTTGTTAGTGTCTTCTTGGTCAAGGTGACGCCAAATACTTATCACCACATCTCGTTCAGCCTATCAACAGTCTTGATTCCTGCAACTTCAGTTTCAGTTGGTCTATGTCCCAGAACGCTGTGTGTACAGAAACGTGCCTTCCACATCCTGATGAGCACTTCCACAGTTTCCCCTCCTGCTGAACTTATTCTCCTGTGGACTGAATCCATGTATGTCTGATGTTTAATTGCGCATGCATCTAATTGACTACATAGTCAATGTCAGTTCTCACTGGACATGATTCTCAGTTATCTGAACCATGACTGGTCAGAACCATGAACCGTGTGTGTGTGTGTGTGTGTGTGTGTGTGTGTGTGTGTGTGTGTGTGTGTGTGTGTGTGTGTGTGTGTGTGTGTGTGTGTGTGTGTGTGTGTGTGTGTGTGTGTGTGTGTGTGTGTGTGTGTGTGTGTGTGTGTGTGTGTGTGTGTGTGTGTGCGTGTGTAAATGTGGACATCTTCTTCCGTTAAACTCTCATTAACCTGGACATCCACCTCATCCTTGTTCTGACCGGACATTCTCAAGTGGTTGCTACCGGCCTTAATCCAGCACCTAAGGTTTCTTATTACATTCACGGTCCTTCGATTGTCCTTCGATTGTCTACAACCCTAACCCTACCCTACCCTTTCACAGAGGATTATTTAGCTATTATGGATTAATCCAGTGTTTCATGTTTTAAATGACTATTTGCAAGCATTTTGCTACACCCGCAATAACATCTGCTAAACATGTGTATGTGACCAATAAAAGTTGATTTGATTAGCTTGATGGCTATTAGCTTATGTGTTATAAAAGGCAATCTAACAACTTTTAAGGCTATTGCAAGTTGATTACCTGTCATATCTGTTCCTCCAAATCACCCCTTCCATAATTTGGCCTAAGCGATAATAAAACTACTATTTAATATGATATACAGACAAAATATGACTTGGCAGCAGTAGGTTAAATCTGTGTCAGTGTGTGTCTTTGTTTTCTCCCTACCTCGACTGCACTGTCTTCTGCAGCATCATCTGATCTGTCAATGCGCCTACATCATTTCTCAGACCTACATCATTTCTCAGACCAGAACTTTTAGAAAATAAGTTGGTTAATTTTACACGTTTAGCAGCGTCAGTCTCAATAGCCTTTTTTTGTCTCTTTTTAGCACCACCTTTTTTTTTTTATGATCCATGTTCTGGGCCGACTGATGAGTCTCAGCAGGTCTCTTTGCTGATGTGTGTTTGACTTTGAAGGTGAATTTCTGCCTGACCCCTTTCTCAATCAGAAAACCAGGCCGGCCCATTTTGATAGAAGGGGGTCTTCTGCTACCCACTGATGAGGCAAATATGCTTAAATAAATTATTAAAACAAAAGATAATCATTTAAAAACATCTTAACAGGCCAGTGGGCAACTGGCCATGTCCCTTTCTTTTGTGATTTTATTTATTTATTTATTTTGGTCAATTTTGAACAGTCCACCCAAGAAAAATATGTTTCATCTTGCATTTGCCAGAACTGCCAGATGGCCAACCCACCCATGATCGCTTTGCGTGTCTTTAGAGATTATGTTTTGAATGTATTACTTGAGGATTAGAGAAGCAAGCCTCCTCTCTCAAGATACCCTACTGTGGACTCAGTAAAATCAGAGATTTGCTGCATGCTATACAGTGGGTATCATAAGTATTCACCACCCTTGAATTTTTCTTACATTTTGTTGCATTACAAAGTGGGATTTAAATAGATACATTTTTGTCAATTATCTACATAAAATACTTAATTATGTCAAAGTGAAAAGAAAATTATTCAAATGTTTACAAATTAATACAAATGTAAAAGCTAAACTAAATGTTGAATATTTTTACTTTCACAATCACTATGTCAAGGAAATGTAGTATTCCTTCTAACAAAAGGTATCGCACAACACAAGTCATTTTTCCAACAATTGTTTACAGACAGATTAGTTCACTTATAATTCACTGTATCACAATTCCAGTGGGTCAGAAGTTTACATACACTAAGTTGACTGTGCCTTTAAACAGATTGGAACATTCCAGAAGATTATGTCAGGGCTTTAGAAGCTTCTGATAATAGACATAATTTGAGCTAATAGACATCATTTGAGTCAATTGGAGATGTACCTGTGGATCTTCAAACTCAGTGCCTCTTTGCTTGACATCATGGGGAAATCAAAAGAAATCAGCCAAGACCTCAGAAAAAGAATTGTAGACCTCCACAAGTCTGGTTCATCCTTGGGAGCAATTTCCAAACGCCTGAAGGTACCACGTTCATCTGTACAAACAATAGCACACAAGTATAAACACCATGGGACCACGCAGCCATCATACCGCTCAGGAAGGAGACGCATTCTGTCTCCTAGAGATGAACATAGTTTGGTGCGAATCAATCAATCAATCCCAGATCAACAGCAAAGGATCTTGTGAAGATGCTGGAGGAAACAGGTACAAAAGTGTCTATATCCACAGTCAAACGAGTCCTACATCGACAACCTGAAAGGCTGCTCAGCAAGGAAGAAGCTACTGCTCCAAAACCTCCATAAAAAAGCCAGTCTACGGTTTGCAAATGCACATGGGGACAATACTTTTTGGAGAAATATCCTCTGGTCATCGTTATGTTTGGAGGAAAAAGGGAGAGGCTTGCAAGCTGAAGAACACCATCCCAACCGTGAAGCACGGGGGTGGCAGCATCATGTTGTGGGGGTGCTTTGCTGCAGGAGGGACTGGTGCACTTCACAAAATAGATGGCATCATGAGGCAGGGAAATTATGTGGATATATTGAAGCAACATCTCAAGACATCAGTCAGGAAGTTAAAGCTTGGTCGCAAATGGGTCTTCCAAATGGACAGTGACCCCAAGCATACTTCCAAAGTTGTGGCAAAATGGCTTAAGGACAACAAAGTCAAGGTATTGG
The DNA here is from genome assembly GCF_023373465.1 of Oncorhynchus keta. NCBI lineage: Eukaryota > Metazoa > Chordata > Actinopteri > Salmoniformes > Salmonidae > Oncorhynchus > Oncorhynchus keta. The sequence continues at coordinate 35,701,259 of NC_068449.1, read as the reverse complement.
AGTGGCCATCACAAAGCCCTGACCTCAATCTTATAGAAGATTTGTGGGCAGAACTGAAAAAGCGTGAGCGAGCAAGGAGGCCTACAAACATGACTCAGTTACATCAGCTCTGTCAGGAGGAATGGGCCAAAATTCACCCTAATTATTGTGGGAACCTTGTGGAAGGCTACCCAAAATGTTTGACTCAAGTTAAACAATTTAAAGGCAATGCTACCAAATACTAATTGAGTGTATGTAAACTTCTGACTCACTGGGAATGTGGTGAAAGAAATAAAAGCTGAAATAAATAATTCTCTCTACGATAGACATTTCACATTCTTAAAATAAAGCAGTGATCCTAACTGACCTAAGTCAGGGAATTTTTACTATGAGTTTACATGTATTTGTCTATGGTGTATGTAAACTTCAGACTTCAACTGTACATATATTTCAGCATGTTGTGTATCCCTGGAAAAAAATCTGAATTCATGTAAACATAACAGTTTTGAAAACATAGCTTGTCCCCGAAAAAAGTGCTGTCTTAGCACAACTTATCCCGGGTATGGGGTAAATTGAGCATAGGGACAGGGTAAGTTGATCTGCCGTGGGGTAAGTGGGTGATGATGTCCTATAACAGTGGGTGATGGTGCTGGTAGGTCAAAGTTTAATTCATGGAATGGGGGTGTGGTACATTGTATGTCTTAAATCTATGCCTGCTTTCAGGTATAGATCTCTCTGTTCAATATCACTTACCTACCATTTCTTGACCAGTTATCCGGGACAGGGACGTTGCTTCAATGTGCAAATTCATAGTCCAGTTCTCTGCATTTGAAGCTACTAAAGTCAATGAAACTGGTCCGCAAGATTCTTTATATTTTTAGCAAGCTCAGACTGACTCCATGTCATCAGATAAGACCTTGTGTTCCTCTACTACTCTATCATAGCTTCTCTTTCGCACAGATACATATTCGTTTTCTTTATTGTCAATGTACCCCTTCAGTGTCATTCAGTCCATTTATGGTTACATCTTGCTTCTCAAATGGACTTCTTCCCTTCTCTCACTTCCTTGGCTGCTTTCAATAATCTCAAGGGGGGGAAAGACCCCTGCTTGTTTTATATGTGTCTACACAGTGCTCGATGACGTCTGCTTGGTAACAATACAAATATTTTGTTCATATGCATGACACATTGCAAAAATACGCATATTATGCATAAAGCTAACAAAATGTCATGACCATTTGTATGGGTTTGACAACCACTATCTTAACTTACCCAATGGCCACTGGTTCAACTTACCCTAAGGCTAACACTTGACTATATTAGCCCACACAGCCTCACGGATGCACTTACATGCTAGGTTTAAGACCTCATATTGTAGCTTATAGAGACCCCAACCGATGAATAAAAACAATGTTAAAACTATCTACTTTGGTTTAGATACAACATCATGAAACCTATAAAACAATACATTATTTTGACTTTGTTAAAATCCCACGTGATTCAGTGTGTATGGTTTCCCAAAAACAAGGGGTGGGTGCTTCAACTAACCCTTCCCTCAACTTACCCCACTCTCCCCTAAGTATTTACCCCCCTTTGTTATGGCAAGCCTAAATTAGTTTAGGAGCAAAATCTGGCTTAACAAATCACGTAATAAGTTACATGGACTCACTCTGTGTGAAATAATAGGGGTTGACATGATTTTTGAATGACTACCCCTTCCGCTGTCCTCCATACATACAACATCTGTAAGGTCCCTCAGTCAAGTATTGAATTTCAAGCACAGATTCAACTACAAAGACCATAGAGCTTTTCAAAAGCCTCATTAAAAGGGCACGGATTGGTAGATGGGTAACAATAACAAATAAGACATTGAATATCTATTTAAGCATGGTCAAGTTAATAATTATGTTGTGGGTGATGTATTAGACCACCCAGACACATCAAAGATACAGTTGTCCTTCTGAACAGAGCTGCAGGACAGGAAGGAAACTGCTCAGGGATGTCACAATGAGGCCAATGGTGATTTTAAAACATCTACTGAGTTCAATGGCTATGATGGGAGAAAACTGAGGATGAATCAACAACATTGTACTGACTCCACAATAATTACCTAAATGACAGAGTGAAAAGAAGCATGCCAATACACAGAATAAAAAATATTCAAAAAAATTCAACAAATGCACTAAAGTAATACTGAAAAAGTAGAAGGCAAAATAATAAACTTTTTGGCCTAAATGTTTGGGCAAATCCAATACAACACATCACTGGGTAACTGCCTCCTTTTTTACAAGCATGGTGGTGACTGCATCATGGTATGGGTATGCTTGACATTGGAAAAGACTGGTCAGTTTTTCAGTGTAAAAATAAACGGGATGGAGCTAACTAAGCACAGACAAAATCCTAGATGAAAACCTGCTTCATTCTGGGAGAGGAATTTACCTTTCAACAGTGGTGGAAAAAGTCAAAGTAAAGATACCGTACCTTAATAGAAAATCACTCAAGTAAAAGTGAAAGTCACACAGTAAATTCTACCTAAAAGTAAAAGTCTAAAAGTGTTTGGGGACACTCATGGGGACACTATGTATTGGCATTCTTTTCACTCTGTCATTTAGGTAATTATTGTGGAGTCAGTACAATGTTGATCCATTCTCAGTTTTAAATATACTTGAGTATCAAAAGTAAATGTAATTTCTAGAATATACTTAAGTATCAAACGTAAAATGATGTTCTGAAAGAGCTGCAAAACCTGGACCCGTACAAATCAGCTGGGCTTGACAATCTGGACCCGCTATTTCTGAAACTATCTGCCGCCATTGTCGCAACCCCTATTACCAGCCTGTTCAACCTCTCTTTCATATCGTCTGAGATCCCCAAGGATTGGAAAGCTGCCGCAGTCATCCCCCTCTTCAAAGGGGGAGGCACCCTGGACCCAAACTGCTATAGACCTATATCCATCCTGCCCTGCCTATCTAAGGTCTTCGAAAGCCAAGTCAACAAACAGGTCACTGACCATCTCGAATCCCACCGTACCTTCTCCGCTGTGCAATCTGGTTTCCGAGCCGGTCACGGGTGCACCTCAGCCACACTCAAGGTACTAAATGATATCATAACCGCCATCGATAAAAGACAGTACTGTGCAGCCGTCTTCATCGACCTCGCCAAGGCTTTCGACTCTGTCAATCACCATATTCTTATCGGCAGACTCAACAGCCTCGGTTTTTCGGATGACTGCCTTGCCTGGTTCACCAATTACTTTGCAGACAGAGTTCAGTGTGTCAAATCGGAGGGCATGCTGTCCGGTCCTCTGGCAGTCTCTATGGGGGTGCCACAGGGTTCAATTCTCGGGCCGACTCTTTTCTCTGTATATATCAATGATGTTGCTCTTGCTGCGGGCGATTCCCTGATCCACCTCTACGCAGACGACACCATTCTATATACTTTCGGCCCGTCATTGGACACTGTGCTATCAAACCTCCAAACGAGCTTCAATGCCATACAGCACTCCTTCCGTGGCCTCCAACTGCTCTTAAACGCGAGTAAAACCAAATGCATGCTTTTCAACCGATCGCTGCCTGCACCCGCATGCCCGACTAGCATCACCACCCTGGATGGTTCCGACCTTGAATATGTGGACATCTATAAGTACCTAGGTGTCTGGCTAGACTGCAAACTCTCCTTCCAGACTCACATCAAACATCTCCAATCAAAAATCAAATCAAGAGTCAGCTTTCTATTCCGCAACAAAGCCTCCTTCACTCACGCTGCCAAGCTTACCCTAGTAAAACTGACTATCCTACCGATCCTCGACTTCGGCGATGTCATCTACAAAATGGCTTCCAACACTCTACTCAGCAAACTAGATGCAGTCTATCACAGTGCCATCCGTTTTGTCACTAAAGCACCTTATACCACCCACCACTGCGACTTGTATGCTCTAGTCGGCTGGCCCTCACTACATATTCGTCGCCAGACCCACTGGCTCCAGGTCATCTACAAGTCCATGCTAGGTAAAGCTCTGCCTTATCTCAGTTCACTGGTCACGATGGCAACACCCATCTGTAGCACGCGCTCCAGCAGGTGTATCTCACTAATCATCCCTAAAGCCAACACCTCATTTGGCCGCCTTTCGTTCCAGTACTCTGCTGCCTGTGACTGGAACGAATTGCAAAAATCGCTGAAGTTGGAGACTTTTATCTCCCTCACCAACTTCAAACATCAGCTATCCGAGCAGCTAACCGATCGCTGCAGCTGTACATAGTCTATAGGTAAATAGCTCACCCATTTTCACCTACCTCATTCCCATACTGTTTTTATACTGTTTTTATTTATTTACTTTTCTGCTATTTTGCACACCAATATCTCTACCTGTACATGACCATCTGATCATTTATCACTCCAGTGTTAATCTGCAAAATTGTATTATTCGCCTACCTCCTCATGCCTTTTGCACACATTGTATATAGACTGCCCATTTTTTTTTTTTCTACTGTGTTATTGACTTGCTAATTGTTTACTCCATGTGTAACTCTGTGTTGTCTGTTCACACTGCTATGCTTTATCTTGGCCAGGTCGCAGTTGCAAATGAGAACTTGTTCTCAACTAGCCTACCTGGTTAAATAAAGGTGAAATAAAAATAAAAAAAATATTAAAAAAAGAAAGTATAAATCATTTCAAATTCCTTATATTACGCAAACCAGATTGCACACATATTTTTTTTAATGTACGGATAGCCAGGGGCACACTCCAACACTAAGATATGATTTACAAAGAAGTATGTGTTTAGTGAGTCTGCCAGATCAGAGTCACTAAAGATCTAGTTGTTTTAAATTCTAGTTTTTAAAATCTGTACCGACAGCGCTATCATGTGGTCAATATGTGACAGTGCCATATCAAAAGCTTATCTGTAAGGTTTGGAATCAGCGATGGTGAAAGGCGTGCCCTGAACTGTCCATGGTGCTGAACTGTCCATGATCCTGAAACCGTTTGATCTCCAAATACCCAGTGACAACCCGTTATTCAGGTCAGCTGGGGCTGCTTTGGAAATCGCAAATTCAACAATGAATGGTTTGGAAGGAATCAGTGGCTAACTGCAAGCATTTAAAAGCAATCACTAGCCTGCTATTCAGTGGAGTGGCTGTGTGGTCCTAAAACTGGGATGAAGAAGCTCTTTTCCAAGTTTAAAATGATAACATTCAACATTGGCCATGCTGTCAATAAAGCATGATTTGTGCCGCGCTCAAAACAACTTAACTCGGAAGTGCAAAAACTTGACTTCAGTGAGTTCAAGATAACTGGGAAGTCGGGAATAAACGAGCTCCGACTGGGAAAATAGGTTTTGAACGGTCATCCAACACGGAATTGTAAATCTGGCTTCTTTCTAGAGCTACAACCTGAAGATCAATGACATTATCATGATTCAACCTTGTTTTTTTCTGAGTTCCCAGTTGTTTTGAAAGCACCATAAGTCCAGAGAATGACAGACTTTGATGACAAAATTAGCCCACGAAGTATCACTGCGCTACCTTCCTTTTCAAGAGAGCACAGCACAACAGGGTGAGTCCAAAAATATATTGCATGCTGCTGCATAAATGATGTAATATGCCAGGGAGATATGTATAAACTGTAGCTAAGAAGTAATACCAAGTGTATGTTGTGTAGTTAGATGTTAGTAGCCCATGTGCCTCACCCTAATAATTTGGTCTATTTACCCCTCTTAATTTTGCCTACTGTTCTGACTTGGTGGTGCACATGTAGTCTATAACCTGTTTTAGAGAAATGCAATCATCAAATATTGTAAGAGATTTCATTGTCTGCTTATTTGCCCCCTTTATTTATCCTACAGTTCTAACTTGGTGTACAGGGAGAACACTGTAAGAACTGCCCATGTTCTGAATTCTGTCTCTGTACATTTCAAAAGTGCCAAACAAATAGTTATATTGACTACGTCCATCCTAGCTCACTCATTAATGTCTTAATCGAAATTACGGATTGTCTGTTATCCGCTTGTCATCCCCTTATGCCATAGTTTGCACATCTCAATTGTCAGCAGAAACCACATTTGTTTAAGCAAGTCAGCCATATCAGATGTGTTTTTTAAAAGGCAGTAAATGAGGCTGAATGAACAGTTTCGCAGCCAGACAAAGCTCTGCTGATAGCCAGGTGTAGCAGTGGTGAGATGTTGGGACAGCTTTATGTAGGCTCTAACAGTTTATGGGCACCGCTTGTCACCGTTATAGTGCAATTCATGTATTGTTTAGTGTTGTGTTGTGTAATGGCTTTGCTGGCATGCATCCCACTTTTAGTTTTTTTGCTCCACCAAGATTTACATGCTAAAATCTCCACTGGTTCAGTATATATTAAACATTTACATTACATTTAAGTCATTTAGCAGACGCTCTTATCCAGAGCGACTTACAAATTGGTGCATTCACCTTATGACATCCAGTGGAACAGCCACTTTACAAAGAAAGAGATCAGTCCATTCGAGAGCCCAGATAATATATTTATAAATCCAATCATTTGATGGTTCGGTAGTTGGGTTTCCAATTGGACTCCATAGGCCTGCATACAGTAGCCTACCTTCAGAAAGTATTGACAACCCTTGATTTTTTCCCCCACAATTTGTTGTGTCACAGCCTGAATTTAAAATGTATTAAATTTGGATGTTTTTTTGTCTCTGGCCTACACACAAAACCCCATAATGTCAAAGTGGAATTATGCTTTTTTTGAAACATTTACAAACTAAAATGAAAATCAGAAATTTCTTGAGACAATAATTATTCAAACCCTTTGTTTTGGCTAGCCTAAAAGAAGTTCAGGAGTAACAATGTGCTTAACAAGTCATACAGTAAGTTGCATGGACTCACTCTGTGTGGAATAATAATGTTGAATATGATTTTTGAATGACTGCCTCATCTCTGTACCTCGCACATACAATTATCTGTAAGGTCCCTCAGTCAAGCAGTGAATTTCTAATAGACTCAACCACAAAGACCAGGGAGGTTTTCCAATGCCTCGCATTGTACCTACCTATTGGTAGGTACAAATAAAGAAAATCAGACCTCGAATATCCTTTTGAGCATGGTGAAGTTATTAATTACACTTGGTGGACAGTGTATCAATACAACCAGTCACTACAAAGACACAGGAGTCCTTCCTAACTCAGTTGCTTATAGAGGAAGGAAACCACTCAGGGATTTTACCATGAGGCCAATGGGGACGTTAAAAAAGTTAATGACTGTGATAATGACTATGATAAGAGAAAACGGAGGATGGATCAACATTGCTGTTACTTCACAATACTAAACTAATTGACAGAGTGTAAAGAAGGAAGCCTGTACATAATAGAAAATATTCCAAAAGATGCATCCTGTTTGCAACTGGGCACTAAAGTAATACTGCAACAAATGAGGCAAAGCAGTTCACTTTTTGTCCTGAATACAATGTGTTATGTTTGGGGGAAATCCAATACAACACATTACTGAGTACCACTCTCCATATTTTCAAGCATAGTGGTGGCTGCAACATACTATGGGTATGCTTGTAATCGTTAAGGACTGGGGAGTTTTACAGGATAGAAAATAAAACAGAATGGAGCTAAGCACAGGCAAAATCCATGAGGAAAACCTGGTTCAGTCTGCTTTCTACCACATGCTGGGGGATTAATTCAACTTTCAGCAGGACAATAAACTAAAACACAAAGAAACTCTACACTTGAGTTGCTTACCAAGAAGACAGTGAATGTTCCTGACTGGCGTAGTTAGTTTTGACGTAAACATACTTGAACAACTATGGCAAGACCTGAAAATGTTTGTCTAGCGATGATCAAACAACCAATTTCACAGAACTGAAATAATTTTGAAAATAATAACGGGCATTGTGTGGAGATGGGTAAGAAAAAAACATATTTAATACATTTTGAGTTTAGTCTGTAACACAATGTGGAATAAATCAAGGGGTATGAATACTTTTTTAAGGCACTGTATGAGCTCATTCTAAGCAAAATATAGTGTACACATCTCAAGATCCACACGAGAGAAAAGCTAATTGATGGGACGAGGTGCATGCTATAATTTAGCATTTGCATTGCAAGTTTTGCCCCTGATCTGACTCGGCGCTGGCATCTTTCCAACAAGTCTGAATGCGAGGAATTGTTGCAGTGTTCTGCAATTTCTCTCGCAGGCGGACTGGTATGCTGGCCAGCGAGCATGCTTTATTCACACGGAGGAAGAGGGGGTGAAAGTTCATAATGGTTTGCACATATCAGGTGACAATGCTGTGTAAAAGTTGGTCAGCGTCTGTGGTTTCGCCTAACCAACAGAGACATTTACGAAAATGACCAGCAGCAGCGAGGGGGTTTCGAAGTACACGGAGGTCGAAGACGAAGAAACATTGGCGATTGGTTATTACGATGACGACGACGACGACTTTGATACATTCACAGACGGGAATCTGGACTGTAGCTGCGAAGACGGAGGTAGTGGCAAAACTTTTCTCCCTTCGCGTCAGGAAGGTCATGAATATATTGACACAATGTTTCATCTTACTGTATCCCAGCTATGTAGACTACGAGGTGAATTGTGTCTAAACCCTTTGAAGTTCACTATTTGTGTGAAATGTTTATACATAGCGCAGCGTAAAATAACCTCCAAGCGCTTTCACACCGAACGCGTGGTCGTTTGGCAGCCACATTTAAATGAGCTACTGTAATCTACTGTGTCAACGAGGCTAGCTAGGCGAGAGCTGTGTTCGTATTGAGCGTTGGCCTATGATAAACGTGTTGGTTTGCATGCGTCATGTTACCTAAAAAGGAATCATTGGTCAGTTTTGACTGGAGAAATTGAAGCCTGTCCTGTTGCGCCTCTGCATATTCACGGATTTGCTGCCTGACATTCAGTGCATCTGAATCTGATTGACATAGTCTTATTACATTTTTTTTGGCATTATTGATTTTTAAAAAAACTATTTGATAATACCTTTATTAACGTTTAATAAACGATTACAATCTATTACCATTAAAGAACTGCCAAAATATGTGCATGTATTCCAATAGGTAGCTCAAACGTTCTCACAAATCTACAGTTTGTTCTTTTAGATTTATATCCGGATTCTTCTCCGATCTTTCATTTGATGCAAACAGACTCCCTGTCAGAGGTATAGGACTGTGTGACCTGCAGATAGTGAAATTATGCATTGAAGAGTCAATCCAAATTATACTATTGGATCAAATAAGCAATATAAGGTGTGGAATGTTTGCATCCCAAATAGCACCCTATTCCCTATAAAACGCACTACGTAGGGCCCCTGGTCAAAAGTAATGCACTAAATAGAGCATCGGGTGCCATTTGGGATGTTGGTTATGTCTGTATAATTACTCAACTGTCACATGATAGACAGCGCCTCTCTAGCCTCTCTTTCTCTCGTCTCAGAGAGTGTTGAGAAATTCAACGGGGGATTTCATCATTCTCCCAGACAGTGTGTGTTCTGTTAAATGACCAGTCAACACTGTATCTTACATTACAACGATCTTCCAATAATTCTGCAATAGCACACTTTCATATGCTCAGAGGTCCTTTGTTTTTCTCTAAAAGTAACAGTGATCTCAAGGCATACGCTGCTAATTGCCTAACTGGTCCTTCTCTTCATAACCGCCAGCCAGCCATTTGTCATGAATCATTCCAGTCAGTGAAAGAATAACCGATAGAACAGTTCCTTTTCCTGAAGCTATAAACTCCCGAATGCTCTTCAGAATCCATAATATATTACCACTGTGGTGCTACCCCATCTCAACCACATTCCATTACATGAGTGCCAAGTCTCAGTCTCGGTTTACATCCCAAATGGCACAACATTCTTTTTTTACCAGGGCCCATAGGGAATAGGGTGGCATTTGGCCGCAGCCTTATAATGTTACAGCATTAGGAAGGCCAGCCCTGTGGTGACAGAATGCAGACCACATTCATCCCTCAGTAGAGAGTTATCAAGGTCAGAGGAAGCATTTGATTGGGCCAGCTCAGTACCAGGGTCAGAGAAGGCACTGTCCGCATTACAAATGGCACTTTTTTCCCTATGTAGAGCACTACTTTTGACCAGGGGCCGCCCATAGGGCTTTGGTCAAAATAAGTGCACTAGAAAGAGAATAGTGTGCCATTTGGGTCAGATAAACTGTGGCTCTATGGGGCTGAGGAGATTCCATGCTATATGATACACATCATGCCAACTGTGCTGTTGGAGTGTGAGCTACACTCATGTAGTGTTGGTTGGTCGGTGTATGTGGAGCACATGTTCCCTGAGTATGAGTTGCTCTTATGTATTTAATTGGCTTGCGGTAAAATCATTACCAGGCTAAATACTGGTATGCGAGTAACCAGGAAGTCAGCATTGAGGTTACAAGGCCTCTTTCACAAGAGTCCTGGCCAAGAAGGGCAGCTCAATTTTAAAAAACAAATACACAAACCATTCATTAGTCCAGTGCATACACAGCAAAAATATAAACATTGATTTTAATAAATACACACAATTGTCATAAAACACATCTCTCCCTCCCTCCCCCAGGTGGTTTCAGTGACCCCCTCAGTGGGGAGGTGAAGCCCAGGATCCTCCTCATGGGTCTAAGGCGTAGCGGCAAGTCTTCCATCCAAAAAGTGGTGTTCCACAAGATGTCCCCCAACGAGACCCTGTTTCTGGAGAGCACCAATAAGGTAAAATGTATCCGAGTTAGATCACACCGTAACCTCACTGCCCAGGTAGAAATGACTCCACTCGTGCTATCGAATTGACTGGCTGAGATGTTGTCACGGTGCGGTCACAAGACAGAGGATCCCTGGCCTGGTAAAGGACAGTGTCCCGTCCCAGATAGACTATGGAAGCCATTCTGTTAAGCATGCACCAGTGACCTTTGTCACACAGGCACTGTTGAAGGTTTGAAATCACGTTTGAAAACCCACCTTTTTCGCCTAGTGATGATTTTACTGTTTTTTTTTAGACTGCATTTTTTATGTTATTTTATACATCTCTTTTTATTGCCTTCTGTTTGTTTGTTTTATCTCCATCATTGTATTGTTTTACTGAAAAAAGTGTGTTGTGATTTTAAATCCACTTTAACCAAAGTTGAATTTGCTTTGAATAAGATCTGCAGAGAGGACGTGTCCAACAGTTCCTTCGTCAGCTTCCAGATTTGGGACTTCCCTGGACAGATCGACTTCTTTGACCCCACCTTTGACTACGAGATGATCTTCAGAGGAACAGGGGCCCTCATTTTTGTCATCGACTCACAGGTGACTACATGGAAACGGTGGTGTCCATGTTAGGGTTTCAAAGTTCCCAAAACTTCCAGAAAACTCTCTGGTTTTCCATAAATCCTGGTTGAAGAATGCCCGGTTGGAGGATTCCTTCTGGGATCAATAAAGTTCAGCTCGGTTCAGTTCAGTTAAATTCAAAAAAGTTCTCAGAACTTTTGAGTGTACAGCGAAAGTAGAAAAGCAATGTCTCCTAGGTCTCTAATAGAAACTAGGTTGTTAGATGTGTTCCACACCTCTTTGATAAGGAGTCTTGCTGTGAGAGCTTCAATCAGCAATCGGGAATCCTTTTGGTGACTTGGCTGTCTTTGAACCATCTATGTGTTATTGAAGAGCTAGGGCCAGATCTCGTCTAAGTCCTTGGTGTTATGTATTGTGAATGCATCAAAAGGCATTTATGCATTTGTATACAACAATTGTATTAATGTTTAAAGCATGTCTAGGGTGTAGCCTCGGATGCCCAGACATCGCTCACGTTGTCAACGAGACGAGATTTGAAAGGATGGACTCAAGCGACTACTAGGAGTGTAATACTAACCATATAAGGCGCTATAAATGCATTAATTACACACAGGCTGTTCATAGAAAGTACCAACTTCCCTCTGTTATAACAGTAACTGTCCATCCTGTCCCCAATGTCTGTCTCTAGGATGACTATGTGGAGGCGCTGAGTCGGCTCCACCTCACAGTAACCAGGGCCTACAAGGTCAACCCAGAAATCAACTTTGAGGTGTTTATCCACAAGGTGGATGGGCTGTCGGACGACGCTAAGATCGAGAAGCAGAGGGACATACACAAACGGGCCAATGACGACCTGGCTGACGCTGGCTTGGAGAAGATACATCTAAGGTAATACCACAGATAGAACAATGAGCCAGACATTTCACCAGATGTATAAATGTCCGGTTGGCATTTCCACAAACTACCAAGTATAAGAAGCTCAGTGGCCGGCATTGGGAGAAGACAGAGCTAGATGGGTTTTGTGCGACATTCTTTACATTTTCTCATCGATTAAACATTTGATCTCCATACAGTTTTCTGTTTCCAAAACTAAAATCTGTAACATAGTGAACTGCATTTTAAAAATGTTTACCCTTTGCCAAAGTTTCTAAAATTGCGTTGTTTAGAACGAGTACAAGGGCGTATTGAGTTATTAGACACGTGTACGTCACAGAGTAGGCGTTCCCTAATGGAAATATGCAAATAAATGCTAGAACGCACCAATTGAATTTTACTAGCTCTCGTACTTGACTCTGCCCACGTCCTTGCTTGTTCTGCCCACTATGATTTGCTCCCAGTAGAAACGACAGTCTATCTTGGGTTAGTTATAAAAATCTTTGGTAATACCGACAGCGGCCATTTTGTAAGATGGCTGCCACATCCCCCAAGGGCTAAATTTCTGGTTGCTCCATATTTCAATATTTTCAGGGTAAATAAATCTACCTCTGTAAAAAAATGTGGCGCTTTTATCACAAAATGCACAACCGATTTGCTTATCCGCCTGACTATAAAGAGGTGTTTTCAAATGAAGCTACCATAATGTGGATTACTAGTGTGTGGCCAGAGTGTTCTCTCCAAGCTACATTACCTACATTTTGTTCACATTCATTTTTGCTATGCACTTGTGAGTAGATCCAGTCTTAACTGCTGCTGTAAGGTGGTTACAGTTATACCCAATTGAAAGGAACTGACTGTTTCCCCCTTTGACTCTTCAGTCTTTACCTGACCAGCATCTATGACCACTCCATATTTGAGGCCTTCAGCAAAGTGGTGCAGAAACTCATCCCTCAGCTGCCCACTCTAGAGAACTTGCTCAATATCTTCATATCTGTGAGTACACTCAACCTTCCTCAGTTAGCTTGATATCTGTGAGTATGTTACACGCCTCGGACTGAGACGGGTCAGCAGATAATAAACCCGAATTAACAGGATAGAATGAAGAGACGCAGAAACGTTAGTGGTGTTCAGTAGTAGGCATTCTACAATGTTTTTAAAAATATGGTTGTCTTTTGTTAATATTTTTGTTGTCAAAATCAATTCCACACTACAATTGCATTGTAGTATTGCGTTGTTATATTTTCATATTTCAGTATCAAAAATAAAGTAAAAAAACCTCTCGCCATACATCTACACATTCAAACACATTCACATATTACCTTTCACTAATGGGCAAACCAATAGTGCATATAATCTGAGGCTATTCAATCAGTAGTATTTAGCGTCTAGCAACAAAATCTATTTGGCATGTATAAAACCATCAAATTGTACCATAAGAGGCTACAATACATTATATAACTTACTGTACTAGCAGTATCAATTTTCAAAAGCTACAAATGACTGGAGGCCTGTGCTAAACAATGCTACAACCATGACCTTTTAAACCATTAACACGTAAGCTAAGAATAGCTGACACCCGCTAGCCTAAAGCTAGCTAGCGCTTAGCAAAGCTAAATTTGGTTAGCATAAAGCTAACAAAACTTTAAAACATTTTTTTTTACAAATATCAACAATTTAACACATTGTATCATCACATTGCATATTTACATATACAATCGAAGTCGGAAGTTTACAAACACTTAGGTTGGAGTCATTAAAACAAGTTTTTCAACCATTCCACAAATTCCTTGATAACAAACTATAGTTTTGGCAAGTCGGTTAGGACATCTAATTTGTGCATGACACAAGTAATTTTTCCAACAATTGCTTACAGACAGATTATTTCACTTATAATTCACTGTATCACAATTCCAGTGGGTCAGAAGTTTCCATACACTAAGTTGACTAAACAGATTGAAACAGATTTAAACAGATTGGAAAATTCCAGAAAATTATGTCATGGCTTTAGATGCTTCTGATAAGCTAATTGACATCATTTTAGTCAATTGGAGGTGTACCTGTGGATGTATTTCAAGACCTACCTTCAAAGTCAGTGCCTCTTTGCTTGACATCATTGGAAAATCAAAAGAAATCAGCCAAGACCTCAGAAAACAATTGTAGGCCTCCACAAGTCTGGTTCATCCTTGGGAGCAATTTCCAAACAGCTGAAGGTACCACGTTCATCTGTACAAACAATAGTACGCAAGTATAAACACCATGGGACCACGCAGCCGTCATACCGCTCAGGAAGGAGACGCGTTCTGTCTCCTAGAGATGAACGTGCTTTTGTGCGAAACGTGCAAATCAATCCCAGAACAACAGCAAAGGATCTTGTGAAGATGCTGGAGGAAACAGGTACAACAGTATCTATATCCACAGTAAAACAAGTCCTATATCAACATAACCTGAAAGGCCTCTCAGCAAGGAAGAAGCCACTGCTCCAAAACCTCCATTAAAAAAAGCCAGACTACGGTTTGCAAATGAAATGTCTTCTGGTCTGATGAAACAAAAATAGAACTGTTTGGCCATAATGACCATTGTTATGTTTGGAGGAAAAGGGGGAAGGCTTGCAAGCCGAAGAACACCATCCCAGCCGTGAAGCACAGGGGTGGCAGCATCATGTTGCGGGGGTGCTTAGCTGCAGGAGGGACTGGTGCACTTCACAAAATACATTGCATCATGAGGCAGGAAAATTACGTGGATATATTGTAGCAACATCAAGACATCAGCCAGGAAGTTAAAGCTTGGTCGCAAATGGGTGTTCCATGTGGACAATGACCCCAAGCATACTTCCAAACTCAGTTACACCAGCTCTGTCAGGAGGAATGGGCCAAAATGCACCAAACTTATTGTGGGAAGCTTGTGGAGGGCTACCTGAAACATTTGACCAAAGTTACACAGTTTAAAGGCAATGCTACCAAATACTAATTGAGAGTAGTAAACTTCTGACCCACTGGGAATGTGATGAAAGAATTAAAAGCTTAAATAAATCATTGTCTCTACTATTTATCTGCCATTTCACATTCTTAAAATAAAGTGGTGATCCTAACTGACCTAAGACAGGGAATTTTTACTAGGATTAAATGTATTTGCTAGGTGTATTTTAACTTCCGACTTCAACTGTATTTCCTGAACTAAACTGAGCCTTCATAGAAAATAAAACAAATAGGAACTAAAAGTACAAAACGTTTGTGCGCCATCTTAATCCCTACATGTAAATCATTAACAACTTAGCCAACCTACTTACAATGGGGAACATAACAACACGTTTTCCCTCTCGATTAAAACTCCCTCCAATTGCCTTAAAACGTCACCAAACTCACGGACTATGTAACTAACCATGTTACCTCAATATTTTGAGAGTCATCTTGCACTTTTGCACATTACATACCATACAGGATAGAATGATAAGACGGAGAAACGTTAGTGGTGTTCAGTAGTAGGCATTCTACAAGATCTCACTAACGCTCCCATTTGACGTCACCGCTCCCCGTAGTGGCAGTACTCGTGCACATTCATTTACATGCAAATACCCAGGAGGCCTAAAAAATGATGCAAGGGATGGCCCAATAAAATAACAAATGAAAATAAAACATCAAGTACACTACTACTGTGCTGTTTAAAGTCGCAGTTTAAAGAAACGTTTCTCCTGGCCGATAGACTACTTTCAGGGTGAGAACCATCCAACAGTAAGTTGTCAATATACTGAACTTACCCTTTAATATTTTTCTATGTGTGAATGCACAGAACTGTCCTCATGACACCCCTAGAGTGATTGAGTGAGTGAGTAATAGGGTATATTTCAGACAAATGGCACCCTATTCCTAGTGCACTTCGAACATGGCCGATAGAGACCAAACAGGCTGGTTGTTTGGGCAGAAGTGCTTTGACAAGGCCTGAGCAAATAAAGCAGAGGCCCATCTCTATTGTAATTTGGTCAATGTTGTGCTCAGCTGAATGTGAGTGATAGCATGGCACTTACAAAACCAAGGGTCGTGTGTTTGTTTCCCGCTGGGGCCACCAATACAAAAAATGTATGCATGCGTGACTAAGTTGCTGTGGATAAAAACATCTGCTAAATGGCATATATTGTTGTTGTTATTAATATTATTATTATATTATTATTATTATTATTATTATTGCTGAATCAAATGGTTTATTTTGAACACTTTGAATTTCATCCAGAAGGTGGCAGTAATAGGTAAGAATGGCAGGGGTTTGTAGAAAGAGTCATGATCCCATTATACTGTGTAGAGAGAAGATTTAAAACAGAATACATCATTCAGTTCATTTATTGTATACACATAAATTAATTTACTGATTTTTGTTTTCATTTGTGAACAAGCTGCACAGAAAATTAACATCATGAGAGATATTGGTGACTCACATCTTACCTTAGGTGAAGCCAAAGTCATACCCTCGCCTTCAGTTTATAACTACAGACATATGAGAAAACAACTTTCTATGATTTAAATCATTATTCATATCACGGGTACAAACGTTTCTTAGAAAAATAGATTTAAAATGTTTTTTATGCTTAGTGTGGAAGATTGGGGCAGCAAACGCCTCTCTCTGCTTTTGTGCCTTCAGTGTAATCAGCAAAGCGTTTGTAGTATCTTGTTAGTCTGTGTATGTTAAGTACAGTACATGAGAAACCATTAATCTCTTAATGGACATTACATTACGTGCATACCACGCCCACCTGAGGATCTGTCCTTTTCAGCCATCCATTTCCTGTGTTAGAGGGGTTCAAATGCACTTTCCACTTAAATCCCGCTGGACTGCTTTCATTTTAATCCTGTGACTCTTTCATACTCTTGCTTGTGCCTGTCGTTTTTCCCTGTTAACGTTACACTGTTTGTGATGACCTGTCAAACACCCTGGTAAATGGCTGAAATGGGCTCAATACATTCTCTTGAATACATTGTCTTACCGTTGAATCAAAAACAACGCTAAAGTTTCTTTGGGGATATAATGCACCATCTTGACACTTACATCACAAGAAAGAGAAGAAAGATAACTTTATTTTGATGAGTGTTCATTTTTTTTGTGTAATTGAAAAAGTAATAATTTAATACAGTTGAAATGTTTACAAATTAGATGCGCTGAAATGAAAGCAACTTCCTAAAATGAGCATTCAGATTATAGTGATATTATCTCTGATTTCGCAAACAATGTAAAGCAGGGGTTCCCAAACTTTTTTGGCCCACTACCCCATTTGGAAATCACATTTCTTTCCCGACCCCACCATGTAAATATATTATTTTGTAATCAATGGCCAATGTTGACTTTTTTTATTTGGGCTGTGACAGTCTATTACAAATCAGTCAGACAGTATTTTTTTGAAAGTATTCCAATCTGAAGACTATGGTTTGAAGTGACTGAAATGCATAAGAAAGGTATTCAGAAGAGCATCAGGCAGTAAGTTCAGAAGAGCATCAGGTAATAATGTTGTATCATCTTCTGTGTAGACATTTTTCCCCCAGTCTGATTTAGTGTCTGGTCTTGTCCACTCGGTTCTAACAGCTTGTGGGCATAGTAGAGGGAAACAGTACGTACATACATACTGTAGATGTTCTTATCTTTCAGTGATGGAGTCATAATAGTTTGTATCTTAAACCATTCAAAAGCTAGAGCCACATTCGTAGGAAGAAAACAGAAACCACTATTTATTACAACCGCATCTAGCAGCTACTGGAGGTTACTGACGTAACCCCGGTTCTAATAACCAAATGTAAATTTTTTTTGGGGGAGGCTGCGACCCCAAGTTTGGGAAACCATGATGTAAAGTATGTTTAGATAGGCGTAATCTCCACCCAAGCATGTTGATTTTCAATCTGAGGGTATCCTGCTATTGACACACTTGTTGAACGTAACAACAACATTAATTAATGAGGCAGTCTAGACAGTGCAGGTGAGTGCAGGAAGGGAGGGTAGACAGAGCAAGTGTTTGGTGGCTGCAGCCCTCTTCCACCCCTTTATGTTAATGTGTTCATATATGCAAATAGAGCTGTGTATTTATTCAATTTAGGTACATAATTTTATTTGTATTTTAACTCAAAATATATTTTTAAAATACCTGATACAATAAGAAAAGGTATATATGCCTTCAGAAAGTATTTACACCCCTTGGCTTTTTCCACATTTTGTTGTGATACAATAGATTTAATTTTAATTTTTGGTCAACAATCTACACAAAATACTCTGTCAAAGTGGAAGAAAAATTCTAACATTTATGAAAAATAAAACACATATTTTGACTAGAAAAAAATCTTGATTGACCAAGTCATCCTGTTCTTTTGACCAATCGATTGGTATAAATGTATTTTTCCAAATATAGAAACTCACACAATGTCTTTGAATGAAATCAACTACGTATGCTCTGAGCTTGTCTGATGCTTTAAGCAAAGTGATTGAAAGAGGCTGATGGTCACTGTTAAAATGAATGACAGCGAGTACCTGTGTGACTGGCGTACTTTGACTCGCTCTTCTCCCTACTGCAGCGAAAAGGCACCACAGCACAGTAAGTGTTTATTGTGCTGTCTGTGCTGATGCTGCAACCTTATTTCAGCCATTTAGTTTCTTACTTGTTTCTGACTGAAAAGTTCTGTTACCGAAATTACTCATTTGTTTAGGAAACACATTCCCTATTCCCTCAACCCTTTCTCTCTTTACGTGAAACATGTAAGCATCGCATGCATGTGACCAATTGATCGTCATTGAGATATTTCTACAACTTGAATGGAGTCCATCTGTGGTCAATTTAATTGATTGGACAAGATTTGGAAAGGCACACACCTGTCTATATAAGGTCCCACAGTTGACAGTGCATGTCAGAGCAAAAACCAAGCCATGAGGTCAAAGGAATTGTCCATAGAGCTCCGAGACAGGATTGTGTCGAGGCACATATCTGGGGAAGGGTACCAAAACATTTCTGCAGCATTGAAGGTCCCCAAGAACACAATTGGCCTCCATCATTCTTAAATGGAAGAAGTTTAGAACCACCAAGACTCTTAGAGCTGGCCGCCAGGCCAAACTGAGCAATCGGGGGAGAAGGGCCTTGGTCGGGGGAGAAGGGCCACTCTGACAGAGCTCCATAGTTCCTCTTTGGAGATGGGAAAACATTACAGAAGGACAACCATCTCTGTAGCACTCCACCAATCAAAGCTTTAAGTGCAAGATTTTCTGGTCTGATGAAACCAAGATTGAACTCTTTGGCCTGCGTGCTAAGCGTCACGTCTGGAGGAAACCTGGCACCAGTGAATCATGGTGGTGGCAACATCATGCTGTGGGGATATGTTTCAGCGGCAGGGACTAGGGGACTATTCAGGATAGGGGAAAGATGAACGGAGCAAAGTACAGAGAGATCCTTGATGAAAACCTGCTCCAGAGCGCTCAGGACCTCAGACTGGGGCCAAGGTTCACCTTCCAACAGGTCAACAACTCTAAGCACACAGCCAAGACAACACACTAATACAAGTTCAATCTGTACTTCATTGCACATCTGGTGTGCATTGAAAAAACAGAGGAAGAAAGAAGTGGCGAGAGAGGTGTGAGAGTGTAAAAGACAGAACGGGAAAGTGGTAAGAACAGAGGAGCATGGAAGGCAGCACATGATTTATTAATTACAGTGCTACATAACTTAATATTCTCTCAGTTCATCACAGTTACATAGTAGTGTCTCTAGCGGTGTCTCCTAACCAGCCTTGGGCCCCCAGTTGGCCCAAAGGTTATCTGAAGAGCTGGTGAGATGGCAATGACGGGACTTGGGGTTGGCATCCTCTCTCACATCAAAACATACCTGAAGACAAGAGACAGATGGAGAAAGAAATGGCATGATTGAGCCCTTGTGTTTTTTTTATTCGAACACTGTCAGTCATCATAATCATCAGGAGGTGAAATGCAAAACTGACCTTGGATCATTAACTCTGGCACTACTACATCTCTATCTGTATTTCAATGTAAAGCATCTCTTTAATAATACTTCCTGTTGTCCTGACCAAGTGACCGCTGATCATGCTGTGCCCTCTATGTAGCCAGTTCGGATGCGGGAGGGGTTTCACAGATGATGCGGGAGGGGTTTCACAGATGATATCACCTAGAGCAGGTGTGCCCAACCTTTGACGTGAGATTTACCTTTTCATTTGCCAGCCTGATGAGATCTACCAGTCTCTAAATCTAAACCATCCAACAAAATGTATGAAACGCAACACACCACTGAGTATGGACCTGCCGCTGTAATACTTATTTGATACCCAAATTTAATGTGGACTAATAACATGTCTTCCACAAATAAGTGCAACTAGTTTAATTTCCTACCTTAGTGTGACTTTTGGCATTGTGTGGAGGCAAGTAGTTTTTCATAGTCAGGGCTGTAAAGCAGCTTGTTTCAAGTCTAATGCATGCCACAAGGTGGTCATCAGTCAAAGTAGATCTCCACTTGGACTGTATTATTTTCATGTGAGAAAATGCAGACTCACAGAGGTAGGTTGATCCACAAAGGGCTGATAAGTTGAGAGCACATCTTATGTTGGGATACTTCTCGTCTAGCAGTAGCTCCCAGAACTCTTCTTTCATTTCAGTGGTTGCCCTGGATTTCCGCTGAATGTCATTTTGAAGGGGGAGAATTTCAGTTTCTGCTATAGTGAGTGGTGTCCAACTGAAAAAGGTACCCCATTTTTGGAGGCAATGACTTCCACATTTATGTCTGTGCCAAACAGAAAACACATATAAGTGGCAATAGGCTCAAGTGATGCAAAGTCAGTGAAACGACTGTCAAACTCAGATAAGATTCTCTGGACTTGCTCCACGTTACGTGCACTGTCAAGCTGTGCTGTATCTGAATGCATGTGTTGAAAGAAGTGCAGTTACGTCGCAGTTTTTTTAGCATGTAAGTTAGGTCAGTGAGAAAAGCTCAATCCAGGAGCCTCTGTGTGTCCTCTAACTGTGCATATTCTGCAACTTTGACCTTCAGAAACTCCTTGATTTCAGGCAACAACTCTGAATCTCCCTAAAAATATACCTGAGTTCAGCCAGCGCACATCCGTGTGCAGCAGCAGGTCTGTGTGTTCCGCTTCAGTCTCTTCTAAGTGAGCTCGAAATAGCCTCCGCTGTAGGCTTCTTGCTCGAATAGAACACACAATCTTCATCGCAACATCCATCACCTCTTTCATGTTTAACATCTTCCAGCACAAGGCTTGCTGATGAATTACGCAGTGATAACTAAGAAAGTCAGGGAAAGAATCATCTTGTTTGCACAGTGCAACGAACCCACTAATGCGGCCTAACATAGTGGGTGCCCCATCGGTAGTAATGAAGCTTACAAAAGGGCCGTTGGAATTTGTTAGCAAACTCCATAAAAGCTTGAAAACTACCTTCACCCCTTGTTTTCTTTTACCTAGGCAAGTCAGTTAAGAACAAATTCTTATTTACAATGATGGCCTACCGGGGAACAGTGGGTTAACTGCCTTGTTCAGGGGCAGAACGACAGATTTTTACCTTGTCAGCTCGGGGATTTGAAACCTTTCGGTTACTGGCCCAACGCTCTAACCACTAGGCTACCTGCCGCTCCTTGTATATCCTTTCAGTGGCAAAATGGTGACTAGTTCCTCCTTTGTACTTATGTTGTCAATGAAAATGCATAACTGTGCCACATCTACCATATCTGTGGACTCGTCAAACTGGAGGGAATAACACTGGCAGTTGTCAATATCCTTCTTCAGTTGATCCTCAAGGTTCTCTGCTATTCCCTCACATCTTCTTGTCACTGTATTTCTGGACAACTGAATGTCATTGATGGCAGCCATCATTTTAGTCTTATTCTTAAAATCCCCAAACAGCGAGTCTGCAGCCTCAATAAATGCTTCCTTGATCATCTCCCCATCTTGAAAGGACTTTTTATGCTTAGCAAGAACGCGACTCACACGATAAGATGCTATGGTTGCCGCCTTCCCTTTGGTCACGCCTTGTGAAAATTGACTGCTGCGCTGCCCTTTGGTCATGCCTTGTGAAAATTGACTGCTGCGCTGCCCTTTGGTCATGCCTTGTGAAAATTGACTGCTGCGCTGCCCTTTGGTCACAGGCCGTGTGAAAATTGACTGCTGCGCTGCCAGTTGATTTTTTTGTTCTTGTACTTTTCTTCTTCGTAATTCAGTCTTTGCTGGAAAATCTCTTTCCTGGGCTTTGTGTGTGGTTTATAATGGCAGATTTTATTTTACCTTTATTTGACCAGGCAAGTCAGTTAATAACAAATTATTTTTTTCAATTTTTCAACAGCCTAGGAACAGTGGGTTAACTGCCTGTTCAGGGGCAGAACAACATATTTGTACCTTGTCAGCTCGGGGGTTTGAACTTGCAACCTTCCGGTTACTAGTCCAACGCTCTAACCACTAGGCTACCCGGCACACATTTTGAGTTTGATTTGACAAAAAAGTAATCCTCCTCCCATTCCTTGTGGAAATTATAAATGTTCTGTTTTTTTGTATCCTTCCCTTCACTAATTATTGCTGCTGTTGACTACACAATTTAAGAACAACTTAAGAACGGATCTAGCTACAAAGTTAGCTAGCTAGCTACCTGCCTGGCAGGTAGCCAGTGACCTCGACTTGAAGTTGACGGGCGGCATCTGACCGCGCCAACTAGTCAATAAGTGGGCAGGGACTGGTCATATTTTATGTAAATCACGTGAATTTTCAGACATTGCTGTGATTGGAGGACTGTCGAATGTTAAAACAGAAAGAGATTATAGGCATTGATTTGTGTGGCTGAATTTTAGTAGATGTATTATCATCTCACGATCAACTGGCAAGCACTCCGCGATTGATCGCAATCGACTGGTTGGGCAACTCTGATCTAGAGGTTTTAGGGAGAAGGTGGGAGAGTGATGAAGTGAAGGAGAGAGACTGTTATTGAGAAAATAAGTTAGTTAAAAAGACAGTGTTCAACAGGAATCTGTGTGTGGCCTCACCTGGTGTCCACACTAAGTGGCTGCAGAATACTTTATACTGAAAAACATGCACAGACACACAAGGACAAACAATATAGCGTAGTTATATAAATAATGAAGTGTCTTACTATTCTCCATGGTTGGTCCTCTTGTTTATTCTTTGAAGGTGGAAGGAGGTGCAGTTATACACCTGAGACACAATCCATCAATCAGATTGATACACAAGTGTGTACAGTAAAATTAATCACTTTACCTTTGATGAGACTCCCAGTTACCCAATAAATGTTTGTTTTGTTCGATATAGTCCCTATTTTGTCCCTATTTTGTTCAGTAATCCATTGGCTCAAAGGCTGTCACGAAAAATCCAAAAAGTATCAGTAAAGTTTGTAGAAACATTTCAAACATTGTTTATAATCAATCCTCAGGTTGTTTTTAGTCATAATAATCAATATTTCAACCGGACAATTGTTTTGTCAATATAAAAGAAAAACAAGAAAGGCATGCTCTCGGTCGAATGTAGAAAACAGGTCTGGGGACTTTCCACTATCCACTGACTCAGAGTGGTCTTACTCCCTCATTTTTCAGAATACAAGCCTGAAACAATTTCTAAAGACGGTTGACATCTAGTGGAAGCCGTAGGAAGTGCAATCTGAGTACTAAGTCATTGGATACTGTATAGGCAGCCAATGGAAAATTACAAACATAAAAATAATCCCACTTCCTGGATGGATTTTTCTCAGGTTTTCACCTGCCATATCAGTTATGTTATACTCACAGACATTATTTGAACAGTTTTGGAAACTTTAGAATGTTTCCTATATGCATATCCTAGCTTCTGGAGGTGAAAATAGTGCCCCCTACCCTAGTGAGGTTTAATTGAAATGCATTCCAGGTGACGACCTCATGAAGCTGGTTGAGAGAATGCCAAGAGTGTGCAAAGCTGTCATCAAGGTAAAGGGTGGATACTTTGAAGAATCTCAAATATAAAATTATTCCATATGTTATTTCATAGTGTTTATGTCTTCACTATTATTCTACAATGTAGAAAATAGTAAAAAATAAAGAACAACCTTTGAATGAGTAGTTGTGACCAAACCTTTGACAGGTACTGTAGCTAAGTGTCAGGACCCGGTGTGAAAAACAGTCACTTAGCAAACTGAGCCACTAATAGTCGGCAGAACCCAGCAGTACTTGAGACAGTGTTTTAATAAAGTAAAAAGGAAAGTACTTCATGCAAAAATATAAATCCACAACGTCAAAAGTAATTCCAAGAGAAAAAGGTAATCCTCCAAGTGAAAAGGTAAATCCACAAGGTGGTAGGTACAGCAGGAAAAAAGCCTCAAAAGATAATCAAAAATAAATAAACGAGAACAAAAACAAAGTACCACAAGAGAGTCCAACTGGAGTAACAAATGTTCACAGCATCGCTGGGGCTGGGTGCTAAACATTCAAACACAGAGCAAAGATCTGAGGAAAACTAAGGGTTTAAATACATTCAAGGGAAACGAGGCACAGGTGCAAATAATAACTGGAAACAAGGGAAAACAAAAGGGTCAAAAAAGCACAATGGGGGCATCTAGTGGCCAAAACCGGAAAAATCCTGGCCAAATCCTGACACTAAGTAAATGGAAGAATACTCTTACGTTTAAGAGCCTTTGGTTGTGCATAGTGTAGTCGTTTGTGTTGCCAGGGAACAGCATCCTCTTTGAAGAAGTAGGAGGTGAAGGCCTCCGGCACATGGATTGCCTCTCTTGCTTCCTTGTTGACCGCCCTCCTTGAAACATCCTGCAGAGCAGCAGACTTCTCCTATGGCACACAGCGGCGAGCTGCAGATCCCCTCCTGGTCCTCGTGTCCATCCTCATGAAGTTATACAGAACACAGGTAGCCTTCACACGCCTGAATTCCCCAGAGGGAGTCCCAGATGGTCCTGGTCACCCCAACCTTGCAGTGCACTACACAGTAACGGAAGGCAATCATTTTGAAGGAATTTCCAGTTACAAGGTATCTGTAGGAATATGGAAGACAATGTATTTATTAGACTTTTACATCACCAGGTCATTGTGGATTACTAAAGTATATTATCCCTTATAACGAATCATGATAACATTGGATTGATAGAGGCATGTGCACAGACATGTGCATGTGTAACATGTGACAATGGCAGGATCATGTCAAGGATAGCATCACACATGAATACATAAATAACACTTGAAGCTTGATGATGAGTTGATCATTTGAATCAGCTGTGCAGTGCTAAGGCAAAAACAAAACTGTGCACCTCTGAGTCCCCAGGACTGAGAACCACTGCTCTCCATTGGGACCTCTTCATCTGCAGACAGGCTTTCACAGCTCTCTGTGTCTGAGGACAGAAAACATCACAGGAAACAGACTTCATTATACTTAAATAATACAGCACTGAATATTATGTTACTTTTATCTCCATCCTCATTTCTATGTGCTGTAACTACACAAGTATCTGCCCTATACTCTCTCACTTTGACAGTTGGGGCTGCTATCATTTCACCCTCCTCAATAGCTGTTAGCTAGCTACCTACAAATACATTTAGAGTTAGTTTTTTTTACAATGATAACTACATCAAGATAGCTAGCTAATATGAAGTTAGGTAGATGGTGACATTTAATTCACTTACTGTAGCTAACTATACTTTATGTAAAGTTGGCTAGATAGCTAGCGAGCTACGTTAGCAGCTCATTTGAGTTAGCCTGTAGCACTGTAATAAATGCATGAAATGGAGAATGGATTAAACTATTCACCCATTTAATAACCAGAACTTCATACAAACTTGCTGTGCTGAATTCTTGACGCACAATCTAACGTGCTGCTGCTATATGCTGCCAGCACACCCGCAAGCGAGCCACTCTGGGCGGCTGGAGCAGCAAGCTGCAATTTACCACGTACTAATGTACACGTACGGTTAGGCTATTGATTATAGAATTAATTAAGTTGGTTTCCTCTGTCCTCAATTTTCTTAGACAATTAGGTTAAGGCAAGGGCAGTTTCCTTGTCTCTGCTGCTGCCTCTGCCGCATTGTTCTCAATCCCAATATGCTGGTTCATTTTGCTATTATACACATAGCGACATAGGGAAAGGCACCAATTTTAGGGCACAGTGAAGATTGTTTCAGAACCATGGACAGGGACCGTATCCAACGCGGGAAAAATGCACATTTGTTCTAAAATAATATTAGATGTATTAGTGTTGCACCATTATCTTTACATAATATAACCATATACAATTTCAGTATCACATTTCTTAGTGATGGACTGTGCCATCCCCGTGGCCTCTGCAATGGATAGTCCACTGAGACAGGCGTGAATCAGACAGGTGTCTTGTGCACCATGAAAAAATAAATTGCGACTGCTCGACGAAAGAGATTTCGGTCGACCAACAGCTTGTCGACCAAACAGTCGACTAAATGGGGTCAGCCCTAATTAGTATTCACACCCCTGAGTCACTACTTTGTAGAAGCACCTTTCGCAGCGATGACAGCTGTGAGTCTTTCTTGGTAAGTCTCTGGTTGGTGATTATTGTTAGACAACCATTTTCAGGTCTTGATTTTCAAGTAGATTTAAGTTAAAACTGTAACTCGACCACTCAGGAACATTCACTGTCTTCTTGGTAAGCATCTCCAGTGTAGATTTGGCCTTGTGTTTTAAATTATTGTCCTGAAGAAATATTAATTAATCTCCCAGTGTGGTGGAAAGCAGACTGAACCAGGTTTTCCTCTAGGATTTTGCCTGCGCTTAGCTCCATTCCGTTTATTTTTTATCCTGAAAAACTTAACGATTACAAACACACCTATAGCATGATGGAGCCACCATTATGCTTGAAAATATGGAGTGGTACTCTGAGTGGTACTCAGTAATGTGTTGTATTGGATTTGACCCAAACATAACACTTTGTGTTCAGGACATAATTTTATTTATTTTTTTATTTCACCTTTATTTAACCAGGTAGGCTAGTTGAGAACAAGTTCTCATTTGCAACCGCGACCAAGCCAAGATAAAGCATAGCAGTGTGAGCAGACAACACAGAGTTACACATGGAGTAAACAATTAACAAGTCAATAACACAGTAGAAAAGAAGGGGGAGTCTATATACAATGTGTGCAAAAGGCATGAGGAGGTAGGCGAATAATTACAATTTTGCAGATTAACACTGGAGTGATAAATGATCAGATGGTCATGTACAGGTAGAGATATTGGTGTGCAAAAGAGCAGAAAAGTAAATAAATAAAAACAGTATGGGGATGAGGTAGGTGAAAATGGGTGGGCTATTTACCAATAGACTGTGTACAGCTGCAGCGATCGGTTAGCTGCTCAGATAGCAGATGTTTGAAGTTGGTGAGGGAGATAAAAGTCTCCAGCTTCAGCGATTTTTGCAGTTCGTTCCAGTCACAGGCAGCAGAGTACTGGAACGAAAGGCGGCCAAATGAGGTGTTGGCTTTAGGGATGATCAGTGAGATACACCTGCTGGAGCGCGTGCTACGGATGGGTGTTGCCATCATGACCAGTGAACTGAGATAAGGCGGAGCTTTACCAAGCATGGACTTGTAGATGACCTGGAGCCAGTGGGTCTGGCGACGAATATGTAGCGAGGGCCAGCCGACTAGAGCATACAAGTCGCAGTGGTGAGTGGTATAAGGTGCTTTAGTGACAAAACGGATGGCACTGTGATAGACTGCATCCAGTTTGCTGAGTAGAGTGTTGGAAGCCATTTTGTAGATAACATCGCCGAAGTCGAGGATCGGTAGGATAGTCAGTTTTACTAGGGTAAGCTTGGCGGCGTGAGTGAAGTAGGCTTTGTTGCGGAATAGAAAGCCGACTCTTGATTTGATTTCCGATTGGAGATGTTTGATATGAGTTTGGAAGGAGAGTTTGCAGTCTAGCCAGACACCTAGGTACTTATAGATGTCCACATATTCAAGGTCGGAACCATCCAGGGTGGTGATGCAAGTCGGGCATGTGGGTGCAGGCAGCGATCGGTTGAAAAGCATGCATTTGGTTTTACTAGCGTTTAAGAGCAGTAGGAGGCCACGGAAGGAGTGTTGTATGGCATTGAAGCTCGTTTGGAGGTTAGATGGCACAGTGTCCAATGACGGGCCGAAAGTATATAGAATGGTGTCGTCTGCGTAAAGGTGGATCAGGGAATCGCCCGCAGCAAGAGCAACATCATTGATATATACAGAGAAAGGAGACGGCCCGAGAATTTAACCCTGTGGCACCCCCATAGAGACTGACAGAGGACCGGACAGCATGCCCTCCGATTTGACACTCTGTGCAAAGTAATTGGTGAACCAGGCAAGGCTGTCATCCGAAAAACCGAGGCTACTGAGTCTGCCGATAAGAATATGGTGATTGACAGAGTCGAAAGCCTTGGCAAGGTCGATGAAGACGGCTGCACAGTACTGTCTTTTATCGATGGCGGTTATGATATCGTTTAGTACCTTGAGTGTGGCTGAGGTGCACCCGTGACCGGCTCGGAAACCAGATTGCACAGCGGAGAAGGTACGGTGGGATTCGAGATGGTCAGTGACCTGTTTGTTGATTTGGCTTTCGAAGACCTTAGATTGGCAGGGCAGGATGGATATAGGTCTGTAACAGTTTGGGTCCAGGGTGTCTCCCCCTTTGAAGAGGGGGATGACTGCGGCAGCTTTCAATCCTTGGGGATCTCAGACGATATGAAAGAGAGGTTGAACAGGCTGGTAATAGGGGTTGCGACAATGGCGGCGGATAGTTTCAGAAATAGAGGGTCCAGATTGTCAAGCCCAGCTGATTTGTACGGGTCCAGGTTTTGCAGCTCTTTCAGAACATCTGCTATCTGGATTTGGGTAAAGGAGAACCTGGAGAGGCTTGGGCGAGGAGCTGCGGGGGGAGCTGTTGGCCGAGGTTGGAGTAGCCAGGCGGAAGGCATGGCCAGCCGTTGAGAAATGCTTATTGAAGTTTTCGATAACCATGGATTTATCGGTGGTGACCGTGTTACCTAGCCTCAGTGCAGTGGGCAGCTGGGAGGAGGTGCTCTTGTTCTCCATGGACTTCAGTGTCCCAGAACTTTTTGGAGTTGGAGTTACAGGATGCAAACTTCTGCCTGAAGAAGCTGGCCTTAGCTTTCCTGACTGACTGCGTGTATTGGTTCCTGACTTCCCTGAACAGTTGCATATCACGGGGACTATTCGATGCTATTTCAGTCCGCCACAGGATGTTTTTGTGCTGGTCGAGGGCAGTCAGGTCTGGAGTGAACCAAGGGCTGTATCTGTTCTTAGTTCTGCATTTTTTGAACGGAGCATGCTTATCTAAAATGGTGAGGAAGTTACTTTTAAAGAATGACCAGGCATCCTCAACTGACGGGATGAGGTCAATGTCCTTCCAGGATACCCGGGCCAGGTCGATTAGAAAGGCCTGCTCACAGAAGTGTTTTAGGGAGCGTTTGACAGTGATGAGGGGTGGTCGTTTGACTGCGGCTCCGTGGCGGATACAGGCAATGAGGCAGTGATCGCTGAGATCCTGGTTGAAGACAGCGGAGGTGTATTTGGAGGGCCATTTGTTCAGGATGACGTCTATGAGGGTGCCCTTGTTTACAGAGTTAGGGTTGTACCTGGTGGGTTCCTTGATGATTTGTGTGAGATTGAGGGCATCTAGCTTAGATTGTAGGACTTCCGGGGTGTTAAGCATATCCAAGTTTAGGTCACCTAACAGAACACACTCTGAAGCTAGATGGGGGGCGATCAATTCACAAATGGTGTCCAGGGCACAGCTAGGAGCTGAGGGGGGTCGGTATAGCAGGCGGCAACAGTGAGAGACTTATTTCTGGAGAGAGTCATTTTCAAAATTAGTAGTTCGAACTGTTTGGGTATGGACCTGGAAAGTATGACATTACTTTGCAGGCTATCTCTGCAGTAGGCTGAAACTCCTCCCCCTTTGGCAGTTCTATCTTGACGGAAGATGTTATAGTTGGGTATGGAAATCTCTGAATTTTTGGTGGCCTTCCTGAGCCAGGATTCAGACACGGCAAGGACATCAGGGTTAGCAGAGTGTGCTAAAGCAGTGAGTAAAACAAACTTAGGGAGGAGGCTTCTGATGTTGACATGCATGAAACCAAGGCTTTTTCGATCACAGAAGTCAACAAATGAGGGTGCCTGGGGACATGCAGGGCCTGGGTTTACCTCCACATCACCCGTGGAACAGAGAAGGAGTAGTATGAGGGTGCGGCTAAAGGCTATCAAAACTGGTCGCCTAGAGCGTTGGGGACAGAGAATAAGAGGAGCAGGTTTCTGGGCATGGTAGACTATATTCAGGGCATAATGCGCAGACAGGGGTATGGTGGGGTGCTGGTACAGCGGAGGTAAGCCCAGGCACTGGGTGATGATGAGAGAGGTTGTATCTCTGGACATGCTGGTTGTAATGGGTGAGGTCACCGCATGTGTGGGAGGTGGGACAAAGGAGGTAACAGGGGTATGAAGAGTGGAACTAGGGGCTCCATTGTGAACTAAAACAATAATAACTAACCTGAACAACAGTATACAAGGCATATTGACATTTGAGAGAGACATACAGCGAGGCATACAGTAATCACAGGTGTTGAATTGGGAAAGCTAGCTAAAACAGTAGGTGAGACAACAACAGCAGGTAAAATGGCGTTGACTAGGCAACGGGGCCGACAGATAAAACAAACAAGCAGAATGGAGTACCGTGATTAATGGACAGTCCAGCGTGCATCAGCTTTGTAGCCAAGAGATCAGTGTCCAGGGGGCAGCGGTGGATGGGCAGGGAAGCTGGACTGGCGAGTGTTATCCAGGTTAAAAAAAAAAAAAAACAACATTTTTTTTTAAAAACTAACAATGACTAAATAGCTTGTAGCTAGTTAGCTGGTTAGCGTCTGGAGGTTCTTGAGTGTGTTCTAAAAAATAAAAAATAATAGCGATTCCGTATCACATTGGGTGAGGCAGGTTTCCGGAAGGTATAAACAAATAAAAAATCAAAAAGAGATAGAGAGTAAATATGGGTCTAGTGAGTGTTTGGGACGCGGCGATTCAGACGGTTAGCAGGCCTGTGCTAACAAGCTAACAGTTCGTAGGCCCGGGCTAGACAAGGTAGCAGTTAGCGGACCGGAGCTAGACAAGCTAGCAGTTAGCAGGCCGAATTAGCAAGCAGGGAGATAGCGAGGGCTAGAGAGTTAGCCTTTGGGGGACGTCACGATGGGGTGAGTCTGTTTATTCCTTTTCATGCGGTGACATCGATAGACCGGTCGTGGGCCCGGGTATTGTAGCCCAGGAGTATGCTACAGGTGCTCTGGCCGGGCTAGCTTCAAGCTAAGTGGGTGGAAACGCTAGCTCGCTAGTTGTGAAGATCCAGCTGAAAAAAATTTCCGTTTGCGGTGGGAATCCGGGGATGAAAAATAAATTGGTCCGTTATGCTCTGGTTAGAGTCGCGTTGTTCGAACTGGCGAGAGCTTTCCGGGCTGAAGGTTAGCTGATGACCGGTTAGCTGAAGACCGCTAGCATAGCTGGTGGTTAGCTGGCTAGCTTCAGTTGAGGGGTTCCGGTTCCGAAGTAAATATAAATACTTTAGGAAAAATTGGGTGAGGCGGGTTGCAGGAGAGTATTTGGAAGCTTAGGTTTAGCAAAATGTTTTTAAAGAGATATGTGAAGAAAATTATGTAAAAAACGAAAAAGAAACGATATATACAAGGGACATGACACGACAGGACGACTTACTGCTATGCCATCTTGGAATATGAAAGTATAAAGTTAATTACTTTGCCCCAGTTTTTGCAGTATTACTTGCCTTGTTGCAAACAGGATGCATGTTTTGGAATATTTGTATTCTTTACAGGCTTCCTTTTTTTCACTCTGTCAATTAGGTTAGTAATGTGGAGTAACAAAGCTGACATATGGAATTGTTTCAAGATGGTCATACCATGGTCATGCCATGAATTTTAAGGCCCCTTTAAGTATATACAGTTGAAGTCAGAAATGTACATACACTTAGTTTGGAGTCATTAAAACTCGTTTTTCAACCACTCCACAAATTTCTTGTTCACAAACTATAGTTTTGGCAAGTCGGTTAGGATATCTACTTTTCACATCAAAGTATGTTCATCTTTAGGAGACAGAGCGCATCTCCTTCTTGAGCGGTATGATGGCTGCGTGGTCCCATGGTGTTTATACTTGCGTACTATTGTTTGTACAGATGAACGTGGTACCTCCAGGTGTTTGGAAATGTGATAGATATATATCTATATCACATTTATATATTACATTTACATATTACATTTACATAAGTATTTAGACCCTTTACTCAGTACTTTGAAGCACCTTTGGCAGCAATTACAGCCTCGAGTCTTCTTGGGTATGACGCTACGAACTTGGCACACCTGTATCTTATCTGCAGAACCTCTCAGGCTCTGTCAGATTGGATGGGGAGCGCAGCTCTTTTCAGGTCTCTCCAAAGCTGTTTGATCAGGTTCAAGTCCGGGCTCTGGCTGGGCCACTCAAGGACATTCAGAGACTTGTCCTGAAGCCATTTCTGCGATGTCTTGGCTGTGTGCTTAGGGTCATTGTACTGTTGGAAGGTGAACATTTGCCCAAGTATGAGACCCTGAGCGCTCTAGAGCAGGATTTCATCATGGATCTCTCTGTACTTTGCTCCGTTCATCTTTCCCTTGACCCTGACTAGTCTCCCAGTCCCTGCCGCTGAAAAACATCCCCACAGCATGATGCTGCCACCACCGTGCTTCACCGTAGGGATGGTTTCCTCCAGACGTGGCGCTTGGCATTCAGGCCAAAGAGTTCAATCTTTGTTTCATAAGACCAGAGAATCTTTTTTCTCATCTGAGAGTCCTTTAGGTGCCCTTTGGCAAACTCCAAGTGGGCTGTCATGTGCCTTTTACTGAGGATCTGCGTGCCGGTCATGATTTTTATATGCACATTTTTATAGAACGGTTTCATTTCCTTTATATCTCAAAATAGTATAATGTGGTTAATCAAAATTCTAAAAGTAAATTATATTTGCCAACTTTGTAAAAATACCCTACATAAAGCCAAGAAATAAAAAAATTGCCGGCTGCAGATAGAACATTTCCTGATTTATGGGGCAGCAGGGTAGCCTAGGGGTTAGAGCATTGGACTAGTAACCGAAAGGTTGTAAGTTCAAATCCCCGAGCTGACAAGGTACAAAATCTGTTGTTCTGCCCCTGAACAGGCAGTTAACCCACTGTTCCTAGGCCGTCATTGAAAATAAGAATTTGTTCTTAGTAAAATAAAGGTAAAAAAATAAAATTAAAAAAATATCCTATAAATCACATTGGCTACGCTTGTCTGAAATGAACTTGAAACATTCTATCAACTATTACCTTGGGCACAGTCTGAAGATTGTTCTAGAAAACTTGCAACATTGTATAACATGTACTGGGCCCTCAGTTTCCTGCTCTAGACAGACATAGCTGTAGGCTATTTGCACAAGGGATAAGAAGTAATCAGGTAGGCTTAATATATGACGTTTCCAGAGCATGACATTTTTTTCCCCCTTCACGCTGAGCTGTTATTGAAAGATTTTTCAAATAGGCTACGTTGAGGAACTATTGTCATTTTCAATGGATGCTAAAACAGACTGTTTACTTTCTGTTTGAGGTGAAGAAAAAAATCACTTTGAGAATTTCCACACTGGTAGTGGGTATAGCCCATATTTCTATAGCCCATAGAAATGCATTGAATAACATATTCATAAATTGCAAAATACAGACTACATTTTGGTTGTGAGGATTTAAAAAAAAAAAAAGAAGTGTTTGTTCTACGTCTAGGAAATATTTTTGTTAGTTTGGACACATATTTAACCACTTAATTTGTTGCCAAAAAACTACCTCCATACTTCCATGGATTTTGTTACCTTAAGACGAGTCCCGTGACACTTGTGGGTCGTCTTTTCATCTTTCCATAGAGTGGTCATATACTTTTTTGTAGGCCAAACCGTTCAGACGTGACAGATGTTTTTGTGAGTAGACCAAATCTTGGGCTGTTTCATAGTCTAACACCACTGTAGCTCAGCCACCTTCCACCGTAGATGCTGAAGGCTGACACAGGCGGATTGAGACGGATATCTCTAGCTTAAACTGACAGATTTTGATGGGGATTTTTTTAAATGTTACTTCGATTGATGCACTGGTGCGTCAACAAAGTCTTAAGGATTAAACTCTAATTGTTTTACATTCACCATTGTCCTCATGGTGAAGTCCCTGATCCCTATCTTTGCAGTAAATGGGTGTATTTATTCACCACCCAAAGTGTAATTTTTAACTTCACCATGCTCAAAGAGATATTTAATGTGTGCTTTTTTAAATTTGTAACTATCTACAAATAAGTGCCCTTCTCTGCGAGGCATTGGAAAACCTACCTGTTCTTTGTGGTTGAATCTGTGTCTGAAATTCACTGCTTTACTAAGGGACCTTACATATAATTATATGTGTAGGGTACAGAGATCAGGTTGTCATTCAAAAATAATGCTTATAAAATATAACTTGTGACTTGTTGAGCACATTTTTACTCCTGAACTTATTTAGGCTTGCCATAACAAGGGGGTTGAATACTTAAGACATTTAAGCTTTTCATTTATTTAATTTGTAAAAATTAAAAAGGAAAAAATACATAATTCCGCTTTGACATTATGGGGTATTGTGACGGAAAAAAGCTCAAATTGAATGAATTTTTAATTCAGATTGGAACACAACAAAATGTGGAAAAAGCCAAGGGGTGTGTGTGTACTGTACGTTCTGAAGGCACTGTATATGGAAATTCCCTATTCTTATTGTGACACCTGGAGGACACATTTGGGTTTACTTGTAGTATGGTATGGGGTTATGGGTAAAGATGGCGCTCTAGTTAATTGGACCTTGTTAAGGGATCAGACCAAAATGCAGCATGGTTATTTCAATACATCTTTAATAAAGATAATAACAAACAATACAAAACACTAAATGTAACGTGAATAACCCAAAACAGCCCTATCTTTTTTTTATAAAAAATAATTTATTATCTTCAATACCATTCATTCTTTACAACTCATAATTTTCATACATACTCAAATAATGGTATTTTAATTAAACTAATTTAACTAAACATAAACCCCAAACAAAACCTCAGGGGAGCATCTTCCCTCCCAGTCACCCTACAAAATACCTTTCCCTATCTCCCCGTCCATTTACATTTACATTTAAGTCATTTAGCAGACGCTCTTATCCAGAGCGACTTACAAATTGGTGCATTCACCTTATGACATCCAGTGGAACAGCCACTTTACAATAGTGCATCTAAATATTTTAAGGGGGGTGAGAAGGATTACTTTATCCTATCCTAGGTATTCCTTAAAGAGGTGGGGTTTCAGGTGTCTCCGGAAGGTGGTGATTGACTCCGCTGTCCTGGCGTCGTGAGGGAGTTTGTTCCACCATTGGGGGCCAGAGCAGCGAACAGTTTTGACTGGGCTGAGCGGGAACTGTACTTCCTCAGTGGTAGGGAGGCGAGCAGGCCAGAGGTGGATGAACGCAGTGCCCTTGTTTGGGTGTAGGGCCTGATCAGAGCCTGGAGGTACTGAGGTGCCGTTCCCCTCACAGCTCCGTAGGCAAGCACCATGGTCTTGTAGCGGATGCGAGCTTCAACTGGAAGCCAGTGGAGAGAGCGGAGGAGCGGGGTGACGTGAGAGAACTTGGGAAGGTTGAACACCAGACGGGCTGCGGCGTTCTGGATGAGTTGTAGGGGTTTAATGGCACAGGCAGGGAGCCCAGCCAACAGCGAGTTGCAGTAATACAGACGGGACATGACAAGTGCCTGGATTAGGACCTGCGCCGCTTCCTGTGTGAGGCAGGGTCGTACTCTGCGGATGTTGTAGAGCATGAACCTACAGGAACGGGCCACCGCCTTGATGTTAGTTGAGAACGACAGGGTGTTGTCCAGGATCACGCCAAGGTTCTTAGCGCTCTGGGAGGAGGATACAATGGAGTTGTCAACCGTGATGGCGAGATCATGGAACGGGCAGTCCTTCC
Source organism: Oncorhynchus keta (assembly GCF_023373465.1). Lineage (NCBI taxonomy): Eukaryota > Metazoa > Chordata > Actinopteri > Salmoniformes > Salmonidae > Oncorhynchus > Oncorhynchus keta. Next base: position 35,665,110 of record NC_068449.1, on the reverse strand, counting down.
CGGGAGGAAGAGCAGCTCCGTCTTGCCGAGGTTCAGCTTGAGGTGGTGATCCGTCATCCACACTGATATGTCTGCCAGACATGCAGAGATGCGATTCGCCACCTGGTCATCAGAAGGGGGAAAGGAGAAGATTAATTGTGTGTCGTCTGCATAGCAATGATAGGAGAGACCATGTGAGGTTATGACAGAGCCAAGTGACTTGGTGTATAGCGAGAATAGGAGAGGGCCTAGAACAGAGCCCTGGGGGACACCAGTGGTGAGAGCGCGTGGTGAGGAGACAGATTCTCGCCACGCCACCTGGTAGGAGCGACCTGTCAGGTAGGACGCAATCCAAGCGTGGGCCGCGCCGGAGATGCCCAACTCGGAGAGGGTGGAGAGGAGGATCTGATGGTTCACAGTATCGAAGGCAGCCGATAGGTCTAGAAGGATGAGAGCAGAGGAGAGAGAGTTAGCTTTAGCAGTGCGGAGCGCCGTCCCTAATTTATCCCCTTACAAATCTAAATGACACCCAGCCCTAAACCCCCTTCCACCTCTCCCGAGCAGCATGCTGCCCCCACTTCCTCTCCTCCCTCTTCATCCTCCCCCTCAAATCTCCTTCCACCCTCCTCACTATCCCTTCCACCCCCCAATCTCTCCCTGTCTTCACGATGTTCTGCCTTGCTTCCCACAGCCCCCGTTTAAAGACACTCATGAGAAGCCAGAGCAGAAACCTGTCCCTATCCGTCCCTCTCGCTCTCCCTACACCCCTCTCTAACCTGGCCCACGTCAATACAAAATCCCTCTTTACCAAACCTAACAACACCCGTGCCCTAGCCCATACTACTCCGGCAAAGGCACAGTCCCAAAAGACATGGCGCACAGTCTCCTCCCTGCCACAAGAGGATCTTGGACAGGTGGGGGATTGCACCAAATTATACCGGTACAAGATGGAACGTACCGGCAAGCACTTATGGAGGCTCAACCAATTCAGGTCCTTGAGCCTGTTGTCCAGACCCCGCGCCTGCACTCCCTCCCAGACCACTTCCGAGATGCCCACTACATTTGCCGGACTCCCTGCCTTTCTGACCTCCTCGTACAGATGCCTGTGATCTAAACCTACTCGGGCAACTTAAACCTCAGGGTGCGCACGCAGCCACTTGGCCGCATGACCAAAGTGCCACGGCAGCTGTTCCACCCGAGGACCCGTGTTAGACCACACCATTATGCTTCTCGCCTGATACGAGAAAACACCCGCAGGAGGTAACCGGACGGGTGTATCACTGGCTGAGCAAGCTCCGTTAACACGAAAGGGAAAAAAAAATTGTGTCCAGCTTGAGGGGGAAATGTGGTACCCCCTGCCTCCCTCCCCGATGGGACAGATCATGCGTGCCCTGGCGACCCACTCGCACCTGCCCCTCCACATAAACTGAAACACAAGCCTCACTAGAGGCCTCCTCAGACAAGCCGGCAATGGGTAGATGTATGCCAAATACAAAAGAGACGGCAACACATCCACCTTTAGGACCAGGACTTTGCCCATAAAAGACAAATACCTAGCTTTCCACATTGCTGGCTTCCTCTGTACCACTGCGATACGCATGTTCCAGTTTAGCGTCGCTGAGCCGGAGGTCTCAAAATGGACCCCGAGAATCCTCAGGGCCCCTCACAGAGAGATAACCCCCAGGCACATCCCTTCTACCGCGCCATCTTCCGAAAAACTTGACGGAAGACTTTGCATGGTTCAGAACTGCGCCCGACGCTCGGGTGAAATCCCCAAAGATGGCAAGGGACCTTGTCAGGCACGAGTCCTTGCACAACAGCAAGGAAGTGTCGTCGGCGTACTGCATCATCTTAACAAGCAGCCCACCACTTCCAGGGATCAGCAAGCCTTCCACCCCTGTGTCTGCCCTAATGGCAGCCCCCAGAGGCTCCATGTACAGAACGAAGAGGAGAGCCGAGAGTGGGCACCCCTGCCTGACCCCAGACGAGAGGTCAAAAACGTCACCCAAGTGACTATTTACACTAACTCGGCACCCCGCTCCGACATATAATGTACGAATCCATCCTATAAACTTCTCCCCAAATCCTAATCGACCTAACACTCTGAATAAAAAGGATCTATTCACGCGATCAAAGGCTTTCGCCTGATCTAGCGCTGCTACCAGGCGGTCCTCTATCTTCAACCCAAGCGATGGAGTCCCTGATTAACTGTAGGTTCCATCTAATAGAGCGGCCCTCTACCCCGCACGTCTGATCCTCATGAACGACGTAGGGAAGGGCTGTGCGCAACCGGTCTGCTAAAACCTTTGCAAGTAGCTTGTAATCTACACACAGCATGGTCAACGGCCGCCAGTTGCCAAGGTCTGTTACTTCCCCCTTCTTATATAAAAGTGACAGCACACCAACAGCCATTGATCCCCCGGGACCCCCGTCTCAAGGATGGCCTTCAAGACTTCGAGGACCACTGGTCCAAGTATACCCCAAAACTTGAGATAAAACTCAGCCGGCAGCCCATCCATCCCAGGCACCTTCCCTTTTCCCCATCCTCCTAAGAGCGCTCTCAACCTCTTCTAGTGAGATCTGGACCTCCATCACTTCTCTAATGTCCTCCGGCAACCGCCTGGACAAGTGTTCTAAAAACACATTTCCCTGCTCTACATCTATTTCCCTTTCCTTAAATAAACCTTGGAAATGATCAGTTGTCACCCTGACCATATCCTCTGGTTCTCTAACTATACTACCATTTTCTTCCCTAACACCATGCATTACCTTCCTACTCTGTCTGGCCCTAACCAACTTAAAGAACATAGCAGAACAAGTCTCATTATGTTCTAGAAAGCCACTATGCGCACGCTCCAGGAAAGCTCGAGCCTTCCGCTCCTGCAACTCCCTGAGCTGCGCCTTTAGGGTTGCGGATCTCTCCCAGTCAAACGACCCGCCGAGGTTGCCTGCCTCGTATTCGAGTTCAATTAACCTTTGGATACGATCCACCTCCCTCCTCTCCTCCCTTTTTTTCCTCTTGCAATACCCTATTATAAAAGCCCTAATCCTCACCTTAACTAATTCCCACCACTCTAACACCCCCTCGCACATGGACCGGAGGCCCTCAAGCCTCCAAAAGAAACCATAAAACCCGTCAACAAAAGCCTGCTCCTCCAGCACATCCCGATCTAGCTTCCAGTACCCCCTACCAAAGAGGCAGACTGGCGACCCCACCTGCAGGAGCACCCCATCGTGATCCGAAAAGAAAACAGGCAACAGCCGCCCAGACAACTTACCCAAAGACCCGTGTACAAAAATATAGTCGAGCCTCCGCTCAACCCCCCTGGAGTTGCGCCATGTAGGACCGTCCATTTTCGGAGTAGTGTGCAGACCACCATCTACCAGACCATGGCAAGCCATTAGCCTGGCAATGGCGCCTGCACTGCTATCCCCCCCTCTTCCTAAATCTGTATTAAAATCCCCCCATATCACTTAATTTCCTATTTGTGACACACAGGGGCATCAGACAGTCCACCAGTCTGCCACCACCTGTGGCTCATACACCACCACTAATCTAAATTTACAATCCCTTATCGTGACATCCACCCCTATAACCCTCCCCTGCATTACCACAAAAGAATCCTCCACTTTTACCTCCCTGTGCCCACACAAAATCCCTACCCCCGATGAGTGCACCCCCCCCCCAACACCCCAAACCGACTCACCCTTGTCCCACTCCCTCTTAAATCCCCTCCATCCCGCAGGTGAACCTCCTGTAAAAAACAAAAATCAAACCCCACACCCTCCAAATAACTAAAAACCGCCCTCCTCTTAACAAAATCCCTTAAACCCCTTACATTTAAACTAACAAAAGTAAAATTAGACCCCATGAAAAAATAAAAACATGTAATACACTCAAATTCTAAACCCAGACAGAAAAAAAACCAAAAAAAACAGGAGACTCACCCGATGCTCCCCTGCTCCATATCTACCGGTGAGAACACCATCCGTACTCCCGACACCCCCCCCCTCTTCCTCCATCTCACCATCCCAGGATGCAGGAATAGTGTTTGGCTCCGGGGTGCCCTGCACCCTGGGTCTACCCCCACAATCCTCCCCCTCCCCAGTGTTGCAGCTGGTTTGGAAGAAAAAACAATCGGGGAGGCTGAGTCCCCAAACAAAAAACTCCCCACCTCCTCCTGTACCCAGTCCTGAGTCTTGTTAGGTGTGTCCCCACCCAACAGAAGTTGGGGGCCTGGGGAAACCAGCAGCAACCCAGAGGTTTCTCCCACCCCCATCACTCTCTTGTCCATCCCCTCCCTCTCACTGTCGGCCAATCGCACCCTTCATTCTCTTCTTTGGTGATGACGGCAGTGGAGAGATACCACCCCCCACCAGCTCCTCCACCATACCCCTCATCTCTTCCACCAGGGCATTTTCCCCCCAGTCCACTTGCTCTTCCACCGTCTCCTTCTCCACCACTCCTCCCTCGCTTTTTTCTCTCTCATGCTCCTCCACTCGGTTGCCTTCTGCCGCTTTTCCTGGTTCTCCTACTCCCGTGCCTTCCGTTTCCTTCTCTCTTCCATCCGCCACTTCTTGCTCCTCCTCCTTCCCTGTGGCCTTCCCCTCTGGACCTGTACTCTGGTCATGAGGCGTGCTTCCTTCCCCTCCTCTTCTTCCCCCATCCCCCGCCCCTGCTCCCCCCCCAGCCGCAGACGCATAAGACCTCTGACGGGCCGGGCACCCCCGCCACAAGTGTGCTGACGAGCCACACCCATGGCACGTCTTAGGCTTGTCACAATCCCTCGCCTCGTGATCCTCAGATGCACAAAATCTGCATTTTCTTGTACTGCACGAGGCAAATATGTGACCATAGGCCATACAGCGCCTGCAAAATGGGGGCTGACGTGCATAAAACAACATCCCCCTGTCAGCCCCTAGGGAGAACATAGCAGGAGGATGGAGGTAGCCACCATGTCCCTTTGGGTCCTCTCTGAGGAGGGCCTGGAAGCCTCTCCTCCCATTCCGAAACCCAAGGGAGTCTTTGAGGTGCCTTGCTGAGGAGACGTTATCCATGTATCTCCCCAGAAAAGCCCTCACCTCTTCGTCCTTAACGTAAGGGTTGTAAAATGTTGACAGTTACAACCCTAAAGTTATTCTTCGCCAGGCTTGTTATTTCATAGTGGCACTTCGGCCTCACCTCCCACTGCTCTTGCCCTTCTCAGGATATCATTGTGTTTTTCCTCTGTATATAGTGCCACGTCGTATGCTCCCTCCAACGAGTTGCCTTGGAAACAAAACACGTCCTTCACCGTCAGCTTTAGAATCCCCATCAATATTATCCTTCCAAAAGATTCCCGTCCTAAAGGCTCCAACTCCTTTTCCTTCCAAGCAAAACGAATCGTGTTGGCCAGCCCAATCCCAGGGACCGACCGTGTTGATGTATTTAGCACCATCTCCGCAAGGAGAATGGCGCTCGTTCTCTTCTTCCAAAACAAGTTAAAAAAAAGAAAAACCAAAGTGACCGAGCCTATCTGGTGAAACTACACAGAGACAGGAACAATCACCCACAAAACCCAACACAAAACAGGCTACCTAAATATGGCTCCCAATCAGAGACAATGACTAACACCTGCCTCTGATTGAGAACCATATCAGGCCCAAACACAGAAACAGACAAACAAGACATCCAACATAGAATGCCCACTCAGATCACACCCTGACCAAACAAAACATAGAACATACAAAGCAAACTATGGTCAGGGTGTGACAGACCTGGTGATAATGTATGATAATGTATTTTGACCAACCGTTTTCTGATTTTACATTTGTTCTATAATATAAAATGGCAAGGCCAAAAACAAAGCAATGCATATAAAATAACTAAACAGGTACCAATTAACTAAGAATAAAATATTTAATTTATAATAATAATTAGCAAAAACTTTACTCTACTCTACTTTATTTGCCCCCATGTGCTTTTTTTGTTGTTGTGACATTCTATTTTGAATATTCACAAATACAATGTACTGTAATTTATTGTATTCAGTTTATACATCATGTTACTGGTGATCATACTGTCACACCCTGACCATAGTTTGCTTTGTATGTTTCTATGTTTTGGTTGGTCAGTGTGTGAGCTGAGTGGGCATTCTATGTTACATGTCTAGTTTGTCTAGTTCTATGTTTGGCCTGATATGGTTCTCAATCAGAGGCAGGTGTTTGTCATTGTCTCTGATTGGGAACCATATTTAGGTAGCCTGTTTGGTGTTGGGTTTTGTGGGTGATTGTCCTTATGTCCTTGTTCTGTCGCTGTGTTACTTTGCACCAGTATTAGGCTGTTTCGGTTTTCGTGGTACGTTTATTTGTTTTTTGTATTTGATCGTGTTTACTTTATCTCATTAAACATGGATCGCAATAGCCACGCCGCATTTTGGTCTGACTCTCTTTCACATACAGAAAACCGTTACACATACAGTATAATTTACATTGACAAGTACATTATATTTTGTTACAGTAGCTGGCTATTAATACAGAATTTCTTCACATTTGAAAAATGCATTTACTTACTTGAATAGGTTCTCCCAATAATGGGCCATCTATATATTATATTTTTATTATGGTAGCTCAATGGTAGCTGAGCATAGCCACGTGGACAGGATGAATGGAGGCAAGGAAAAAAAGTGTTTGTCACCAGAGAGGTTTAGAACATGTTGTGCTGTTTGACTTGATCAGTGTAATCAGTGTATGCCTGACATGAGCAAAGACTGGGGTGTTTTTCAGGATAAAAAGAAGCGGGATGGAGCTAAGCACAGGCAAAATCCTAGAGGGAAACCTGCTTCAGTCTGCTTTACCTCAGACTCTGGGAGTGGAATTCCCCTTTCAGCAGGACAATAACCTACAACACAAGGTCAAATCTACACTGGAGTTGCTTACCAAGAAGACTGTGAATGTTCCTGAGTGACAGTTTTGACTTACAGTACATCTGCTTGAAAATCTATGGCAAGACTTGAACATTTTATGTTTAGCCATGATAACCCAACACTTTGACAGAGCTTGAAGATTTTTGAAAAGAATAATCTTCAAATATTGCACAATCTAGGTGTGCAAAGCTCTTAGGGACTTACCCAAGAAGACTCACGGCTGTAATCACTGCCAAAGGCGAATCTAACATGTATTGACTCAGGGGTGAATGCTCAAGGTATATTCGTGTTTTATTTTTCATACATTTTAGGTATTGTGTAGATTGTTGACAAAAAAAAGACAATTGACTACATTTTAAACCCACTTTGTAAGACAATAAAAAGTGAATAAATCCAAGGGGGGCTGAATACTTATGATTGGCACTGCACAGTATGTCTGAAGATTGAAGTTACTCTATGTGCGTAAATGTACATTTACAATGCCAATTCAATTCATTTAGCAGACACTGTTATCCAGAGAGACATACAGTCAGTGCATTCAACTAAGTTAGTAAAAAATAACCACATATCAGCGTCAGTCCAAGTAGACTTCTTCAAAATAGTGGAATCAGTGCCCGGAAGAAAAACAAAACAAGTGAGTGCAAGAAAGACAAGTATGTTAGGATTAGTCCCAGAGTGATGTAGACTTGTAAAACCAGATGAGTGGACTAGCCAATCAATTGCATTAACTGGTCGTCAAAGTAGGAGGGAGAAGAGAGAATACCTGTCATTCAGTGTCAACACAGATCATACAGAAGTCACTTTACCTCATCAAACGTCAGTAATCTCTTGCTGCCCATAGATTAGTACTGTATCTAAAATACATTATCGACATATGGAAAGAAGGTTCAAAAGCCACATGGGACATATATCTTTTTTAGGATATTTTAGTTAATGGGAAGAATGTCTGAAAACCTTGGCTTTGGGACTTATTTCCAAGCTTTCAAGTGAGTGCTCTTTCATTCTCTCGCTCTCTCAATTCAATTCAATTCAAAAGGCTTTATTGGCATGGGAAACATATGTTTACATTGCCAAAGCACGTGAAATAGATAATAAACAAAAGTGAAATAAACAAGCCTCTCTATCTCTCGCTCTTTCTCTCTGCCTCTCTCCCTCTGCTTATGTAAATTGTTTCCAGTGATCTAATATTCACAGAGGAGAGGGAGACCCAGATGACTGTGTTAGTGCTATATCTTCAAAGTGTAGACTCTGTTGGAGTCCTTTTCCCACCACCGACCCCTAGTGCTCTGGAGTTCTTGGTTCCGTCCTGAATGGCACCCTATACTTTATAAACTGCACTACTTTTGAATGGGCCCTAGTCAAAAGTAGTGCACTATAATGGTAATAGGGGGCTATTTAGGACGCAATCCTTTTCATATCCCTGGTTGGTGCTCGGTGCTCTCTACTTTCTCTTCTTTGATTTACTTAACTTTGGTCCTCCCTGCCCCCCTCTGCCCCCCTGGCGAGCATACACCATGGCTCTCAACCTCACTCGTTAGTTCCTCTACAGGGCTTTTTGGTCTTGCCAAAATATATCCCTCCCTGCTGTTTTGAGTTCTTAGAAAGTAGACCATCTCCAGTTTAGTTTTTGCCCCGTCCTTGCTTTCTTTTTCCCCTGTGTGAGGTAGTCAAGTGTCAAATGTCAGAGAGAAAACACACCAGAATGATGAACTAGTAAAAAGCAGCGGGTGGCTGCTGTGTTTTACGGATCACCTGCTGGGTGGCGGCGAACTGTGGCAGTTCAACATGTAGAATCGTCAGGAAATTGATGGATGATATTCTAGCAGGAGACGATAGCGTGCCCACCTGCTGCTTCTAATCGCTCTGGTGTATTTGCTCTATTATGTGTTTTCCAAGTGTAGCATGTCATCTCTCTCCGTGTACTTTCAGAACTCGGGCATAGAGAAGGCATTTCTGTTTGACGTGGTCAGTAAGATCTACATCGCCACAGACAGCAGTCCGGTGGACATGCAGACCTACGAGCTGTGCTGCGACATGATCGATGTGGTCATAGACATCTCCTGCATCTACGGGTGAGTTGAAAGTTGCGTGGAGGTACTGTGCCGGCAAAAACCAACACATTTCTGTTGTATCCTGAGTATAATGGACCAACAAAGATGTTATTGTCTTGAGTCTCACAGTCACAATCAGACCTTCACACCAGGCAGGGCCCTTCAGTTCTAGTCCTGGGGACCCACAGGCTGTGCAGGGTTTTGTTCCAGCCCAGTTCTGGTAATAAAATTGTCATTTAGCAAATGCTTTGAGTCTGTGTGAATCCTGTTCTTCATACTCACTGTGCCTCTGTTCAATTTCACTCCAGCTGAGACACTAATTAGATCCTAATCTGAGTTCCCAGTCTGTTTTAGTAGATAGTTATTCTCTTTCTCACACACACACACACACACACACACACACACACACACACACACACACACACACACACACACACACACACACACACACACAAATGAAGAAATTATGAGTACAAGCACACCTTCATCTACGTTATTCCTCTCACGAATTGATGCATTCACAGTTGAAATTTATATTCTCTAAATCTAGCCTTTATTGATATTGGGGAAAATCAAAAAACATTTACTTTCACTTCAAAGTCGTTTAGCAGACATTCTTATCCAGAGTGACTGAAGGTTAGTGGATTAAATGAAGGCAGTTAAGACAACCACATCACAGTCATTGCAAGTAAAAAACAAACACATATTTGCACTCTGAGTTTATTTACATAGAGAGTTCATATGGTAATGTAGGTGGTGCTAAACACGGAAGGCACACAAGTGTATCCTTTTAAGTTGAGCCTTTTAAGCACGGTGTGGTGCACTCAAGAGTTCTGCTTTGCTTTGCAAACACCTCTCTTATCTTTCCACCTGGCTGCCTGTCAGGGAGCTCTATTGCATCAAAACCTGACAAACACAGCAGGTGATCATCCGTTTTATGTCTCCTCAGTCTTCACCCGAGCCCTGAACACACACACACACACACACACACACACACACACACACACACACACACACACACACACACACACACACACACACACACACACACACACACACACACACACACACACACACACACACACACCTACCTCCTGTCCTGCCCTGCCATGTCCTGGCCTCCTGTTCTGGCCATCAGGCTGATGGTAGAACCTTCCTCGTATCCATGAGAGGACGGTAGTAAACAAGCCAGCCGTGGTAAGCCATGTGGTAACGTTAGCTCCCTCTGGGTCCGTTGACCCAATATGAACCAGGTCTGATGTGCCTTCGTTGGGCTGCTGTGCCCTGGCAGGGAGGCTGCTGCTGGGGATATAGGCCGAGGCCTTACCCAGGGCACTGCAGCTGTGGGTTGGGATGGGATGGAGATATGCCACGCTGTGGTTTAGGAGGGCTGAGCTGGGGAAGGCTGTTGACTGTGTTTACGCTTCAGGGCACAACACTAGATGAGATGAGCTCTCACCGTATATAAGTCTGGGAGACTGCACAGACTTTGAGATATTTTCCAAGGGGGAACGTGTGTGTACAGTGACTTCAGAAAGTATTCACACCCCTTGACTTTTTCCACATTTTGTTGTGTTACAGCGTCAGTTATAAATTGTGTCACTTGTTTACACACAATACCCCATAATGTCAAAACAAAACAAAAAACAAATTAATTACAAATTTAAAACTGAAATGTTTTGAGTCAATAAGTATTCAACCCCTTTGTTATGGCAAGCCTAAATATGTTCAGGAGTAAACAGTTGCTTATTAACAAGTCACATAATAAGTTGCATGGACTATGTGTGCAATAATAGTGTTTAACATGATTTTTGAATGACAACCTCACATCTGTACTCCATACATCCAATTGTCTGTAAGGTCCCTTAGTCGAGCAGTGAATTTCAAACACTGATTCAACCACAAAGACCAGGGAGGTTTTCCAATGCCTGGCAAAGAAGGGGACCTATTGGTAGATGGGTAAAAATACAAACAGCAAACATTGAATATCACGTTGGATGGTGTATCAATACATCCAATCACTACAAAGATACATGTGTACTTCCTAACTCACTTGCCCGGAAGGGAAGGACACCACTCAGGGATTTCAACATGAGGCCAATGGTGACTTTAAAACAGTTACAGAGATTAATGGCTGTGATAGGAGACTGAGGATGGATCAACATTGTATACTGAACAAAAATATAAATGCAACATGCAACAATTTAATTGATTTTACTGAGTTACAGTTCATATGAGGAAATCAGTCAATTGAAATCAATTCATTAGGCCCTAATCTATGGATTTCACATGACTGGGAATACAGATATGATGCGGTTGGTCATAGATACAATAAAAAAATATAGGCCTCACAATGGGCCTCAGGATCTCATAACCGTATTTTGTTTGCATTCAAATTGCCATCGATAAAATGCTCACTAACAGAGATGTAAACAAATGTTGCACATAATATGAGAGAAATAAGCTTTTTGTGCGTGTGGAACATTTCAGGGATCTTTTATTTCAGCTCATGAAACATGGGACCAAAGTAGCGCCGGAGAGGCGGGAGACTCCGGCAGCGCTGGAGAGGAGGGAGCCCCTGTAAGGATGGACCGGAGAGACAGCCTGGTACGGGGGGCTGCCACTGGAGGGCTGGTGCGTGGAGGTGGTGACGGATAGACCGGGCCGTGCAGGCGCACTGGAGCCTCTTGAGCACCGAGCCTGCCCAACCTTACCCGGTTGAATGGTCCCGGTCGCCCTGCCAGTGCGGCGAGGTGGAATAGCCCGCACTGGGCTATGCAGGCGAACCGGGGACACCTTGCGCAAGGTTGGTGCCATGTAAGCTGGCCCAAGGAGACGCACTGAAGACCAGATGCGTAGAGCCGGCTTCATGGCACTTGGCTCGATGCCCACTCTAGCCCGGCCGTTCCGCGTAGCTGGTATGTACCGCACCGGGCTATGCACCCGCACTGGGGACACCGTGCGCTTCACAGCATAACACGGTGCCTGCCCGGTCTCTCTCGCCCCCTGGTAACCACAGGAAGTTGGCTCAGGTCTCCTACTTGACGTAGCCATACTCCCTGTGAGCCCCCCCAAAGAAATTTTTGGGGCTGACTCTCAGGCTTCCATCCACGACGCCGCGCTGCCTCCTCATACCAGCGCCTCTCCGCTTTCGCCGCCTCCAGTTCTTCTTTGGGCGGCGATATTCTCCTGGCTGAGCCCAGCGTCCTTTACCATCCAATTCGTCCTCCCATGTCCATTCTTCCAAGTAGTGCAGCCTCTCCCACTGCTGCTGCTGCTCCTGTTGCTGCTGCCTCTGTTGCTTCTCCTGCTGCTGCTTTTGACGTTGCCCGTTACCACGCCGCTTGGTCCTGTTGTGGTGGGTGATTCTGTAACGGTTTTCTGTATGGGAAAGAGAGTCGGACCAAAATGCGGCGTGTAGATTGCGATCCATGTTTATTCAACTGAAGCAACATGAATCTAAATACAAACACTACAAAACAATAAATGTAACGAAAACCGAAACAGCCTAATACTGGTGCACATACACACAGAACAAGGACATCAAGACACTAATGACAATCACCCACAAAACCCAACACCAAACAGGCTACCCAAATATGGTTCCCAATCAGAGACAATGACGAACACCTGCCTCTGATTGAGAACCATATCAGGCCAAACATAGAACTAGACAAACTAGACATGTAACATAGAATGCCCACCCAGCTCACACCCTGACCAACCAAAACATAGAAACATACAAAGCAAACTATGGTCAGGGTGTGACACCTATTCCCTATATAGTGTATATACTATGTAGGGAAAGGGGTGTTATTTGGGATGCAGAACCATGACAAAACGGCTGGGCTATTAACATTATTTAGAGGTTTCAGCAATGTTTTTTTCCCACCTCATTTAGTTAATGACGCACTCCCCTGACCAACATATTGAATGTCTGCTTCTTTTCCTAGTAATTACATTTGACATTTTTGTCATTTATCAGATGCTCTTATCCAGAGAGACTTACAGTCGGTGTATTCAACTAGTAAGGGAAAACAAACACATATCACAGTTATTGCAAGTAGGCCCTTCTTTGAAAGGGTCTTTCTTGATTGAGGTTATCCGTTTTTTATTTTCACAAATTATGACTCCATGTGAAAACGTTCATGTTTTTTGCGTTGTTTTCCTCCCCAGTGAGAAACTATTCTTGGTTTGCAGACCTTATGTCAATGCATTCCCCCCCAAAGCTCCTGAAAGCATGGGATTAGATTTGAGCTTTTATTCATTTTGATAAATACCATTTGATCCGGCACAGCTTTTTATCATATGTACTAGATGGTGTTGGCAGAGGGGACACAGGTACACATGTACATTTTAATGCATGGCGGGAATATACAGTAGATTATTTGTGTCCGTGTATTTAACTCAGGGAAAGCCAGTGTGAGGGTTTGTGCTCGGTTTAATATGGATGTTTGCCGGTGTGTGGGAGAACACATATCTGTAGAGTTATGTAAGTAGTCGCACTCAAACCATATAAAAGGAAAAACCAAGGAGGCAAGATGCAAAAATATACTTCATTTAATGTATGCTCGAAATGATAACAAAAGGTGCTAATGCAAAGTGATTTTTTTTGTTTAGCACTTTAAATTTTTTTCAACCATGGATTAAATGACGTATGTTTTTGTTTCTTGGCCTCCTTGGTTTTTCCTTTTCTTTGTTTGACGGCGAGTACCTACGTTATTCTACCTAATAGGCTATCAGCTCTGACTTATAACTGCTGCTGCCACAGTATGCCATTGACTTTCTCAGTGAATAAATCAAGATGGTTGCCTTAACTGTTCTACTTGTTTTTGATTGTTATCACTGATTATGCAGATGGTGGCTATTGTGAAGGTTTTACTGGCAATGATTTTGATATGTGGTTGCACTTATTGTTAGTTTGCCATGGATAAGATCTGTTAAATGAGCTAAACGAGTTTAGCCATACATATGTTGCCTTCATTCCTAAAAATATTTATTTAAAAACAGTGTGGGGGGGCTAGAGTACATGGCCTTATTGCTTGTTGTTTTGTTAACAAAGAGAGAGATAAGACACCCTCACTCAAATCCATCATCATCTCTCCAAACTAACAAGAATAACCCAGTTTCAGAAGTTAGAGCACTTTTAAAGAGTATCTCTTATTGTATGATTTTACATGATACTACAGTGAGTCTATGAGAATGAACAGTCCCTAAAGAGAACAGAGAAGATAACTTGGGAAAAGGAATGGGAAATAGGCTTTATTTCGAACAGAATCCCCAAATAATTTAAAGGGTATTCAACTCTGACCCTGCGAGGTCCGGAGACTGCTGGTTTTCTGTTCTACCTGTTGATTAATTGCACCCACCTGGTGTTCCAGGTCTAAGTTGCTCTCTGATTTAGAGGGAAAGAATGAAAAAAAGCAGTGGAACTGACTTCCAGTTCCAGAGTTGAATATGAGGGGTCTAATTGAATATTCATTGAATTGAGCTTCTCCTTCAGTTCCTTGGCCGACAATGTAAAAGCACAAACAAAATACATTATTAAACCAACAACAGCAGGGTTTCCTTTATCTCTGTATTCATTTTAATCTCCGTACTGGTATTCTTAAGTTTAGGATGTGCATATCACCCTCCTTTTCTTCTTTGAATTAATTTTAGCCTACATCTCGCTATCTCAACCTTTTGTTCTCTTCTCGCTCCCACCCCCTCGTTCTCATCCCTCTCTACCAGGCTAACGTGGGCCGAAACAGGTACACCCTATATCACTCACTCTTCCTTGGTTCTCATCCCTCTCTCATCCCTGGTTCTCTTCCCTCTCTCATCCCTCGCTCTCTTCCCTCTCTCATACCCTTGTTCGTATCCCTCTCTCGCCCAGGCTGACGGAGGAAGAGGCAGGTCAGCCCTATGATAAAGAGTCCATGGCCATCATCCACCTGAACAACACCACCGTCATGTACCTGAAGGAGGTCACCAAGTTCCTGGCTCTGGTCTGCTTCCTCCGAGAGGAGAGCTTTGAGAGGAAAGGTGAGAGAGTTAGGGAGGAAAGGTGAGAGAGTTAGGGAAGAGAGCTTTGAGAAGAAAGGTGAGAGTTAGGGAATAGAGAGTCTCGGGAGAAAAGGTGAGAGAGTTAGGGAGGAGAGCTTTGAGAAGAAAGGTGAGCGAGAGTCAGTCTCTATCCCAAATGGAACCCTAATTCCCCTTAAAGTGCACTGCTTTTGACCAGGGCCCAAACTGGTCCAAGAAGAACCCCTAGCCTTATAGGAGAATGTGCTGTGACTTTATAGGGATAAATTCTAACAAAGTTTTACGTTACATACCTAGTTTTTAGATGTGTCGTTGGCACTACAAAATATTTTCCAGGAAATGTCACACGTATCTCCTGTTAACACCAATGCATGATTTATTCAAAAATCGGACTTACATCAATGCATGATTTATGCCAAGGTCCGAGTTAGCAAAGCTACATGCGCATATTCAGATATCACGACGACCAGACATGACATGAATCCACAAGTGCAGTACTGAATACCTGCTGATACTAGACCACCTGCTACTCTAAACAGCATGCTTCCAAAGGCTAACGACTAACCAGGATTGAAATATTTATAATCCAACCGCTGCTAGCGTGTTGTGTGATCTGTGATGAGCACAGTGATATGTGTTAATTGACAGATGGCATAACACAATTAATATGATGACAATGTAAAGCAAAAAGCTGTATTGTCCAGAGACTAAATACAGTATCCCTTCTTACGCTCAATTAACAGATGAACACATAATAAGTCATTTATATAAATTGCAATGGAAAGCCCATTAATCCATAGACACTTCTCTCTCTCTCTCTCTCTCTCTCTCTCTCTCTCTCTCTCTCTCTCCTATCTCTTAAAGAGAAGAGTGTGGTTACCTTAGTACCGATGATCAAAGGCTCTCATCTTCCTTTTAACTTGTGAACTTGTCAATTCCTCCCGGCTTGTAAGATTGACCCTTGGCTGTCTGCGGCAGCTAAGAGATTGGACGACAGGTGACACACCACTTGTTATAATAGGCATTCATAAGAGTGTTCTCTTTGTACAGTACATGGGAAGGCATGGCACCCAAACTACGGGAACAGTCATTTTCAAGTTGTATTTATTAGACACAGCAAAGTCAGTGCAGGGTTGTGTATTTCCTGTTTTTTATTGTGTGTATTTTTATTCAACAGTATGGTCTGACTTTTTTTTTATGTGTTACATTTGAACATTTCCATCGGCATTGATAAGTCTTTCCCCCTATCATATTTGTCAGCAGAACAAAAGCATGGAAGCTTCTTACATCTGGTAAACTGTTTGTCAACGAGTCACAAAATACCCTCTTTTCCCCAATATAACAATAGGCCAACAATGATAAGGTTACATTAATTACCTCATTATTATGTAGAATGTATTCGTTAACTTTAGTGGTTTTTACAACAGGTCATATCATACAGGTGATATTATTCATGGTCGCATCATGCATTGTTTTCACCTGCGGTTTCAAGTACTTTTACCCTCCAAAACTTTGGAAGAATGGGGGTAAAAGTTGTCTTCAAGGCATGTATGAGCCCATAGCATCTGTATTCTATTCCCTTGAATTGTAAAATAATATTTCAGTCTTTATTAGCGTTTTGACACTTTCAACTCTTTAGACAAATACCACTCAACAATTGTATATTTAGCTTGTCTTCAAATTCAGTGATATAAAATAAAATCATCTCATGTAAAGAGCATTGCTTCAAACTTGCATATTTGACTATCTAAATAATTAGAGATGGCTAGGCTTTGATAATTTGACAGATACATTAAACATGTATTACCTAACTTTAAGCTAACAAGCTAATGAGACAGAAGAGATTTAAGTACATCATTTTGTGTTTCTTGCAATTGCAATTATTATCTGATTCACAATGTAGGATATTTCCGCTCATAATTGATATTGTGAGAGCGAGATGAATTTGTCATTTTAACATTCTAATTGCTATGGTAACTCTGCTCGTCCTGTCTGACTACTGATCTCATCCTATCTTGTCTTTATCCCACAGGACTAATTGACTACAACTTTCACTGTTTTAAGAATGCTATTCAGGAGGTGTTTGATGTACGAGTGAAGGTGCAGAAAAACAGAAAGCTACTCAGCCAGAGGAGGTGGAGCAAACAGGCCTCAATTGAGTCCTCAGCAGCCACCACTGAACGCCGCCCCATTGGTGGCATCACATGTCAATCAACCATCTTTAAATCAACATAAAATAAAGAGGAGGTGATATATGAAGGGCTGTATGGCCCCAAACACACTCAGGTTGTGCAACTGCTGTACAACACATTTGGCACAACGTTTGTGATACAACAGAGAGTTTTTTTAAAAACACAATAGTAAACATTTTTGTGCAAGTGCAGGTCTTCACGACTGTTCAACAATCACTAATGTTTGCATTTCAACCATACAAACCAGCAGATAGGATCTTAATTTGATCACTCTCTTTTGTTGCTGAGAACATGATAATTCACATTTCCTGTTACAGAAAGATTACTTTCCTGCTGTAGCAAACTGCCTCAAATTAAGATCTCACATCTGTATAACTTGGGCCAGAAGTTTTTGTCTAATCATACAAGACCTGACCCGGAAATATATATATAATTACCACATTTGTTACAGTTGACCTGTATGTTGAGTGTCAGCCCATAGTAGGGCATGCTGAAGTTGTATAATTTTTTTTTTACAAGTAGGGCCTGTAATGTCATCTAATATTGTCACTAATAATAGTACATGGTCATAGTCAAAGTAATATGGATGGGCCTTTTGAATACTATAGAAGTAGGATGGACACTGAAATCACCGTGGCTGCATCCCACATGGTACCCTATTCCTTTTATAGTGTGTAATGTAGTTGACTATATAGGGAATTGGACGTCATTTGAGATGCAGCCATGATCTTTATGGAAGCAGCCCACCAAAGGAACAGATTGTAAGTACAGATGTTCATAAAGCTACCAGACCAGGTTCAAATACTATTTGAAATCATTTCAATAATTTCTGTGCTTGACTTACACTATACAGTGAGGGAGTTTGCCCACTGACAAAGAAATTATCCATCTATAGTTTTAATGGTAGGTTTATTTGAACAGTGAGAGACAGAATAACAACAACAAAATCCAGAAAAATGCATGTCAAAAATGTTATAAATGGATTTGCATTTTAATGAGGGAAATAAGTATTTGACCCCTCTGCAAAACATGACTTAGTACTTGGTGGCAAAACCCTTGTTGGCAATCACAGAGGTCAGACGTTTCTTGTAGTTGGCCACCAGGTTTGCACACATCTCAGGAGGGATTTTGTCCCACTCCTCTTTGCAGATCTTCTCCAAGTCATTAAGGTTTCGAGGCTGATGTTTGGCAACTCAAACCTTCAGCTCCCTCCACAGATTTTCTATGGGATTAAGGTCTGGAGACTGGCTAGGCCACTCCAGGACCTTAATGGGCTTCTTCTTGAGCCACTCCTTTGTTGCCTTGGCCGTGTGTTTTGGGTCATTGTCATACCCATCCACGACCCATTTTCAACGCCCTGGCTGAGGGAAGGAGGTTCTCACCCAAGATTTGTACAGTACATGGCCCCATCCATCATCCCTTTGATGCGGTGAAGTTGTCCTGTCCCCTTGGCAGAAAAACACTCCCAAAGCATATTGTTTCCACCTCCATGTTTGACGGTGGGGATGGTGTTCTTGGGGTCATAGGCAGCATTCCTGCTCCTCCAAACACGGCAAGTTGAGTTGATGTCAAAGAGCTCCATTTTGGTCTCATCTGACCACAACACTTTCACCCAGTTGTCCTCTGAATCATTCAGATGCTCATTGGCAAACTTCAGAAGGGCAAACTTCAGACATGTATATCTGCTTTCTTGAGCAGGGGTACCTTGCAGGCGCTGCAGGATTTCAGTCCTTCACGACGTAGTGTGTTACCAATTGTTTTCGTGGCGACTATGGTCCCAGCTGCCTTGAGATCATTGACAAGATCATCCCGTGTAGTTCTGGGCTGATTCCTCACCGTTCCCATAATCATTGCAACTCCACAAGGTGAGATCTTGTATGGAGCCCCAGGCCGAGGGAGATTTACAGTTCTTTTGTGTTTCTTCCATAAGCGAATAATCGCACCAACTGTTGTCACCTTCTCACCAAGCTGCTTGGCGATGGTCTTGTAGCCCATTCCAGCCTTGTGTAGGTCTACAATCTTGTCCCTGACATCCTTGGAGAGCTCTTTGGTCTTGGCCATAGTGGAGAGTTTGGAATCTGATTGATTGATTGCTTGCTTCTGTGGACAGGTGTCTTTTATATAGGTAACAAACGGAGATTAGTAGCACTCCCTTTAAGAGTGTGTATATGCAAAAGTATGTGGAAACCCCTTCAAATTAGTGGATTCAGCTATTTCAGCCACACCCATTGCTGTCAGGTGTATAAAATCAAGCACACTGCCATGCGATCTCTATAGACAAACATCGGCAGTAGATTGGCCTTACTGAAGCGCACATAGACTTTCAACGTGGCACCGTCATAGGATGCCACCTTTCCAACAAGTCAGTTCATCAAATTTCTGCCCAGCTAGAGTCTATCCCGGTTAACTGTAAGTGCTGTTATTGTGAAGTGGAAACGTCTAGGAGCAACAATGGCTCAGCTGCGAAGTGGTAGGCCACACAAGTTCACAGAACAGGACCGCCGAGTGCTGAAGCGCGTAGTGCGTAAAAGTAATCCGTCCTCAGTTGCAACACTCACTGCCGAGTTCCAAACTGCCTCTGGAAGCAACATCGGCAAAAACTGTTCGTCTGGAGCTTCATGAAATGGGTTTCCATGGCCGAGCAGCCATAAACAAGCCTAAGATCACCATGCGCAATGCCAAGCGTCGGCTGTGGTGGTGTAAAACTCACCGCCATTGGACTCTGGAGCAGAGGAAACGCGTTCTCTGGAGTGATGAATCATGCTTCTGTCTGGCAGTCCGAAAGACTAATTTGGGTTTGGCGGATGGCAGGCGAACACTACCTGTCCAAATACATATTGCCAACTGTAAAGTTTGGTGGAGGAGGAATAATGGGCTGGGGCTGTTTTTCATGGTTCAGGCTCCTTAGTTCCAGAAATCTTACCGCTACAGCATGCAATTACATTCTAGACGATTATGTGCTTCCAACTTGATTACAACAGTTTGGGGAAGGCCCTTTCCTGTTTCAGTATGACAATGCCCCCATTCACAAAGCGAGGTCCATACACAAATAGTTGACAAGATCAGTGTGTAAGAAATTGACTGGCCTCCACAGAGCCCTGACCTCAACCCTATTGAACACCTTTGGGATGAATTGGAGCAAGGCATAATCACCCAACATTAGTGCCTGAGCTAACTAATGCTCTTGTGGCTGAATGGAAGCCCCCGCAGCAATGTTCCAACATCTATTGGAAAACCATCCCAGAAGAGTGGAGACTGTTATAGCAGCAAAGGGGGGACTAACTCCATATTAATGCCCATGAGTTTGGAATGAGATGTTCGACGAGCGGTTGTCCACACACTTTTGCCTGTTGCAATGGAACCAATAGAAAAGTTCAGTTGTGCAAACCCTGCCCACCTGGCACCATGCAGACTAAAGCAAACTCAAAGTATTTGAAAGATGTCAAATAGTATTTGAACTCAGGTCTGAAAGATAAAGAGAAAGAAGAGTCTCAGAATGTCAGCTAACTGAATGTCAATAACTTTGTTTTTAAAAGGTGCTTTATTACATTTTTCAGGCACAGTGCGAAGGCAAGATCAAAGATAGGAATAAGGGTTGTTCAATATAACTATGTACCCGTCCTTATAGCTATGTTTATCACCTGTAATGTTAACTGTACATCACATTTAACTGTAACACTCCCATTCAAATAGTATGACACGATAACTTTATTGTAAATGTATAGGGAAATACATTTTGTAAGGTCAGCATACAAAATACACAAATCAATACTCTATAAAACAGCAGAGTGCTATTCAAAAATGCTGTCTTGCATTATGTATGCATTATTATAGTGTATTGATTTTGTGTAGCCAATGCAAACTTCTCCTTCCATGCTTTATACAAGATAACATATGTAAATTCTAGGAACACCAAATCTAAATGTGCTAGCAATTACAATCGACAGTTTGAATCACAATTGTGGTGTCTCAAAGTTGTTTAATCACAGCATCAATACTACTATTTTAGCAATGCTAGAACGTTCTACTAACACCTTGTTGACTTTGACAAGCAATTTGCTCTTGAAGCCTGTCTGCTTTCAAAAACCAATTATTTTGACCCATACTTGTATTACTTTACTGACCCATTTAATTTATTTTAAAGTTCTATTTATTTATTTTGTTCATCAATAAAATAAGATTTGTTTACGTTGATGTATCTCATTGTCACCTTAATCACAACCCATTAGGAAAAAAATGGATGCATTCACAACATATTTCCACATCATGAGTGTGTGTGTCACGGTTTTCATGTGGTGAAGGAGAGTCGGACCAAACTGCAGCGTGTATATTGCGATCCATGTTTAATCACACAACGTAACACGAATCCAAAACACAAACTCTACAAAAACAATAAACGTAGTGAAAACCGAAACAGCCTTAACTGGTGCAACCTAACACAGACTAAGGACATCAAGACACTCAGGACAATCACCCACAATACAACCAAAGAATATGGCTGCCTAAATATGGTTCCCAATCAGAGACAACGATAAACACCTGCCTCTGATTGAGAACCACTTCAGACAGCCATAGACTCTCCTAGAACACCCTACTAAGCTACAATCCCACTAAGCTACAATCCCACTAAGCTACACACCACATACAAAAACCCATGTCACACCCTGGCCTGACCAAATACATAAAGAAAAACACAAAATACTTCGACCAGGGCGTGACAGTGTGAGTGTTTTTTTTGTTGTTGCCTGTTTTCATCTGTTAGAACAAGCATTCTGTCATCATTATGACTGCACCATTAGGTCACTAGGGCATTACGCAATTTCATGGTTGCACAGAACACACACTTGGAGCCCTATGGGAACACATACCACGCCAACCCCACAGGAGATACCTGTACACTGTGTGAGGAGGCTGTGTGTGTGTTTCTGTCTGGGTGTGTCGAGAGGTCAAACATGGATTGTGCAGCAGCTGCTCTTTGCTGGACAGCCACAGTGTGTTATCGTCTGCACTACAATGTGTTACGTAAGACAATTTGATGTTTCAAATTATAATCCTCCACGCAGCACAGGGCCAAAATCCTCCATTCGGCTCGAGCACAACCCAGCTGTGACCTCCGGATATTTCCTGTTACTTACTCACTCACGCACCACTCATTGTTACAAACATAGGAGACGAGAGAGACACACACAAACACAGCCACGTGATCGAGCCTAAATAATAAACAAGCAAATGTTAAATACCTCGGGGTTGCGTCCCAAATGGAACACTCTTCTCTAGGTCCTGGTCAAACGTAGTGCACTATAAAGGGCCCCGTCACCCGTAAGGAGCCTCAGACGTGTTCGATGATGTGGGTGGGCTGGCCTCATGCCTGTCAGTCAGTAGAGGACTGTTTGAAGAGCGGCCCTGAAGTCTCTTACATAGTTGGACAGCGATTGCCAGCGGGTCATAGAAAGGGGGATACCCAGACATTGCCAGACAAGCAGAGGCAGAAGGGTGGACTGTGTCTGTGTGTGTAGAGATGTTTGCTTTGTATCCTGCTGCTGGTTGGGAGGTGTGTGTGTGTTGTGTGTCAGAGACTGTCAGTGTAGATCAAGGTGTTCCTAAGGCCTCGCTAGCTGTCACACACACACACACCGTGGGGAGTTCTGCCGGGGTTCTAACTCTGAACCGACTGTGGGAGAGAGAGTGAGAGGGAAAGAGTAAACTGTTTACAGCAGGGCTCTCCAACTCTGCTGATGGAGAGCTACCCTCCGATAGGTTTACACTCCAACCCCAGTTGTAACTAACTTGATTCAGCTTGTCAATCAGGTAATTATTAGTATCAAGTGTGCGAAATTAGAGTTCGGGTAAAAACTACAGGATGGTAGTGCTCCGGGAACAGGGTTGGAGAGCCCTGGTGTACAGTATATTCATAGCATGTTTGCCTCCTATTATTCATGATGGGAAGGAAATGGTGGATTGATGCAAACAGATGCATTATGCTGTGCACATCTGATTTATTGTATCTATACAGGGGTAAAATTGTGCATAAGAAAACAAAGTCATGCATGTACAGTATACTTTGCATATGTGGCTTATTGATATACGGCAATATAATTGTGCAATATCAAACAGATGCATTCTTCTTGTAAATAGGTCTTGCATGGAAATGCTAACAATGTATGTGTCCCAAACAGCATCATATCCACTATATAGTGCTATGCAACATTTGTTGGATTTAACCTTTTATTTAGTTTAGTATTGTGTAGTGATATAAAGTACCAGTCAAATGTTTTTATTTATTTGTACTATTTTCTACATTGTAGAATAATAGTGAAGACATAACAACTATGAAATAACACATATGGAATCATGTAGTAACCAAAAAAGTGTTAAACTAATCTAAATAGATTTTAGATTCTTCAAAGTAGCCGCCCTTTGCCTTGATTGACATCATTGCACACTCTTGGCATTCTCTCAACCAGCTTCACCTGGAATGCTTTTCCAACAGTCTTGAAGGAGTTCCCACATATGCTGAGCACTTGTTGGCTGCTTTTCCTTCACTCTGTGGTCCAACTCATCCCAAGCTATCTCAATTGGGTTGAGGTAGGGTGATTGTGGAGGCCAGGTCATCTGATGCAGCACTCCATCACGCTCATTCTTGGTCAAATAGAGCTTACCCAACCTGGAGGTGTGTTGGGTCATTGTCCTGTTGAATAAAAGGTCGTTCCACCAAGCACAAACCAGATGGGATGGTTTATTGTTGCAGAATTCTGTGGTAGTCATGCTGGTTATGAATTCTAAATAAATCACCAACAGTGTCACCAGTAAGGCTCCCCCACACCATCTCACCTCCTCCTCCATGATTCACGGTGGGAACCACACATGTGGAGATCATCTGTTCACCCACTCTGCATCTCACAAAGACACGGTGGTTGGAACCAAAAATCTCAAATTTGGACTCATCAGACCTAAGGGTAGATTTCCACCGGTCTAATGTACATTGCTTGTGTTTCTTGGGCCAAGCAAGTCTCTTCTTGTTATTGGTGTCCTTTAGTAGTGGTTTCTTTTCAGCAATTCGACCATGAAGGCCTGATTCACACAGTCCCCTCTGAACATTTGATGTTGAGATGTGTCTGTTACTTGAATTCTGTGAAGCATTTATTTGGGCTGCAATCTGAGGTGCAGTTAACTCTGCTGCAGAGGATAAGTTCATTAGAGGTAACTCTGGATCTTCCTTTCCTGTGGCGGTCCTCATGAGAGCCAGTATCAACAGCTTCATGATGACTTCAATAGAAATCTCTATTCTGATCACACAAGATCCCCTGGCCTGGCACATTTACAGCAATGCACACCATCTTAACACGAATTAAACAACCATGTCACTAGCCTGGCGCAGCGGTCTAAGGCACTGCATCGCAGTGCTTGAGGTGTCACCACAGATCGTGTTCGATTCCTGGCTGTGTCATAACCGGGAGTCCCATAAGGGGTGCACAATTGGCCCAGCGTTGTCTGGGTTTGGGGAGGTTTTGACTTGGGGGGGGGCTTTACTTGGCTCATCTCGCTCTAGCAACTCCTTGTGGCGGCCGGGCGCCTGCAGGCTGACTTCGCTCGACACATTGGTGCAGTTGGCTTCTGGGATAAGCAGGTGTGTGTTAAGGAGTGCGGTTTGGCGGGTTATGTTTATAAGATTTATGACTCGACCTTCGCCCCTGCAGCAATGAGACAATATCATAATTGGAAATCACGAAATTGTGGAGAAAAAGGGGGTAAAATACAACAACAACAAAAATGTAGGCTGTGCCAAAAGGCACCCTATATAGTGCACTACTTTTGACCAGAGCCCTGTTCCATTCGGGACACTCTACACACCAATTCATGTGATGAAGTCATTGATAGTTAAAATAGATCAACAGCTGTTTCCAGTGGTAGAAAACATGCTACATGTGCCAAAGCTCAGGATTAACACATTCTACTTGTTACCACACGTGATACTATAAACATGTGTCAACTGAATGGGTTAATGGGTTTTTTCCTTTGGCAGAGAGAGAGAGAACATGGAATGTAATCAATCTGACTAACACTATCGTCAGATCGTGAACATGTACTTTTGGACACCAAGTAATAATAAAGTTAACTTAAAGTAAACTATAAGAGGAGGTCATCAGAAGAGACTTGGAATTGTACTTACGTTTCATATTCTGGTCAGATTCAGAAGGCTTTGTGGTTCCGTTGTGGGGTAGCAACTAGCTGATAACATCTATGATTATGCACCAGTTTGATGCACCAGTGGAGGCATCAAATGGAATGGCATCAAACACCTGGAAACCATGTGTTTGATGCCATTCCACTGACTCCGCTCCAGTCATTACAACGGGCCCGTTCTCCTCAATTACCACCAACCTCCTGTGGTTTGCACAAAGAGGAGATATTGATAATCGACAGCTGAGCCTCCTACTGCAGTAAAGGGCTCTGGTTAACAGTGTTTTGGGTATTCAGCCAACATTCTGTCCCTGGGTAGAGTTTGGCTTAGGTGAAATAGTGTCCTCTGTCTTGAAGAAATCTTCAGCAAGGTGCCAAAGCCAAAAACCTTTACTTTTGCCTAGTGGTTAGAGCGTTGGGCAAGTAACCGAAAGGTTGCTGGATCGAATTCCTGAGCTGACAAGGTAAAAATCTGTCGTTCTGCCCCTGATCAAGGCAGTTAACCCACTGTTCCCTGGTAGCCCGTCATTGTAAATAAGAATGTGTTCTTAACTGCCTAGTTAAATCAAATAAAAATAAAATATGAAATACACACGTCTTATAGCGTCAAGGCCTTCTGACCAGAGTTGGGTAGGTTAATGTCTAAATGTAACCTGTTACAGTTAACAGTTAGCTGTCCAAAATTGTAATCAGTAATGTTACTTTTGAATTACCCAAACTCAGTAACGCAATCTGATTACTTTCAGTTACTTTTGGATTACTTTCCCCTTAATGTGATGCTCCAGAACTTTTGTATAATTTCAGCAGCTATTTTTGAAAGTGGTGCTCAGATCAGTTTCTGCGATGTTACCAACCATCATATCAAAGTAAACTTGGAGTCACGCAATGATATGTTGTGTGGTCCTCTCACTAAGACTTGGGGAAATCATGCAATTTATTATGTTGGGGTCACATGTTATCGGAAGTACTTAATTCTGACTGGAACGTTTCACTTGAACAACCACCCCCCAAATTGGAATTACAAAATGTTGTTCCCCTTGTTACCCAGTTGTGACGTTTCACCACTGACCTTTTATCTTTTCAACCAAAAGATCAGTTTTTGACAACCACAATAGTGTATGTTAAGCAAGCCAGCTAACTTTATCATAAATCTTATTGGTTGAAGAATTGCACACGAATGAAATAAAGTTGGATTTTCAACATCACAATAAGGAAATAAGAATCTCCGACGAGCACGTAAACGCAAAAATAAACTATGAAAGTGGACGGTAAATGAGCTTGATGCCCTATTACAATAAAGATCAAGGGTCTTATTCTGGTGACAAGATGATTGATGCTTGGCTGCCGTTTGACAAATAAAAATGATCTCGCTCTTTTGTCCATAATAATTTCATCATGTAGGTATGCTATACACGAGAGCTGTTGGCTAGAGAGCACGTGCCAATACATTGTGGGCACTTTCAATATAACGCAATAGTTTTGGTGACAAAACCATCAGTAGAGTTGAAAATGCGATGGAAACCCATTTAACTTTAATTTAATATTCAGCACATGGAAATTTAACGCAAAAGTTATTTTTATGTGCACTACATCATCACGCACAGCCTTTTTTCCGCAACAGGTCAATTTGATCGAAACACATCTGTTGTGGGAAAATTGTTTTATGCAAATTTTTGAATATCACCAATTGGATAGAAATCTAGCTAGAGAGAAAGATGTCATAATATTATTTTTCTGAATTTAAAAGTAATCCAAAAAAGTAATCATCTAGTTTTTTAAAAAGTATCTGTAATCTGATTACAGTTTTTTTTTTAAATTTGTGAACAGATTACATGTAACTGATTTCATGTGATTTTTCATTTACTCCCCAACCCTGCTTCTGACAGACAAATACTACTACTACTACACACACACAAACACACACATGCACACAGACACACACACAATACAAATCCATTATAACCCAGTGAGTGTGTTGCCTATTGAATGATTGGGACAGAACATTGAGTGTTTTTGAAGAAATATGTCTGAGTATACAGGAATGTAAATGGATCCAATTATAATCATAATTTCTTCACAGAGGCAGATGTAACAGTATAATTTTAAACCGTCCCCTCACCCATACCTGGGCGCGAACCAGGGACCCTCTGCACACATTGACAACAGTCACCCTCGAAGCATCGTTACCCATCGCTCCACAAAAGCCGCGGCCCTTGCAGAGCAAGGGGAACTACTACTTCAAGGTCTCAGAGCAAGTGACGTAACCGATTGAAACGCTATTTAGCGCGCACCGCTAACTAAGCTAGCCGTTTCACATCCTTTACACAGATATTGAATTTCACACATCTCCCTTAAAGCTGAACACAAATGCAGATTTCCTGGAATTGCAGAGGCCAATTCAAACCAAACATATTGTTTTCTCAAGGGGACCCTTGGAAATACTCATAAAGAAGCCCCCATCGCAGATACATTGAGTTCTTTAGGGAAAATAATACCATAGTACAAAAAATATATATATTGGGAAGGATACCCTTAAAAATACTTGGAAATGTCCCAGTTGGAGAAAGATAGAGAACTGCCAGGAGAATAACTGTACATGGAAAGATTTAGGACACAATGTTCAGAATGTTTCAGGTAGATATAGAAATGCATTAAACATTCAGAGGGTCTCTAGTGTCAATTCAACAAGGTAGAGAATTCCACCTGTAAGTGTTCTGTGATTAGCCTGGATGCCAGTCTGTTTGATGCTCTCTATACTCCTTGTGGAATTGTCATGTTTGGTGTTACAATGAGTGACAAGGAGTTGACAAGATAGCAGAAACAGATCTGTGACCAGGCTATTCTGACAATGACACCATTCCATTTTCTCTGTAATATGCTGAATGCTAAGCCCTGCTGAGTCTGGTGCCCTGTGCCCTGGCAAAGAGCCTAATAGCCCTGCCCCGGCCGGGAGAGAAGCAATTTACTATCACGTATACTCCCTCTCCGGCCTCTAGGTCATCAGGTTGTTGATTATCCCGCACACCTGTCACCATCGTCAAGCGCACCAGCGCCTCATGACACTCACCTGGACTCCATCACCTTCTTGATTATCTTCCCGATATGTGTCGTTCCCCTTGGTTCTTTCCTCAGGTGTTATTGACTCTGTTTCATGTCGGTGCGTTGTTTGTGTTTCGTGTTTTGTTTATTTATTAAATTACTCACTCACTCACTCCCTGTACTTGCTTCCCGACTCTCATCGCAGTCGTTACATTTACCTTCAAATCACAGCCAGATAACAAGACCAAAGTTTGACTATTGCCAAAACTTCCTTGGAAATAATGCCAGCACTTTAGGGGGGATCACTAGTTAGTGGCTGGCATGTTCTATTATGTCATTGTTGTTTATTCACAGTCATTGTTAGGACCAGTCCTGTAGCTCCCAAATGGCACCCTATTCCCTACATAATACACCAATTTTGATCAGAGCCCTATGGGCCCAGGTCAAAAGTAGTGCACTGCATTCTCTGTAGCTTTCTGGGGTTTGAAAACATTCAGTCACACTGGGGGGACCTGTGTGTGTGTGTGTGTGTGTGTGTGTGTGTGTGTGTGTGTGTGTGTGTGTGTGTGTGTGTGTGTGTGTGTGTGTGTGTGTGTGTGATGCACCAAGCTACCCCTAGCTAAAGGGATCCTGAGTGGTGCAGCGGTGTAAAGGCACTGTTCGAGGCGTCACTACAGACCTGGGTTCAATCCCGGGCTGTGTCACAACTGACCGTGATCAGGAGTCCCATAGGGCTGCACACAATTGGCCCAGCGACGTCCGTGTTAGGGGAGGGTTTGGCCGTCATTGTAAATAATAATTTGTTCTTATTAACTGACTTGCCTAGTTAAATATTCAATTAAAAAAGTAAAAAAAATAAACAGCACAGCTGTAGAATAAT
The DNA here is from genome assembly GCF_023373465.1 of Oncorhynchus keta. Classification (NCBI taxonomy): domain Eukaryota; kingdom Metazoa; phylum Chordata; class Actinopteri; order Salmoniformes; family Salmonidae; genus Oncorhynchus; species Oncorhynchus keta. The sequence continues at coordinate 35,635,856 of NC_068449.1, read as the reverse complement.
AGTGAACACATCAAAACACATATGGAATCATGTAGTAACCAAAAAAGTGTTGAACAAATCTATATATATTTAATATTCTTCAAAGCAGCCACCTTTTGCCTTGATAACAACTTTGCACACTTTTGGCATTCTCTCAACCAGCTTCCCATGAAATCCTTTTCCATCAGTCTTGAAGGAGTTCCCACATATGCTGAGCACTTGTTGGCTGCTGTTCCTTCACTCTGTGGTCCAACTCATCCCAAACCATCTCAATTGGGTTGAGGTAGGGTGATTGTGGAGGCCAGGTCATCTGATGAAGCACTCCATCACTCTCATTCTTGGTCAAATAGCGCTACCCAACCTGGAGGTATGTTGGGTCATTGTCCTGTTGAAAAACAAATGATAATCCCACAAAGCGCAAACCAGATGGGATGGCGTATCGCTGCAGAATGCTGTGGTAGCCATGCTGGTTAAGTGTACCTTGAATTCTAAATAAATCACCGACAGTGTCACCAGCAAAGCACCCCCACACCATCACACCTCCTCCTCCATTCTTTACGGTGGGAACCACACATGTGTAGATCATCTGTTCACCTACTCTGCATCTCACAAAGACACGGCGGTTGGAACCAAAAATCTCAAATTTTGGACAGATTTCCACCGGTCTAATGTCCATTGCTCGTGTTTCTTGGCCCAAACAAGTCTCTTATTATTATTGGTGTCCTTTAGAAGTGGTTTCTTTGCAGCAATTCGACCATGAAGGCCTGATTCACACAGTCTTCTCTGAACAGTTGATGTTGAGATGTATCTGTTACTTGAACTCTGTGAAGCATTTATTTGGGGTGTAATTTCTTAGGCTGCTAACTCTAATGAACGTATCATCTGCAGCAGAGGTAACTCTGGGTCTTCCATTCCTGTGGCAGTCCTCATGAGAGCCAGTTTCCTCATAGCGCTGGATGGTTTTTGCGACTGTCCTTTCAAAGACACTTCTTGAAATGTTTTGATTTGACTGACATTCATGTCTTAAAGTAATGATATACTTTTGTTTATCTTTGCTTATTTGAGTTGTTCTTGCCATATTATGGACTTTGTCTTTTACCAAATAGGGCTATCTAATGTATACCACCTCTACCTTGTCACAACACAACTGACTGGCTCAAATGCAGTAAGAAGGAAAGAAATTCCACAAATGATCTTTTAACAAGGCACACCTGTTAATTGAAATGCATTCCAGGTGACTACGTTATGAATCTGGTTGAGAGAATGCCAAGAGTGTGCAAAGATCATGAAGGCAAATAGTGGCTACTTTGAATAATCTCAAATATAAAATATATTTTGTTTTGTTTAACATTTTTTTGGTTAATACATGATTCCATATGTGTTATTTCATAATTTTGATGTCTTCACTATTATTCTACAATGTAGTGTTATGACCATATCATAACAGTTTATGACAAGCATTTCACTGCACATGTGACAAATAACATGTGATTTGTTTTGACTTGCACTGCCATTTATGTTATGGGTTATTCTGACTATTCTCTCATAATTGATTTCATATACTTATTTCAGCAATTTGAGGGTTTTCTGTATAGTTGTCTGTTGGTGGGGCATATTATTCTGTTTTCATGTTAGTCCTAAGCCACTGTGATAAATATAATTGTTTTTCTTGTGTGTATTTTTTTTTAACAAAGCTGAGATTTACTTTGTAGTCTAAAGTGTATTAATACAGGTAAAATCAGTTGCTGACACAGACATGGTGTCATAAGCAGGAAGATGGGAATGTTGAAATGCAGAGGATGTGAGTTCAATTCCCAGTAAAGGACATGTTAAATAATAATTACTGAACAAATAGCCATGCACAATGTAGTCAAAGTATGTCAAATATGTCAGTTGAAAACCATGTATGTTAAAAGCACTGTGTATTCTAATGATTTCACTTTTGCCTGCAGGGCATCGCCTATGAAATATCATGACAAAATATGAATCCACATGTGAAACATTCATGTGAATTATTTTCATGTGAATTGTTCCAAAACAAATGGTTTCATATGATTTCACATGTGCAAAACTGTTATGTTCCCCAGTTTCTGTGTTGTAGTTTGTATTTGAGTGTGTGTGTTTCAGGAGATGGCTTCCTGAATTCTCCCCAAGCAGCTGATTGGTCAGCCCCATTGATGATTGGTGCTGACCCCGCCCCCTCGTCAAGTTACAGCTGTGTTCGATTAGCTATATAAAAGCCTGTGTTCTGTTCAGAAGAGACCAGATTGCAGAAAGATCATTGCTGAGAGATGATGCCTGAGAGAGGAGGCTGATGCCTGAGAGAGGAGGCTGATGCCTGAGAGAGGAGGCTGATGCCTGAGAGAGGAGGCTGATGCCTGAGCGAGGAGGCTGATTGCTGAGGGTTATAGCATATGTTGGTTGTTTCTCAGGCAGCTGGGAGCAGCTGTGGTATGTTCTGTGTGAGTTTGTTGCTCAGTTAGAGCATATTTGATGTCCTGTATTTCTCAGTGTGTTTGTGAAATTGTTTATAATATTCTGTTTCATTTGTTCCCAGGGGGTAAGGGGAAGGCACCTATGGAGTGCTTAGGCAAGAGGCCCGCGGGCATACATATACCCGTAGTATATTCACTGTCTAGGCACACTAGGTAAGACCTGGGTGGACCGCCCCCTGTGTTTTGGTTGGCGCACCAGGTGGTGTTAGTTAGGTAAGTAAGTGGGTAGGCAGGTAAGGTAGGAGAGGGGGCTTTGATATTTACTTTCTTTGCTTTGGTTCCGTCGCAGCCCCGTTTCCCCAAAATTACTGTGTGACGGAATAAATTCCTTGTAAACGGTACAATTCTCTGCCTTTTGTCATCCTTACTCGCACCTACAGTCCATACCTCTTTCACTTCACGTTGAGTTGTAGCAGGGTGTTGCGTTCCCACTTCATAGAGGCGTGTGAAACAAAAACAAGAGGAAATGTTACGTGAAACCTTCTGGAAACATTAGATACACTACAGGAATGACATAACCTGAAAGGCCGCTCAGCAAGGAAGAAGCCTCTGCTCCAAAACCTCCATAAAAAAGCCAGACCACTGTGGAGTGGGCTTTTAGTTTTGATTTACATTTGGTTTAGGTGTCAACTAATGTGAACTCAATGTGAAATCAACAACAAATTAAGGTTAAAATGTGGGTGAAGCCAATACCTTTGATACAGTGGTAGCAAGACAGAAATGCCAACGGAGGCGGTGTTGCTGTCTACTGTATATTCAGAACCACATTCCTGTAAAGCTTAGAGACAATCTAATGTTAAATACTGTTATAAATAATATGGCTACAGGTTCATCTGCCTCACCTAAAGCCCATACTAGTGGGAAGCTGCTATAGACCACAAAGTGCTAACAGTCAGTATCTGGATAATATGTGTGAAATGCTTGATAATGCCTGCAACCTGGATCAGGTTGTCAGTCAACCTACCAGGGTAGTTACAAACAGCACAGGAATTAAATCATGTATTGATCACATTTTTTACTAACGCTGCAGATATTTGCTTTAAAGCGCTATCCAAATCCATAGGATGTGGTGATCACAATATAATAGCCATATCTAGGAAAACCAAAGTTCCAAAGGCTGGGCCAAATATAGTGCATAAAAGGACATACATTAAGTTTTGTAGTGATTCATATGTTGATGTAAAGAATATTTGCTGGTCTGTGGTGTGTAATGAGCAACCAGGTGCGGCACTTGACTCATTTATGAAACTACTTATTCCAGTTACTAATAAGCATGCACCCATTAAGAAAATGACTGTAAAAACTGCTCCTTCATTTATAGAATCAGATGGCTCATTCATCACAAAGCCCACTGATATTGCAAACTACTTTAATGACTTTTTAATTGGCAAAATAAGCTAACTTAGGGATGACATGCCAGCAACAAACGCTGACACTACACATCCGAGTATATTGGACCAAATTATGAAAGACAAGAATTGTACTTTTGAATTCCGTTAAGTCAGTGTGGAAAAGGTGAAAAAATGATTGCGGTCTATCAATAATGACAAGCCACCCGGGTCTGACAATCTAGATGGAAAGTTACTGAGGATAATAGCAGACAATATTGCCACTCCTATTTTCCAAATGTTCAATTTAAGCCTACTAGAGAGCGTGTGCCCTCAGGCCTAGAGGGAAGCTAAAGTCATTCCGCTTCCCAAGAATAGTAAAGCCCCCTTTACTGGCTCAAATAGCCAACCAAACAGCCTGTTACCAACCCTTAGTAAACTTCTGGAAAAAATGGTGTTTGACCAGATACAATGCTATTTTACAGTAAACAAATTGACAACAGCATTTCAGCATGCTTATAGGGAAGGACACTCAACAAGCACAGCACTTACACAAATGGCTGATGATTGGCTGAGAGAAATTGATGATAAAATGATTGTGGGGGCTGTCTTGTTAGATTTCAGTGCAGCTTTTGACATTGTTGATCATAGTCTGCTGCTGGAAAAACTTATGTGTTATAGCTTTACACCCCCTGCTATAATGTGGATAAAGAGTTACTTGTCTAACAGAACACAGAGAGTGTTCTTTAATGGAAGTTTATCACATATAATCCAGTTAGAATCAGATGTCTTCAATTAAGTTAAACATCAAATGAATAACTGTATGTTTATCAGTTTGTTTTGACCAATTCAATTTGTCATATTGTATTTCTAGAAATAATGATATTGACATTTTCCAAATTGACTGACCATGTCTTAATGTAATGATACTGTCGTTTCTCTTTGCTTATTTGAGCTGTTCTTGCCACAATATGGACATGGTCTTACCTTGTCACAACACAACTGCTTGGCTCAAACGCATTAAGAATTAAATAAATTCCTCAAATGTACTTTTAACAAGGCACACCTGTTAATTGAATTGCATTCCAGGTGACTACGTCATAAAGCTGCCAAGAGTGTGCAAAGCTGTCATCAAGGCAAAGGGTGGCTATTTTAAAGAATTTCAATTATAAAATGTGTTTTGATTTGATTAACACTTTTTTGGTTACTACATGATTCCAAATGTGTTATTTCATAGTTTTGATGTCTTCACTATTATTCTACTATGTAGTGTTATGACCATATTATAACAGTTTATGACTGTGAAGTGTCTGTCCTATATCTGAGAGATATAAGAAAGCTCAGGATTTTTCCCCCCAGAGAAAATACCTGTATACCTTTGACGTGGAAATGCCCTATTCACTTCCATTCCTTTTTGGGCCCGGTACCATGTTACTTTCAGACGAGTCCTGTGACACTTGTGACACACCATTTGGGAGCAGCAGACATTTCAGTGAGAAGACCGATTTTCGAGATGTCTCCTGGTCTGACAAACACCACTGTATCTTTGTCACCTTCCACCACAGATGCAGAAGGCCCAAATCGGTGGATGCAGTGGATTTCGATGCAGCCCATGCAAAAAAGAAACTATATCTAGCTTTAACAGATGGATTTTGATGGGTTTTCTTTTTTTTTCATGCATTTTGCCTTGAGCGGAGCATGGGGGGGCTCAAGCTGAGAAATTACTTTTTTTATGGCCAGCTCATGAGACCCTTTCATGATGTGAGGCCTAAGGCAATTGCCTCTTCTGCCTAATGGTAAGTTTGCCAGTGAGCACAGCAACACTGTCATTTGAAATCTGTTATTCAGTTGAACCTTCACTTTCTATTTATAAAATCAATGCAGTGTGTTGTTTTACAGTTATTCTGCACTGATTCCAATACAGACAAGCTGATATTGCAGCTTAATCACACAACAAATATGATTGTGTTGTGTAATGATTTTATTTCCACAATGGGAGTGAATCCATGTAAGGAGAAGAAACATGAACTGAGCCATATGGAACTGATGCTCATATTCCCGGTGTTATCCCTTGTTTTTGTGATATTTCATTATTATGTAATGTACAATACAGTTGTGGCTGTTGTATATCCTATTCTCTGTTGTGTAGTGTGGGTTAACCCTGAGGAGGTTCTAAGGGCCTCTGCAGCCCTTAGTCTAACCAGTTTTCCACTTTGATTCAACATCATTGCATAGATTTTGTAGGTTGAAATGACATGGAAACAAAGTTGATTCAACCAGTTTTTGCCCAGTGGGTGAGGTCTTGCAATGCATCTCTAATGGACTATATAGCTTTACTATCCCCAGGTTGTCATGGGGCCATGAAGATGTGTCTGGGGCTGATATGGGATTGGGCTTGAGTCTCAAAAGTCCTCCCTATCTTCCTTGACCTTCCCACATCTCCTTTGTGACGATGAACTAAATGTCTCCATTTGCTTTGGAGGTTGCATTATATTCTATTCAGTCCTTTCACCTTTTAATTGAGCTAAAGATCAAGCATGTCCTGTTAAAACTCACACATAGAAGGAGTGGTGTCACCTATAAGAGCATGAAGAGCTTGCGTTCCAAATGACACCCTATTGCCTATGTAGTGCACTACTTTTGACCTGGGCTCCTAGGGCTCTGGTCAAAAGTAGTGCACTATATAGGGAACAGGGTGCCATTTGGGAGGCCCCCTATGGAAAAATCACATAAATTTCACATGTGAACACGTGATCTCATGTGATATCAAGTGATTTAATGTGAAGTTAATGTGATAACATGTAACAACATGTGAAGCAACATGTGATAACCTTAAAAATACATGTGACAACATGATCTCATGTGAAATTAATGTGAAATAAATATGACAACATGGGGATGCAAAATTTCAACATGTGACGCAAGACACTACACATGCCAACATTTGAACATGTGAAAACCCAAATGTCTTTTAGAATATTTTAGTTTGAAAGGCATAATTTACATTAATTCAATTTAAACAGTAATGGTCCCATGCAGGTTTTGTCTAGTTCCCGGTTTGTTCCAGGGACGTCCTCAAGGAAGCTTTTAGAATGTTGTGTCATGGTCCCCTTGAGGTTATGGTCCAGTTGCAGTTAAAATATGGGAAATCTAGCCTAGTGGTTAGAGCATCGGACTACTAACTGGAAGGTTGCAAGTTCAAACCCCCGAGCTGACAAGGTACAAAACTGTCGTTCTGCCCCTGAACAGGCAGTTAACCCACTGTTCCTAGGCTGTCATTGAAAATAAGAAATTGTTTTTAAATCTGACTTGCCTAATTAAATAAAGGTAAAATACAAATAAAAAGTTACAGCAGTTAATGTTAAGACAGTGTGCTGCTTACTTAGGATTTGAATTCACAACCTCTTGGTTGCTACCTGAAGTGCATGCTGCACCACCAAGTATGTGGTCTATCAGAAATGAGTATTCAACAATGGTATAAAGTATACTACCACACTCTCAAAAAACAAGGGCAGGATTAGGGTACACTACAGTTTGGTACCTTGTAGGTATACTGGCACATTTTTCCACACAATATTTGAAATATAAAGGTACGATCATCACTGCACTTTGATAGGTGGGTGCAATGTATTGGTGGGACTCATTAGCATATTTGGGGGCTTGGTCAAATATGCAAGTAGAGGACCTCCTTTGACACTGTCTGTTCTGTCAACTTTGTAAGAAAATTTGCCAGTAATGAGTTGCACTCTGAAGAGGTTATTGTGCATTTCCCAGTAGCTTAGCAGCAACTTGTTGATGTGAATTTGTCATTTCTTAACTGGAAACTACTGGTCAGTAAGTTATTGTAAAAGTCACAATAACTTACTGGCAACATTTTATTTTTGTACACCAGGGAACAACACTGTACCATAACCGTACTCTTATTTTTGAGTGTTTGGATATATGTTCTTGGTAACAAATAACCATATGGTGGCACTGCTGCTTAATGTCAAGTGTCCCTGAGCACTGCTTCTTTTTAGTTGGTGTTGTCAAATAATCACACAATTATTGACTTGATTCCAGGCAACTTTCTGCAGAAATGTATTATTGCCAATAATTCTGCGGCCGATCTCTGTCACAGCCATATAGACCTTGTGTCGAAGCAGGAAAATCATGTTGCTGTCATCTAATGACAGCCTAGATGACAGCCTTTTCTTAAAGTATGGGTTGCGACCCAGACCTGTTAATAGGGGGTCGCAACGTGCCAGAGTAAATTTGATAATTATTTAATTAATTACTGGAATTGATTTGGCACATGCGCTCTCTGCTTAAGCAGCGGTCTCTGCTTCGTTTGGCATCTGTGCGAGCGTGAGAGGGACATGCCCGTGTGCCTCGCAGTTTACCGGATCTTTTTACTTCCGTTTTCTTGAAGATCACTCCGCGACACACACGCTGCAGCGCTGTCTGCCACTAACTTGACATCACTCACCGCTGTCATCAAATGGACTCATGCAAGCCACAAGTTCTGACTGCGCTCAATTGTCATGAAACGCATGTACAGCGATGAGTTTCTCTCTCTTTCATACAAACGTATAACGAGGAGCGCCCACAATGTGTTTTGTGTGTGGAAGTGCTTAGTAATGAGTCTCTCATTACGAATAAATGAATTAAACGACACGTCCTGACCAAACATCCACAGCATGATGGTAAACCCAGGGAGTTCTTTCAGAACAGGGCAGAATGGAATGGAAAAGTAAGTCAGCTAAGTCAACTAACTCTCATAGTAGTAGATGTGCGTTTCTCTTTCAAACAATCCCCTGGCCTTGTACACAGCAAATAATAGCTAACATTCGCCAAAGCAAGCTAGCTACTGATAGTGTTACTCGAGTAACAGTACAGATGAAGATGAAAATTATCAAGCCAAACGTGCATTTTACTGTATAAATTATTGTTGAAAACTAGTCTAGGTTGGAACTGTTGCTATTAAAATACAATAATAATTGTTATTTTTAACTGGAATAAACTGATTGAAGCAAGATGTTTTTTGAGGCAAACACTCATACAGTTCTGGGTTGTCCATCAGGAACAGCAGGAAGCGGTCTCCTGCCTGACTGAGGAAGCAGTAGATGTTCTGGTCCAGTTTGGCACCACATACATTTGCGAGTCAGGATTCTCAACTCTGACATACTTAAAAAAACAAGTACAGAAACCATTTCAAAGCTGAGCATAACCTCAGTGTTGTCATGTCAAAAACGGAGCCCAGAATAGACATGCTCTCATTAGGATTGAGTGTGTTTTCTGGTCTACATCTGTGATGTGATCGGTCAGAATAAAAAATATGTATTGTATTTTAACAGTTCCAACAGTTCCAACCTAGACATATGTAAGTGTTTTAAATGGGGGAAAATAAACATTAATATATATTTATATGGATATTTTATTTAATTGTTATTTGTTTTTGTCTATATTGCATTTGTTTTAGGCATAAGGGCAATGAAATCTACCAATATTTATGTACAGTTGCATATTTTCCTAAGCTTGGGTACCAGGAAAACACCAAATTTCTCATTTAGCTCCCAGGCTGAAAAAGTTTAAGAACCACTGATCTAAGAGGTTGTAAGCTCAAATCCAATGGGGGGGGGGGGTTGCATCCCAAGTGTGCTAACCAATGTTGAGGTCAATTCCATTTAAGTTCCAGTCAGTTCAGAAAGTGAACCCAATTGTATTTTACCGGTATAATAATTTAATTAGAATTTTAATTTCTGTTGTATATTTACAGACAACATACAGTTCAGTTTGTGCCATAAGCACATCTAAAGTATCCTATTAGTTTAAATGCAATTGCAAGTGAGGTATGCCAAGTTAATTTGCAGGATGGGCCAAACATAACGCAAGTCCATTGCGATTGAAAGTAAATATATAGCAAAACACTAGTACACAGTATCCCATTAATGTAGACATGTACTGTACAATGAATGTAAAATGTACCACAAAATTAACAGAAATGGCTAACAGTGTAGTTCATCACATGTTGAACTAGATGATTTCACATGTGGACCATCACATACATTTACACATGAAACGTGACGTTTCACGTGTGAATTCATGTGATTGTCCACATGTGAAATCAAGGGAAAACGTTTTTGGAACACCACGTGACATTTCACAGGTGAAAACATGTGATCACGTTTTCAACTGTGCAATTCCACGTGTTATTGCTGTTCAGCTAAAATAGGACCCGGCCTGGGATTTGAATTTACAACCTGGATTTGACATCTTTCTGCTGTGCCACGAAGTCTGTAGATTTTCCCTAAACATTCATTACCTACTGTAATTACATCTCTGCATTTAGCAAAAGGAAGGTCTATTTTTCTATTTCTTATTGTTTACTTAAGTTTATTTACTAAATACTTTCTTAACATGTATTTTTTTCTTAAAACTGCATTGTTGGTTAAGGGCTTGTTAGTAAGTGGAACGATGTGCGCTGAGAGTTGGGAAGCAAGTTCAGGGAGTGTTTCAATAAATAAACGCAACATAAAACAAAACAAGAAACATGAACAACGCACAGACTTAACACTGGAACAGAAACAATAATGCCTGGGGAATATATATGTCACTCCAAAGGGAGTGACATATATAGGGAAGGTAATCAGGGATGTGATGGAGTCCAGGTGAGTCTGATGACGTGCAGGTGCACATAACGATGGTGTGCACCATAACGAGCAGCCTGATGACGAGAGGCCAGCGATGGAGCACACGTGACAGTAAGCATGTATTCAGACATGTGACAAATTAAATGTGATTTGTTTTGATTTGAACTGTCATTTATGTAATGGGCTATTCGGACTATTCTCTCATCATTGATTTCATATACTTATTTCAGCAATTTGAGGGTTTTCTGTATAGTTGTCTAATGTTGGTGGGCATATTATTCTGTTTTCACATTAGTCCTAAGCCACTGTGATGAATATAATTGTTTTTCTTGAGTGTATTTTTTTTTAACAAAGCTGAGATTTACTTTGAAGAATAAAGTGTATTAATACAGATAAAATCAGTTGCTGATACAGGCATGGTGTCATAGCAGGAAGATTGGAATGCTGTAAATGCAGAGGATGTGAGTTCAACTCCCAGGAAAGGACATGTTAAATAATAATTACTGAACAAATAGCCATGCACAATGTAGTCAAAGTATGTCAAATATGTCAGCTGAAAACCCTGTGTATTCTAATGATTAACTTTTGTCTGCAGGGCATCGCCTATGAAATATTGTGAAAATTTGAATCCAAATGTGAAACCTTATATTTTCACATGTAAAAATCCACATTATCACAATTGAAGTGTTCCAAAAACACATAGATTGACATGTGCAAAACAAGAGGAAATGTTATGTGAAATCTTCTGGAAATGAAAACATTTGATTTTCCACATGTGAAATCATGTTGTTTTTCCATAAGGGGCACTCTGGGCTATAACATGTAAAGTTCCTATATGCACACACTGATGTCTTCAATTAAATTAAACATCAAATTAATAACTGCATGTTTATCAGTTTGACCAATTCAATTTGTCATATTTTATTTCTATAAATATTGACAGTGGATTATGTGTGCGTAGGGAATAGAGGGGCAATGCTGCAACGCAGACACATTACAGAATGGATTCATCCTTTTTTAATATGGAAAGGCCATGCAAACTAAAGTTTCGTTAGCTTACATAATAACTGGGAACCGGCAGTACAGCTCTGTTATAGCATGAGTCCGTTTCAGTGGCTTGCTTCGGGTGAAAGCGGGAGATGTCCGGGCATACTGTATGTTGAAAGCAGTGGAGGCTGGTGACTTGGTATAGACGAGGAACGCACAGAGATGACAAAGTGTATTTAAAAAATCATCAAAGACTAATTATTTTAACCTAAAGCATTTAATAAAGACATTTAAGGTACAATATTATGGGGAATGGGAATGAGAGGGCTACTTACACCATGTTGGAAAGGGATCACAGCAGTGATTGAATGAGGCATGAGTTGAGGTGTTCAGAGGCTTGACCAGTGCAGTACAGGATTTGACTGGTAAAGACAAAAAACTACAAGACAACACAGTACACAGTTTGACAAAAGAGCTAAGAATAAGTTAGTCCAAGCAAGGAGGGAAATCATTGATGTGTAATAATGTGAGTGTAAGTAATTGACTCTACATACAGTAATGAGAGAAAATTGATAGGGTATACTCAGTGCTTGGAGGGGAAACATTCAATGTGCCAGTGGATGAGCAGGCACATGAGATGTGACTTCAGTTTGTCAGTAGAAAGTTGACAATTGTAGTGGAGTCGAGTACTCATCACCTCTTAATAAGGGAACAGGAGGGGACTTCCCTGTAAATACAAATAGCAGATATATTCCATTACATAGTAGGTTTGGACAACAAGTTTCTCTATGAACTTCTCTACAACTAAGACACCTCAAAATTCACGAGGTCAAACACAGACTGCGCATCTTGTCCACTTGACACATTAAAGTAGCCCTGTCATGCTCGTCGATGGAAGAATCGGAACACGCTTCCACATGTTCCATAAATATGAAACTCACCAAAAACAATCTAGACCATGACATTCTGGGCTGCTCAGGCAGCTGCACAAAAACAAGATCCCACAAACAACAGGTGGGAAAAGGCTGCCTAAATATGATCCCCAATCAGAGACAACGACAGACAGATGCCTCTGATTGGGGACCATACCAGGCCAACAAAGAAATAGAAAACATAGATTGCCCACCCTAGTCACACCCTGACCTAACCAAATAGAGAATTAAAAGGATCTCTAAGGTCAGGGCGTGACAAGCCCAAGAAAAATTCCTGACTAAAGCCCTGATCTAATGATCTAGATTTCTAATGTTTAGGTGTAGCCTAGGCTGCTGCAACATTTATGTCATGAGTTTTTGCTTGTGTCTGTCCGGAGTGATTATGTGTTATCATCTTTGCTAAATAAATACCGGAGGAAAGTGGAAAGCCTGAGCGCACGCTAAAAAGTGCGCTGTGTCAACCTCTCTTTTTAATATAACATTTCATGGATGAGGCGATGGAAGCTATCAAATAATTCAGGATTGTTTTTAACATCCCAGAAGAGACAGTTGAAAGTTCCATATGTTCAGCAAGTAAAGCATCACAACATGCAATTACCTCTACAAGCTCCTTGTAGTTGCCCTTGTTAATGGAACTTTCCCTCTAGTCTTGTCCTCCTAAAAGCAAATTCTTACATGCCCTGCTTTTGTTTTTTCATTTAGCTGAACGATCGTTGTTCTTCAGGTCACTGCACCCACCTTTCGAGCAAGGCTCACATGTTACAAAAAGCAGGTAAGGCCAGCAATAGCCTGATGAAAGGCTCCCTGTTAACCAGCTACACTTTTGATTCAAGTTTGTATTGAACGCCCTCACATTTTCATGAAGCTGGTCGACCCTCGCTTTTAATTTACACCTTTTCCATGTATCCAAGAGAATGAAAGAGGTTCTTCAACAAAAAAGTCCACAACATTTTCGGCAGCGTTAGCCATTATGGCGTACAAAACTGCACACTTGTGCTGGTAGCTACTGAAGTTAGCAAAGCAACTGAACACAAAAATAAAGTTCTACAACGAAGAAAACTATTTATAATATACATCCTCCATCTCCTGTAATTTGAAAAAACTATTTAATAAATGTAATAATATCCCAAAAATGCTAAACTATCGCTCTTCACTCATAATCTCTATCCAACAATCTCACCAAGCCTCTCAACACATAGAACCCCCATAATGATCTGTTGGAAAATGGGAAGATTGTTCCTTCTCACTAACTCACTAGGTTCATTCTCTGATCCTAATTCTATGATTAGTTGGACAACATGTCAGTTCATACTGCAAAAGCTTTGATTGGTTGGAGGACGACCTCTGGAAGTGGTCAGAATTGCCATGTATGTCTATGGAAGGGGGTGAGGCCTACGAGCCTCCTAGGTTTTGTATTGAAGTCAAGGTAAGCCAGAAGAGGACAGAAGCTAACACCAGGGTTCTACCCCAGACAGTGCTGTTGGAGTTACTGTAGACCTTCATTGCAAAAAGGTGTATTTTAATACTTTATGTTTCACAATTTAAATTTTTTATGAAATTTCACTGAGGAGGATGGTCCTCCTCTGAGGAGCACCATAACCCTTACCTAACCCTAACCCAGCTAGCAATGAGGAATTGGCCCAGAAGCTCCCCACTTCAAAATGAATGACTGCCCAGAATCGGCCCAAGTACATCTGTCTACCAAAATTCAGCCGATTTTCTCAGCTTACTTACCAGAATCCCCCCAGAAGCGGTCCGATGCAAATTTAAATAAATGTATACAAAATTACCTGATTTATTCATTTTAAATATTACTATTATACATTTTATACATACAAATTATACCCATCCACAAAAAAAACAAAAAACATTTTGTCTTGGAGGAAACAGTATACACTTGGTGACCGTGTCAGCGGCATGCGCCTAGCCCAACACAGGAGTTGCTACAGTGCGATGGGACAAGGACATCCCGGCCGGCCAAACCCTCCCCTAACTCTCCCGGCCCGGGCTAAACCCTCCCCTAACTCTGACGACGCTGAGCCCATTGTGCGTCGTCTCATGGGTCTTCCGGCCGGCACGGGTCTCGAACCAGCCTCTGTTGAAACGCAGTTTTCACTGTGAAAACTGTGTCTTAGACCGCTGTGTCTTAGTGTCTTAGACCGCTGCGCCCCCCGGGAAGTTTCATCCACAAAGTTTTTAATGCTTATCAATTGCCTTGCACAAAGTATGAAAATACTAAAATACTACACAGGACGCCTAAAGAATTTCATTTAAATGTTAATTGTATTTTTTGATCACAGAAAAAATGAGAAAATATGGAAAAAATAAACAATTAAATGTTAATTATATAAAGCAGCTCATGTAATCATCGGCCAGAGAGTAGCCCCAATCTGCCCGAGCCCCAGGTAATACATTTGGGCCAGATAACTCACACCGGAATCGGTCCGAGCTCAATCCCCGCATCCTAGCAATAAGTAATACTGCAGTAGGTGGCCCAGACTCGGGCCACATGACATCGGCCGAGTCTGACTCTCAACCGAGTGCCCCTACTCTCAGCCGGAATCGGCCAAGATCCACTGTTCTAGCTGGGGACCCTTTTAACCCTCTGGTTGTGTTCATTTCATGTTAATTAATTTTGTGTTCTCGGTCCAAAATGACCACCCCATCATAATACATACGTATTTTATAACCTAATGTTGTGTTATATATTTTTATTAACTTAAGTTAAATAGAAGTTTTGAACTTCTATTAGCTATTTATGGCCTGTAGGCCTCATTGACCTGAGCTCATACAACTTGTTTTTTAATTTAAAAAAGCATTATGTATGGATTATTTTTACTATAACAAATACTAAGATTAAACATATTGTGCTATTTATCACAGACTACTTCACTGTCAGTTTCCTGGCCTCTCTCTTCCTCACCAGTGTCATGATCAAAGATCTGATCAAGAGCCTCACATACAGTATATCGTTTGGTCATTGTGCTGCCACTGTCACGGACGTTGGAAGAACTGGACCAAGGTGCAGCGTGGTTAGCGTACATTTTCTTTGGAAAAATTATGCCGAACATTACAATAAACACTACAAAAACAAACCGTGAAGCTAAAGGCTATGTGCACTAAACAAAGTCAACTTCCCACAAAGACAGGTGGAAAAAAGGGCTACCTAAGTATGGTTCTCAAGCAGAGACAACGATAGACAGCTGTCCCTGATTGAGAACCCTACCCGGCCAAAACATAGAAATACAAATAATAGAATATAGAATACCCACCCCAACTCACAACCTGACCAAACCAAAATAGAGACAGGATCTCTAAGGTCAGGGCGTGACAGCCACAGAATGAATTGTGAGCAAGGCCTCCAAAAAGCTTTATATACCAGAGCTGCAAGAAAAGTTATATATATTATTGAAACAATGTTGCGATTGTTTGTGAGAATGCCAACAGGTGAAAGGTTCCCGTGGGGGTTGACATGGAAGCCAAGAAGGGGAGTGAGGTGTGTGTTTTCTCATACACACATGCATGTGGGGGTTTGGGAGAGGAAGTGTGTCCATCTGATGAATGGGCATGTGCCTGAACTCAATTTTATACACTAATTGTAGTCTCACCAGTTCATTTTTATTGACCGGTCAAAAAGTAACACCACAGGTGTACAAAAGTTAAATAAAACACCCAAAATGTAACAAAAATCATCAACATGTATTTTGCGTGCTCAGATGCCCTGCGTGGACAAAGTAATGGAACCTTATGACAATCAGATTAAATGAACTACATCTGTCAGAGAGAAAACGTTAAATTGTCCAATTCGACCGGAACACAACAGGAGAGTTAAATGACAACATCAATGGGGTAGGGACGTCCCAAGGATCCAAAATAGCACCGATCGGGAAGAATTGCACTGAAATCCAGATAATATGCGTTTCAGGGGCTGGAGCAGAGTGAGAGCTGAGTGGGCGACGACAAAACACGTAACAAAAAGCCGCGCGCCATCTGCTGTTGATGTTGCTGCTTCTCCGCGCCGCGTCAGGGACCCTACCCTGGTGCCTCTTACCCCCCTGCGGATCTGAGAGCCAGGTCCCAGCGTGGAGCCCAGGTCCCCCCAGAGACTGGCCCTTATCATCTCAACTTGAGAGGAAGGAGGAATCACAGAGAGAATACTAATGGGACCTGCCGTTGCACAGCGCTGCGCAACTTTGAACTGTGAAAATTTGGAAACAAGTGATGCATAATAGGGCTGCTCTTTTCTTCTTCTACACGTGCACTTTTCACTTAACTGTACTGCACAACGATAATCTTAAAGTGGGCATAATCTATTCCTATAAATAGTGTTTGTATGTTTTGCCCACACATTCCGCAACCTCAGTATCTCCAGGTTACATACCTATTCCCGGGTTTTATCAAGCATGTTAAAAATGACAGCTGTGTAGACCCGGAGCTCCCTGCCTGCGTGTTCGCTGCGACGATGACCAACGGTGACTGGGGGCACTGGGCATCAAAACAGCTGTGCAGTTGCTAACCAATGACAATCGGAAGAATCCTCTCGGAGTATAGATTCCCGAGCGGCCGTATTCAAACACAACCTACACATTATCAAACCATCGCAGTTGCAATGCAATGCCTGTCTGAACGCTTGGTTTCCCGTGAGCGAGGAGATGCGTACAAAGCCGTGTGCCTGCAGGTCAACTTAACGAGGCTTTTGGAGTAACTTGTGGAATTTTAGACTTGCGCGCATATAACGATGCCTTATCTGACTAAATCGCTGTTTTTATTATTCTGTCTGGTGGTTACCGGGGAATGCCGTAATCACGGACACCGAGTACGGAGATGGACGGGTACCGTGGAGACGGCAAAGCATGGCACAGAGACAGCAAATCATGGCACGTAAGTTTGTACTCGATACTGCTCACCCAGGGGTGGTTCTGTGGTGTGCAGTGGTTCAAGATCCGTTGTCTTCTTCATCATAATCATTGAAATTCACAAAACTTGATATGCAAAATTGGACATGGAAAAACGATCTAATAACTAATTATAAAGGACAGAGGGGCGGTGAAAATCCAACAAGACCCAGACAGACAGTAGTAGAAGACACGCAACCTGGTCTCAGAGCATTTCGTATTATTCTGTATGTAAATCCGTGACTCTCCATTTAGTATGAAATGTTAAGTTTGGTGTGGTTACATAAGACAATGGTTACTTGGGGCAAAAACTATAATGCGAATGTCTAGCTACACAAAGGTTGTGAGTTCAAATCTCGTCACGGACAACTATAGCATTTGAGCTAATTAGCACCTTTTCAACTACTTGCTACTTTGCAACTACTTAGGATGTTAGATAACCTTTCTCCTAATCCTACCATATAATACAAATTGTAATTCATAACATATACAAAATGGGTGATGGACATCCACAAATGATTACATTCTATACGAAACATAACATATCATACTAAATGGAGTGTCTCTGATTTACATACAGGATAATGTGAAATGCTGTGAGAAAAGGTTGCAACACTAGACAGCCAGGGAAGACCCTAGGTATAGCCTACTTGTTGTGCCCACTCATCAATTACAGTTTAGCGGCTGGCTGCCAGTGCCTTGAGTAAGATCAGCATGACCACGTGTCTCAAAGCCATCTGTCAAAGCCATCAGGGAGGGAAGCACAGTTATCTGGATGTCACCCAATAGGGGTTGAGAACTGCAGCTACTGTTTTTATTTAATAAGGCAAAGCAACATGAATTTCCATTCCACTTTGATTGTGCTTTATGTTATAGCGAACGTCAGGGCATGAACGTGAACATGGGTCGCTGGTGTAAAAGGCCTATGCATTGCGAAAATAGGGTTAGCCCACTTAGCGGCAATTGTGAAGAGGCTCATATAGCGAGGAAAGCACGTCCCTGTGCTTTGACTACTCAGATGATGGCCTCACAGTCCGCCATCCCACTTCGGACGCCAATGTAGCGAACTGGGCGGTAACTGGCTTGAAAGGCAAGCACCCTACACATCACACCAATACGGTTAACACACTCGCTACTATATGAATATTCTCAGAGAGACCAAAGTGAGATATTCTCCACTCATTTAGAGTTTTATTTGATCTCATTCCAGATGTGCTTGTGTCGAGTTAGAAATGTATTATTCTGCCAGACAGTCGTTGTGACTTATTATGGTGTTGTCTTGTGTTGTCTTATACCAGCTCCTTGACAAAGAAGCCTCCAGATGTGACCAAAAATCGCAAGCTGAAGACAGAGCAGCTTCTGAAAGTAGATGATCATGATTTCACCATGAGGCCAGCATTCGGAGGTAGGGGGGATCACACGCACACGCACACACACACACACACACACACACACACACACACACACACACACACACACACACACACACACACACACACACACACACACACAGGACAAAGAATCCAGATATGCTCCTATTGGATGGTTTTCAGGGGACCCCATTTATCTGTAAGATGTCATGTGAAACACCTTAAACATCTTTCACAGACTGCATGAATTTCCCATTCATGGTATTTACCTACCTTAGTTGAATGCATGGACTGTAAGTCGCTCTGGATAAGAGTGTCTGCTCAATGTAAAATGGTAATGCATTTGTGCTAGTTGACTTCACTCAGTTACTGAGTTCAATGGTTTAGCTGTAAGCCCATTCACAGTACTGTAACAACTGCAGTCCAACATGACAGGTCAATTAAACACATTAGGTAAAGTGAGAGAACATGATCTCAACTTTTATCCTCCAATTACACACCTTCTCCTGCTTGTTAGAAAAGCAAAGCACAAAGTGAGGCTCTTACATCCTGTAAACTATAAATACTTTTGGATAGATACAGTACCTGTGTGTTGGTTAAACAATTAGATTTGCTGAGTTTTATGCAGTTCATATACTTAGAATGATTAGAACATACATCTCCATTTAAGTCAATGATGCCATAATGGGTGGACTGATTCTATGCCCATTCTACTGTATTCTAATTCTATGGTTGTAAGCCTCTGTTTCGGGTACCTCCAAATAACCAAATGTCTTACACCCAGCTACCACACTCTAAAGCATCTGAAGAGGATTTTTAAAAGCCGTCTACTTAGTTTTCAGTTACAAACTGTACTCTAGCTTGTTATAGCCTACTAACCTGACTCACCATGTTCTTTGTGCAGCAGCATATTGAGAACAATTCATGAGATGTTTCATGGATTTCCTATGAGTGAACCTAGAGATAATTTCTTAGTGCTTTGAGTAGCAACGCGCAAGGATCTGTCTTTTTCAGCCACAGTGCAGATAGGGTACAGTTAGGTTTTGCAACCACCTAAACCCATGCTCTGTCTACCCTACCTGCACTGTGGCTGAAAAAGACAGATCCATGGGCTTTGCTACTCAAAGCACGAAGAAACACCCATACACCCAAGTACTTCTATGCAGCTGCTACCTTAACATCAATCCTCTGTGATTTACATTCAATACCTGCGGTACAATTATCAACCATGGTCATGAACGCCAAAAAAACAACCTTACTGAAGCACATGTTACTCCTATCACTTTCTATTGGCCTCAGCCTATTCACAGGGATCCTTTTAGGATTCCTCACCCTGGAGCCATCTTCCTCTACTACTCTCTTTACTGCCTCAATATACAACACCTTCTGCACTACTCTGATCCTGGCAACCTCAACATGCCTTTCTCTCAGCAGACACCTCAAATCTCCAGCACCATGGGTACCCCTACAGTTGACACACAACTTTTCCCACTGATACTACACATTCCTTTGTCTCATGTCCTTCTGCACACTTCTCACATCTAGACATCTCCCTCATACACACTGCTGCCACATGACCATAAGCTTGACACCTAAAACACTGTAATGGGTTCGGGACAAAAGCTCTAACGGGATAAGTGACACATTCTAAATTGATTTTATCTGGTAAAGACACTGCATCAAAACTCAGTTGTACAGAAAGTGTCTTCTCTGTTCCACCACACTCTCCACCAGGTCTGTGTCACACCAAATGGTGGGTGTAACAGACACCGGGAATCTTCAACTTCAGTTGATCCTCCTCAACACTTAACGCCACTCCAGTTATCACTCCTTTTAACGGCGCTCTGCTCCAGAGAAGAAAGTATGGGATGTTATGGGATGCATTTTATCCATTGTTTTTGATGGCAGGCAACTCTGGTAGGGCCACAGTATGATGAAACAGCCACAGTAGCCTACTTGGCCACTGTTAAAACTGTAATTTAAAGTGGGTACAGACTCAGTGTTCACAGTAAACTGGAAGTTGCACAGAATTTTCACAACATTCAAGTTGGCACTCAGCAGAGCTGACATTTGCTCAGTGCCGAAAATAATTAGAGGGAACATTGCTCCTGACCCCAGATCCTCTCAAGCTCTGTCAGGCTGGGTGGGGAGCATCGCTGTACAGCTATTTTCAGGTCTCTCCAGAGATGTTCAATCGGGTTCAAGTCCGGGCTCTGGCTGGGCCACTCAAGGACATTCAGAGACTTGTCCCGAAGCCACTCCTGTGTTGTCTTAGCTGTGTGCTTAGGGTTGTTGTCCTGTTGGAAGGTGAACCTTCGCCCCAGTCTGAGATCCTGAGCGAGCTGGAGTAGGTTTTCATCAAGGATCTCTCTGTACTTTGCTCTGTTCATCTATCCCCCTGACAAGTCTCCCAGTCCCTGCCACTGAAAAACATCCCTACAGCATGATACTGCTACCACCATGCTTCACTGTAGGGATGGTGCCAGGTTTCCTCCAGACGTGATGCTTGACATTCAGGCCAAAGAGTTCAATCTTGGTATTATCAGACCAGAGAATCTTGTTTCTCATGGTTCGCGAGTCCTTTAGTCCACTCCAAGTGGACTGTCGTGCCTTTTATTTAGGAGTGGCTTCCGATTGGCCACTCTACCATAAAGGCCTGATTGGTGGAGTGCTGCAGGTTGTCCTTCTGGAAGGTTCTCCCAAAACTCTGGAGCTCTGTCAGGGTGACCATCGATTTCTTTGTCACCTCCCTGACCACGGCCCTTCTCCCACGATTGCTCAGTTTGGCCAGGCGGCCAGCTCTAGGAAAAGTCTTGGTTCCAAACTACTTTCATATAAGAATGATGGAGGCCTGTGTTCTTGGGGACCTTCAATGCTGCAGACATTTTTCGGTACCCTTTCCCAGATCTGTGCCTCGACAAAATCCTACAGACAATTCCTTTGACATCATGGCTTGGTTTTTGCTCTGACATGCACTGTCAACTGTGGGACCTTATATAGACAGGTGTGTGCCTTTCCAATCAATTTAATTTACCACAGGTGGACTCCAATCAAGTTGTAGAAACATCTTAAGAATGATCAATGGAAACAGAATGCACCTGAGCTCAATTTCCAGTCTCATAGCAAAGGCTCTGAATTTATATTCATAAGGTATTTCTGTTTTTATTATACATTTGCAAAAAAACATTTTTAAAAAAAATGTTTTCGCTTTGTCATTATGGGGCATTGTGTTTAGATTGATTAAGATGTTTTATATATATACATATACATTTTCGAATAAGGCTGTAACATAACAAAATGTGGAAACATGGAAATGTGTCTGAATACTTTCCAAATGTTATACCTTTCTTTATTTTAACACAAAATATTGTTTAAATGCCTGATACAATAAGAGAGAGTGCATTATAAGAAAATAAAGTGCATTTTGACAATAAACTGAATACCTGAATTACAACCAAAATAACTGAACTCTATGTCCGTGCCAGTGAAATGTTTAATGTGCTAGAATTCAGTCAATATCTGATGGATTATACCATTTCAAAAGTTGGAGTATCTTCCTCCGTTCAACTGTTGCATTTATTAGAATTGTTTTAAAAAATGACCGTTGCTACTTTTAATGTGTGAAATCTAAGCAGACTTGTATTATTGGATGAGTTCAGATGAGACTTGCTCAGGGCTAGTCTTTGTGTTGACGTACATAAAAGTTTGCTTCGTTTGTTGCAACCGAGAAATCTACCAACTTAAAATTTAGGATTGTTTTCTTCGTGACAAAGGTAGCTTTTTTTTAACAATGTTTGTAGATGCTGCATTTGAAAATGAGAAAAAATATGGAAGAGAGAGAAAGAGCATGAACAAGTTCTTTTCTTTTGATGTTTTCATCTCAACTTGTTTCTTGTTTGGAGCTGATCTGATGAAAGTAGGGGGGCTTGTACTGCAGGGGAACGAAGGGGAACATTGATCAGCAGGGGGTCACACACACACACACACACACACACACACACACACACACACACACACACACACACACACACACACACACACACACACACACACACACACACACACACACACACACACCAATCAGCAGGGCATCACAGTGTCATGCAGAGCTGGAAATAGCCTGAGTACAATCATTCCCAACATCCCAACAGAGGGTACATGGATCTAATCACACTACAATGGAAACTGACTAACTCAGGCTCATACAGTTACAGTCTCCTCTCCTCTCCTTGAAGAGAAACATGTATGTGGAGTTACACAGGACTCGTACAAATGAACTAGTGGTGTGTAACTTTCTGTATGCAAATGGCCCAGTAAAGGAGCTTTCCTTGGACAGGCTTTGCTTATGTTAGTCCCTCCATGCATTTTCAAAGTCTGTGCTTTGTGGGAAGTTTAAAGTGAATGTATGCATGTCGGAACACTGACTTGTAGGCTGCATGCAGTTTGTAGACTTATACATTATGCATTTGCTTTGCCCTCTCCTAACAACATTTTTGTTTTTCATTATTAAATTGTTTTCCGCCACTAGTAGCTACATCTAGTTTCCCATACAGGAACCGAGCAAGCCCGGCCCTGCTTAGCTTCAGAGGCAAACCAGTAGTAGTATGCAGGGTGCGATGCTACCTTATATAATGTTACTTACCCTACATTATTCATCTCATATGCATACGTATATACTGTACTCTATATCATCGACTGCATCCTTATGTAATACATGTATCACTAGCCACTTTAACTATGCCACTTTGTTTACTTTGTCTACATACTCATCTCATATGTATATACTGTACTCGATACCATCTACTGTATGCTGCCCTGTACCATCACTCATTCATATATCCTTATGTACATATTCTTTATCCCCTTAGACTGTGTATAAGACAGTAGTTTTGGAATTGTTAGTTAGATTACTTGTTGGTTATCACTGCATTGTCGGAACTAGAAGCACAAGCATTTCGCTACACTCGCATTAACATCTGCTAACCATGTGTATGTGACAAATAAAATTAGATTTGATTTGATGTGGCTGGAATGAAAGTGCCAAGAATTGCAGCTGGATAAAAGGCAGCAAAAGCAAAAGCCATTGTCACGCCCTGACCTTAGAGATCCTGTTTATGTTTCTATTTTGGTTTGGTCAGGGTGTGAGTTCTGGTGGGTATTCTATATTCTATTATTTGTATTTCTATTTGTTTTGGCCGGGTAGGGTTCTCAATCAGGGACAGCTGTCTATTGTTGTCTCTGATTGAGAACCATACTTAGGTAGCCCTTTTTTCCATCTGTCTTTGTGGGAAGTTGACTTTGTTTAGGGCACATAGCCTTTAGCTTCACGGTTTGTTTTTGTAGTGTTTATTGTTTTGTTCGCCGTCATTTTCCAAATAAACAGAAAATGTACGCTCACCACGCTGCACCTTGGTCCTCTTCTTTTAATGTCCATGACAGCCATGGTAACGTAACCGAATATAGGGAAAATTTCAGGAAAAAGGGGGCCATTTTATTTAATCGTGTTATTGTTTTACAGGCTCTTAACCAAATGTGTTTGTTTGTTTTTTTTGCATTGTTTGTAACTTAAAAAAAAACGTATTCTGTACATAATATTGCTGCTACCATCTCTTATGAGAAGTGGCAGAAGCTTTTTTTCCCCCCTTTTTTCCCTTTAACGAGTCCAACGAGCCTGACGTGAAAGACATACTGCTTTCCCGGGAACAGGCTCAAATCCCTGTAATTTGCGTGAAGACGGAGAAAAAGAGGATGGAGGTCAGGCTGCCTTCTGAGAATTCGTAGGCGATCGAACAAACCCCCACTGCCTTCCGTTTTACTAGCTAACAAGCAGTCATTGAAAAAAAAAATTGACGACCTACGAGGAAGATTAAACTACCAACGGGACATTACAAACTGTAATATCTTGTGCTTCACAGAGTCGTGGCTGAACAACGACATTATCAACATACAGCTGGCTGGTTATACGCTGTATCGGCAGGATAGAACAGTGGCGTCTGGTAAGACAAGGGGGGGGTGGACAATGCATATTTGTAAACAACAGCTGGTGCAGAATATCTAAGGAAGTATCTCATGAAAAGCTGTAAACCACACTATCTACCTAGAGAGTTTATCTGTATTTTTCGTAGCTGTCTACATACCACCACAGACCAATGCTGGCACTAAGACTGCACTCAATGAGATGATTCCGCCATAAGCAAACAGGAAAACGCTCATCCAGAGGCGGCGCTCCTAGTGGACGGGGACTATAAATCCGTTTTACCAAATTTCTATCAGCATGTTAAATGTGCAACCAGAGGGAAAAGAACTCTAGACCACCTTTACTCCACACACCGAGATGTGTACAAAGCTCTCCCTCACCCTCCATTTGGCAAATCTGACCATCATTCTATCTTCCTGATTCCTGCTTACAAGCAAAAATTAAATTAGGAAGCAACAGTGACTCGGTCAATAACAAAGTGTTCAGATGAAGCTACAGGACTGTTTTTCTAGCACAGACTGGAATATGTTCCGGGATTCTTCAGATGGCATTGAGGAATACACCACATCAGTCACTGGCTTTATCAATAAGTGCATTGAGGACGTCGTCCCCACAGTGACTGTACGTACATACCCCAACCAGAAGCCATGGATTAAGGCAGCATCTGCACTGAGCTAAAGGCTAGAGCTGCCGCTTTCAAGGAGCGGAACTCTAACCCGGAAACTTATAAAAAATCCCGCTATGCCCTCAGACGAACCATCAAACATGCAAAGCATCAATACAGGACTAAGATCGAATCGTACTACACCGGCTCCGACGCTCGTCCAATGTGCCAGGGCTTGCAAACCATTACAGACTAGAAAGGGAAGCACAGCCGAGAGCTGCCCAGTGACACGAGCCTACCAGACGAGCTAAACTAATTCTATACTCGCTTCGAGGCAAATAACACTGAAACATGCATGAGAGCACCAGCTGTTCCCGGACAACTGTGTGATCACATTCTCTGCTACTGATGTGAGTAAGACCTTTAAACAGGTCAACATTCCCAAGACAGATTACCAGGACGTGTTTTACGAGCATGCGCTAACTAACTGGGAAGTGTCTTCACTGACTTTTTTAACCTCTCACATGTCTGTAATGTCTGAGTCTGTAATACCAACATGTTTTAAGCAGACCACCATAGTCCCTGTGCCCAAGAACACTAAGGTAACCTCCCTAAATGACTACCGACCCGTAGCACTCACGTCTGTAGCCATGAAGTGCTTTGAAAGGTTGGTCATGGCTCACATCAACACCATTATCCCAGAAACCCTAGACCCACTCCAATTTGCATACCGCCCTAATAGATCCACAGATGATGCAATCTCTATTGCACTCCACACTGCCCTTTCCCACCTGGACAAAAGGAACACCTATGTGAGAATGCTGTTAATTGACTACAGCTCAGCATTCAACACCATAGTGCCCTCAAAGCTCATCACTAAGCTAAGGACCCAGGGACTAAACACCTCCCTCTGCAACTGGATTCTGGACCTCCTGACGGGCCGTCCCCAGGTGGTAAGGGTAGGTAACAACACATCCACCACGCTGATCCTCAACACAGAGGCCCTTTAGGGGTGCGTACTCAGTCCCCTCCTGTACTCCCTATTCATTCATGACTGCACGACCAGGCACGACTCCAATACCATCATTAAGTTTGCCGATAACACTACAGTGGTAGGCCTGATCACCGACAACGACGAGACACCCTATAGGGAGGAGGTCAGAGACCTGGCCGTGTGGTGCCAGGACAACAACCTCTCCCTCAACGTGATCATGACAAAGGAGATGATTGTGGACTACAGAAAAGGAGGACCGACCACGTCCCCATTCTCATCGACGGGGCTGTAGTAGAGCAGGTTGAGCGCTTCAAGTTCCTTGGTGTCCACATCATCAGAGGAAGGCCCTAAAAGACTCCAGCCGCACTGTTTTCTCTGCTACCGCACGGCAAGTGGTACCGGAGTGCCAAGTTTAGGTCTAAGAGGCTTCTAAACAGCTTCTACCCCCAAGCCATAAGACTCCTGAACATCTAATCAAATGGCTACCCAGACTATTTGCATTGCCCCCCCCACCCCCCACGCTTTTACTTAGCTGCTACTCTGTTATTATCTATGCATAGTCACTTTAATAACTCTACCTACATGTACATATTACCTAATTTACCGTGACCAAACTGTTCCCCCGCACATTGACTCTGTACCTGTACAGCAGCAGCTACCAATATAGTCTCGCAATTGTTATTTTACTGATACTCTTTAATTACCTGTTCCTTTTATTTCTTATTCTTATTCATATTTTTTAAACTGCATTGTTGGTTAGGGGCTTGTAAGTAAGCATTTCACTGTATAGTCTATACCTGTTGTGTTCAGTGCATGTGACTAATACAATTTGATTTCCTGCTACTGTGTACACAGATACATTACTCCTCTAAGGCTGGAATATGGCTCTGCTATGACATTCATCTGCCAACTCGGAAATGTCTCGAACAGCAGTGGTCGCTAACATAATGCTGAACCACCCAAGTCGTATGCTATCCTGCATATGTGTGCCCTGTCCTGTGTGTGTGTGTGTATTTTTGTGTGCGTATTTGTGTGTGCGTATTTGTGTCCTGTCCCATGTTTATAGTGTGTCCACTCCTTTGGGAGGAACGCTCGAGTAATCGCCACCCCGACTGGGATGTTTTTGATTAGCGACAAAAATAATTTGTCGCCAAGGCTAAGCAATACTCACTGACGGCTGGCTTAACCCGTAGCCATCTGCTGTAGCCTTAACCCTAGCCTAGCCATCACATCTAGATTTGTATTAGCTGCTGTAGCTAGCTGCTAGCCTTAGTTTACCCTAGCCAGTGATACCTAGCCGGCGATGCTAACGATCATGACCAGATTAAACTGGCAGGGGATCCTCCTGCTGACCGTGTGGATTAGCACATAATGCACTAGGGACTTCGGCTGACAGCTGTTTACCAGCCATAACACTGTCTCAACAGACAGACCAGATGTGCTGTCAGGCTGGCTCAGTTGGGCACTAAAGGACACAGACAGTACTGAGTAGTACTAAATACTTACAGTACTGAGTAGTACTAAGAGCATTACTGTAACATACATTATACTAGCAGTGACATCGTCTTGCTGAACAACAGTTTTGGGGTGATCAGTAGATTTTGTCTGAGTCCCAAGTGGCACCTTGTTTCCTACATTATTTATTTGTTTATAGGGGACAATGCACATTAATCAACATCAATATTACAATAATCCAACATCCATGTAAATGTGCCGGGGTTAGCCAAAGCTCATTTGCACCTGTAGTCCCCAGGCAGGTAAGGGGCTTTACACAGCCACTATACAAATACTCACAAAAACAATTCAAAATACAAATACATTACATCCAATAATATATCATTCTGTTGGGTTCTGAAAGTAGGAAATATACTTATTCATGTCACTGAGGGAGAGAGGGTAATGTATAACATTTACGTTATGTCAGGATATGTTATTGTTAGCCATCAGGGATCCTCTGGGAGGAGAAGAGACACAGTCTGGTACCAGTCACCATGACAGCCATGAGTTGGGGAGGAGTGAGCACTTTGGGGCAGAGGTCAGGTCATATGAAGTGAGGAAAAACCGATATCACTAAAGGTTCTGTCTAGCAACAGCATTGGCTGTTCAGATGTGTCGGAGGAGACTCAGCATAGGAGAAAGGGTTAAATACTAGTGCTCGTGTGAATATGTTTGATCCTTTGGGAATAATAGACTTGGTTTAAGCTTTCACAGTGTCCGTCAAGTTCTTACTCTAATAATTAGAATCTAACAATTCTAACAATAACATTATCATCAAATGTCGTCTTGCATATGAGGAACCACAGATAACTCATGTGTACAGGTTTGGATAGATTTGAGCCATGTTTTCAATTTAAATTAAAAAATACAATAATCAGTGCAGCTTCTCAAGTCCATGGGCATTGCATTCCAGTATATTGTAGCTCTAACAGAGAAGGCAGATTGACCAATTTTACTGTGTGGAAAAGGGACAACAATCCCCTACAGTTACTGCCCTTGTTATCCTGGAGGTGCTTTCCTTGAGCATGATAGGGGTGGAGGGGCAAGATCTAGCAGGATCTTAAAGACAAGGCTTGCATCAACATATTGCTTAAAGCTGTCAGTTTGCTGACAGTCAACCCAAAAAAATTGTTAAAGGTGGTGGATTTGAATATATTTAAATCACCCATGAAGATGATCTCCTTCTTTTGATCGTGTTCTTTAAGCATGGCATTTAGATGGTCATAAAACGAGATATCAGATGTTGGTGGTCGATATAATCCAATAATAGTGAGAGATATATGAGGGGAGAGGAAGACATTCAACCCCATACATTCAAGGTCATTGGCATGTTTCCATATGATACGATTGCATTTAAAGTTAGATTTCATGTACATAAGCAATCCACCCCCTCTGCACTCATTAAAGTCAGAAATAGGAGAATATTTCTTCAGCCATGTCTCAGAGAAACAGAAAAGAAATCTAGATTAGAGTCATTCAATAAATGTTCTACCTGTTCACTCTTGGAACGAGGGTCCCAGAGTATTTTGGCCTGATTAACGGTTTGAAAAGTTTCATGGTACATTGTTTTCTAATACCTGGCTTAAGGGAAATTAGATTCTGTCTCGAACGTGGGTTTTGTTTGGGACATGTATCAAGAGTTGGCATTAAAATGTAATTATCTGCAGATTGCTAATTCTTTTGAAAAGCCATGTTAGCGACAGAGGTTATGCTCACATACATAGATCTCCTGAACCAGATAATATAGGCTACGCAATGCAAACATAATGCACTACTTGGGAATAGGGTACCATTTGGGATGTAGCCTGAAGACAGTTTGCAATGCATTTTTGCATGTCTGTAGGTCGACTTGACCTCAATTTTGCTCCACAAAGCACTAGAAGAGAGCAACATGAAGTCGTTTAACGAAAGTGCATGGAGTTTGCATAAAGACATCACTCCGGGATGTCTTTAAAAACCTTTGATATGCAATATGCTGCCAAGTTTTTTTAAAGAGGATTTGGAATATTATTTATAATATATCAATATTATTCATTAGTTCATACTATTAAATAATTCAATACAAATTGACTCCAGACAGCGTCTGACTGTAGACAGTATAATACTCCTTATAATGACATCTAGGCTGTTGCATTCACCACTTAGTTCAATGAGTTGAGATATCAATGTAAATTGACTGTAAATCGCCATGTGTTGATTTATCGCAAATTGTAAAAAGAGAACATTGCATTGATGACTACTATGCAGAAACAGTCACAAACTATTGATTTCCTGGGTCTCTTTTAGGCAAAATGTCAGACCGAACTGGGACAAAGTTGGGGCAAATCGAACCAATGTCAGAGTGACAGAATGCAGATACATACATACGCACACACACGCACACACACACACAAACAATAGGCATATTAATAGGCCTGGGGGTGTTTATTCGAACATGTACCAGCATTGTTTACCCAATGGACATGAATCTAATCCGATCACAGATGCCCCAGGATAGATAAGTAGATAAATGTAAACAAATGACCAACAGGTTGTAGGATGTGTTGCTGTGTGATATGCAGTAGTATCTAAAGTATGGCGGCGTGAAACCACAATGCATGCATGCAGCTCTAGATTTAGATTCAGATCTTTCCTCTGGCTAAATTTATGCAGTTTATCCACATTATGTTAATGTATGTAACTTAGAGTGGAACTTCTAGCACTTAGGTTAGTTATTGTCTATGCAAGTTATCCCAATTAACCAAAGCCTTTATTGCACCCAGTGATGCAAACAGAAATTGGAAATTGCATCATGTAATAGCAAATAAAAAAAAATCTATAATTTTTTCCACAGACAAGCTAATAACTATGCATCTTAAAAGGGAGCGGAGAGCCACTTTGATATCCAGTAAATGGCACCCTATTCTCTATATAGGGCACTGCATACTATATTCTAGTCTATATAATGCCCTATGGGTCCTGGTCAAAAGTAGTGCACTATGAAGGGAATGGGGCGCCATTTGGGATACAACCCTCATCTTATTCTCAGCTCAGAGACTCTTGATTGAGAATCGAAGACAGATTCAGAAGCAAAACCGTGAAGACGTTCCGCATTAAGTGATTTTGAATCACAGACAATCAAAAAGCAGCTTGCAGGCCAATCCAAATCACAACCTCTTCTGAAATAACATGTCAGCTATGACTCCTAATAATGTCTTCGCTGGAGTGAATCTGTCTCCATACATGGCGCATTCTACAGAAGTGGTGCAAATAGTAGTCCCACCCCAAAAAACTATTTAAAAAAAAACCAGTTAAGTCTCCAAATGTAGGACATTTATTTACATCATGATATGTTTTATTTCAATCCAAGGCAATAACAAACATATTATAAAATTAACATTGTACATACTGTATATAGTACATTGTACATAATATAGTACATTGTTTATGCACTTATTTCTATTGAGATATGTTTGAAAATAAAACATTTCATGAATTTTTAAAACACTATTATTTCAATAGAACATCTTAGATTTTTAACAAATCTTAAAAAAAAAAAAAATGCTGTCCCCTCCGTTGATGTCACTATCGAAACACACACATTGAAAGACTGTAGAATGAATGTGCCTTAAGCCACACCCATACAAATATCACCAGGTGATATTTCTCCAGCATGGCCACATGGTGAGTCGTCTGTTTGCAAACATTTTTGAGAAATTGAGTTAGCAAGTTGATAAATCTTCATGTATTTTAAAGTGTCACTACCAAACATCTAATATACGGCAGCGGTATCGCCATTCTAAAGTTGAATGCACCGTGCTATACCAACTGAGCTACAGAGGACTACCATGTGGGTATTGGACAAGTGCACACTTCAGGAAAAAGTGAGGCCAGCAGTGGGGCTCCAATGCTCCAAGAGCCCAAACATTTACATATATTTGGCAGAAACATAGGTGTCTTTAATGTGCTATACTGTAATGTACTGGGTTCTACTGTACTGTTTACTTGAGTTTCTTACAATTGAAGAAAGGGCCCATGGACACTTGATCGAGTGGTCTTGGTGTTGGGCCACTCAAGGCCACATAAATTCGGTCTTTAATAACCTTTTACTGCAATGGGTTAAATCAGGGTCGCACAGAGTGCTTCTTGGTAGTCTTAAGTCTTAAACAAAGTATAAAAAGTATACACCTCACACATGGTTATGGGCTTAAAAAAAAGAAGACACCTGTACCATGTCAGAGATGTATATGTATTACATTTTGAGTTTGCATACAAATATTACACTTTATATACATCACAGAAGACTGAAATTTAACAAAACCATTTGACCAGATTTTCAGTCATTTGACCTCAGGAAAGGGGGACCTTGTCATGTCCTCAACTCACTGGGTCTGGATCTTGGGACCAATCCTAACTTCACTTTGTCGGACAGACTCAATTTCAAAACTCAAAAGAACAGACAATGACAATTCTGTTTCCCCACTCTCGCCACCCTGTCTGCGTCGCATCAAACGACGAGCATCACATACACCGTAAATATTTCCCCTCAGCTGGTCAACTTTTATATTTACTGATACCCCAGTTATCACTCCTTTCATTTGTGCCCTTTTCTTGAGAACGAAACAATTAACTTTTCTTCCCCCTATTCGTTTTACTCCAAGCGCATTCCACCTCTGACCAACAGAAACACAAACAATTATCACTAGACCACTTCTTGTTACCTTCACCGATTCCACATTACCCAACACTTTTTTTACCCACTGTGAAACAGCAAATGGATCAGTCAAAAGGCAAGGGTCAACTTTTTCTAAAACAATTTGGGGAAAGGTGAAAAAAATATACTTCTAACATTCAAAAGTAAACTAAAAACGAAAACTGTACTCCTTCAGTCATATTCAAATGTCTATTTAGATCCCTAAACAGGCTCAGGAACCTGGGAGGGGGAACCTCTTTATTCAGTATTCCCTGTAACAAGTTCTGTTTAGGGATCCAGGTGGCCGTTTTAATAATTGTTTATGTCTTGGGGTGGAAGCTGTTAAGGAGCCTTTTGAACCTAGACTTAGTGCTCTGGTGCCGCTTGCCGTGCAGTAGCAGGGAGAACAGTCTATGACTTGGGTGACTGGCAATTTTTTTGTCCTTTTTCTGACACAGCCGAGTATGTATGTCCTGGATGGCAGGAAGCTTGACCCCAGTGATGTACTGGGCCGTACGCACTACCCTCTGTAGCGTCTTACGGTCGGATTCCGAGCAGTTGCCATACCAGGCGGTGATGCAACCAGTCAGGATTATCTCGATAGTGCAGCTGTAGAACTTTTTGAGGATCTGGGACCAGGCCAAATCTTTTCAGTCTCCTGAGGGGGAAAAGGTGTTGTCGTGCCCTCTTCACAACCGTCTTGTTGTGTTTGGACCATGAGTTTGTTGGTGATGTGGACACCAAAGAACTTAACTCTCGACCCGCTCCACTACAGCCCTGTCAATGTGAATGGGGGGCGCTTTCAGCCATCCTTTTCCTGTAGTCCACGATCAGCTCCTTTGTCTTGCTCATGTTGAGGGAGAGGTGGTTGTCTTGGCATCACACTCCAAGGCTTGAGAACCTGTTGTGCTTGAGAACCTGTCGAGCCAGCCGAGGCAAGGAAGCCTGACGAGCCAGCTGAGGCATCCAGTCACCAGTAAAAATATCATGAATCCCTGTTGTTTCCCCTTGGTGAGTTGTTATTCTGTAACGTATACGCTGGGAGTCGGGAAGCAAGTACAGGGAGTGAATTTATTAATAAATTAAACAAAGCAAGAAACACAAGTAGTGTACAGAACACAGGAACAGAATCAGAGTCAACAACTGAGGAAATAACCAAGGGGAGTGACATATATAGGGGATGTAATCAGGAAGGTGATGGAGTCCAGGTGAGTGTCATGAGGCACAGGTGCGTGTAACGATGGTGGCAGGTGAGCATAAATGAGACAACTGGCGGTAGAGCACCGGAGAGGGGGAGTGGGAGTAAACGTGACAAAAACTGATTTAAGTTTGCCTACATTAAAGTCCCCGGCCGCTAGGAGTGCCGCATCTGGTTGAGCATTTTCTTGTTTGCTTATGGCCGGATACAGCTCGTTGCGGTCTTAGTGCCACCATCGGTTTGTGGTGGTAAATAGATGGCTAAGGAAAATCTAAATGAAAACTCTCTTTGTAGATAGTGTGATCTACAGCTTATCATGAGGTACTCTACCTGAGGCGAGCAATATCTCAAGACTTCCTTAATATTAGACATCTGGACATTGATCTTGTACTGCTATATAGCTCCATTCTTGTGTATTTTATTTAATTCCTCGTGTTACAATTTAATTTTTAAACACTGCATCGTTGGTAAGCGCTCGTAAGCAAGCATTTTATGATAGTCTACACCAGTTATATTCGGCGCATATGATTTGGATATAGGCCTTCGTCCTCTATTGAATTACACAGATTTAAGTGTTACTCACTGCTTGCCACTGTGGGTGGAACAGAGGTACTGCAAGGCCATTACATGAAAGCCAGAGAACAGTCAGAGGTTTTTCGGGTACTTGCCCTTACTTTTAGTACCAGAATGCAGTAGCGTAATATGGCCAGCGGAATTTGTACTAAACCCCAATGTTTCCGCTCCCATTTACAGTACCAGTCAAAAGTTTGGACACAACTACTCATTCAAGGTTTTTAAAATGTATTTGTACTATTTTCTACATTGTTTAATAATAGTGAAGACATCAAACTATGAAATAACATGAAATATTTTAGTAACCAAAAAAGTGTTAAACAAATCTTAGAAATGTCCTTGTTTTTGAAAGAAAAGCTCATTTTTCATCCATTAAAATAACATCACATTGATCAGAAATACAATGTAGACACTGTTAATGTTGTAAATGACTATTGTAGCTGGAAACAGCAGATTTGTTATGGAATATCTACATAGGCGTACAGAGGCCCATTATCAGCAACCATCACTCCTGTGTTCCAATGGCACGTTGTGTTAGCTAATCCATGTTTATCATTTTAAAAGGCTAATTGATCATTAGAAAACCCTTTTGCAATTACGTTAGCACAGCTGAAAACTGTTGTTCTGATTAAAGAAGCAATACAACTGGCCTTAGACATGTTGAGTATCTGGAGCATCAGTATTTGTGGGTTCAATCACAGGCTCAAAATGGCCAGAAACAAAGACCTTTCTTCTGAAACTTGTCAGTCTAAACTTGTTGTGAGAAAAGAACGCTATTATATAACAGAGCAAACTAGCTTTAGCCAGAATGGAAAGAGGAGTGGGAGGCCCCGGTGCACAACTGAGCAAGGGGACAAGTACATTAGTGTCTAGTTTGAGAAACAGATGCCTCACAAGTCCTCAACTGGCAGCTTCATTAAATAGTACCCGCAAAAAAACAGACTCAACGTCAACACCGAAGCGACTCAGGGATGCTGGCCTTCTAGGCAGAGTTCCTCTGTCCAGTGTCTGTGTTCTTTTGCCCATCTTAATCTTTTATTTTTATTGGCCAGTCTGATGGCTTTTTTTCTTTGCAACTCTGCCTATTAGGCCAGCATCCCAGAGTTGCCTCTTCACTGTTGACGTAGGGTCCGGTAATGCAACGACAAAGCAATGATTTTGCTTTGAAGTTCAACGTGGATCATTCTCCTAATTGCCTGTGGGAGAATCCAGCTCAATCACTGTATCACCATCTATGTGCCACCTGACATGCCATACTATAGTTTGTAGGAAGAAAAAGAGAGTGATATGCACATCTTAAATTTAAGAATACCGGTGCTGGACTAAGAAATAATACTGAGATAAAGGAATGAGAGGCCTGCACAACGAATATTGCTTCTCCCCAGCGCTTTATTTCTGCACCCAAGTATACAAAAGTCTTCATCTTTTTGTACAAATGTGTTTTTCCATGTGGTTCTTTCGTTTTGTTTTCCAGGCCCGGCTATTCCTGTTGGAGTGGACGTACAAGTGGAAAGCTTGGACAGCATCTCAGAAGTAGACATGGTGGGTTAAGGCTAATCAATTTTTGTACTACCAAGTTATGACAAAAATTTCCAACTGCGCATTGTGGAAATAAAGTTATAGTAAATTACCCACATCATTAACACTTATGCCATTTCTTCCTGAATCCAAATGGACACGTATTGTTTGTATTTTTCGTCCTGGTAAATCCCTTATGTAACAGACTAACATTTGGATTGTCTTTATTTACCATTGCAGATGGTCATCATAATGATGGGTACTCCCAACTGTTGCTAGTCATTACATGAGGGAGAGGGGTGAAATAGTGAGTGAGAGAGGGATGATCTCTACTTTAGGGGTTTTGTGAGGAGTTGGAGTACACGGAGGGAGATGAGGAGTAGGAAGGGGTAAAAGCTGAGGAGGAGATTTGAGTCTTTTTGTAGTGGAGCTCAACCCCAGAGGCATGAGAGGTTGCAGAGAAATCAAAGAGACTGCTTTGACCATTGACTTTCAGGCTACACTTAATTTCACCCTCAACAGGATTTCAACCCAAAGTGCTGTAAGCACTGACAGCTGGGTTGATTTCTATGTACATGTATAAACTGTAGCACTTTTCTCAAAGTCAAAGCTCCACATAGATTTGTGTAACTTACTCATTGGGATAATTACGATTGGGTATAGTTTTGCACAATCACTGGGCACTTTCATTTTGGATCATGAAGTTTCTACATTTTAGGCCATTCTATTGGTTCACTCACCCTGGGTACTGGGCAATGCATAACTTTCCCCTTCTCTGTTCCAATAGGACTTCACCATGACTCTGTACCTGAGACACTATTGGAAGGATGAGCGTCTGACCTTCACCAGCTCCACCAATAAGAGCATGACATTTGACGGGCGTCTGGTGAAGAAGATCTGGGTGCCAGATGTGTTCTTTGTCCACTCCAAGAGATCCTTCATCCACGACACCACCACAGACAACATCATGCTCAGGGTCTTTCCCGACGGACACGTCCTCTACAGCCTGAGGTGGGTCTGGGATGCTTTGGGGACTAGGGTTGAAAAATTCCGGTCACTTTTCCAAAATACCCATGATTTCTGGAATGAGATGGAAATAAGCAGGAAATCCAGAATCCTGGAATTTTTGGAAACCTGGGCATTTTTGTAAAGTTACCGGAATTTCGCAACCTTATGGTATGGATGGAATGGGATGGAGCAAAAGCCTTCACACACTGGGGCCTTCCCTTGCCACGATTCGCCTCCCCTGCTACAAAGTGATCGACTCCTAAAATTCTCAATACTGGGATTATGTATTTAACTGTTGACATGTAAGAACGAAATGTAATCAGTTTAGAATGTTAATAGTATCCTACATTTTAATATTAAAAATAACATGGTTCTGTGCAGGATGTATGATGACATCTAGACAAGAAGATTCATTTGAATTTTGCTTCTGTTTGTTAAGATCTGAAATGTGCTTCTGGCTGATATTTTAAAAAATCTGTTTTTGAAAACCAGGCCAAAATGTGAAGGTACTACTAAGTTGTTGGTTATGTCAGATTGTTCTATTTTCTTCCAAAAGTCATTCATTGGATGCACAAATTGTGTTCTAATGGGTTGAGAACATGTTTATTGTTATTCATGAGTGGCCCTGTTTTTTCAGACCATCTACGAAACTCAGCAAAAAAAGAAACGTCCTGTCTTTCAAAGATCATTGTAAAAATCCAAATAACTTCACAGATCTTCATTGTAAAGGGGTTAAACGCTGTTTCCCATGCTTGTTCAATGAACCATGAACAATTAATGAATATGCACCTGTTGAACGGTTGTTAAGACACTAACATTTTACAGACGGTAGGCAATTAATAAGGTCACAGTTATGAAAACTTAGGACACTAAAAATGTCTTTCTACTGACTCTGAAAAACACAAAAAGAAAGATGCCCAGGGTCTCTGCTCATCCGTGTGAACGTGCCTTAGGCATGCTGCAAGGAGGCATGAGGACTGCAGATGTGGCCAGGGCAATAAATTGCAATGTCCGTACTGTGAGACGCCTAAGACAGTGCTACAGGGAGACAGGACGGACAGCTGACCATCCTCGCAGTGGCAGACCACGTGTAACAACACCTGCACAGGATCGGTACATCTGAACATCACACCTGCGGTACAGGAAACGCACAATCCCTCCATCAGTGCTTACAAAAGGCAAAAAGAGAAAGTACCATACAACTTTGAAAATCTTGTGGTAGCATACAATAACTTTTTTGAGTGCGGACCCTCTACAAGAATCTTATGTGTTGCAAACAGGCTCATAGGGGAATCTTAGGTTACTTGATGTCACATCATGGATCTGTGTTGTCCTTTACTGTACAGGGTGACAGTGACCGCAGCCTGTAACATGGACTTCAGTCGCTTTCCTCTGGACACCCAGACCTGCTCACTGGAGCTGGAGAGCTGTGAGTAACTGTCATCAACTACTATTAAGGCTGATACTGTCAGAACTTCTCACACTTTTAATAAGGGGATGAATCCTAACACACACACACACACACACACACACACACACACACACACACACACACACACACACACACACACACACACACACACACACACACACACACACACACACACACACACACACACACACACACACACACACACACACAAACAAATCTCCATTTGACATCAAAAGATGATGTATTCAAATGCCTACGATATCTCTAGTTAGGATTTTTCCCACTGGGCACAACATTTAGTATTTTTTACTAAAGTAAATACACAAACAGAACAATATTATGGAGAATATATCTAATGTTTGTGCTCCCCAGATGCATATACAGATGAGGACCTGATGCTGTACTGGAAGAGTGGCGATGAGTCCTTGAGTACGGACGACCGTATCTCCCTTTCTCAGTTCCTCATCCAGAAGTTCCACACCACCTCTCACCTGGCGTTCTACAGCAGCACAGGTACACTAAACCACATTACAGTGCAGTACAGTACAGTTAAGACAGCAGATCAATGTTACGGACAAATAGGGTAATTTTGGTTGAGCTAAAGGTATTGACTAAGATTAGGGTTCACGATCAGTGGTCAATTAGGTATTGGCACAGGGATCAACCACACTACATGATTTGAGTTAAAAACTCCAATACACAGTCATTTAAGTCATCATCACAATAACCACACGGAGGGAATCATAAGCATTGACATTCCCATGATGATATTATTGACCCATACTTTCCTTTGGTTTTGTGTCCTCAGGCTGGTACAATCGTCTGTACATCAACTTTACCCTGCGGAGACACATCTTCTTCTTCCTGCTTCAGACCTACTTCCCTGCCACCCTCATGGTCATGCTGTCCTGGGTGTCCTTCTGGATCGACCGCAGGGCCGTCCCAGCCCGCGTCTCGCTGGGTAAAATTATGGTGGTGCTACCAATAGCTCAGAAGTCTTACAGTTTGTCGTCTCTAGCGCTGCTTATTCCCCTCATTGTCAAATTTCCGGCATTTGGTGGTATTGTGTAAGTATCACAATGGTTTTCAGCGTCGAGCCTTGAACAATAAAGCCCTCTTTGTCAGACCTAATGAAGATATATTGGTGTTGTACGATTACAAGAAAGAATACATATTCAAAAATACTCAGATACTTATAGAAATGTCTGAATTCTATTCTGGTAGCCCCCATTCCATATATAGTTGAAGTCAGAAGTTTACATGCACTTTAGCCAAATACATTTAAACTCAGTTTTTCACAATCCCTGACATTTAATCCTAGTAAAAATTCTCTGTTTTAGGTCAGTTAGGATCACCACTTTATTTTAAGATTGTGAAATGTCAGAATAATAGAGAATTATTCATTTCAGCTCTTATTTCTTTCATCATATTCCCAGTGCGTCAGAAGTTTACATACCAAATACTAATTGAGTGTAACATTGCATTTAAATTGTTTCACTTGGGTCAAACGTTTCAGGTAGCCTTCCACAAGCTTCCCCAAATAATTGAATTTTGGCACATTCCTCCTGACAGAGCTGGTGTAACTGAGTCAGGTTTGTAAAGGCCTCCTTGCTCACACACTCTTTTTCAGTTCTGCCTACACCTTTTCTATAGGATTGAGGTCAGGGCTTTGTGATACCACTCCAATACCTTGACTTTGTTGTCCTTGAGCCATTTTGCCACAACTTTGGAAGTATGCTTGGGGTCATTGTCCATTTGGAAGACCCATTTGCGACCAAGCTTTAACTTCCTGACTGATGTCTTGAGATGTTGCTTCAATATATCCACATAATTTTCCTACCTCATGATGCCGTCTATTTTGTGAAGTGCACCGGTCCCTCCTGCAGCAAAGCACCCCCACAACATGATGCTGCCACTCCCATGCTTCATGGTTGGGATGGTGTTTTTCGGCTTGCAAGCCTTCCCCTTTTTCCTCCAAACATAACGATAGTCATTATGGCCAAACAGTTCTATTTTTGTTTCATCAGACCAGAGGACATTTCTCCAAAATATACCATCTTTGTCCCAATGTGCAGTTGCAAACAGTAGTCTGGCTTTTTTATGGAGGTTTTGGAGCATTGTTATGTCAATATAGGACTCATTTTACTGTGGATATTGATACTTTTGTACCTGTTTCCTCCAGCATCTTCAAGGTCCTTTGCTGTTCTCTGTTTTATTTTCACATTTCACACCAAAGTACGTTCATCTCTAGGAGACAGGCCGCTTCTCCTTCCTGAGCGGTATGACGGCTGTGTGGTCCCATGGTGTTTATACTTGCGTACTATCGTTTGTACAGATGGACATGGTACCTTCAGGCATTTGTAAATTGCTCCCAAGGATGAAACAGACTTGTGAAGGTCTACAATGAGTTTTTCTGAGGTCTTGGCTGATTTCTTTCGATTTTCCCATGTTGTCAAGCAAATAGGCATTGAGTTTGAAGGTAGGCCTTGAAATACATCCACAGGTACATCTCCAATTGACTCAAATGATGTCAATTAGCCTATCAGAAGCTTCTAAAGCCATGACATAATTGTCTGGAATTTTCCAAGCTGTTTAAAGGCACAGGCAACTTAGTGTATGTAAACTCCTGACCCACTGGAATTGTGATACCGTCAAGTAATCTGTCTGTCATGCACAAGTCCTAACCGACTTGCAAAAACTATAGTTCGTTAACAAGAAATTTGTTGAGTGGTTGAAAAATGAGTTTATGACTCCAACCTAATTGTACAGTGGGGCAAAAAAGTATTTAGTCAGCCACCAATTGTGCAAGTTCTCCCACTTAAAAAGATGAGAGGCCTGTAATTTATCACACTTCAACTGTGACAGACAAAATGAGAAAAAAAATCCAGAAAATCACATTTTTAGGATTTTTTATGAATGTATTTGCAAATTATGGTGGAAAATAAGTATTTGGTCAATAACAAAAGTTTCTCAATACCCTTTGTTGGCAATGACAGAGGTCAAATGTTTTCTGTAGGTCTTCACAAGGTTTTCACACACTGTTTCTGGTATTTTGGCCCATTCCTCCATGCAGATCTCCTCTAGAGCAGTGATGTTTTGGGGCTGTTGCAGGGCAACATGGACTTTCAACTCCCTCCAAAGATTTTCTATGGGGTTGAGATCTGGAAACTGGCTAGGCCACTCCAGGACCTTGAAATGCTTCTTACGAAGCCACTCCTTCGTGGCCCGGGTGGTGTGTTTGGGATCATTGTCATGCTGAAAGACCCAGCCACGTTTCATCTTCAATGCCCTTGCTGATGGAAGGAGGTTTTCACTCAAAATCTCACGATACATGGCCCCATTCATTCTTTCCTTTACACAGATCAGTCGTCCTGGTCCCTTTGCAGAACAACAGCCCCAAAGCATGATGTTTCCACCCCCATGCTTCACAGTATGTATGGTGTTCTTTGGATGCAACTCAGCATTCTTTGTCCTCCAAACACGACGAGTTGGTTTATTACCAAAAAGTTCTATTTAGGTTTCATCTGACCATATGACATTCTGCCAATCTTCTTCTGGATCATCCAAATGCTCTCTAGCAAACTTCAGACGGGCCTGGACATGTACTGGCTTAAGCAGGGGGACACGTCTGGCACTGCAGGATTTGAGTCCCTGGCGGCGTAGTGTGTTACTGATGGTAGGCTCTGTTACTTTGGTCCCAGCTCTCTGCAGGTCATTCACTAGGTCCCCCCGTGTGGTTCTGGGATTTTTGCTCACCGTTCTTGTGATCATTTTGACCCCACGGGGTGAGATCTTGAATGGAGCCCCAGATCAAGGGAGATTATCAGTGGTCTTATATGTCTTCCATTTCCTAATAATTGCTCCCATAGTTGATTTCTTCAAACCAAGCTGCTTACCTATTGCAGATTCAGTCTTCCCAGCCTGGTGCAGGTCTACAATTTTGTTTCTGGTGTCCTTTGACAGCTCTTTCGTCTTGGCCATAGTGGAGTTTGGAGTGTGACTGTTTGAGGTTGTGGACAGGTGTCTTTTATACTGATAACAAGTTCGAACAGGTGCCATTAATACAGGTAACGAGTGGAGGACAGAGGAGCCTCTTAAAGAAGAAGTTACAGGTCTGTGAGAGCCACAAATCTTGCTTGTTTGTAGGTGACCAAATACTTATTTTCCACCATAATTTGCAAATAAATTCATTCAAAATCCTACAATGTGGATTTTTCTCTC
This sequence comes from Oncorhynchus keta, assembly GCF_023373465.1. Classification (NCBI taxonomy): domain Eukaryota; kingdom Metazoa; phylum Chordata; class Actinopteri; order Salmoniformes; family Salmonidae; genus Oncorhynchus; species Oncorhynchus keta. The sequence continues at coordinate 35,593,544 of NC_068449.1, read as the reverse complement.
TCATTTTGTCTGTCATAGTTGAAGTGTACCTATGATGAACATTACAGTCCTCTCTCATCAGCTCGGGAGTTTTATTCCTCTGCTGGTAGCGTGACTACAGCTCAAGCTCATTACCAGAACGCACAATGCGCAAAAATATTCCTACAAATATTTTACCTCCACACATTAACAAGTAAAATAGCTCAAATGAAAGATAAACAAGTTGTTTATCTAGCCAGCAAGTCAGATTTCTAAAATGTTTTACGGCGAAAACATAGCACATATTTATGTCAAACCACCACCGCAGACATAGCTCATTAGCATAGCCAAGTAGGAAAAAATATGCAATCAACAAACGCAGGATTAAAAGAAAAATCATTTCACTAACCTTTTGAAATCTTCATCAGATGACAGTAATATAACATGTTACACAGTGCATTCATTTTTTTCAATAATATGCTATATATATCCATAAATCTCTGTTTACAATGATGCATCGTTCAAAAAATGCTACCCAAATGTCCTGAGAAATTACGATAGCCCCGGCAGATAACGTCAGCTAACAAGGAATACACATCATAAACTTTGACTAAATATGCATGTTTTACATATGTATAGCAAGATACACTTCTTCTAAATGCAATTGCATTGTTACATTTAATTTTAACGTTACATTTTGCGTTCACTAGACTATAATATGGAGTCGGCGCTCCCACAGTAGCATAATGACTCCTCTATCTTGGAGTCGACAGAAACCCAAAATGAATACATTAAATATTCCCTCACCTTTGTTATTCTTCCATCAAACGACCTGTAAGGGATTATACTCACCAAATGAGCGTTCAGTTTTCAAGTCTGCGTCTTTCGGTTCTCAAAATAGCCTGATTTTGGTAAAAATGTAGTCAAAATTGAAGTGGTTGCGCACCAAAACTTCAAAAGAATATATAATATGTCGAGTAATCTTGTCAAACTAACTTCATAATCAAGCTTTAACATGTTATAAAGGTGTACAGCAATTTTGAGAACAAACAGAAACACAAGCACTGTTCAATCGATCTTGGAAAAGAGAGAGGACTTGACCATTGCGCACAGGTTTTTTTGAGTGACTGAGAGCTTACAGCGTGCTCAAACTCTCGCGAGCGGGCGATTCTCACAATGAGAAGTCCCATTGAAAGCTGAGATCATGCTGAACACGTGGAGACTCTTCCGGGTGCTGTGACTGTTTCGGAAGGGTGTTTGCGATGAGGTCAAAGGTGACCCAACTTTTCAGATGAGAAGAGATATTTTGGGAAAATGCAGATTTTGAGAGTTCTGCTATACATAGAGACATAATTTAAACGGTTTTAAAAGCTTTAGAGTGTTTTCTATTCGATAATATTTTTATTTGCATATATTAGCAACTTTTGACAAAAATGTATCATGTTTTATATGGGTACCCAAATCCTCCAGAAGGGGCAGTAAACCGTGGTATCCTGAACAGGTTAAGTGGGAGAACATGCACAATTGGTAGCTGACTAAATACTTTTTTGCCCCAATGTATGTACACTTCCGACACTAACTGTATATATTTTTAATCCAACAGACGTGAGCTTTTGCTATTTCCTTCTTTTTTCCACTGCAGGTATCACCACAGTACTCACCATGTCCACCATCATTACTGGCGTGAACGCCTCCATGCCCAGAGTGTCCTACATCAAGGCTGTGGACATCTACCTGTGGGTCAGCTTTGTGTTTGTCTTCCTATCTGTGCTGGAGTACGCTGCCGTCAACTACCTGTCCACCGTGCAGGACCGCAGGGAACGTAAGATGCGAGACGAGATAAGAGAAAGGGCCAGGTCACAGGTAATGAGATGCTACCATAGTACTGTGCATATGAGACAATTTTCAAAGAGTAACTGAATATCTCTTGTGAATACAGTTTGCTCTTAATTTCATGCAACTCGGACTGCGAGACACTGCTGACACATTACTTCCTCTTCTTTCTTAGGGCCTAACTTAATACATGCTAACACATGAATGTTTGGTCAAATGTCTCATTGACATGCATAATTTAAAAAATGACAGGCATGCATCTCAAGTTAGTTTAGATCCATTTTTCCTGCCATAACCTCGGTCTTCCGCTTACCTTCTCTCCTTTCCTGCAGTCGCTGCCCTGCACCTGTGGCATGTCCCAGACCAGGACCATGATATTAGACGGGAACTACAGCGAGGCGGACACCAACAGCCTGGCAGGCTACACCTCGGGAACTATGGTGTCCGAGGACGATGTGGAGATGCCACATGAGGTGATGAACGAGAAGCAGACTCCTGGGGAGCACATGGTGGTCCACCTGTCTGTCAGTAGCGAGTCCACAACCACCAAGAAGAAAGGTATCCGTGCCCTCAAAATTATCCAGAATACACATGCCATCGACAAGTACTCCAGGATGTTATTCCCTGGCTCCTATATCCTATTCAACTTCATCTACTGGTGTTCATACTGTATAGGAGCGTAGGGTCTACTGTATTGGTGCAGTATGGGCCCTGGTCAAAAGTAATGCACTATGTATTGAATAGGGTGCCATTTTGGAACACAGACTATGTTTATCATACGACATGGACAAGAAAAAGGCTAAGAGAGACTGCTATTGGGGTTTACATGGACATTTTGATACTAATGGCCCATATTTGGATGGACTGCTAACTGGTTTGACTTGGGTACTGGCCCATATGAGACTGATCTATATGGGTTTATGTTTATTATGTATATTAAGGTAAGTGTGACTCACTCACGAATGACGAGGGAGATTGCGAAAGTCTGAGAGACGGAGACTATGTGGATATTTGGCACTGATGGACAAAGAGAAAAGCCCCAGAGAGAGAGACCGAGACATTCTTCATCATCCCACTGTAGTTTGTGAATTTCTGTCAATCGATTCCACAGGTTGAGTCATAGTTCTGCAAGTACATATCAGCTGTTGTTTAAAAACTCTTTTGTCCAAATAACTATCATTTCAAGTCTTTTGTACTCTGGGCTTGGCATTTGACAACAGAGGTGTGTCTACAATGTTGTTAGCTTTTCATTCAGGTCTATTTGGCATTCAGGTCTAAGTACCAGTTCAGTCTGTTGAAACAGCTCAGTGTTTAACAGAGTTGAGTTTCATGGGTGCGTACAAAATGGCACCCTATACTCTTTATAATGGACTACTCTGGGCAAAAGTAGTGCACTATATAGGAAATAGGGTGCCATTTGGGATGGACATGATGCTTTGGATTAGAGAATCTGCTACATACATATGTGAAATGTTATGATGCAATATACTACAGTGTGTGTATATATATAATGGTGTGTGGTTCAAGTGAGGTCTTAGTGGTGCTAAAACAGCTGTGAAGTCATTAAAGCACAACAGTAACAATAATGTAGAGCATTTCAAGCTGTGAACAACAGTTACTGGGACATTTGTAGCTTACTGTGTAAAGGAACTGAGGAATTGTGTATAGATATGTATTTTTCTTTCTCTGATACCTCTTATATGGTCATTATTATATGGTTATATGCCATGGTAAAAAAAAGAATTTAGGCCAACAATGTAAATATATAAATCTAAAAACAAATACCTTGTATCGTGCCACTGTAGCACTTAATAAAGATTTGTGTAATGAATTACATGTTTAAAAACATCTAAGGTGTCCCATGCCATCGTACCTTAACAAGCTACAGCCACAAAAGGCAGCACATGGCTTTGCTTGAGATATTGACCTCAAATGTACAGTATAGAAGATTTTTGCCTAAAACTAAATATACTTTTATTTTGAGCACTAGAGGCTTTAATAGTCCGGTGAGAAGCTGCAACCCTAAAATTAGATGAACGATTCTATTCTCATTCTAATTACGTGGCTGGAACAGCTTTTAGTAAACACTTTTTTTGTTGTCAATGTGTGAGCAGAAATTGGCTTTAAGTAAATGCAGCTGTAGGCTTTCTTCACTAGACAAGTTCGCATTAGTTTTGTGAAACCATAATACTACTTTAGCCATTCCATTTTGAATAGGGAGTCACTACAGGAAACTATTTTCCTGTATCACCATGTAGATATTTTTCATTATGAAAATAAAATGTATTGTATAATTTGGTGGTATTAAAATATTATTGGTGAAATGTGTTTTATATGTTGCTGTTTCTGTTCTGTTTGTTGCAAGTATTACAACTGTTCAGACTATTAAACTTCCCCCCTCCCCTGGCTCCTGCATCCTATTTAATTTACTGGTGTTCCTACTGTATAGGAGCAGTATGGCTATGGGAGCCTGGTGGATTGTGTGCCAATTGGGACGCAGACTATGTTGTTCATACTAGTGTGTTTAACACACAGCCAAGGACAAGAGGGACTGAAATCGGTGTCCCCTTCTCTCTCTCTCTCTCTCTCTCTCTCTCTCTCTCTCTCTCTCTCTCTCTCTCTCTCTCTCTCTCTCTCTCTCTCTCTCTCTCTCTCTCTCTCACACACACTTTCTCTCTCTCACACACACACTTTCTCTCTCTCACACACACACTTTCTCTCTCTCACACACACACTTGCTCTCTCTCACACACACACACACTTTCTCTCTCTCTCTCACACACACTTGCTCTCTCTCACACACACACACTTGCTCTCTCACACACACACACACACACACACACACACACACACACACACACACACACACACACACACACACACTTGCTCTGTCAATCAGGCTGAGTCCAGAAGAACACGGTATCTGTCTAGCTCTTCAGCGCGCGCCTTTCCGTTTGAATTGTTGACGTAATACGCTCACGCCCCACGATTATCAATTGCTCTGCGGATTTGCTGCTCTCGTCTGGCTAAATCCGCTAAGGTTAGGCTATGCAGCTATCGCAGAGGCCTCTCCTACACTTCCTGCGTTATGCTAGAAGTTTACAGTGCATATTAGGTCATTTGTGGACAGGAACGCTAGCTGTTACTTTCACCAAATGCACAGGAATCGGTAAGTCATTTCATGTCGTCTATTTCGGTTATCGCCCGGCTGTTCATGTTATGGTTATTTGTACCTTAAATAGCATGATGACAAACGTATTATGGACTCCATCGTCACAATGTCACGTTGTCAGACTTCAGTAGTATCATATTATGGATAGACATTTCCCTTTTGTAGACCTATATCCCAATATATTTGAAGTCGAAGTCTCTATTATTAATATAGGGTTGAAAACGTCCCGAAATAACTTGCCGTTTCAGTCGTAGGGCTATTTCCATAAAATAGATTTGGATACAGGCAAATGATCAAGTCTTGGGGCAAAGATTGCAGATCCGAATCGTTTCAGTCAATATACAATTATGAAGCCACTGGGGAGCGATGCAATGTAACGTTAGTGAGGGCGTGAAAGATATCATCAATCATGTTGCAAGTCCGTTTACTAAGCGTGAGCTGTCAAAAAAAACAGATGGCGGGGCGGGGAGTAATTTACCCGTAAACTCTGAAAGTCAATTTTAAGTTTTGTCTATTCGACTATTATTGGCTTTGAAACGTAGGTGAAGTTGACTTTCTCCATTAATATAGCGCTTACATTTTTACTATATTATGTGTTCTTTCCATTTGTCTGTTACTCTATATTGTGGCTCGTTAGAGAACATACAAGAGGCACAGTTTAGTATAACTTCCCTAAAAGGGGGATACGTGGGGAGTTTTGATCTGTCGGGGAAAATTAGTCACTCAGAAAAACGAGTTTGGCTTCATTTTCTGACCTGTGGAGAAAAAAAGAGCTGTGGTGCCCATGTGCCTTCAGACCACCCCTTCTTCCCTTCCTAACATTGCGTTATCATGACTAGGCCTACAATTCACACTATTCTAGTCAAGGATTTCAATCCCCTTGAGAGAGGAGCCTAGTAGAAACAGATTTGAGCCTAGTAGAAACAAAGATTGCTGTGTCTTTTTAAAAGCACTTTTTTTTTAATAGACATCACAAGGACAAGGTCTGCAGCGAGACTGAGTTAAGCCATCGTGACAAATACACCTTATTACATTACAAGTATCATTGATATGTTAACACACACTCAGCAAGTATGCAAATACATACATATGCTATATTGTCTGGTGAGTGCAATAACGTAACATCCTCATTCCTTCAAACCAGGAGTCAACAGTGCACCACTGACTGAAGTATGAGGATTACATCAGTTCAACGATTTATTTTGTGGTGGTGTCTCCTTGAAACAGATATGTTGTGGTAGATCCTCCCTAGTAAGGTATTGCCAATCTTCTCTAAAGAAACCGACAAACCAAGAAGTAGGCCTAGACCTATTGTTGTTGTGTAGTTTTACTCACAGAAAAACAACATGAAGCAGTATAATTTCTCTTCTGTGTTGTGGCCATGTTGAGAGTATAGATTATTTGATGAATCGTGGGTAAATTGTGACTGACTGACCTACAAATAATGATATAATAATATTTATGATGCAAGGTGATTTGTTGATCAGTCAATCTCCAGTCTCCTATTTCGGCTACCATGCCAAACAAGCCCATCTCCAGTCCATCACCTGACTAACCTTTGGTTACCAATGCACTATATACAGACTAAACCTCTCTCTCCACTCTGTGTTTCACCTCAGTCTGGCTCCCACATGACTGAGCAGGAGCAGCAGGAGTTTATTGATAGCCTGGAGGCAGTTCAGTCCTGGATACATGTCGTTCAGGAGAGGCTCCGGGTCAATGACAACACCCAGGGCCCCCGAGCAGCCCTGCAGGCCAGGCTCAGAGAGACAGAGGTGAAACCTAACCACTGACACAGAACTCTAACCGGGGATGGGAATAAATTACAGTTACAAAACATAACTACAAAATACCTGAAAGACCAATGTATCAAAATATAAGATACTTTTGTATTTAATTCAAATGCATGTATTTTAAAATACAAAATAGATTTGCAAGTAGCTGGCCGAACAGCAACATTCTTATTAACAGTTAGAGAAAAGTTTTGCTCTTACTGTGATATGTTGTTTATCTACCTTAGTTGAATGCACTGTCACTCTGGATAAGATTGGCCTTGTTTCTGGGCGGAGCTCATTAGAGTAAAACTCAGAATGCTTTGAAATTTTTACATATAGTTACAGTGCATTCAAAGTGTTCAGACCCCTTGACTTTTTCCACATTTTGTTATGTTAGCCTTATTCTTAAGTTGCTTAAATTGTTTTCTACCCCTCAATCTGCACACAATACCCCATAATGACAAAGCAAAAACAGGTTTTAGATTTTAAAATGTAAATGTGATATTTAAAATAAAATTTAAAAAATGTATACATAAGTGTTCAGACACTTTACTCAGTACTTTGTTGAAGCAACTTTGTCAGCGATTACAGCCTTGGCACACCTGTATTTGGGGAGTTTCTCCCATTCTTCTGTGCGGATCTTCTCAAGCTCTGTCAGGTTGGATGGGGAGCATCTCTGCACAGCTATTTTCAGGTCTCTCCAGAGATGTTTGATCATGTTCAAGTCTGGGCTCTGGCTGGGCCATTCAAGGACATTCAGAGACTTGCCCTCTTTGAAGGTGAACCGTTGCCCCCAGTCTGAGGTCCTGAACGCTCTGGAGCAGGTTTTCAATCAAGGATTTCTCTGTACTTTGCTCCGTTAATTTTCCCCTCTATCCCGACTAGTCTCCCAGACCCTGAAAATGAAAAACATTCCCACAGCTTAATGCTGCCACCACCATGCTTCACGGTATTGATAGTATTGGCATGGTTATAAGCGGTGCCTGCTTTCTTCCAGATGTGACACTTGACATTCAGGCCGAAGAGTTCAATCTTGGTTTCATCACAATAGAGAATCTTGTTTCTCATGGTCTGAGAGTCCTTTAGGTGCCTTTTGGCAAATTCAAAGCAGGCTGTCATGTGGCTTTTTACTAAGGAGTAGCTGTCATCTGGCCACTCTATCATAAAGGGCTGATTGGTGGAGTGCTGCAGAGATGGTTGTCCTTCTGGAAGGTTCTCTCATCTCCACAGAGGATCTTGTCCAATCAATTGAATTTACCACAGGTGGACTCCAATCAAGTTGTAGAAACAGCTCAAGGGTGATTAATGGAACAGGATGCACCTGAGCTCAATTTCAAGTCTCATAGCAAAGGGTCTGAAATACTGAAGTAAATAAGGTATTTATATTATTTATTTGTTTTTAATACATTTGCAAACATTCCTAAAAAACTGTTTTTGTTTTGTTATTATGGTGTTTTGTGTGTAGATTGATTTAATCTATTTTTAGTACAAGACCATAACCAGTGGAGGCTGCTGAGGGGAGAACGGCTCATAATAATGGCTGTAACGGAGCAAATGGAATGGCATCGAAACCATAAGTTTGATGTATTTGATACCATTCCACTGATTCTGCTCCAGTCATTACCATGAGCCGTTCTCCCCAATTAAGGTGCCACCAACCTCCTGTGGCTGTAACATAATGTGGACAAAAGTGAACGGGTCTGAATACTTTCCGAATGCACTGTAATGTACCAGATGCTCTTATCACAACATAGTGCGATCAGACATTTGATACCAATGCAGGCTGAAAGGGGGCCACAAAATTATTAACCACTATGGGGGGAAAAATGGTATAGAAAAGTATTTTGTATTTTGAAAATGCATATTACAGCTTTTGAAAGTATCTTGCATTGGAGATACAAAATGCATTGGAGTGTAGTTCAGCCCAGTGTAATTCAACATACAAAATACTCCCAGTCTCTGACCCCAACTAACCACTGACACTGTTTTAGGAGATGATGTGAGCAAAACTCAGCCCTAACTAACCAGTCATACTTGCTCAGAGGGGAAAGAGGTGAGACCAAACCCTAACTTCTGAACGATGGTCAAAGACGTGTTTCACACTATTCAGCCAGTCTGAACCATTCTGTGCAGGCTCAGATAAGTCTTTTCAAATTGTCCTTTCCAACATGGCTGTTATGACTGCCCTCAACCGATCCCTCACCTTTAACTCCTATAATACAGTAGGACACTGGTATGTGACACCAGAGTCCAGTTTTCCTTTTTCGTTCAGATGCTTCCACTCACTCAGTTTCATTGCCCCCGAGGGACGCTTCTGTATACTTTTTAAATTGTTTATATATATATATATATATAAGTTTGGTTTGGAGTAATGAAAACTCCTTTTTCAACCACTCCACAAATCTCTTGTTAACAAACTATAGTTTTGGCAAGTTGGTTAGGATATCTACTTTGTGCATGACACAAGTCATTTTTCCAACAAATGTTTACAGACTGATTATTTCACTCATAATGCACTGTATCACAATTCCAGTGGGTCAGAAGTTTACATACACTAAGTTGACTGCATTTAAACAGCTTGGAAAATTCCAGAAAATTATGTAATGGCTTTAGAAGCTTCTGATAGGCTAATAGACATCATTTGAGTCAATTGAGGTATACTTGTGGATGTATTTCAAGGCCTACCTTCAAACTCAGTGCCTCTTTGCTTGACCTCATGGGAAAATCGAAAGAAATCAGCGAAGACTTCAGAAAAAAAATGGTATACCTCCGGCAGGTATGATTCATCCTTGGGAGCAATTGCCAAACGCCTGAAGGTACCACGTTCATCTGTACATATGATAGTATGCAAGTATAAACACCATGGGACCATGCAGCCGTCATACCGCTCAGGAAGGAGACGCGTTCTGTCTCCTAGAGATGAATGTACTTGGGTGCGATAAGTGCAAATCAATCCCAGAACAACAGCAAAGGACCTTGTGGAGATGTTGGAGGAAACTGGTACAAAAGTATCAATATCCACAGTAAAACGAGTCCTATATCGACAACCTGAAAGGCCACTCGACAAGGAAGAAGCCACTGCTTCAAAACCTCCATTAAAAAAAGCCAGACTGCAGTTTGCAACTGCACATGGGGACAAAGATGGTAGTCTTCGGAGAAATGTCCTCTGGTCTGATGAAACAAAAATAGAACTGTTTGGCCATAATGATTATCTTTATGTTTGGAGGAAAAAGGGGGACGCTTCAAGCCGAAGAACACCATCCCAACCGTGAAGCATGAGGGTGGCAGCATCATGTTGCGGGGGTGCTTTGCTGCAGTAGGGACTGGTGCACGTCACAAAATAGATGGCATCATGAGGAGGGGAAATGTTGCTTCAATATATCCACATCATCTCCAGACATCAGTCAGGAAGTTAAAGCTTGGTCACAAATGGGTCTTCCAAATGGACAATGACCCAAAGCATACTTCCAAAGTTGTGGCAAAATGGCTCAAGGACTACAAAGTCAAGGGATTGGAGTGGCCATCACAAAGCTCTGACCTCAACCTATAGACCATTTGTGGGCAGAACTGAAAAAGTGTGTGCGAGCAAAGAGGCCTACAAACCTGACTCAGTTACACCAGCTCTGTCAGGAGGAATGGGACAAAATTCACCCAACTCATTTTTGGGAAGCTTGTGGAAGGCTACCTGAAACGTTTGACCCAAGTTAAGCAATTGAAAGGCAATGCTACCAAATACTAATTGAGTGTATGTAAACTTCTGACCCACTGGGAATGTGACGAAATAAATAATAGCTGAAATGAATAATTCTCTCCTATTTATTCTGACATTTCACATTCTTAAAATAAAGTGGTGATCCTAGCTGACCGAAAACAGGGAATTTTACTCGGATTAAATGTCAGTAATTGTGAAAAACTGGGTTTAAATGTATTTGGCTAAGGTGTATGTAAACTTCCGACTTCGATTGTACATACAGTGCCTTGCGATAGTATTCGGCCCCCTTGAACTTTGCGACCTTTTGCCACATTTCAGGCTTCAAACATAAAGATATAAAACTGTATTTTTTTGTGAAGAATCAACAACAAGTGGGACACAATCATGAAGTGGAACGACATTTATTGCAACTTTTTTAACAAATCAAAAACTGAAAAATTGGGCGTGCAAAATTATTCAGCCCCTTTACTTTCAGTGCAGCAAACTCTCTCCAGAAGTTCAGTGAGGATCTCTGAATGATCCAATGTTGACCTAAATGACAAATGATGATAAATACAATCCACCTGTGTGTAATCAAGTCTCCGTATAAATGCACCTGCACTGTGATAGTCTCAGAGGTCCGTTAAAAGCGCTGAGAGCTACAAATTCATAACAAGTTAGAATTTAACAGTGAACCTTTTTTTTGTGGGATACAGGTGAGGCAATTCTAGGTCTTGTGGCATATTTTGGTTAAACTATCCCCAATTCAATGGAATTTCATCCTTCTGCATGCACAGTGCATGCTTCCATCACATGAAGAGCTGATTCTCAAGATCTTGCACACTAATGAGATGCTATTGAGCCCACACTACTACACTGTCTGAGCCAAGGTTTACATTCTTTCTGGTAAGTTGTGATTACAATACTGGGTGGGGTGAAAATATTTTCTGACGTACATCATTTTTTTGTTAACTTGTAAATTGTAGCCTACAGCAAAGTGTGATTAAATCATTTCTAACTTGTTAACAATTTCTGCTAGTTAGTTTTTGCCACAATGTAGGTTTTAGCTTGCTTGAGCCTGCTAACTGAGAAGTGTTAATTCACCTGTTTCCATACATGTTTCATTTTAAAACATGTATCTGACAAAGGAGTTGTTTAATCTAACTGCTTAACTATTTATCTGTACATGGATTTGTGTGTATATATATATTTTTTTTAATGCCACAGGCAGTATCTGATGTGTGTACACATTTCACTGCAGCTAATGTAGAAGGAAAAGCTGGGTACATTTGCAAATACTGTGCCAAATCATATGTGAAGAATGCAACAAAGATGCAGAATCATCTGGTCAAGTGCACAAAGTTTCCTCAGCACTCACAACATGCAACATCTGACAAAAGTCCCTCTACTTCTATTCGAAGTGAAAATGATGAATCAGACACCTTATTGATAGTGACTGCTCATGGTCCTCCTGAAATCAGAAGTTTTTTTGACTCAATGGAGGAACTTAGTCAGAGAAATGCTGATGAATGTCTTGCTTGAGTTGTGAATGCAACTGCTTCACCTCTGATGCTCACAGGCAATGTGTATTGGAAGATATTTCTGAATGTTCTTGGCCCAGCATACACGCCTCCAACCAGACATGCTTTATCTACTCATTTGCTGGATGCAGAGTTCAACAGATTTCAAGTGAAGGTCAAGCAAATCATAGTGAAAGCAGACTGTATTGCAATCATCGCTGATGGGTGGTTCGACTGTTCGTGGGCAAGGAATAATTAACTAAATCTCCACCCCTCAACCAGTATTCTACAAGAGCACAGACACAAGGGTCAACAGACACACCGGTCTCTACATTGCAGATGAGCTGAAGGCAGTCATCAATGACCTTGGACCACAGAAGGTATTTGCACTGCTGACAGACAATGATGCGAACTTCAAGGCTGCTTGATCTGCAGTGGAAGAGTCTTACCCTCACATCATACCCATTGGCTGTGCTGCTCATGCTCATGAAAACAATGGATACACTCTACAAGAGAGGCACTGAAATGGTTAGGTGTGTGACGGGTCATCAAGATATAGCAGCAATCTACCTCACCAAGCAAAGTGAGAAGAATAAGAGGAGGAGTCTCTCCAAGAAATGGCCATATCACAGTCTGCCGATATGGACAGCCCCATCAAGAGGATCCTCCTGGATTATGTCTTTTGGGAGAGAGTGGTAAGCAGCCTGAAACTCCTGATACCTATAGCGGTAGTCATTGCATGGATTGAGGGTGAAAATGCCATCCTGTCTGATGTTCAGACTCTGCTTGCAGATGTAAGAGAAGAAATCCGTACTGCCCTGCCCACTTCACTGTTGCTTCAAGCAGAGGAAACTGCAGTTCTGAAATACATCAATGGATGTAATGGACTTTGTGGATCTGAGGTTCTTTTCCCTGTTGCCTCTATCATCCTCCAAATCCCACCAACATCAGCTGCCTCAGAGTGCAACTGGTCCTTGTTTGGGAACACACACACCAAAGCATGCAACAGGCTGACCAATACAAGTGAGCCAGACAGCGAGCCATCCTCAAGGTTGGTAAGTGACAGTGAAGATGAGGCCTCAGAGACTGATGTTCAAGATGTGGATATTGAGAAGGTCCCGGGAGAAGACATGGAAGCCAAACAACAACTGTCCCAGACTGTTTGGAATATGTATTTCTTGCACAGAATAGAATAGGTTGACTTTTGTACTATGGGGGGATAGTAGATTGACATAGGCTACTTCTTTTGCTGTTTGTTAGGCCTACTCATCTTGTTGGCTGATGAAAAGTTCATGTGGATTTGAATAAGGACGCACGCAGTTGCGTCCCCGATGTGTCCGTCTTCACTTGTAGCCTGTGAGAAAGACCCGATCATGTGATTGAGAGTCTTGTGAGAGATGCTTCTGATTGCACAGCACACTCGAGAAGAAAGGCAACGCAGCACTCCGCGCCGCAAAAGACATGGATTTTTTTAGGATTCATTGTAGACACAAAGGGGATGCCGCTATGAAATCCGAGGCATTATCAAATGCTTCTCAAATTGTGAATGAGAGACTATTGGAGTATGTACAGCCTGCGCAAAAAAACAAAGCAGAGCTCATACCTTTTCAAGATACTTTTTTCAAGTCATCATTAGTCTCATCATGCAGCCTTACAATGTATTAAAATCTAAACATATAGCCCAATGTTTGTAGAACACCTACAATTTAAGAACTATAAATTAAGCATATAAGAATATCTATTTGTTAACCGCTCAACACAGAATAGCCGTGTGTGCGCACTCATCATTTGGAGAAAATATATTTTTATTCAGCTTGGTTAAATTTTTATACTTATAATTATAAGCAAATCTTGTCTGCTAAATTAACTACTGTAGTGTAGCACACAGCCATTTTGGCATTGCCAGATCAGGACCTAACACATAAGGACAACTTATTTTCTTCTGAAATAGAGTACAATTACTTAATGGATTTATTGTGAAGTTGTAGGCTATATTATATGGATGTATTAGACTTTTTTAAATGCCTTGTCTTTATGGAAACCAGAAGATGCTTAACATTTGTTTATTTGCTTGACAATCACCGGCTGACAATTTCATGATCGCCATAACCCTATGCTTGACCACATTATCTGTCAGCCCAAAATTCATGATCTCATCAAGCATCTCCTGTGTTACTGGTGGACAGAAAATCCACGAGTCTGAGCATGAGGGTCGCGTGAAGATGGACATGGTGCTGGTGGCCGCTGAGGTCTTACTGCAGAATGGAGACCAGGAGACCAGGAGCAAAACCCACGCCAAACTCAAAGAGCTCAAAGCATCATGGGAGGAGACCTGCACCTTCATAATCCACTGCCACAGGTAGCTAACCGACGACTCCTCTGTGTCTTTCCATGACCTCCAATGACTTCTGTGGCAGGTCAATTACTATGTCTCCTTTTAAAAAGGAATTGCCATGAGTTTTATTGTCTGTCACATCAGCTAATATTACACACCCATGGATAATGTATGCATGAGAGAATACATTCTATTCGTTCAGTGAATAATATTTGATTTTTAATGGCATGGCAGAAGGCCTTGTTTTTGTTTAGGCCATATCAACACAATTTTCTAGGGTCTTTGTTTTTCTATGGTCGATATTTACTCTTCATCCCACCCTACTACTCTCTTTCCCAGCCGGATAGAGTGGGTGTGGCTGCACTGGAGTGAGTACCTGAAGGCGCACGAGGAGGTTGAGATGTGGCTGGTCCGCATGCGCCGCAGTCTGGAGCCAGAGGTGGAACTACAGCTGGGGGTGAAGGAGAAACTGTGGCAGGTGAGCGAACACACCTGACACTGGCCTGGGTGTCAACAATGGTAATGTCTATGTTTAGCCAGTCTGGAAACTCTCTAGTGTGAGTGAAGAGTGTAGGCCGTGGTTCCAACGGATACTGAATATAAAGTAATACTACTGATACCATATCAGAAGCTCAACTGTACTGCCATATTTTGAGTTTGGCTGTTTGGTCATAAGAAATAATAAACCTAGCTACATCAAGCTAGCCTTCAAATGCTGCCAATCATTCCTATAGAGCGCCCATCAACCACGGTAGCTAACTTGTATGTCTTCCAGGTAGAAAGTATATAATGTAATCTAATGTGTGTGTTCCAGGTGGACCACCAGCATGTCTTGCTGAGTGATGTGCAGAGCCAGGCACTGCTGTTGGAGAGGCTGTTGGATGAGGCTGCAGCGCTGCACAACCGTACCCAGGACCCCAGTGTGGACCAGGAGGCACAGGAGAGACTGCAAGAGGCATACAATAGCATACGGGACAGGTCTGAGGTGTGTGTGTGCAGTATAATGGAAGCTTTCTGATGACTTGTTCAAAATCTTCATCTATTCCCTTGAATTCTCTGCACAAAACTCAAGCTAGCATTCTTGTAATGAGCTTAGAGGCCTTAACGGGTCCAAAAAGTAGGACCCATTCCCGAAATGGACCTGGGGCTTTCTCACTCAGAACGAATATGCATGAGTAAATATAGAGACCCGTTCCGAACGGACCCGAAGAAAACTAGACCTGGTCGGATCCAGACCCGGGCCGATCAGAGTGAGGGAAGCAGCAGAAAAGTTCATTTTTAAGATGCTTTATTAACCAGAGCTGATAAAGCGTGAGGGAGAGGAGGTAGAGAGAGCTAACGCTCTAGCAGGGGCCGTGCTGTGTATGTAGGCTACTGTGAGTGTGAGCAAGTGACATGGTGAGCAGGGAGGACGGAGAAAGAGACGAGAGCCCGCAACCAACCAAGCCGACTTGCGCTACAGTAGACTAATAGCTGCCATAGCTAGGTTATTTATAATCAAATATGATTACCTATTACCTGTCTTAGCTGCATTAAAATTGGAGAAGCTAGCTAATGTTAGCGAGCTAGGCTAATGGAGGCATGCGCTTTCTCGTCCTACACAGTTACAAACAAGAATAACTCCATTCAAAATATTAAGTAGCAGTCTACCTGTTGGCTCTTGGTTGTTGTAGCCTATCCTTCTTCCTTTTAACTTTTAATTGTAATTTTAATTACATTTTCCATTAATTAGATATCTAACACTTGCCACACATGTAGGCTCTATGACTGTAGCCTATTGCCACTTTGATGATTAGCCAACAACAACAATAAGCTACACGTGCCACTGTCATGAAAAGCAAGAGCAGCAGCAAAAATAATTACATCTATTTTTCTCTACTGCAGCGGTCGCGTTCGGACCTGTACTAGTCCACCCGGACAAGTCAATTAAAATTACATATACCCGAGATCCATGACTGTCATATCTGACCCAGACCCGAGATATTATTTAGAATTTTGCGAACACAATAGAATGATCGAAACCGTGTCGCTGTTATTGAGTGGTATTATTTCCATTCAGACAGACAGGCTGCAGGGTACAGTAACTAACTTATAGGTTCTCAGAGTCGAGTAACTTGAGTCTCTTGGGCGTTGTTGGTGAATACTCTTCAATTTGTGCCGAGCTTCTTTTGTTGTGTACGTCCTTTTTTTATTTTTCTGTAGTCACACAATCAAGGCAATGCCTTTCCTGTTTCTTTCTGTTTCATCTAGGTCTTTGAAACATCTTACAGTCCACAACGGTCCTCTCCTCTCCCTGTCTCTACTTTCAAAGGGAACAGTCTTTTGGTGCGCCTCGCCCGTTTGAACATGCTTAGCTCATGGCAGAGCTGTGCGTTTGGTCCAAAGGGGGAATATCATTCTAATGATTTATATTCTCTTTCATATAGAGGTTGTTGCTCAAAAGAGGAGAACATTTGTTCCCCTACTCTTTGAAAGGAGCTAGAACTAGCTAGTTCTACAGTGCCTTCAGAAAGTATTCACACCCCTTGACGTTTCTACATTTTGTTGTTACAAAGTGTGATTACAATGGATTTAATTGTCACTTTTTGTCAACTATCTACACAACATACTCTGTCAAATTGTATTTTAAAAAAGCATTTTGTAAAGAATTCATGAAAAATATAACATTAATAGATCTTGACTAGATATAAGTATACCCTCTGAGTCAATACATGTTAGAATCACCTGTGGCAGCGATTACAGCTGTGAGTCTTTCTGGGTAAGTCTCTAAGAGCTTTCCACACCTGGGTTGTGAAACATTTGCCTGTTTTTTATTATTTTCAAAATTGTTCAATCCCTGTCAATTTGATTGTTGATCATTGCTAGACAACCTTTTTCAGGTCTTGATTTTCAAGTAGATTTCAGTCAAAACTGTAACTAGGCCACTCAGGAACATTCACTGTCTTGGTAAGAAACTCCAGTGTAGGTGAATTAATCTCCCGTGTCTGGTGGAAAGGATTTCCTATAGGATTTTGCCTGTGCTTACCCTCTTTGCATCTTTTTTTTTTATCCTGAAAAACTAACCAATCCTTAATAATTACAAATATACCCATAACATGATGCAACAACCACTGTGCTTGAAAATATAGTGTGGTACAGTTGTAATGTGTTGTATTGGATTTGCTCTAAACATAACGCTTTTTAATATGAAAAAAAGTACATTTCTTTGCCACATTTTTTGCAGTATTACTTTAGTGCCTTGTTGCATGTTTTGGAATAGTTTTATCTGTACAAGCGTCCTTCTTTTCACTCTGTCAATTAGGTTGGTATTGTGAAGTAACTACAATTTTGTTGATCCATCCTCAGTTTTCTCTTATCACAGCTATTAAACTCTTAACTGTTTTAATCCCTGAGCAGTCTCCTTCCGCTCTGGTGTCTGAGTTAGGAAGGATGCCTGTATGTTTGTAGTGGCTGGGTGTATTAATACACCATCCACAGTGTAATGAATAACTTCACCACGCTCAAAGGGATATTCAATGTGTTTTTAATTTTATTTTTTAACACATCTACCAATCGGTGCCCTCTCTTTGTGAGGCATTGGAAAACCACCCTGATCTTTGAGGTGAGTCTGTGTTTGAAATTCATTGCTCGAGTGAGGGACCTTAAAGATAATTGTATGTGTGGGGTACAGATTTCCCACGTGGCTCAGTGGTCTAAGGCACTGCATCTCAGTGCTAGAGGTGTCACTACAGACCCTGGTTTGATTCCAGGCTGTATCACAACCGGCTGTGACTGGGAGTCCCATAGTGCAGTGCACAATTGGCCCAGCATCGTCTGGGTTTGTTCGGCCTTATAGGCCATCATTGTCAAGAGTTTGTTCTTAACTGACTTAAATAAAGGTTAAATACCTCTTCTTTTTTTTTATAATTCAAAAATCATTTTAAATACTTCTCATCCACAGAGTGAGTCCATGCAACTTATTATGTAAATTGTTACTCGTGAACTTATTTAGGCTTGCAATAAGTGTAATACTTGACTCCAGACATTTTTAGCTTTTTATTTTTAATGAATTTGTAAAAATGTCAAACATAATTCCACATTAACATCATGGGTTATTGTGTGTAAACCAGTGACATAAAATCTCAATTTAATCCATTTTAAATTCAGACTGTAATACAACAAAATGTGGAAAAAAGTCAAGGGGTGTGAATACTTTCTGAAGGCACTGTAAGCGAATAGGCACTCACTGAATACAATTCCATTCTACTATTCACCAAGTACACCAATGGGGTTTCCTTTTATTCAAAGCAATATGCGTGTTCTGTATCTTACTGCATATTGATACGGTTTTCTTTCATTTTATTATTATCCCTGTCTGTAGCTCTGTTTATTATAGAGCATTTGCTGTTGCAAGAGAACTTTTAGAAAAAGCAATGTTTTCATCTTATCTTTTAACCTCTCTAGGGTATGTGGGACGCTAGCGTCCCACCTGGCCAACATCCAGTGAGATTGCAGAGCGTCAAATTCAAATACAGAAATACTCACTATAAAAATTCAGAGAAGATACAACTATTTTACATAGGTTTAAAGATTAACTTCTTGTGAATCCAACCACTGTCAGAGTTCAAAAATGCTTTACGGAGAAAGCATACCTTACAATTATTTGAGAACATAGCCCAGCAGAAAAATCATTACAAACAGTAACCAGCCAAGTAGAGGAGTTACACAAGTCAGAAATAGAGATGAAAATTAATCACTTACCTTTGATGATCTTCATATGTTTGCACTCAGAAGACATTCATTTATTCAATAAATGTTCCTTTTGTTCGATAGTCTTATATCCGAAAACCTCTGTTTTGTTTGTGCGTTTCCTTCAGTAATCTACAGGCTCAAACGCAGTCACAACAGGCAGACAAAAAAATCCAAGTTGTATCTGTAAAGTTCATAGAAACATGTCAAACGATGTTTAAATTCAATCCTCAGATTGTTTTTAGCCTAAATAATCGCTAATATTTAAACCGGACAATAACGTCGTCAATATAAAAGGTAAACAAGAAAGGCACTCTCTCGGTCGCGCGCATGAAAAAGCTCTGTGACACGGCAGGGTCCACTCATTCAGGCTGCTCTTACTCCCTCATTTTTCAAAATACAATCCTGAAACAATTTCTAAAGACTTGATGTCTAGTGGAAGGACGTCTAGTGGAAGGAAAAGGAACTGCAATTTGAGTCCTAAGTCAATGGATACTGTAATGGCATTGAATAGAAAACTACAACAACAAAAAACATCCTACTTCCTGAATGGATTTTTCTCAGGTTTTCGCCTGCCCAATCAGTTCTTATACTCACAGACATTATTTTAACAGTTTTCTATCCAAATCTACTAGTTATATGCATATCCTATCTTCTGGGCCTGAGTAGAAGGCAGTTTAATTTGGGCATGCTTTTCATCCAAAATTCCAAATGTTGCCCCCTACCCTAGAGAAGTTAAACTACAGAATGTAGGAACATGTAATTTTCACTTACTCTATGTAGACCCTGGTATGGTGCTGGAGATGATGGATATGTGTAAAAAGTGGTGGATTTCCCCTTCAACAGGAGAGGCTGTCAGTGCTGCAGAAGATAGCTGAAGAGCACCAGATTTACCAGAGCTACATCCTAAAGTTTCAGGCCTGGCTGGTGTCCAAAGCTAAGGAGCTGAACACACTTACTGAGTCAGAGGACACAGCCGAGAACAATCTCCAAGCCCTACAGGTGAGAGTAGTACACCCTGGTTATACGACTCCTGGGAGGGACAGATGAGCGTTCCCCCTAGTCACATCACACAAAATAACAAAAATAAAACATTGTTTTACTGTAAAGTTTGTTATTTTAATTGCACTTTGAATTAAGTTTGAGAAGGGTGGAAAATCGTGACACAACTGAACTCTCCTCTCCCCGCTGTCAGACGCTGGACGACAGTGTGGCCAGTGAGGAGCGGACGCTGCAGCACATCGAGGGCATGGTGGAGGCAGTGCGGGCCAACACGTCGCCCGGGGGGGTGGAGGTGGTGGAGGAGGAGGTGGAGGAGCTTCGTCTGGCCTGGCAGAGGCTCCGACAGAGCCTGTGTGAGGCTGGGGAGGGCCTGAGGAGCAGCCTAGACTCCCAGAGCCAGTACCAGAGCCACTGCCAGCGCCTGGGGGAGGACATAGCGCAGCTCCAGGCCCTGCTTCACAGACTGACCAGAGACCTGGAGACAGCCAGGGAGGGAGACAGGACTGAGGAACAGATGGTTGGGCAGTGGAGGAAGTACATGGTGGGCTTTATACACACTCTCTGTCTCTCTTTCGTTCTCATTTTCTCTCTCGCTAGCTCTCTTCCTAATTTAATTTCCTTGTTGTCTACCTCTCGCTTTCTCCAGTCTTCCCTCTGCCTTCCTTTTTTACCCTTCTCTCTTCCACTCTTATCTCCTTCCCCTTACTTGTTCTTTGCTTTGTTTTTCTCTTTCAGTGTCTCTGTCAATTTCACTCCTCAACCCAAGGCGTACAGCTTTAGTTACTAGCTAAAATAAGAGTCTGACACAGCATAGGCAGTTGCTCTAACTATTACCTTGCAGGAATTGGCCCTCTGGCTAAATGCCTGGGAGATGTCTGGTGGAGATTACATAGAAGATAATGGTTGTGGGATGGTATTGTATCCTCACAGTCAAAACGTACCTGTTGTGGGGCAGGTTCCCACAGTCTATGGATTTGTATTGATTGTCTGAAGTGGCTTCATTGCTCTTCTAATCTCCTTCAATTCACTGATGTCAATGAATTGGACAGATGCAAGGAACATTGCATACATTGCTTTTACCTGTCCTGTGTTTTCAGATCAGATCATGGGGTTCTGGTGAAAAGTAGTGCAATATGTAGGGAAAGGGTTCCATTTAGGACTGTAGATGATGGAGAGGACATAAGGCTCGGAAGCTATAGTAGACTATTGAGGTCAGTTTGAGAAACAAAAGCTAGCAGAAGAGTGATAAGATTCATCAGAGGCTAAAACAATAAGTATAGTCATTTTATCCCAGTGTCTAGACCAGGGTCCAGATTCACAAAACCTTCTTAACCTGTTTCGACGAGCAATCCGGGATCCTATTTATAGCCTCAAGCTCATTACCATCACGCAACGTTAACTATTCATGAAAATCGCAAATGAAATGAAATAAATATATTTGCTCTCAAGCTTAGCCTTTTGTTAACAACATTGTCATCTCAGATTTTCAAAATATGCTTTTGAACCATAGCTAAACAAGCATTTGTGTAAGAGTATTGATAGCCTAGCATAGCATTAAGCCTAGCATTCAGCATGCAACATTTTCACAAAAACAAGAAAAGCATTCAAATAAAATCATTTACCTTTGAAGAACTTCAGATGTTTTCAATGAGGAGACTCTCAGTTAGATAGCAAATGTTCAGTTTTTCCAAAAATATTATTTGTATAGGACAAATCACTCCGTTTTGTTCGTCACGTTTGGGTAAGAAAAAACCAGAGTCATTACAACGCAAACTTTTTTCCAAATTAACTCCATAATATCGACAGAAACATGGTAAACGTTGTTTAGAATCAATCCTCAAGGTGTTTTTCACATATCTATCGATGATAAATAATTTGTGGCAGTTTGGTTTCTCCTCTGAAGAAAATGGAATGCGCATGGACCTGGAGATTACGCAATAATTTTGACGGAGGACACCGGGTAAATGTAGTCTCTTATGGTCAATCTTCCAATGATATGCCTACAAATACGTCACAATGCTGCAGACACTTTGGGGAAACGACAGAAAGTGCAGGCTCATTCCTGGCGCATTCACAGCCATATAAGGAGACATTGGAACACAGGGCATTCAAAATCTGGACCATTTCCTGTATGAAATTTCATCTTGGTTTCGCCTGTAGCATTAGTTCTGGGGCACTCACAGATAATATCTTTGCAGTTTTGGAAACGTCAGAGTTTTTTCTTTCCAAAGCTGTCAATTACATGCATAGTCGAGCATCTTTTCGTGACAAAATATCTTGTTTAAAACGGGAATGTTTTTTTATCCAAAAATTAAGAGCGCCCCCTATCTCGAAGAAGTTAAGAAGAAAGGTCTTCTTAACTGCCATTTTTTCCCCTTAACTATAGATTTAAGAAGAAAGTTAAGCAAAGTTGTTTCTCAAAAAGGTTATTGGAAAATGTATTGTGTGTATTTATATTTCAGAAGTTTAAGAAAATCATTAAATCTTAAGATATTGTAGAGGAATTGCACTTACCTTGTGAAGTTTTTTTTTCTTCTTAAGAAGCATCTTAATTTTTTACGGAAGAAGTGTTTTGTGAATCTGGACCCAGGGGTCTCCAACAGGTCAATCGTGAGCTACCAGTAGCTCGTGGCCCACCTATGAGTAGCTTGCCAATAAATTCTGAAAATACATTTTTTCACGTGTTCCAACGCAAACTCTCTCATAATATCAAGGCCACATTGACATTATCCCAACCCTGGTTAGCCACTATTGCCTTAAAAAGTCAAATGAAATGCAATATCTGCCAATTAATTTCCAGAAATATTGCCCATCTCTCTGTTTGGTGAGCACATTTGTTTATCACTCTGTATGTAGCCATTTAAGTGATGCTAATGATAACCATCTTGTGGGTAGACAGACTTTTCCCCCAAAACCTTATAATGTTAACCGCAAAGTCGTTTCACCTGACAGAACAATATCAAGATTATTTGTATAAATTGGGTGGGGATTGTTTTGAAAACTCTGCCATGACGTGCTGCAGCAAAATTGGGTTGTTCAATAACACATACTGTATTTTCTAAGGGTGTAGCCCTAACGCAGTAACATCACCAGACCGGAAAATTTCTCTTGACTTCAAAAATGTGATGTGATTTAAGCATCGACATTGACATCCATTTTCATTGTTTCTCTATGAATAATTGTAATATTAAGGATTAATAAAACCAAGAAAAGGAAAAATAAAACCAAGAAAATATTATTTTTGTGGGTCCCCTTAGAGTTGTTGATTAACCATTATTTTACCAGGTGTATTGACAAAATATATTGTACACTAAGGACTAGAGGTCGACCGATTAATCGGAATGGCCGATTTTAATTAGGGCCGATTTCAAGTTTTCATAACAATCGGAAAACAGTGTGTTATCTGCCTTGTTCAGGGGCAGAACGACAGATTTTTACCTTGTCAGCTCAGGGATTCAATTGTGCAACCTTCAAGTTAACTAGTTCAAAGCTCTAACCACCTGCCTCACGAGGAGCCTGCCTGTTTCGCGAATGCAGTAAGAAGCCAAGGTAAGTTAATAGCTAGCATTAAACTTATCTTATAAAAAACAATCAGTCATAATCACTAGTTAACTACACATGGTTGATGATATTACTAGTTTATCTAGCGTGTCCTGCGTTGCATATAATCGGTGCGCATTTGCGAAAAAGGACTGTCGTTGTTTATGGTTAGGTACACATTGAAGCATCAATGCCTTTCTTAAAATTAATACACAGAAGTATATATCTTTAAACCTGCATATTTAGCTAAAAGAAATCCAGGTTAGCAGGCAATATTAAACAGGTGAAATTGTGTTACTTCTCTTGCGTTCATTGCACGCAGAGTCAGGGTATATGTAACAGTTCGGGCCGCCTGGCTCATTGCGAACTAATTTGCCACAATTTTACGTAATTATGACATAACATTGAAGGTTGTGCAATGTAACAGGAGTATTTAGACTTATGGATGCCACCTGTTACGGTTCCGTATTTCACTGAAAGAATAAACGTTTTGTTTTCGAGATGATAGTTTCCGGATTCTGCCATACTAATGACCTAAGGCTCGTATTTCTGTGTGTGATTTGATAGAGCAGTCTGGCTGAGCGATGGTAGGCACCAGCAGGCTCGTAAGCATTCATTCAAACAGCACTTTCGTGCTGGGTCGTGACTGGAAATACAGAGATCATACGTTTCCTGTAGTTCTTGACCAGGTTTGCACACACTGCAGCAGGGATTTTGGCCCACTCCTCCATACAGACCTTCTCCAGATCCTTCAGGTTTCGGGGCTGTCACTGGGCAATACGGACTTTCAGCTCCCTCCAAATATTTTTTTATTGGGTTCAGGTCTGGAGACTGGCTAGGCCACTCCAGGACCTTGAGATGCTTCTTATGGAGCCACTCCTTAGTTGCCCTGGCTGTGTGTTTCGGGTCGTTGTTATGCTGGAAGACCCAGTCACGACCCATCTTCAATGCTCTTACTGAGGGAAGGAGGTTGTTGGCCAAGATCTCGCAATACATGGCCCTCCCCTCAATACGGTGCAGTCGTCCTGTCCCCTTTGCAGAAAAGCATCCCCAATGAATGATGTTTCCACCTCCATGCTTCACGGTTGGGATGGTGTTCTTGGGGTTGTACTCATCCTTCTTCTTCCTCCAAACACGGCAAGTGGAGTTTAGACCAAAAAGCTCTATTTTTGTCTTATCAGACCACATGACCTTCTCCCATTCCTCCTCTGGATCATCCAGATGGTCATTGGCAAACTTCAGATGGGCCTGGACATGCGCTGGCTTGAGCAGGGGACATTGCGTGCGCTGCAGGATTTGAATCCATGACGGCGTAGTGTGTTACTAATGGTTTTCTTTGAGACTGTGGTTCCAGCTCTCTTCAGGTCATTGACCAGGTCCTGCCGTGTAGTTCTGGGCTGATCCCTCACCTTCCTCATGATCACTGATGCCCCACGAGGTGAGATCTTGCATGGAGCCCCAGATCGAGGGTGATTGACCGTCATCTTGAACTTCTTCCACTTTCTAATAATTGCGCCAACAGTTGTTGCCTTATAAGCTGCTTGCCTATTGTCCTCTAGCCCATCCCAGCCTTGTGCAGGTCTACAATTTCACCCCTGATGTCCTTACACAGCTCTATGGTCTTGGCCATTGTGGAGAGGTTGGAGTCTGTTTGATTGAGTGTGTGTGGACAGGTGTCTTTTATACAGGTAACGAGTTCAAACAGGTGCAGTTAATACAGATAATGAGTGGAGAACAGGAGGGTTTCTTAAAGAAAAACTAACAGAGTCTGTGAGAGCTGGAGTTCTTACTGGTTGGTAGGTGATCAAATACTTAAATCATACAATGTGATTTTCTGGATTTTTGTTTTATATTCCATCTCTCACAGTTGAAGTGTACCTATGATAAAAAATACAGACCTCTACATGCTTTGTAAGTAGGAAACACTGCTGATTTTTCAGGTTATCAAATACTTGTTCTCCCCACTGTATACTGTTACTCTGGCAATACTAAAGTGCCTATAAGAACATCCAATAGTCAAAAGTATATGAAATACAAATCGTATAGAGAGAAATATTCCTATAATAACTACAACCTAAAACTTCTTACCTGGGAATATTGAAGACTCATGTTAAAAGGAACCACCAGTTTTCATATGTTCTCATGTTCTGAGCAATGAACTTAAACATTAGCTTTCTTACATGGCACATATTGCACTTTTACTTTCTTCTCCAACACCTTGTTTTTGCATTATTTAAACCAAATTGAACATGTTTCATTATTTATTTGAGGCTAAATTGATTTTATTGTTGTAATTATCATTATTACAAAGAAATATTTTTTTTAAATTGTCCGATTTAATCGGTATCAGCTTTTTTTTGGTCCTCCAATAATCGGTATTGGCTTTTTTTGGGTCCTCCAATAATCTGTATCGGCTTTGAAAAAGCATAATCGGTCGACCTCTACCAAGGACCCATGGAAGAGTAGTGGAGAAGAGATGATTTTATTTTTAAAATAAGTAGCTCGCAAAGTAGCTCTCATCCTAGAAAAGGTGAGAGACCCCTGGTCTAGAAAAATCCACTTAACCAATTACAGCATCAGAGGCCACTTTGTGCCGGCTGCCTTCATTCCACTGAGGTGAATTTCACCCTTGTCAACGAGGATTGCAATAGTGGTTTAAAATTGCTTGACATTAATGTGAATTACGTTAAGTTGAAACATTTTCTCTTGTATAACAGTTTAACTCTGGCACTAAGGAGGAAATTAAGTTAGCGTTTATCACATTTGGTTGTTGTTTTGTGTGCAGAGAGCGAGTTGCCTGGTGCCCAGGCTGGTCTCTGTGATAGGTTTTTAAACAATTGTTCTTATTTTCCCTTTTGGTATTCCCCTCTCAGAATGTTCGGAATACTCTGTCAGCAGAGGAATCCCAGGTGGAGAACCTCAAGGCCCAGCTTAAAGAACTCTTCCGCTTTTCCCAAGATTCCCGGCATCTCTCTGACGACGTCCTGGCTGTGGTGAAGGAGCACCAGAGGTGAGTGGACAATCAGAGCACATCACAGTGTAGAAGAAGAGTGACGATGGAGAGGAAGATGCTTTTTAAGATTTAACACATATGGAATCATATAGTAACCAAAACGGTGTGAAACGAATCAAAATATATTTCCGATTATTCAAAGTAGCCTCACTTTGCCTTGATGCCAGCTTTGCACACTCTTGGAATTTTCTCAACCAGCTTCACCTGGGATGCTTTTCCAACAGTCTTGAAGGAGTTCCCACATGCTGAGCACTTGTTGGCTGCTTTTCCTTTACTCTGCGGTCCAACTCATCCCAAACCATCTCAATTTGGTTGAGGCCGGGGGATTGTGGAGGCCAGGTCATCTGATGCAGCACTCCATCACTATCTTCTTGGTCAAATAGCCCTTACACAACCTGGTTAAGTGTGCCTTGAATAATAAAAAATCACTGACAGTGTCACCAGCAAAGCACCATCACACCGCCTCATCCATGCTTCACAGTGGGAACCACACATGCGTAGATCATCCGTTCACATACTCTGCGTCTCACAAAGACACGGCGCTTGGAACCAAAAATCTAACATTTGGATTCATCATACCAAAGGACAGATTTCCACCAGTCTAATGTCCATTGCTCGTGTTTCTTTGCCCAAGCAAGTCTCTTCTCCTTATTGGTGTCCTTTTTAGTAGTGGTATCTTTGCAGCAATTTGACCATGAAGGCCTGATTCACGCAGTCTCCTCTGAACAGTTGATGTTGAGATGTCTGTTACTTGAACTCTATGAAGCATTTATTTGGGCTGCAATCTGAGGTGCAGTTAACTCTAATTAACTTTTCCTCTGCAGCAGAGGTAACTCTGGGTCTTCCTTTCCTTTGGCGGTCCTCATGAGAGCCAGTTTCATCATAGCGCTTGATGGTTTTTGTGACTGCACTTGAAGAGCGTTAAAAGTTCTTGACATTTTCCAAATTGGCTGACCTTTTTTGCTTATTTGAGCTGTTCTTGCCATAATATGGACTTGGACTTTTACCGACCTAAGGCGATCTTCTGTATATCACCCCTACCTTGTCACAACACAGCCGATATGCTCAAACGCATTAAGGAAAGAAATTCCACAAATGAACTTTTAACAAGGCACACCTGTTAATTGAAATGCATTCCAGGTGACCTACCTCATGAAGCTGGTTGAGAGAATGCCAAGAGTGTGCAAAGCTGTCATGTCAAAGGGTGGCTACATTGAAGAATGTCAAATATAACATATATTTTGATTTTGTTTAACACTTTTTTTGGGGGGTTACAACATGACCTGTTCATGATGTTGATGTTTTCACTATTATTATTATTATTATTAGTATACAATGTAGAAAATAATAAACAATAAAGAAAAACCCTTGAATGAGTTGTTGTCCACACTTTTGACGGAACTCTAAATACAAAAGTATGTGGACACCCTTCAAATGAGTGGATTCCACTATTTCAGCCATACCCATTGCTGACAGGTGTATAAAATCGAGCACACAGCCATGCAATCTTCGTAGACACACATTGGCAGTAGAATGGCTTTACTGAAGAGCTCAGTGACTTTCAGTGTGGCACAGACATAGGATGCCACCTTTCTAATAAGCAGTTAGTCAAATTCCTGCCCTGCTAGAGCTGTGCCTGTCAACTCGAAGTGCTGTTATTGTGAAGTGGAAATGTCTAGGAGCAGCAACGGCTCAGCCGCGAAGTAGTAGGCCACACAAGCTCACAGAACAGGACCACCGAGTGCTGAAGCACGTTGCGGGTAATAATCTATCCTCTGTTGCAACACTCACTACCGATTTCCAAACTGCCTCTGGAAGCAAAGTCAACACTAACTATTTGTCGGGAGCTTCATGAAATTAGTTTCCATGGCCGAGCAGCCGTACACAAGCCTAAGATCACCATACGCAATGCCAAGCATCAGCTAGAGGGGTGTAAAGCTTGGTGGCATTGGACTCTGGAGCAGTGGAAACGTGCTCTCTGGAGTGATGAATCACGCTTCACAATCTGATGGTCCGATGGACTAATCTGGGTTTGGCAGATGCCAGTAAACGCTACCTGCCCGAATGCATAGTGCCAACTGTAAAGTTTGGTGGAGGAGGAATAATGGTCTTGGGCTGTTTTTCATGGTTTGGGCCAGGCCCCTTAGTTCCAGTGAAGGGAAATCTTAACTCTACAGCATACATTGAGTTTATAGAGAATTCTGTGCTTCCAACATTGTGGCAACAGTTTTGGGAAGGCCCTTTCCTGTTTCAGCATGAAAATGCCCCCTTGCACAAAGCGAGGTCCATGCAGAAATGGTTTGTCGAGATTGGTGTGGAAGAACTTGACTGGCCTGCACAGAGCACTGTCCTCAACCCCATCGGACGTCTTTGGGATGAATTGGACCACCGACTAATTGCCCAACATCAGTGCCCGACCTCACTAATGCGCTTGTGGCTGAATGGAAGCAAGTCCCCGCAGCAATGTTTCAACATCTAGTGGAAAGCCATCCCAGAAGAGTGGATACTGTTATAGCAGCAAAGGGCGGACCAACTCCATATTAATGCCCATGATTTTGGAATGAGATGTTTGACGAGCAAGTGTCCACATAGTTTTGGTCAAGGTAGTGTATGGTTTTTAAAACCGTTTACCTATATTCTGATTATTTCCAGGGATACACACAACATCTTGAAATATGTGTAGATATCTTTGTTAGAAAGAATACTATATTCCCCTTGATGGGGTGATGCTGAATGTAAAAACATGGCTCAATTTATTCCACTTTCCCTTACTGATTAGCTTTTGATGTTGTATGATAATTCATGCAAACAGTCCTTGCTCTCTCTATAGGAAAAGACAGGATGTCTATGCTGTTCTATAACATAATAACTTATTGAAACATACAGTGATTACTTGGTTAAATGTCAAACAGGCTAAATGTATAAGCTGCATTTTCCCTCTGACTTTTTACTGTGTTTAAATATATACAGTACATTTTGTCTTTTCCATGCAATGCACCATATCTAGCCTGTTTGAAGCCCGTCTCCTCTCCCCTGTCTGCCTATAGTGTGAAGTGTCGCGCAATGAAGCTATGTGTGGAGTCAGAGACAGGGCTGAGACTGGTGCTGCAGGACCCTCTGCATGGCTTCTCTCAGTGGAGCCAGCTGGTCTCTCAGGTGCTGGAGGCCTCAGCAGACGTGTCTGAGTTCTCCCACATCGCCTTGCTAGTGCAGAACATCGAGGTATAAACACCACACTGCACTGCACTGATTTGATAAACTATTATTCCACCATGGGAAATGTTTTTGGTCATGTGCTTAAAAGGGATGTAGCAGGACATGATACAGAAAACATACAATGCAGCTAATTCAACACTGTAAAATGCATCGAGAAAAGGTGACCTTCAATCCCATCAATCAAGCAGCTAAACCAGGATTGTATTCGTAAGGTAACCCATTGATGGCTGAGAAACCAAACTTGTAGTGGCTGTGGCACTCAAGGCCTGGAGACCTCCACTCTAATAATGATATACTGTAGTCATGGTACCTTAATTAGGTCAGCTATGGAAATCCATTCAGCCCTACA
This sequence comes from Oncorhynchus keta, assembly GCF_023373465.1. Taxonomy (NCBI): domain Eukaryota; kingdom Metazoa; phylum Chordata; class Actinopteri; order Salmoniformes; family Salmonidae; genus Oncorhynchus; species Oncorhynchus keta. The sequence continues at coordinate 35,563,412 of NC_068449.1, read as the reverse complement.
GACAGACAGTACTTGACAGAGATTGGCTTGGGCCGTGTCCGAAATGGCACCCTATTCCCTGTTTAGTGCACTACTTTTGATCAGGGCCCATAGGGCTGTGGTCAAAAGTAGTGAACTATATATGGAATAGGGTGTCAAAAGTAGTGTACTATATATCGAAGAGACTGCCATTTGAGCCTTCTCCATCATTAAATTGAATCTATGGCTTTCCCTATATAACCTCCTCCCCTCCAGACATGGGAATACTGAAAGCACAGGTCAGGGAGTTCAATAATTTCCTGATCTATGAAAAAGAGACATCTGAGGATAATGCTTCCTTTTCGTTGACACAGAGGAATGTGTGATTTAGATGCCCCGAGGCACAAATTTCTACTTTTTTTTGTCTGTCTTTGTTTCCTCTATTTCTTTCTATCCCCCTACAGAGGTTGATGATGCAAAGTCTACAGCTGCAAGAGCGGTTGAGTCTGCTGCAGGTGAAGAGAGATCTGCTGGCTTCAGTGTTTGGCTCTGACAGAGCAGAGAGTCTACTGATGGAGCTCAACGCCGCCGTGAAGAACCGAGAGCTACTGCACAGCCAGCTTCTGCAGAGGAAGGGAAGACTGCAGGTGTGTGAGTGATTTCGTGTGTGTGCCATTGGGCTCTGGTCATATGTAGGTCATTAGTAGGGAATGGGGTGCCATTTGGGATGTGGTATATCAGACCGTATACCACGGGTATGAGAAAAATATGTATTTTTACTGCTACCACACCCCCTCGTGCCTTATTGCTTACGTATGTCCTTAGGGTTTGATCTCGAGGACGAAGGACTTTGGCGACACCTACGAGTCAATCAGGAGCAAGCTGACCCTCCTGAGAGACAGACTATACTCAGCAGACATCCTCCAACCAGACATACTGGCCAAGAAGAGCCAGTCAGACCAGCTACGGGTGGGTCACTTACTACATTCTTAACCTGTGGCTCAATTAATCTTTCCTTGCATCCTCTCTCCTCACCTCCTTCTCAAAGGCTTTGGAGTAGGTTCGAGTGGAGTGACCTTCTCCTCCAATATGGTTGGCAAGGAGGCAAGGAGATAGGATGCAAGGAATTGAGGAAAGATGAATTGAGCCTGTGTCCAGGGGGTCCTATGAGACTCATTTAGAACATATAAGCATGTATAAAGCATTCATAAAGTTGCTTTGTGTCTCTCAGGGGATCAAGAAGGACTTGGAGGACTGTGAGGCCCACATCACAGCTCTGGAGACTGTGGTGTCATCCAGCTCCACTAACAAGACCCGATCTGAGAGACTGTATGGGGACTGGAGGAACCTATACAAGGCAGTCCGGGTAAGAATGGAAGGATTTGACTAAGCAGAAGTTTTAAAAATGATGATACTCTAAAAATAAAAACATCCAGTCAGCAGCAGTACTATGGGCGCAAACAGCTCGTTAATGAGAGAGGTCGAAGGAGAATGGCAAGAATCATGCAAGCTAACAGGCAGGCCACAAACAGACAAATAACGGCGCAGAACCGCATCTCGGAAGGCACAACTCGTCAATCCTTGTCATGGATGGGCTATTGCAGCAGACGACCACACCGTGTTCCACTCTTGTCAGCTAAAAACAAGAAGAAGCGGCTCCAGTGGGCACACAATCACCAACACTGGACAAATGAGTGGAAAAACATTGCCTGGAACATTGACAGCGACTTCAGTTTACTTGAGTGGCCTTCGCAGTCCCCAGACCTCAACTGAACAGAGCATCTTTGGGTTGAGATGGAACGGGCTGTTAGCAGCATGAATGTACCGCCGTCCAATCTGCAGCAACTGTGTGATTCTGTTGCGTCAGCATGGACCAACATCCCTGTAGAATATTTATGACACCTTGTAGAATGCCCCAAATAATTCAGGCTGTTCTGGAGGCAAGGGGCGGGGTCCACCCCGGTACTAGATGGGTGTACCTAATAAACCGGCACTGAGTGTATATCTTTGATATTAACGTGTGTGTGTGTGTGTGTGTGTGTGTGTGGCAGGTGAAGGGGAACGAGAGTGAGGAGAGCATCAGGGAGCACGAGAGTTTCCATGAGAGCCTGCTGAATGTAGAGAAGTGGCTGATGATTATGAGGCAGAAGCTGGAGTCCTACCGCAGTTCTGCTGGGGAGTGGAGCGTGGACAACAGACAGCATGAAGCTGAGGTACTGACATACCACACATCTGTTATGTGGCACTGATTATGGCTGTTTTGATGAAGATGGACAAACATGACTAGGCACTGGACTACTATGGAGAGGGTATCCTGTGTTTAAAAAATAATAATAACATGTTCTCTACTGACAAAGAGTTATAGGAAATAAACTGTGACTCTGTCCAGTGCTGAACTTGCATGTAGTTTATATGTCACGTCCTATCCTGTGTTATTCCTCCTCCGGGCCTGTAGAGGGCACTAGGTGAGTTCCCAGAGAAGGAGCTGCAGCTGCACCAGACAGAGGTGGAGGGCCAGGGGGTGCTGAAGAGGACCTCTGAGGAGGGACGAGTACACATCCTCAGGGACATGAAGCGCCTGAGAGAGTCCTGGATGGCCCTGCATGACCTCAGCCTCAACCTCTTCAGGTACGTTACGCTATATATAGCGGGCTTGACGGAAAACTCTTAGAATTAGATATAGAACTTTGGAATCAACAACTATACTTGACAAAGATGGCTGCTATTATCATCACATTCTAGAGCTTTGCACAGCTTTGTATCGAATCATCCACCCTTGTGAATGATAGTGTCTCTATGGGAGGACTACTCTAGTACCATTACCACTAATGCTACTTCATCTCTAGTTTAGTGTGTTTCAGTGAAGGTTCTCGGCAACCTCATATGGCTTGTGCACATCTGTCTCCGAAAACTTTACCAACCATAGCCTTCTACAAAGAAGTCAATATGTTGCACATGCTGTCCCTGCATCTGGGTGAAAAGTATTTAATGCGGCCAATTACACACCAATCCTAAGAGATTCCTTCAGTTACTGACTGTCTACTGTTCCATTCCCAGGCTGCTGAATGGGCACAGCTCCTCTGAGGACCATGACTTAGACATCCAGAGGGTGAGAGGTCAGGCTGGGGAGTTGACAGGCCCAGCTAGGGAGCTCTTTCCTGGGGAGGGAGGAGACCTGATCAAAGGAAGAGGCTCCAGCAGCAGGAGGGAGGGTGCTCCAGAGGGATCCCCAGGAGAGGACCATGGTGTCTGGGTCTCTCAGAGCTATGGATCAGGGTCTGGGAGAGGGGGAAGAACAGGGTCAGGGGCAAGGATGGAGCAAAGCGAAGGGGCAAGTTTTAGAGCAGAAGAGGGTGTGTGGGTCGAGGGAGGGTTCGAGGGCAGTGTGGAGGATATGGATCTCTCTGAACATGGGGAGAGACAGGGCAGTGGTCAACAGGGTCCAATGGCGTTAAGCCAAGGAAGCAGTCAGAGACCGGGACATGGCAGTGGGGTTGAAAGCAGTGGCAATTGCAGCGAGAAGGGTGGCGGTGAGCACAGCTTTGGTGTTGAGGAGGTGGACTCCATTGCCTGGAGAAGGGGGTATGGTCAGGGAGGAGAGGGGGAGAACGGAGGGGAAACCACAAGGATAAACTCCTCAGGCCACACAGGAGGCAGAAGCCCCCAGTGTGGAATGGTGGGGGGCTCTGGGTCCAGGAGTAGCAGAGTGGTGGGGGGCTTTGGGTCCAGGAGTAGTGGAGTGGTGGGGGGCTCCGGGTCCAGGAGTAGCGGAGTGGTGGGAGGTTCTGATTTTACAGGTAGCGGTGTGATGGAGGGATCAGGCTCTAGGAGTAGCGGAGTGGTGGTAGTCGGGGCGTCTGGGTCCAGCAGTAGCGGGCGGACAGAGGAGTGGGTGGATGAGCAGAGGTCCAGAGGTGTGGCTGAACCTGTGGCCATGGAGGTAGATGTGGGGTTAGGGCAAGGTCATAGTCAGGGCAGCAGAAGCAGCTATAGAGAGGGAACAAGTGAAATGGGAGACCAGAGTGGAAGTGGAGTGGGACACCTGCGACACAGAGGGTCCTTCACCCTGATCAAGACAAAGATGGAAGATCCAGTCATGGACCAAGACTTTGCTAGAAAATCTTCTGGAGGGCTACAGAGCTCAAGTCAACACACCACGGTACGGTTTACTATCTACAATGATTCTATTAACTCACAATCACATACTCATTATTTTCTAGTTAATAAAATAATTTCAACTTCAAATGGGCATGGTATAATTACAGTGGGGCAAAAAAGTATTGTCAGCCATCAATTGTGCAAGTTCTCCCACTTAAAAATATGAGAGGCCTGTAATTTTCATCATAGGTACACTTCAACTATGACAGACAAAATTAGAAAAAAAATCCAGAAAATCACATTGTAGAATTTTTAATGAATTTATTTGCAAATGATGGTGGAAAATAAGTATTTGGTCAATAACAAAAGTTTCTCAATACTTTGTTATATACCCTTTGTTGACAATGACAGAGGTGAAGACTTACAGAAAACATTTGACAAGGTTTTCACACACTGTTGCTGGTATTTTGGCCCATTCCTCCATGCATATCTCCTCTAGAGCAGTGATGTTTTGGGGCTGTTGCTGGGCAACACGGACTTTCAACTCTCTCCAAAGATTTTCTATGGGGTTGAGATCTGGAGACTGGCTTGGCCACTCCAGGACCTTGAAATGCTTCTTACGAATCCCCTCCTTCATTGCCCGGGCAGTGTATTTGGGATCATTGTCATGCTGAAAGACCCAGCCACATTTAATCTTCAATGCCCTTGCTGATGGTAGGCTTTGTTACTTTGGTCCCAGCTCTCTGCAGGTCATTCACGAGGTCCTCCCCATGTGGTTCTGGGATTTTTGCTCACCGCTCTTGTGATCATTTTGACCCTACGGGGTGAGATCTTGCGTGGAGCCCGAGATCGAGGGAGATTATCAGTGGTCTTGTATGTCTTCCATTTCCTAATAATTGCTCCCACAGTTGATTTCTTCAAACCAAGCTGCTTACCTATTGCAGATTCAGTCTTCCCAGCCTGGTGCAGGTCTACAATTTTGTTTCTGGTGTCCTTTGACAGCTCTTTGGTCTTGGCCATAGTGGAGTTTGGAGTGTGACTGTTTGAGGTTGTGGACAGGTGTCTTTTATACTGATAACAAGTTCAAACAGGTGCCATTACTACAGGTAAATGAGTGGAGGACAGAGGAGCCTCTTAAAGAAGTAGTTACAGGTCTGTGAGAGCCAGAAATGTTGCTTGTTTGTAGGTTATTATGTTATTATGTTATTATGTTATGTTATTATTATTATTATTATTATTATTATTATATTATTGTAGGTGACCAAATACTTATTTTCCACCATCATTTGCAAATAAAGTCATTAAAAATCCTACAATGTGATTTTCTGTTTTTTTTTCTTCTCATTTTGTCTGTCATAGTTGAAGTGTATCTATGATGAAAATTACAGGCCTCATCTTTTTAAGTGGGAGAACTTGCACAATTGGTGGCTGACAAAATACTTTTTTGCCCCACTGTAAGCAATAAGGCATGAGGGGTGTGGTATATATCTAATATACCACGGCTAAGGGCTATTCTTATGGATGACGCAATACGGATACAGGATGCAGCTGTTAGTCGGGGTATATTGGCCATATACCACAAACCCCCAAGGTTCCTTATTGCTATTATAAACTGGTTACCAACGTAATTAGAACAGTACAAATCTTTATTTGGTTGTCATACCCGTGTATACGGACATAACACAGCTTTAAGCCAATTCAGGGCTCGAACACAACATTTGACATTTTAGTCATTTAGCAGACGCTGCTATCCAGAGTGACTTAGTTAGTGCATTCATCTTAAGATAGCTAGGTGAGACAACCACATATCACAGTCGTATTAGCACATTTTTTCTCAATACAGAAGTTATCAGCAAAGTCAGTGCAAGTAGGAAAAGACAAATTTAAGTTTTGTATTTTGGGCGGGGGGGATTTCTTATTTAAGATACTCTTTGGAGATGTACGTTTCAGACGTTTGCAGGAAAATGGGAAGGGACTCTGCTGTCCTAGCATCAGAGAGAAGCTGGTTCCACTATTGGGGGACCAGGACAGAGAAGAGCTGTGACTGGGCTAGGCGGGAGCTGACCTGCTGTAGGGGTGGGACGGCCAACAGACTGGAGGATGGCAGACTGGAGTGCTCGGGTTGAGATGTGAGGTTTGAGCATAGCCTGAAGGTAGGGAGGGGCAGTTCCCCTTGCTGCTCTGTAGGCACGCGCCATGGTCCTCTCTATGCCACCTGACAGGCGCGACCTGCCAGGTTGAATTGCAATCCAGGAGTGTGCAGAGCCTGAGATGTACGCACAGCCCTGAGAAGGTGGAGGGAAGGATTTGATGTTTCGCGGTGTCGAAGGCAGAGGATAGATCTAGGAGGATGAGAACAGAGGAGAAAGAGTCAGCTTTGGCAGAGCAGAGAGCCTCCAGACTGGTTAGGATGAAGATCGTTCTGAGAGAGATAAGTTGGTCAGTGACAGCATGCTCAAGTGTTTTGGGAAGAAAATAAAGAAGGGATATCTGTCTGTAGTTTTTGACATCAGAAGGGTCGAGTGTTGGTTGGTTTCTTGGGCAGAGGAGCGGCTCTGGCCATCTTGAAGTTGCAGGGGACGCAGACAGTGTTCAGGGATGAGTTGATGAGGGAAGTGAGGAATGGGAGAAGGTCTCCAGAGATGGTCTGGAGGAGGGGCTGTTGTCGGGTGGCTGGACATCACTAGTCGCAGGATGGAAAAAGATGTTAGTTCTGTCTAAGTGGGACCAGTGGACTCAATAGGCTGAGTGAATGAGGAGCAGATGTCGTCAACCTTTTCTTAAAAGTAATTGACTCATCACTCAATATTCTCATTAACTGATATTACACTTCTGTTATAAACCAGAATATTTAGAAAATTAGCTAACGGATTCTCTTTTGTGAAATATCACCTCAAGTAAGTTGTTGTTGTGGTCCTTCAGGCAGATCCAGGGTCAGCTCTGAGTGCAGCGGAGTACGAGGACAAGAGGAGGATTTTTGAGGGCTGGCTACAGAAGGAAAACGATACTCTTTCAGGGATTCTCAACACCAAGGGACCGCTGAGCACCAGAGAACTCAAGATCAGGCAGAACACACTCAAGGTTGGTGCTAATGAATTCTCTCAGAAATATACAGTATTTCACTCCTGTTTATATTCACACAGAAATAATGAGGTACTCAAGTGCTGTGGCCATCTTATGGTTAGACTTAAATTTTTTAAACATTTATTTGAATGTTCTGAGCCGATATACAGTATGGGGATGGAATAAGTCTCACAGCAGATAAGAGATGGATTAAAACGCAGGAAGTAAGGAATGAAAGACAGAGGTGGGTTCTCTGGATTGAAACATGTAGTGCAGAGGAATGGGTAGTTAATGGCTTGTGGGAGCTACATAGCCCAGTACTTGTCTTTTACCACAAGCATTTCATTTAGTCTCTTCAGAAATGTCTGAATGTATGGGATTGCTGTGCTTCAATGGATGGGCTATTTACAGATGGGCTGTGTACAGCTGCAGCGATTGGTAAGCTGCTCTGACAGCTAACGCTTAAAGTTAGTGGGGGGGGGGGTTGCAAGTCGTTCCAGTCATTGGCAGCAGAGAACTGGAAGGAAAGGAGGTGTTGGCTTTGGGGATGACCAATGTAATATACCTGCTGGAGCACGTGCTATGGGTGGGTGTTGCTATGGTGACCAGTGAGCTGATGTAGGCGGAGCTTTACGTAGCAAAGACTTATAGATGACCTGGAGCCAGTGGGTTTGACGACGAATATGTAGCGAGGACCAGCCAACGAGAGCATACAGGTCGCAGTGGTAGGTAGTATTTGTCATTTTGGTGACAAAATGGATGGCACTGTGATAGACTACATCCAGGTTGCTGAGGAGAGTGTTTGAGGCTATTTTGTAAATGTCATTGCCCGGAGTCAAGGATCGGCAGGATAGTCAGTTTTACGAGGGTATGTTTGGCAGCATGAGTGGAGATTTAACTTTGGATTAGAGATGCTTAATGTGAGTCTGGTAGGAGAGTTTACAGTCTAGCCAGACACCTAGGTATTTATAGTTGTCCACATATTCTAAGTCAGAACTGTCATCAGTAGTGATGCTAGTCAGGTGGGTGGGTGTGGGCAGCGATCGGTTGAAGCGCATACATTTAGTTTTACTAGCATTTAAGAGCAGTTGGAGGCCACGGAAAGAGTCTTGTATGGCGTTGAAGCTCGTTTGGAGGTTTGTTAACACAATGTCCAAAGAAGGGCCAGATGTATACACAATGGTGTCATCTGTGTAGAGGTGGATCAAAGAATCACCCGCAGAAAGAGCGTCATCATTGATAAATACAGAGGAAAGAGTCGGCCTGAGAATTGAACCCTGTGGCACCCCCATAGAGACTGCCAGAAGTCTGGACAACAGGCCCTCCAATTTGGCACACTGAACTCTATCTGAGAAGTAGTTGGTGAACCAGGTGAGGCAGTCATTAGAGAAACCAAGGCTGTTGAGTCTGCTGATAAGAATGCGGTGATTGACAGAGTCGAAGGCCTTGGCCAGGTCGATGAAGACTGTTGCACAGTACTGTCTTTTATCAAGGGAGGTTATGATATCTTTTAGGACCTTGAGCGTGGCTGAGGTGCACCCGTGACCAGCTCGGAAACCAGATTGCATAGCGGAGAAGGTACGGTGGGATTAGAAATGCTCAGTGATCTGTTTGTTCACTTGGCTTTCGAATACTTTAGAAGGGCAGGGCAGGATGGATGTAGGTCTGTAACAGTTTGGGTCTAGAGTGCCTCCCCATTTGGAGAGGAATCTTTAGGAATCTCAGACGATGCGAAAGAGAGGTTGAACAGACTAGTAATAGGGGTTGCAACAATGGCGGCGGATAATTTTAGGGAGAGAGTCCAGATTGCCTAGCCCAGCTGATTTCTAGGGATCCAGATTTTGCAGCTCTTTCAGAACATCAGCGATTTGGGTGAAGGAGAAGCGGGGGGGTTTCGGCCAGTTGCAGCGGGGGTTGCAGAGCTGTTGGCCGGGGTGGAAGGCATGGCCAGACATAGAGAAACGTTTATTGAAATTATTGTGGATTCATCAGTGGTGACAGTGTTTCCTAGTCTCAGTGCAGATGGCATCTGGGAGGAGGTACTCTTATTTTCCATGGACTTTACAGTCCCAAAACTATTTGGAATTAGTGCTGCAGGATACACATTTATGTTTGAAAAAGCTAGCCATTGCTTTCCTAACTGACTGTGTGTATTGGTTCCTGACTTCCCTGAAAGGTTGCATATCGCGGGGGCTATTCGAAGCTAGTGCAATACGCCACAGGGTGTTTTTGTGCGAGTCAAGGTCAGTCAAGTCTGGAGTGAACCAAGGGCTATATCTGTTCTTAGTTCTACTTTGTAAGGGGCATGCTTATTTTGAAGATGGTGAGGAAAGCACTTTTAAATAGCAACCAGGCATCCTCTACTGACTGGATGAGGTCAATATCTTTCCAGGATACCTGGGCCAGGTCAATTAGAAAGGCCTGCTTGCAGAAGTGTTTTAGGGAGCGTTTGACAGTAATGAGGTGTTCATTTGACTGCAGACCCATAACGAACGGACGCAGGCAATGAGGCAGTGATCGTTAAGATCCTGGTTGAAAACAGCAGAGGTGTATTTAGACGGCAAGTTGGTCAGGATGATATCTATGAGGGTGCCCATGGTTACGGATTTGGCGTTGTTCCTTGATCATTTGTGTGAGATTGAGGGCATCTATCTTAGATTGTAGGACAGCCAGGGTGTTAAGCATATCCCAATTTAGGTCACCTAGCAGTACGAACTCTGACGATAGATGGGAGGGGGGGGTCTAATTCACATATGGTGCCCAGTGCACAGCTGGGGGCTGAGGGGGGTAAATAACAAGCAGCAACAGTGAGGGACTTATTTCTGGAGAAATGGATCTTTAAAAGGAGAAGCTTGAACTGTTTGGGCATAGACGTGGATGGTATGACAGAATTCTGAAGGCTATCTCTGCAGTAGATTGCAATTCCGCCCCCTTTTAGCAGTTCAGAAAATGTTGTAATTTGGGTTGGAAATTTCAGAATTTTTGGTGGCCTTCCTATGCCAGGATTCAGACATGGTTAGGACATCAGGGTTGGCTTAAAACAAGTTACTTTGTCAGTAATATACATGCTTTGTGAGAACTTCTGGAGGATGTTATGTTCAGAGTGCACCAGGATGGTCGAAAATAATCTTCTGGCCGGCGGAGTTTCTTTAAGAGCCCCAATCACTTGCTGTACGGTTTTGGAAACATAGCGAGAAATAATTTTCAAAAAAACAAAAGGTTAAATTACTACACCCTTATAGGGCCGATTGGGGTTCCCACGTCCATATTTCCATGTTACAGCGCTTGTTTACTGAAAACAGATGGAAGACCGAGGCATAACTCTGCTAATTAGCTATATACGTCTCCGAACACCTGTGTGTAAACAGAAGGCGGATGCGGCAAACGTGTTGTCACTGAAAAATACTGTCGGCTGCAACTGTGTTAAAACTGGTTGAAACAGTGTACAGTAAGTGTCTATTTGTGAAATTATTCTGATGTGATAAGAAAGTAGAAGGCTTTATTTCTAGAACCGTACCGCAGTTGAGAATCAATTTACGTTTCAGAGGATTTGGCTGTTTTGGCTGCCAGAGCCAATTTGCCTCTAAACAGAGCATGTAAGGTCCTTGGACTATAAGGAGTTGTGTTAGGCTCCTTTTAGTTTATTACTGGGCTAGGTAGACATACCTTACAGCAAGGCCCTAACAAATACACACCCCAGATACACACCGCAAACCTTCCAGCGTTCCTATAGACGGCTAAAATAACTTTTGGCAGCTGTACTGACGGCCAGTACACTTACATCCCAACCAGAAGCTGCAGACAGTCAGACAGGTTGTGTCCTAAATGTCACCCTACCCACTTGGCACACACTGGTTGAATCAGCGTTTCTACGTCATTTCAATGAAATTTCCAACATGAAATAGACATTGAATTGACATCTGGGTGTATTCTCTATATATACTTTTGATATAGAGCACTGGCCCAAAATAGTGCACTATATAGTAAATAGGGTGCCATTTGGGATGCTAGCAGGCCATGTTAGTGGTTGGAATGTTTTTGTCAGGATAGGATAACAGAGCACAAAGCATGCCTTAATGTCAGCAGACATTGAATCAATGCAGAAAGGGGATTGAAGATGTTTTCTTCTTTGTTTGGGGATATACAGTATGTATGTGCTGCTGTGGTTTCAGTAGAGAAAAAGGGTTAAGTATTCCTTCAGTATTTACTGCTGTAGCTATTCTTCTGTGCAAAGATCCTGTGTAGACATTACACACACACACTGCTTATTGTTATTACTTTATGCAACAATTCCTCTGCTTACCCCTCAGCCATATGCAACTGTTTAGTCTTCTTCATTCTCCATCCCCCTGTTGTTCACTTGCCTCTTCTCTCTTCCTCCTCTCTCTCTCTCTCCCGCTCTCTTTCCACCCCCCCTCTCTCTCCTCTCATTCCCACAGACTTTGCGGTCCAGTCTGGGCTGGGGTCAGGAGCAGTTCCAGCTACTGCTGATGTCTGGGGCGGCTGCATCTGGAGCCGGGGACGGGGCTGACCATTGGGCTGAGGATGTGGGTATGGAGGAGATACGTTATCGCTGGATGCTCTACAAGTCCAAACTGAAGGATGTAGGAGACCTCAAGGCTCTGTTGAATGTCAAGGTAAGAGATGCTGTATACATTGTATTGTGTCTCCCAAATGGCACCCTATTCCCTTTATAGTGCACTATTTTTGACCAGGATCTATATGGTTCTCATCAAAGGTAGTGCACTATATAGGGCAGTGGTCACCAACGCCAAGGAATTCCTAGTCGATCACCAAACATTTCTGTTAATAAAACAACGATAGGGCCTCCCGAGTGGCGCAGCGGTATAAGGCACTGCGTCACTACAGATCCGGGTTTGGGAGCCCCATGAGCTCTAGTGGCTCCTTGTGGTGGGCACATGCACATGACTTCGGTCGGCAGCTGTATGGTGTTTCCTGTGTCGGCTGGCTTTCGGGTTAACCGGGCAGTGTGTGAAGAAGCAGTGCGGCTTGGTGTCGTGTTTCGGAGGACGCATGGCTCTCGACCTTCGCTTCCTGATTACTACTCCCATAACACAAAAAGGGTAAAAGTACCCTATAACAATTGGTGTGTGTGTACAATGTAGAAAATAGTACAAGTAACAGAAACCCTTGGAATGGTAGACCATCAGATGCAGGCCATCAGTCCAGTAAAAATAAAGTATGTATATTTTATGCGCACTCAGCTGTGCATCACAATTAATACAACAAATGATCTATTACCAGTTTGATCATATACCAACATTTTTTAAAATATAATTTCAAAATGGTCTGAGAAGAACAACACTGGCAGGGCAATTCAAGCATAGCCATGTATTGGGCCTATAACCTACTGCACAAACCTTGTTGCGACAGAGCTCTTTTTAATTGGTTAATGTTGCATAGGCTTACATTTTTCAAGTCATGTTTTTAAACAATCTGAGTGGTAGGTCACGGTTTGCATTTTGACTCGATAGTGATCTTGACTTAAGGACAGGTTGGTGACCTCTGATATAGGGAATTAGGGTGCTGTGTAAAATGTCCATGCAGCAGAGCGCGTTGAAGAGTATCCCATAATAAAGGGATGATACATTGGTCTACCACAAGGGTGCAGTGTATCATCATTGTTAGGTCATGGACTGACTGAACTGTACTGTATAAAGCATAGTTTTACAGTATTTTTTTTCACAGTATAGTTTTCTGGGTTTATTTCCATTAGGGTGCAAGTGCTGCTGGACAGGAGGAACACACCAGGACAGCTAAGGTACAGTTATCAATCCAGCTCAGAGCTTGTGTCATGGCCAAAACATTCCTTTTAATATTCAGTGTAGTTCAAACTGGAAAAACGTGTGGTCTGGTGGTCCAAGCCGCGGCCTTTGAAACACATATATTGCTTTGAGCCTCCCCACTCCTCTGGGCTTAGAAAACACAGCTCTAGGGCCACTTGTCTGACCACCCAAGACTGGCACCAAGTCAAGCCTGCTGTCTCCAACAAACCCCAGTTAATTTGGTAGCCCAGTGGGGTGGAGCAACCTGGTCTCAGAGCATTCTGTGTTATTCTGTATGTAAATTCAGGACACTAAATTTACTATATGTTTCGTATGGTATATCTTAATTTTGGGATGTCCATCATCCATTTCGTATGATATGTTATGAATTACAATTCTTATGATATGTTACGAATTTGCAAAATGTACCATATATTTTGAATTCCCAAACGTAAAATATTTTACGAATTCCAATTTGTTGTGGCTAACATTAGCTAGGTGGCAAAAGTTAGATAGGGTAAAGGTTAGGAGTTAGGTTAAAGGGTTAGGGGAAGGGTTAGCTAAAATTATTAGGGTTCGTGGAAGGGTTAGCTAACATGTTTTTTTATTTTTATTTTAGTAGTTGCAAAGTAGCTAAAAGGGTAATGTAGTCCTGATGGTATACGAACACACAACCTTTGGGTTGATAGATGTTTGCGTTATACGCCCACACCGATCAACCACCCTCCTTTCGTTTTTACCTTAAGTAACCTTCTGTGTTATGTAACCATATCAAACGTAACATATTTTACTAATTTGAGTGTCCCGGATTTACATTTACTTAGTTACATCTAGTCTTTGAGACCAGACTGGGTGGAGAAGAGATTAAGCAATGCCATGCTCCGTCACTCCCTCCCTCACCCCCCCATTAGGTCTCTCTTTCTCTCGCTTTTTCTCTCTCTCTCTCTCCCCCCATTTGGTGGAGCGTGGGGGCCCTCGATATTACACAAAATTCCAGCGGATTTGCACCATGTTTCGCGTAGGTAGATGTAGTTCTGAGGTCAGTTTAAGGGCAACTTGTACCTGGAGCCTTGGTTTCAAACCTTGTCCTCCTCTCCAGCTCTTGATGGCTAAGTTAGTGGACAGCCTCATCCCAGTCCTCTCTGCTCTAGGTATAAGTTTCCTTTTGGCACAGATCTAGGATCAGCATACCCTTCTACAATCATCACCTTAACCATTTGGAGAAAGGGGGGAATGGATAACAAATCCTTGTCTAGGAGCAACCTCATTCTACTCTGTCTTCATCTGGTCTCTTGTCACTCACGCTCTTTGCTCTCTCTCTTTGCTCTCTCTCTTTGCTCTCTCTCTCTTTCTCTCGCTCTCTCTCTCGCGCTCTCACTCTCTCGCTCTCTCTCTCTGTCGCTATCATATAGCTATGAACGCAGCAGGTGCACGGATGGTAAAAAATAAGCAGAGGTTGCTCACCGAGTTTACCCCCAGGTTGTTGATATGAGTAAAACAGCAGACATAGATGAAAGACAAATATGGTAGTGTGACTCACAGCAAAGACAAAAAGTACATGCCTAAAGTACCCCAATGACAAACATCAGTGCACTGCAGCATCTGCGCTATAAGACACGGAAACTCATCCATCCACAAATCTCTGTATAGGAATTGTGGTTGCTAGTTTTGCGGGCTATGAGTCTCTACATCTGTCATAACTTGGATTTTCACACTGTATAGACGACTGTTATTACTTCCCTTAGTTATTTTAGTCATGTTTTAAAGGTGCTTGTTAGCATTCTTAATACACACTATCCTATGATTGTAGATATGGCTCCTGTACCTCACACATGCCTTTGTCCCACATACACACACTTATGGAGATAACAAGGGAGATGACTCTTCAGGTCTCATTCGCTAGTTTCAGTTCCTTTCTGACCTGTCATTACTTTGGAGTATAAACATAGAGTTGTTTACGTAATCGCGCCCCCTGGCCTACAACCTTCCTATCTACTGAAAAAGACAAACCCAACAACAACTTCCTGGTCAACTTTAACACAAACATGCAGAGGATGGCATGAGAGATTGCAGAGGACCCCTCCAATTTACTAAACTCAGAGTTCACACACCACCTGGCCTGCATTATACCTCTCCACTGCCCAACAAACTCAAACCCCCTGGCCAACAGCAATCTCCTTCACTGGCTACACACAATCCTCACTTACACCAGATGATGAATTACCCAAAAATTAATCACCAGTCTCATTTATAATTGAAGTGCATAAATATGATAAAATAATCCTCTTCATCACCTCTATTCACATTAGAACAGCTCTGAGCAATTTTCACTCTGAACATAGCTGTCTATAGTTCTGTCAGGCAGGGGGTTGAGCTTGACTAGCTTAGCGCTTGTATACAATGATTGATTGATTGATCTCTTTAAGGGAGCTTAACACCTGTCTGTCAAATTTATTGCTATTGGGACTGTGTAGTTTGAGTATCTGGGACTGAGGTGTTAGCAGTTGTTGTTCTTCAATAACACAGACCCCAAAGGAAATCGGGGGGATAAAATATATTTATTCAAAGAGAACAAATCATAGTTTTTATGCTGGGAAGTAGATTGTTCCCTGTCTGCAGTGTTTTCTTCACTGAATAAAGAGCAATGATGCTGTTTAAACCCAAGCCTAGCCGGTGGTTGACCAATATAATTGGGCCAATAGCCAAATGCCAAGTATCCCGTTTCAGGCACAATGTATAGATAATTTGGACCAATGAGACCTTGCCACATTTAGCTATGAGTCCTGGACTGAAACCCCTCCTGTGTCCCTGTCCCGTTAATCTTCAGTTCCCCATTACAGAAAAACAACTATTTCCATTGATAGTTAATTCCCTCTTGACCTCTGCGTTGTGTATTTATCTTCGAATATTCTTAGAGGTGATGGGAGTTTGGATATAGATGTAGAACGAGGAAAGGTGCAGGCCTGTCGAGAGGCTTTCTCTTGCCCTTCCTCGTCTTCCTCCTCTCTCGATCATGGGTGCTCTGGAAAGTAGTTTGAGAGAAGGAGGGAGAGTGGGTTGATGGAACTGGGTGAGTGAGCATAAAGGTGGAGTGCAGAGAGGACAGAGTGGGCGAGGATTTACTCTCTTCACTTGGAAGAGCACTCTGCTCTGTGGTGTGCGTTAATGCTCTGTGTGTGCCATCACAACCCTGATTATATTGAAAGGGCTGTGAGCCTTTACTGTTTGTTTACTTAGCGAGCGAACACTGACCCTACTGTATGAGTCATCTTAAAAGTGACTTAGTTTAACACTCCCTGGGATATCTGGGAAATGTACATCAAACTGGTACATAAAACTAGAATTGTACTATAATGGATTGTCAGTCCATAACTCTGTCTATGAATTTGAGTGGTGACATTTCTCAAGCCTAGCCGACTACCAACAAAATGTAGCTGAGCCGTCTTGTTGTTGTTGGGATCCCAGATTTACCCCTTTTTAGACATTGGCACGTTGTTTCATTATGAACCAGTCAAATGTGGCACCATTACCTAGCAAGTATGAGAAGCATTTATTTAAATTTCAGCATCACAGAATGTTCCTCCACGTTGAGAGGCAGATGTACAGGGTGTCTGGCGCATTGGATTAACATTCAGTTGGATGGGAGACAGAAATACTCTGAGTGAAACACCTACTTTTGTATTAGTTTTGATGTCATTTGGGGTTGAATTTGAGGCATTTCTGTTTCCCATATAATTACATGGCCCCTCTAAAAGAGTTTACGGTTTATCCTCAATCACTGGTTATTTACTTGTGCACTTAATGGTATAGACAAGGAATGTACAACAGTATGTGCATTTGAGAGAAAGTATGAGAATGGGATTTCATGGGTTCAATTACCATACTCACAACTATTGATGTCTGTGAGTGTTTGTGTAAATGGATATATATACACACAGTGTATGTGTTAACATCTCTATATTGTTTCCCTGTAGGGGAAGACTCCAGGCCTACTGTACCGTGTGTGTCGGGTGGCCCTGCCCCTCTGGCTCCTGCTGTTGGCCTTACTCCTCTTCGCCTTCTTCCTGCCCTGGATGGACGAAGGCTCCAGCTGCTCTCTGTCCAACAACTTTGCCCGCTCCTTCAACATCATGCTACGCTACGACGGACCTCCACCCACATAGAAGAATCATATAAGTTGATTCCTCTTCATCCTCAATCCATTGTGTGTGTGTGTGTTAAGGTATCCACATGCTTCCCAGCCGAAACAGTTTGGAGAAGTTTGTGCATATATTATGACGATATTTTGTGACATTTTTGTTAGTTTTGGGCTTTTTCGGCTGTTCAGGCACACTCATTTCTTTTCTGGATGCAGGCTGAAGTTCGGAGCCAAAGTCTACGCCCCTTCGTCAGTGATTGGTCAACAATAGGGATTCTTCAATAAAGTCTTTGTTGTCATTCAACGAGGCGACTCGTTTTAATGCAAATTCTTTCATTGAGAAATACTGCACCAAGCATCTTAGTTAGATGTAAAATTGTGCGACTAAGATCTCTGCAAAAAAATGTCAATGAATGACAGATTTCTTGGGTTATCTTGAATTAGTTCTTACTATTTTGCGGAAGCGTATACTGGCTACAGTGTTTCAGATTGACACACAGTAATGTTGCTTGTTTTTTTTTTTTTTTCATTTTCCAAGCGAATGTCTTTTAAGGGAGTATGCGAGAACACTCGTTCGGCTAGGCGCCAGTCGAACCGAAGCATGCTGACGCCTTTAGTGTGTGAATGTGTGTCTGTGCTGGATGTGTCACTGTGTGGGCGGGTAGCCTCGGCTCTTTCCACCTGTTCCTCTTGACTCAAGCTGTTCTCCACTCTGCAACCCACACGATCAAGCCAATTCACACAGGCTGGCAACACTTCCATCCATCCACAGAGTAGCTTGCTCCACTCCCTCTCCTTTTCACAGTACTTCAGTAGCTACAACAATGGCCACCAAGCACTTTAGGAGAAGATGAGGATGTGGATTTTTATTTCCTCTATTTGGAGGGATTTGATGTCTTAGAAAATTACTGCGTATGATCATACACTCCCCAAAAATATCATGGTTCACTACCCCTTTAAAGACGGGTGTATAACAGAGATGTGAATACTTTTAAACTGCTTTTAAACGGCACAAATAGCGTTATGCTTTTTTTCTATTTTTGTGTAATTGTAAGCTTTATTTTTTACCTGTACATAATGCCTTTTGCATACAGTACCCTTATCAATTTTAGCACTGTGTTCATAAGTCTAGGCTGGCTTCAATTATAGATGCCGCATGTGCTCACATCCCAAAACACAACGTCTGGGGTGTATTCATTACATCTTGCAACGGAAACCCTTTACCGTGTTCAACAACCAAAAATAAGCAAACCTACCTGAAATTGTCAAGTAGGAACTCTCGTTTTCGTTATTTGGCGTAAACGGACATAATGTTTTGCAACAGAATCAGCGTAATGACTACACCCCTGTTCTATCATGTGTCAATTCAAATTAATCAATTTGACATGTTTTGTTCCAATGTTAATACAAAACAGTCAATTTGTGATACTGACCATACGGAAAATCAGTCAGTGCTGGTATACATGATGTACCTACTTTTGACTGTTTAAGTATATTGTATTTGTACTGAACTGTAGGTATGTTTGAACAAAATGCTTTTCTTTCCTAAAGGTGCTATGCTATATTTGAACACTGTCATAATGATCCCTTCGCACAGTTTAACTTCTATCTTGGCCCCTGACGTTTTCTTGGACCACAGAGTACTTTAGATGCTAAGTTTACTTTCTTTATAATACATCATGTTCAGCAGGGCCCAGATTATATCATGGAAATAGCTCCTGTTATGGGAGAATATCCTTTTTTGAGCAGACTCTTAAAACGACGCAATGACCCAGTCAACCTTTTCTCTCTTTCCTCTCTCTTGCATCCCCCTCTCTTCTCTCATTCACTTTTGTACTTTTCCCTCCCGCACATGTTTGTTTTACAGACCCGAGGGTTGCTAGGGCAACGGAAACCAAATCGCATTATATCTATTAGTGTCCTATCACACAGCACAGATATTTTTGTTACGACAGCTAAATTAGGTTATAACCCACAAATAGTTTTTTTTTTTTTACATTTGATTAAAGTTGAACTGTCAGCTTTTGTTCAGAATGAGGGAGAGTGTGTGTTTAGTTTTAGTTTGACTGTCTTGTCTCAGAATGTTGCACAATCTGTATCTGTTTTCTCCGTCAGGGAAGGTTTCAGAGTGCTGTCTTAGTCTGTCATCATGAATGTTGACAAACTGAATTTTAATGAAAAAATTGCAGGAAACCCGCATGCCTGCCCTACCTGTACAAAGCAGACTTGAACTGAAATATTTATACCATTCTACTGTTATCTATACACAAGTTATGCAATGCTCTTATTCAGTCTTCATACATATTAATGAAACATATCTAGCTCTTTTTAAATGTGAGAATATTAAACGTAAATGCTAAACTAAATACAGAGTACTAAACATCACCATAATATGTGGCATTCATTTGAGTAGCAATTAGCTACAGTAGGCCTACCTGGCAGTCTGGCACCTCTGCTTCTTGCACTGCTAGTGAGTTGAATGCGTATGCAGACCTTTACAATCAACGCAGGTTCAAATGCATACCCTGCCAGGAACCTTACTGTATGTGTGTAGCCATACATGTGGAGCATCCATGTGAACCTTTTTCAGAAGTGCTCCTCTTGAAAGGATCTGCAGTGGAACTGGGAATCTAGGATGGGTGAGG
Organism: Oncorhynchus keta; assembly: GCF_023373465.1. Taxonomy (NCBI): domain Eukaryota; kingdom Metazoa; phylum Chordata; class Actinopteri; order Salmoniformes; family Salmonidae; genus Oncorhynchus; species Oncorhynchus keta. Next base: position 35,543,724 of record NC_068449.1, on the reverse strand, counting down.
GATAGTGGTGGAAAATGAAGGGAATCTCATGGAATACTGTATCAGATTACTCCACAGTGTGCATAGGAAGTAGGGTTGAAGAATTCAGCTTTTTATTTTATTTTTAACAGATCTCCAGGTTGGAATATTTCAGATACCTCCTGATTCCGGGAATATTCCAACCAGGATTTATGGAAAACTTTTACAAAATTCCCAGGTTATCAACATTTTCCAACCCTAATCAGATTCCTCTGGGTGTTTACAAGGAGTTTGATACATTTAGCAGAGCACTTAGTAGACAATGTAATACAAATGGACATTCGATTAGATTGGAATAGCTTGTCCTGCAAATGAGAATCTGCTTTACAATTTTTAAAAACTTTTAAACGCTCATGCATGCAGGAATGAAGATTCAAAGCTTTTGTAAAATGGTACAATATTATGCTCTATTTTATTACTATATTTTGAAATGAATGAAATGCTTAAAATGTATCAACCGGGCCTAACCAATATTTTTGTATTGTACTCAAAACTGGCAATAAATTATGCAGTGTGTATAATTGATATCTGAGTCTGTATGGTGTTGAGCTACTGTTGGGAATTACTGAATCAGCATGAGTAAAATGCCTGAGTTTACCAGGTCTTCATCTCAAATGGCACCCGATTCCCTACAAAGTGCGCAATTTTTGACCAGCGCAGGGCTCTGGTGAAACCCAGCTAGCCATGTGTATGTGACAAATACATTTGATTTGATTTTATGTGGGGAATTCAATTTCATTTTATTTTGATCTCTTTTAGTCCCCATTTGGACTAATATTCCAAGAGTCCTTAAACATTAAAATACAATTTATAATACAAACACACGTTCACATATAACACACTATTACAAACATACATAATATACTAACATAGTGACCCAATAAATACTCAATCTAAAACATATTGATTCTTCATCTACTATAGTCCCACAACATTTCTATGTATTATATTTAAATCGTTTTAAAATAGTGTTTAAATTTACATATTGAAAGGTTTCTAGTTTGCTCAGTTAATTTATTCAATTTCTTTATTGCGCTAAATCGAAATGTTCTTTTGCCTATTTCTCTTTTCTGTCTGGATAACGCCATAGATGGTGGACAATCTATTCCTAGTATTTACGGAATGTCTGTCTCTTACCAACTGAATAGCGTTGTGACTAGAACTTGGCCGTTTTATATGGTGCCATTTGGGATGCACATGGGTTTAAAGTGTAGCAGGCTGTTTAGTTTCACAAGCCTCTGGTTAGTCAATGATTTGAAAGGCTATGAGCATGTCTTGGAGTAAGCACACATTTCCTTATCACATACCAGGTTGTTAGGTGAGGTTGTGAACTTGTTCCTATACATGTCAAAAAAATACTTAATGGTGGCCAGTATGATATAGCAAAAATTGTGAATTATTCACAAAAATATGAACACAAATAAACATAGATCAGCATATTATATTACAACAGGTTGCATACTAATACACATACTAGGTTGCAACCTCTAAAGGTCATTATTTAATTCCAAAAAATATCTTTCCTCCTTTCTGCCCTTTTTGGATGTGAGATGACTGAACAGTTGTACACATTCACTTCTACACCTACTGTCCACCATCTTGCTTTCACCTTTCCAGTTGTATCAGCTTGGGGGAAGGGGGGTGAGCAAAGGGCAGAAGGGAGGGGACAACATTTTGGAATGAAATACAGCCCAGCTAGTAATATCTGATAGGTTTTCCTTAACCTGTGTTGAATAGAGGGTGAGGACTGAACGGGTCTAACAAGGTGGACACCACTGAACAAACCAGACACACTGACACCCAAAACCTGACACACAGCCACAGCCTCACAGTCAAATATGAAGCAGTTTCTAGCTTTTCTACTGCTTGCCTTGCCATTTCTCTCTCTTTCTGCAAAACAGCTCAGGAGATGTGCAGTTGTATCGCAGTATGACATTCTCAGTAAATTAATTTGGCTGTGATTTAGATTTATGTCTGGTGCTTGTGCATGACAAGCACTCTGTTGCAACACTCAGGTGACCGTTTGCCTTCCAGGTGTGTGTGTGTGTGCCAGCCACTAGGGGCAACAGTGAGTACTATTACCATCAAGGCTTGGGTTTGCTTGGGCGTTGTGGACTGGGGTGGCAGATGGCCGTAATCCCATGACTGGATCCAAATTCATTATGAATGGATCCAAAGGTCATGACTGGATCTGAAGGTCTCGTGTTCAATCCCACACATTTTTTTGTTTTAACCCAATCCCAAACCTTAACCCTTGACCATTCAGAATGAATTTGTAAATGTAATGTTTTAACCCAATCCCAAACCTTAACCCTTGACCATTCAGAATGAATTTCGTAACATACTGTTTTAACCCTATCCCACACCTTAACCCTTAACTTAAAAACACGTCGACATTTGGTTTGGAGAAATGGTGTCAAAAATCATTTGAAATTTAACTTTGGAGCAACTTCGAAACTTGCCGTTTGGATAAACTTTAGAATCTGTAGTCAAATTGGTCAAACTTGTTGGTCTGTATGGACTCTGCCCTACCTGGCAGAGGCTGAAAGCGACAGTGGCACACTTTGCTATGTGCACAAGCCCTTGCTTGGCCTAATTACTTCAAGTGGAATTCCCTTTTGGTGTAGTGGGACTGTTTTCTCTTCTCTCTCTGTTCCATGTGTGCGGAATACCACAATCCCACTCACTGATATGGGTAGTAGAGCTGAAATCACTGTGTCCCTGTGAATGTGGGTGGCTGTATGTGTACTCCTGTGATTTCTTATGTGTTTCCCTACTACCCACGTACACTACAGATCACAAACTCTTACCTAATACATCTCTTGTGCGTGTTGCACTGATTGTTTCCTCAAACCCACGTACACAGTACCTCACCACACTCTCGATCAGTGTGCATGTACATTTCACTGCCTCTACCCATCCACCCACTCTCTGCAAACTGCATCCTCACTCACACACAACCCTGCTTTTCTCAGCTACACCACTGAGACTCAATCTGGCATGTTAAATAATCTGTGATAGAAATACTCTACTCCTTCCTACTCACAAAGCCTTCCTATAGGATATTTAGCACTTCCCAGAGAATATATATATAGAGACACAGTATTACACAACAGTGGCGGTCAATGCCATTTTTTTTCATGAGCATGGCCTTATTTCTATTACAGCAAATTGGATGACTCTCATTCATATCCCATACACCCAGCTCAATGTAACATCGATAGGTTTAGGCTACTACATGTTACTCAAATTTTCCCTACACCTATCATGAGGTTGATGCAACCTAGCCTATGAAGGAAAGTTTACAACAGATGCACATGTCGAGATACATTTTTGTAACAAAGGAGACATTGTGTAAGGCAGTATTTAATATGTCAATCTTGCCTGCACCTAGCTGATATACTGTAGGATGTCATCATTAGTCTAAAGGTTGCAAACAAGAGTTCAAGTATGTTTATCTCTGTTCCGTTTGCTTCCGTTTAAGAAACATTTTTCAACAGAATTGGCAGAATGAATACACCCCTCATCACACGCAAACACAGTTAACTTTCATATCAGCCACACACAAACAGCGTGGTCCCTTTCATCGTTCAATAATTCCATCTCACATCTAAACACTCTCCTCCTCTTACCATTTCCCTTCGCTTGTGGACTTCAGTGCACAACACATCAGCTGTGTGACCAGGCCAAAAAACCTAAGGCACAGCCTGCTTCGTTGACAACATATTAGCTAATGTCAAGTCAACATAGCTACTAGAACTAACATCTTAGCAAACCCGCTACAATCGTGCAGTACAGTGTACAGTCAGCAGGCAGATTAGCAGTTAAACCGGCGGGCCCCAGTGGCAAAAAAATAATTAAACCAAACCTTGACTTGGAAGAGTTCCCGTGTTGGATAGCCATAGCCAGCTAGCTAACATAGCATCCCTCTCTCTGTTTCAGCTATGTGTTTGAGTAGGCTAAACTAGATAGCTGCATTGGCTCGCTAAGTAAGTGAAAACAATATGAAATATAGCTAGATCTCTCGCTTGCTTCTCCTTCATTTTGAAGAAATTAATTTGTTCAAAACTGTTCAACTATTGTCCTTCTCTCTCTTTGAGTCAACTACTCACCACATTTTATGCACTGCAGTGCTTGGTAGCTGTAGCTTGTGCTTTCAGTACTAGATGTATTCTCTGATCCTTTGATTGGGTGGACAACATGTCAGTCCATGATGCAAGAGCTCTGATAGGTTGGAGGACAACCTCCGGAAGTTGTCATAATTACTGTGTAAGTCTATGGAAGGGAGTGAGAACCATGAGCCTCCTAGGTTTTGTATTGAAGTGAATGTACCCAGAGGAGGATGGAAGCTAGCTGTCCTCCGGCTACATCGTGGTGCTACCCTACAGAGTACTGTTGAAGCTACTGTAGACCTTCATTGCAAAACAATGCGTTTAATCAGTTATTTAGTGAAATGTGAATGTATTTAGTATATTTTTACCCAAAAATGATCCCTTTTTTAATGTTTCACTATTTTATTTTTATGAAATTCACTGAGGAGGATGGTCCTCCCCTTCCTCCTCTGAGGAGCCTACACACACACACACACACACACACACACACACACACACACACACACACACACACACACACACACACACACACACACACACACACACACACACACACACACGCACACACACACATACACACACAGCATCTTCAAAGCCTGGCTAAAGCATATTATACAATGAATTATCCTCTTTCTCTATAAGGGGTGATTTGTCATCATACATGATAGAACATTCTTTATATAGTAAGATGGGAGAGAGTAAAGCCAAAGCAATGAATGGTCTGTCATTTACAGTGCATTCAGAAAATTATTCAGACCCCCCTTACCTTTTTACACATGTTGTTACATCAGAGCATTCTTCTAAAATTGATTTTAAAAAGTATTCCTTAATCAATCTACACACCATAATGACAAAGCAAAAACAGGTTTTTAGAAGTGTTTGCAAATTTATAAAAAATGAACAGAAATATCTTTACATAAGTATTCAGACCCTTTGCTATGAGATTCGAAATTGAGCTCAGGTGCATTCTGTTTCCATTGATCGTCCTTGAGATGTTTCTACAACTTCATTGGAGTCCCCCTGTGCTAAATTCCATTGATTGGACATGATTTGGAAAGGCACACACCCGTCTATATAAGGTCCCACAGTTGACAGTGCATGTCAGAGCAAAAACCAAGCCGTGAGGTCGAAGGAATTGTCCGTAAAGCTCAGAGACAGGAATGTGTCAAGGCACAGGTCTGGGGAATGGTACAGCATTGAAGGTCCCCCAAAACACAGTGGCCTCCATCATTCTTAAATGGAAAAAGCCTCGAAACCACCAAAACTCTTCCTTAGAGCTGGTCGCCTGGCCAAACTGAGCAATCGGGGGAAAAGGGCCTTGGTCAGGGAGGTGACCAAGCACCTGATAGTCACTCTGACAGAGCTCCAGAGTTCTTCTGTGAAGATGGGGAAATCTTCCAGAAGGACAACCATCTCTGCAGCACTCCACCAACAGGCCTTTATGGTAGAGTGGCCAGACGGAAGGCACTCTTCAGAATAAGGCACATGAAAGCCCACTTGGAGTTTGCCAAAAGGCACCTAAACAAGATTCTCTGGTCTGATAAAACCAATATTGAACACTTTGGCCTGAATGTCAAGCGTCATGTCTGGAGGAAAGCAGACACCATCCCTACATTGAAGCATGGTGGTGGCAGCATCATGCTGTGGGGATGTTTTTCAGCGGCAGGGACTGGGAGACTAGTCAGGATCAAGGGAAAGAAAAATGGAGAGAAGTAGAGAGAGATCCTCAGACTGGGGCGAAGGTTCACCTTCCAGCAGGACAACGACCCTTAGCACACAGCTAAGACAATGCAGGATTGGCTTCGGGACAAGTCCTTGAGGGGCCCAGCCAGAGCCCGGACTTGAACCCGATCGACCATCTCTGGAGAGACCTGAAAATAGCTGTGCAGCAGCGCTCCCCATCCAACCTGACAGAGCTTGAGAGGATCTGCAGAGAAGAATGGGAGAAACTCCCCAAATACAGGTGCGCCGAACTTGTAGCGTCATACCCAAGAAGACTCAAGGCTGTAATCGCTGCCAAAGGTGCTTCAACAAAGTACTGAGTAAAGGGTCTGAATACTTATGTAAATGTGATATTTCAGTAGTTTTTGTATTCTTTATTTGTAAAAATGTCTACAAATCTGTTTTTGCCTTGTCATTATGGGGTATTGTGTGCAGATTGATGAGGAAAAAATACAATACAGCTTGTAACGTAACAAAACGTCAAAGGGTCTAAATAGTTTCAGAATGCACTGGATGATGCCTGAAGGGCACATGTTCTGTAGATAGTGCATGAACACCCACACACACACACATTTGTCCTTTCCATTCTCCAGATGATCGATCATGATTCCACGTAACCACCATGTATGTTCCCCTGTCGGCTGAGAGAGCACAGCAGCATGCTGACTGCTGTTTACACACTCCAAATGTTCCTCCCTCATTCACTTTGGTCACATCCATTCACTTTAGATATATCTCCTCAAAGCAAGACTACTAACACAATTACTGTTAAAGGAATGACTGGTTATGTTCCATCTGAAAATGTTTCCCCCCAATCCTATCACTACCCAATAATAATCATATTATACAATATATGCAAAAGTATGTGGACACCCCTTCAAATGAGTGGATTCTGCTATTTCAGCCACACCTGTTGCTGACAGGCGTCAGGTGTGACAAACATTGTCAGTAGAATGGCCTTACTAAAGAGCTCAGTGACTTTCAACGTGGCACTGTAATAGGATGCCACCTTACCAACAAGTCAGTTTGTCAAATTTCATCCCTGCTAGAGCTGCCCCAGTCAACTGCAAGTGATGTTATTGTGAAGTGGAAACATCTAGGAGCAACAATGGCTCAGTGCCCAACCTTACTAATGCTCTTGTGGATGAATGGAAGCAAGTCCCCGCAGCAATGATCCTAAATCTAGTGGAAAGCCTTTCCCAGAAGAGTGGAGGCTGTTATAGCAGCAAAGGGGGGGGACCATCTGCCCATGATTTGGGAATGAGAAGTTCGATGAGCGGGTGTCCACATACTTTTTGTCATGTAGTGTATTTCATTTAATCTTTTTTTTGTGACCTTGGTCAGTGGTTTATGTATATTTCTGCTATGCGTTTTTATAATGACCTAGATGAAAGGAGGAAATGCTAGCGGAAGGTTGAAAGGCTACCACTGTTTGCATTCCAAATGGAACTCTATTCCCTATTTTGTGCACTATCTCTGGTCAAAAGTAGTGCACTAGTTAGGGAATAGTGTTTTGGATGTATGACCTGTGGCTGGACAAATGACTAGTGAGCGAGCTGCCTGCCTTCCGGAACAGTAGGTTGCTGATTTTATTATGGTAACCGGATTCAGACAATTCTCATTAGACTACAGAGTAAACAGAGGAGAGAGCTGTATTCAGGGGGCGGAGGGTAGACACAGAATCAAGGTAAACACCCAGCTCGCACATTTGGTTCATTGGGAGTTGTGGGAACGTATGTTTTGGGTTCCACATTGGTTGTGGGAACGAAGCCATACGTTTTCTGACCAGTAAAACTGAACTTTTTTATTTTTAAATTAACATTTTGCCTGCTCTGGGAACGTATTTATAGGTTGCAGGTGGGCGGGGGGAGTGGGGAGGGGAGGGGACACATACTGTTTTGAGCCCATACGAAATCATTGAATAACAGATTCACTACATGTGACAAGATAGTACATCTGTCACGTTCTGACCATCGTTCGTGTGTGTTTTCCTTGTTTTAGTGTTGGTCAGGACGTGAACTGGGTGGGCATTCTATGTTGTGTGTCTGGTTTGTCTATTTCTATGTTAGGCCTGATATGGTTCTCAATCAGAGGCAGGTGTTAGTCATTGTCTCTGATTGGGAACCATATTTAGGTAGCCTGTTTTGTGTTGGGTTTTGTGGGTGATTGTTCCTGTCTTTGTGTTTGTGGCACCAGATAAGACTGTTTTGGTTTTTTCATGTTTTGTAGTTTGTTGTACTTTCATCTTTATTAAAGATGCACAAAACTAACCACGCTGCATTTTGGTCCGCCTCTCTTTCCCCAGAAGAAAACCATTACCCACCAACCAAGGACCAAGCGGCGTGGTAAACGGAGAAGGAGAAGGAGAAGCGACAGGTGCAGCAGGAGCAACAGCAGCAGCAACAAAAGCAGCAGCAGGAGAAGCAACAGAGGCAGAAGCAGCAGCAGCAGAAGCAGCAGCAAGAGAAGCAGCAGCAGCAGTGGGAGAGGCTGCACTATTTGGAAGAATGGACTTGGGAGGAGATCCTTGACGGGAAAGGACCCTGGGCAGAGCCAGGGGAATATTGCCGCCCCAAAGCCGAGCTGGAGGCAGCGAAAGCAGAGAGGCGGCATTATGAGGAGCTAGCACGGCAGAGCGGCTGGAAGCCCGAGAGGCACCCCCAAAAATGTATTGGGGGGGGCACAGGGAGAGTGTGGCAGAGTCAGACCTGAGCCAACTCCCCCTGTTAACCGTAAGGAGCCATGGATGTTGTCGGAGCTATCGGCGAAGCTGAGGGCTGAGTCTGAGAGGGTCGAGGAGTTATTGGACAGAATGGAGGAGAGTGAACGGATGGGAGATGAGGAGACACTCGAGGAGGTGTTAATAGAATTGGGGGAGTGTGAAGAGAGAGAGCAGTTGATTTGGCGTAGTATGCAAGGCATTCGCCCTGAGGTGTGTGTCCCCAGCGCTGCACCACCAGTGCCGGCACCCCGCACCAGGCTGTCTCTCCGTCCCATCAACACAGGTGCTCCCGCCTGTCCGGCGCTACCAGAGTTTCCGCCCCTCAGTCCAGAGCCCCTCAGTCCAGAGGCGCCAGAGCTTCTCTGTCCAGCGCGGCCGGGGCCTTCCTCCTCTCCAGCGCAGCCGGAGTCTCCCGCCTGTCCGGCGCTGCCAGAGCTCCCACCCCTCATGCCAGAGCCCCTCATTCCAGAGGCGCCAGAGCTCCTCGGTCCAGCACAGCCAGAGCTCCTCGGTCCAGCACCGCCAGTCTGCCCAGCGCCGCCAGTGCCGCCAGTCTGCCCAGCGCCGCCAGTCAGCCAGGATCCGCCATTCAGCCAGGATCTGCTAGAACAGCCAGTCAGCCAGGATCCGCCAGTCAGCCAGGATCTGCCATTCAGCCATGATCTCCCAGAACTGCCATTCAGCCAGGATCCGCCATTCAGCCAGGATCCGCCATTCAGCCAGGATCCGCCAGTCAGCCAGGATCTGCCGGAACCGCCAGTCAGCCAGGATCTGCCGGAACCGCCAGTCAGCCAGGATCCGCCAGTCAGCCAGGATCCGCCAGTCAGCCAGGATCTGCCGGAACTGCCAGGATCTGCCATTCAGCCAGGATCCGCCATTCAGCCAGGATCCGCCATTCAGCCAGGATCTGCCAGAACTGCCAGGATCCGCCAGTCAGCCAGGATCTTCCGGAGCCGCCAGTCAGCCAGGATCTTCCGGAGCCGCCAGTCAGCCAGGATCTTCCGGAGCCGCCAGTCAGCCAGGATCTGCCGGAGCCGCCAGTCAGCCAGGATCTGCCGGAACCGCCAGCCAGCCAGGATCTGCCGGAACCGCCAGCCAGCCAGGATCTGCCGGAACCGCCAGCCAGCCAGGATCTGCCGGAACCGCCAGCCAGCCAGGATCTGCTCGATTCATCAACCTGCCCGAGCTGCCCCTCAGTCCCGAGCTGCCCCTCAGTCCCGAGCTGCCCCTCAGTCCCGAGCTGCCCCTCAGTCCAGTGTGGCCCGTTGTTAGGGTTCCTAGGCCAAGGTTAGCGGCGAGGGTCGCCACTCAAGGGACGCTAAGGAGGGGGACTAAGACAATTATGGAGTGGGGTCCAGCGCCAGAGCCGCCACCGAGGACGGATTCCCACCCAGACCCCCCCCCTATAGTTTAGGTTGTGCGTTCGGAGTCCGCACCTTGGGGGTACTGTCATGTTCTGACCATCGTTCGTGTGTGTTTTCCTTGTTTTAGTGTTGGTCAGGACGTGAACTGGGTGGGCATTCTATGTTGTGTGTCTGGTTTGTCTATTTCTATGTTAGGCCTGATATGGTTCTCAATCAGATGCAGGTGTTAGTCATTGTCTCTGATTGGGAACCATATTTAGGTAGCCTGTTTTGTGGGTGATTGTTCCTGTCTTTGTGTTTGTGGCACCAGATAGGACTGTTTTGGTTTTTTCACGTTTCTTGTTTTGTAGTTTGTTGTACTTTCATCTTTATTAAAGATGCACAAAACTAACCACGCTGCATTTTGGTCCGCCTCTCTTTCCCCAGAAGAACCATTACAACATCAAAAAAATCTAACGGAAGTTTGTTCCGAAGTGTCTTTCCTATATGTGCGAGACAAGAAAGATCAGGAAAAGCACATTTTTTTAAACATGTATTTAACCCCTTAAATACATGTTCTTCTAAGATATATGGAATTATCTTAAGGTCATACCAAGGACCATTTTGCTGTTTGATTTGTAATTTTAAGACACATTGACCTATGAAATAAAATATATGCAAAAATAGTTTGATCAAAATGTTAATTTGGCCTTCCTGCTATTAGCCCATACAAACACATTGAATAACAGTGTAGTAGTCCTTGCACAGTCAGGGCTCTCAGCTCAAAGGTGCTCCACAACAGTATAGTCCCATGATCACTTAACCTGTAAACAACTCTTAGGAACTCCAATTTCCCTCTGACTGCACCTAGCCCCTTTGTCCTACTACTGCTGTCTGCTGACCACCTCCATTTTGTAGTTTGATTGACTGACCGACACTTCACCACCCACATGGGTAAATATTTAATCCTTTCACTACGTTGCCAGAGCAGCCGCTGCTTGCTGGTTCCCACTAGTTACCACAGCCACAAAGTCAACATTGGCTATATCGTACAAATGTATGATATCAACAATTCGCTTTTTTATATTCCTCTATGGTTAGGCTTAGGCATTCACATTTGAATAAGATACATTTTAGAAATAGGCGGGGTTTATGACTTTGTGACTGGTAGCTAGTAAAAAACACATTGCTGTCACAAGGTGTTGACCTCGGGATGACCTCATAAATCTTGATATGATGACCCTGTAAAGCTACACTAGTCTAGGTTTGGAAAATGTAATCTTTCTCTCCTCTTTCTTCTCTTCTCACCAGGTTAAGCACTAATGCTGAGGCCTCTTTATAGTCTAAGTCGGTCTGAGTATGTTTTTGTATTAACTGTGTGATCTTTGGAAAACAAAACATTAATTTAAAGGTGAGGTGCTCGTCCAGTGGATGTGCTGTGTTCTGTCTCTGCCCCCATGGAATGTGTGTGTGTGTAGGCCGAGTCCTGTCATGGAATGTGACCTGCCATCAATCTGTCCGAGTAGATTTACAGCTCCCTCTCTGATAGGTTGCTTTCACCTTACTGTCACCGCCCTCGGGCCATCCTTGTTTTTTCTTATTTTTTAACTCCTATACATTCATCTCAGTTCAGCCATGATAACTGATCGTTATCTAATCACATTGTAAGAAGATAAATTGTAGAAATTGGGAGAGACTTTGTGTCTGTGGTAAGTAGTGACAACCGTGTTGCGGTCACAGGGTCTTGACTTCGGGGATGACCTTGTGACACTGTAAAGTTACACTAATCTAGGTTTTGAAAATGGAATATCTTCCTCGTAAGCAACTCCAGTGTAGATTTGGCCTTGTGTTTTAGATTATTGTCCTGATAAAAGGTGAATTCATCTCCCAGTGTCAGGTTGAAAGCAGACTGAACAAATTGTTTCTCTAGGAATTTTCCTGTGCTTAGCTCCATTCTGTTTATTTTTTATCCTGAAAAACTTGCGAGTCCTTAACGATTACAAGCATACCCATAACATGATGCAGCCCCCATTATGCTTGAAAATATGGAGAGTGGTACTCGGTAATGTGTTGTATTGGATTTGCCCCGAACATAACACTTTGTATTAAGGACAAAGAGTTAATTGCCTTGCCACAAACCCGATGCATGTTTTGGAATATGTTTTTGTATTTTTTACAAGCTTCCTTCTTTTCACTCTGTTAAGTATGTTAGTATTGTGGAGTAACTACAATGTTGTTGTCCATCCTATCACAGCCATTACACTCTGTCACTGTTTTAAAGACACCATTGGCCTCATGGTGAAATCCCTGAGCGGTTAATTCTTCTCCGGCAACTGAGTTAAGAAGGATGCTTGTATCTTTGTAGTGACTGGGTGTATTGATACACCATCCAACGTGTAATTAATATCTTCACCATGCTCAAAGGGATATTGAATGTCTGCTTTTTTATACCAATCTACCAATACCAACCCTTCTTTACGATGCATTGTAAAACCTCCCTGGTCTTTGTGGCTGAATCTGTGTTTGAAATTCACTGCTAGACTGAGGGACCTTACAGATAATTGTATGTGTGGGGTACAGAGATGAGGTAGTCAGTCAAAAAGTATGTTAAACACTATTATTGCACACAGAGTGAGTCCATCTAACTTATTATGTGACTTGTTAAGCAAATTTTCACGACTGAACATATTTTATTTAGGCTTGCCATAACAAAGGGGTTGAATACTTATTGACTCAAGACATTTCAGCTTTTAATTAACTTGTAAAAAAAAAAATATATATATATATATATAAAAAAGCATAATTCCACTTTAACATTATGGGGTATTGTGTTTAAGCCAATGACAAAAATCTCAAATTAATCCATTTGAAATCCAGGCTATTCCACACAATGTGGAAAAAGTCAAAGGGGTGTGAATACCGGGGCGGCAGGGTAGCCTAGTGGTTAGAGCGTTGGACTAGTTCATATCCCCGAGCTGACAAGGTACAAATCTGTCGTTCTGCCCCTGAACAGGCAGTTAACCCACTGTTCCTAGGCCGTCATTGAAAATAATAATAATTTGTTCTTATTATTATTATTTTTTTAAATGTAGTTAAATAAAAAATAACTTTCTGAAGGCACTGTCTATGAAAGGGAAAGGGGGATACCTAGTCAGTTGTACAACTGAATGCCTTCAACTGAAATGTGTCTTCCGCATTTAACCCAACCTCTGAATCAGAGACGTGCGGGGGGCTGCCTTAATCGACATTCACGTCTTCGGCGCCTGGGGAACAGTAGGTTAACTGCCTTGCTCAGTGGCAGAATGACAGATTTTTACATTGTCAGCTCAGTAACCTTTCTTGTTACTGGCCCAACACTGTCGAACTTACAGTACCAGTCAAAGTCTGGACACACCTACTCATTCAAGGGTTTTTCTTTATTTTTACTATTTTCTACATTGTAGAGTAATAGTGAAGACATCAAAACTATGAAATAACTTATATGGAATCATGTAGAAACCAAAAAAGTGTTATTCAAATCAAAATACATTTAATATTTTTGATTCTTCAAAGTAGACACCCTTTAGCTTGATGACATCTTTGCACACTCTTGGCAAACCAGCTTCATGAGGAATGCTTTTCCAACTGTCTTGAAGGAGTTTCCACATATGTTGAGCACTTGTTGGCTGCTTTTCCTTCACTCTGCGGTCCAACTCAACCCAAACCATCTCAATTGGGTTGAGGTCGGGTGATTGTGGAGACAAGGTCATCTGATGCAGCACTCCATCACTCTCCTTCTTGGTCAAGTAGCCCTTACACAGCCTGGATATATATGTGTTTGATAGTCCCACTAAGCACAAACCAGATGGGATGGCGTATCACGGCAGAATGCAGTGTGACTTGAATTCTAAATATATCACTGACCGTGTCACCAGCAAAGCATCCCCACACCATGGCATTTCCTCCTACATGCTGCACAGTGGGAACCACACATACGGAGATCATCCGTTCACCTACTCTGCATCTCACAAAAACAGGGTGTTTGGAACCAGAAATCGCAAATTTGGACCAAAGGACAGCTTTCCACCGGTCTTATGTCCATTACTCATGTTTCTTGGCCCATGCAAGTCTCTTCTTCTTATTGGTGTCCTTTAGTAGTAGTTCCTTTGTAACAAGTTGACCATGAAGGCCTGATTCACGTAGTCTCCTCTGAACAGTTTATGGTTTTATTTTTATTTAACCTTTATTTAACTAGGCAAGTCAGTTAAGAACAAATTCTTATTTACAATGACACCCTATGAACTGCCTTAACTGAGTTTTACCTTGTCAGCTCAGGGATTTAATCTAGCAACCTTTTGTTTACTGGCCCAGGACTCTATCCACTAGGCTACCTGCCACCCCTGAGAGATGTGTCTGTTACTTGAATTCTGTAAAGCATTTATTTTGGCTGCAATCTGAGGTCCAGTTAACTCTAATGAACTTATCTTCTGCAGCAGAGGTAACTCTGGGTCTTCCTTTTCTGTGGAGGTCCTCACGAGAGCCAGTTTCATCACAGTGCTTGATGGTTTTTGCGACTGCACTTGAAGAAACGTTAAAAGTTCTTGAAATGTTCCAGACTTACCTTCATGTCTTAAAGTAGTGATGGACTGTAATTTCTCTTTGCTCATTTGAGCTGTTCTTGCCATAATATGGACTTGGTCTTTTACCAAATAGGGCTATCTTCTGTATACCACCACTACCTCGTCACAACACAACTGATTGGCTCAAACGCATTAAGAAGGAAAGACATTTCACAAATGAACTTTTAACAAGGCACATCTGTTAATAGAAATGCATTCCAGGTGACTTCCTCATGAAGCTGGTTGAGAGAATGCCAAGAGTGTGCAAAGTTGTCATCAAGGTGAAGGGTGGCTGCTTTGTAGAATCTAAAAAATAAAATATATTTTGATTTGTTTAACACTTTTTTTGGTTACTACATGATTCCATATGTGTTATTTCATAGTTTTGATGTCTTCACTATTATTCTACAATGTAGAAAATTGTAAAATAAAAAATAATAAAAAATACTACTAATATAAAAACTTCAGTAGGTATGTCCAAACTTGTGAATGCTCCTGTATGTGTTATTCAAGTATAAATTACAAAAGTTACAATAGGTTTCCATAGATTTTCTGTTAATTACTAAAATTACTGAAGATTCCGGTAACTTTGGTAAATTACTGGTATCTTTTCAACCCTATCCATTACAAAAACAAAACAAAGAAATGTGAGTGTTTTGTGAGTGTTGTGAGGAGCTGTGACGAACCAGTGTGGTTTGGGTGATTTGGATTGGGCAGTGACAATTGATTGGTAAGAAAGCTTTCAGGAGAGCGGTAAATCGCTGTCACCAAAGATGTCCCAGACTTTTATACTGTAGGCCTATAAGGTTATAGTATATCATTGCAGTTTATCCACTCAGAATCTTGGTCTTTTTTTTCTTGTTCACTGTCCGCTTTGTCTCACTTTTTATTGATCTCTCTAAGGCTTTTGATACAGTTGATCATGCTATACTAAGGCAGAGATTGTTGAGTGTAGGTCTTTCAGAGCATGCAGTTTCATGGTTTGCTAACTATCTATCTGATAGATCTCAGTGCACTCAATTTGATGGGCTTATGTCTGTTAAATTGTCTGTCTTTAATGGTGTGCCCCAAGGCTCTGTACTTGGTCCTCTCTTATTCACTATTTATATAAATGATTTAGACAAAAATGTAAAAAATGCGCAACTTCATTTTTATGCTGATGATACTGTTATTTGCTGTTGTGCCTCGTCTCTTACATAAGCTTTCCAGAACTTGCAAACTGCTTTTTATACTATTCAACATACCTTGTGTCAATTGAAGCTTATCCTCAATACTGACAAAACTAAACTAATAGTGTTTTCTAAAGCAAGACATAGACCTCTGAACCTTTCACCCATTATTACTACCCGCCAGGGCAAGGAGATGGAGGTTGTAACCTTATATAAATATCTTGGAATTTTAATTGATGATGGCCTCTCTTTTAAATTGCATATTCAACAACTTACAAAAAAATGTAACATGAAATTGGGATTTTATTTTAGGAATAAGGCCTGTTTTTCTTTTGAAGCCAGAAGGAGGATAGTATATCAGCTACATTTATACCTTTACTAGACTATGGGGATATTTAATATTTGAATGCCTCCGCTCAGTGTTTGAGATCAATTGACACCCTTTACCATGGCACTTTGAGATTTAACTGCAAAACCCTTACACACCACTGCACTTTGGATACCAGGGTTGGCTGGCCTTCTCTAGTCACTCGTAGGCTCAGGCACGGGTATACTTTTATTTACAAAGCCATTTTGGGTTTACTACCTTTTTATTTGGGCATTTTTATTGGTCAGAAATGCGGTGGGTACTCTCTTTGTTCGCTGGACTTTATCTTCCTAACTGTTCCAAATGTCTTAACTGAATTTGGTAAAAGGGCTTTTATGTACTCTGTGCCATCGTCTTGGAACACCATACAAAATACTTTTAACCTGGAAGAACTTGTCCCAATTGCTATTTTTAAATCACTGATGAATGATCTTGAGACTGATTTCCTGACCTGTCAATGTTTTTAATTTGATATTTTTGATTTTGTTATACTCTTGTGAATTCTATGTTTTTTACTAGATTACTTGTAGTTTTTCATGTTGTTTTTCTGTCATTTTTGTAATGACTTGGTGCTGCCAAGACACTCTTGAAAAAGACATTTTAAATCTCAATGAGCCCTTCCTGGTTACATTTTTTAATTTAATGGCACATCTGTATATTCCTGTATTCCTGTAATCCGCACGTATTTTGTGATGACTAATCCAGACAGATTATCGGTAAGTGTCACACAAATCATGTTTCTATCTGCTCATCAGGACCTACCAGTTCTGTCAAATGAAACTTTGACACACTTGCTGACTGTAGAACTATACACAGGGAATCTAGGTCTAGAAAATTAAGTATCCGTGTGGTGAAACTATGTCACGATGACACAACAGGGTGAGAGTGGGAGAGGATGTTTTCACACCTGACACCTCCATTCATATTGTATTTGTATCATGTATTTGGCCCAGCTGCTGTAATACATTAGAGTCTAGACTGAGGCATAAGATTGTGTGTAGACTAGAGTGGTGTCTGTGTACTGACACAGTGTGGTTGACGCATGCTCAGTGTGTCTGTGGTTAAAAGTCTGTTCTCCCTCTGACCATCTAAGCTCCATATCCAGCCAATCAGGAGGACAGAGAGACAGAGAGATGGACGCTGAGCTACTGGAGTGACTGGAGGGGTGGGGGTGAGAGGAGCTGTTTATTTGTTTATGTTTGTGAGCATGTGAGCTAGGCTCTATGGTTTTGCATGTGTGGCTGTTTGCTATGCACAGTAGTACTACTGCATGTACAGGTGAAGTCGGAAGCTTACATACACCATAGCCAAATATATTTAAACTCAGATTTGTACAATTCCTGACATTTAATCCTAGTTAAAATTTCCTGTCTGGCCTCCCGGGTGGCGCAGTGGTTAAGGGCGCTGTACTGCAGCGCCAGCTGTGCCATCAGAGTCCTTGGGTTCGCGCCCAGGCTCTGTCGTAACCGGCCGCGACCGGGAGGTCCGTGGGGCGACGCACAATTGGCCTAGCGTCGCCCGGGTTAGGGAGGGCTTGGTCGGTAGGGGTGTCCTTGTCTCATTGCGCACCAGCGACTCCTGTGGCGGGCTGGGCGCAGTGTGCGCTAGCCAAGGTGGCCAGGTGCACGGTGTTTCCTCCGGCGCATTGGTGCGGCTGGCTTCCGGGTTGGATGAGCACTGTGTTAAGAAGCAGTGCGGCTTGGTTGGGTTGTGTATCGGAGGACGCATGACATTCAACCTTCGTCTCTCCCGAGCCCGTACGGGAGTTGTAGCGATGAGACAAGATAGTAGCTACTACAACAATTGGATACCACGAAAAAGGGGTAAAATTAAAAATAAAATAAAAAATCCCTGTCTTAGGTCAGTTAGGATCACCACTTTATTTTAAGAATGTGAAATGTCAGAATAATAGTAGAGAGAATTATTTATTTCAGCTTTTATTTATTTCATCACATTCCCAGTGGGTCAGAAGTTTGCATACACTACATTAGTATTCGGTAGCATTGCCATTAAATTCTTTAACTTGGGTTAAACATTTCAGGTAGCCTTCCAGAAACTTCACACTACAATTTTGGTGAATTTTGGCCCATTCCTCATGACAGAGCTGGTGTAACTGGGTCAGGTTTGTAAGGCCTCCTTGCTCGCACAAGCTTTTTCCGTTCTGCCCACACATGTTCTATAGGATGAGGTTAGGGCTTTGTGATGGCTACTCCAATACCTTGACTTTGTTGTCCTTAAGCCATTTTGCCACAACTTTGCCTCCCCCTTTTTCCTCCAAACATAATGATGGTCATTATGGACTAACAGTTCTATTTTTGTTTCATCAGACCAGAGGACATTTCACCAAAAAAGTATGATCCTTGTCCCCATGTGCAGTTGCAAACCGTAGTCTGGCTTTTTGACGGCGGTTTTGAAGCAGTGGCTTCTTCCTTGCTGAGCGGCCTTTCAGGTTATGTCGATATAGGACTTATTTTACTGTGGATATAGAGACTTTTGTACCTGTTTCCTCCAGCATCTTCACAAGGTCCTTTGCTGTTGTTCTGGGATCGATTTGCACTTTTCGCACCAAAGTACATTCATCTCTAGGAGACAGAACGCGTCTCCTTCCTGAGCGGTATGACGGCTCCATGGTCCCATGGTGTTTATACTTGCATACTATTGTTTGTACAGATGAACGTGGTACCTTCAGGCATTTGGAAATTGCTCCCAAGGATGAACTAGACTTGTGGAGGTCTACAATTTTTCTTCTGAGATCTTGGCTGATTTCTTTTGATTTTCCCATGATGTCAAGCAAAGAGACACTGAGTTTGAAGGTAGGTCTTGAAATACATCCACAGGTACACCTCCAATTGACTCAAATGATGTCAATTAGCCTATCAGAAGCTTCTAAAGCCTTGCCATCATTTTATGGAATTTTCCAAGCTGTTTCAAGGCACAGTCAACTTAGTGTGTGTAAATATCTGACCCACTGCAATTGTGATACAGCGAATTATAAGTGAAATAATCTGTCTGTAAACAATTGTTGGAAAAATTACTTGTGTCATGCACAAAGTAGATGTCCTAATTGATTTGCCAAAACTATAGTTTGTGGAGTGGTTGAAAATGAGTTTTAATAACTCCAACCTAAGTGTATTTAAACTCCCGACTTCAACTGTATGTTCACTGTTACACCTGCTTTTCTAGATGGAGTACAGTGGTCCATGTTCGTTACATCCACAGAAATAGAGAAATCCTATTTCTATTGTTAAAACCTCAGAGCCTCTATCTCCTCCAAAGCTTTTCTCTGCATTCCTTATTTTTTCCCCTCAAAGGACACACTTCAAGTTTACTTACAGCTTCATTACAAGCCAGTATCCATTATTGCCAAGCACAGAGTGACTAATGAGTCACACTCATCCCACGCTTGTCCCTCCACCACATTAGCAACCCCACTGGGGATTCATAAACATTCCCAGCTTTCTCTTATAACAACAAGACAGGAAATAGAGGTGTCACATCTCCCAGAAATAAGGAAGTGTCCCTGCCTTATGAAGTCACAGGACTGTCCCAAATAGCACCCTATGTGGTCCCTGGTCAGAAGAAGCACAATTTTAGGGAATAGGGTGCCATTTGGGACACAGGCACAAAGACAGTTGTCATCTGCTGCCACTTGTCATCTGTGTCCAGAAACATCAAACCCCTGCAGATTGATAAAATAAATGAACCGGGCCTAATCTATGGATTTCACATAACTGGGAATAGAGATATGCATATGTTGGTCACAGATACCTTTAAAAAAAGTTGGGGCGTGGATCAGAAAACCAGTCAGTATTGAGGCTCCCGAGTGGCGCAGCGGTCTAAGGCACTGCATCTTAGTGCTTGAGGTGTTACTACAGACACCCTGGTTTGAATCCAGGCTGTACCACAACAGTGATTTAGGAGTCCCATAGGGTGGCACACAATTGGTCCAGCGTCGTCCGGGTTTGTCCGGCGTAGGCCGTCATTGTAAATGAGAATTTGTTCTAAACTTCTAAACTAGTTAAATAAAGGTGAAATATATATTTATTTATTTTTAATCAGGTGTGACTACCATTTGCCTCATCCAATGTGACACATCTCCTTCTCATAGAGTTGTTCAGGCTGTGGCTTGTTGAATGTTGTCCTTCTCCTTTTCAATGTGTGAAGTTACTGGAAGTTACTGTGTGAAGTTACTGGATATTAGCGGGAACTGGAACACGCTGTCGTACACTTCGATCCAGAGCATCCCAAACATGTTCAATGGGTGACATGTCTGGTGAGTATGCAGGTCATGTAAGAACTGGGACATTTCCAGCTTCCAGGAATTGTGTACAGATTCTTGCAACATGGGCCCGTGCATTATCATTCTGAAACATGAGGTGATGGCGGCGGTTTAATGGTACGACAATGGACCTCAGGATCTCGTCATGGTATCTCTCTGCATTCAAATTGCCATCGATAAAATGCAATTGTGTTCGTTGTCTGTAGCTTATGCCTGCCCATACCATAACCCCACCGCCACCATGGGGCACTATGTTCACGATGTTGACATCAGCAAACCGCTCGCCCACATGATGCCATACACGCTGTCTGCCATCTGCCCAGTACAGTTGAAACCAGCATTAATCTGTGAAGAGCACACGTCTCCAGCATGCCAGTGGCCATCAAAGGTGAGCATTTACCCACTGAAGTTGGTTACGACGTCGAACTGCAGTCAGGTCAATGGAAGAGAAATTAACATTCAACTCTCTGGCAACAGCTCTGGTAGACATTCCTACAGTCAGCATGCCAATTCCACGCTCCCTCAAAACTTGAGACATCTGTGTTGTGACAAAACTGCACATTTTGCACATGCCTTTCAACTGAATTGTAGAGTTACCACCCATGACTGTATTTGTTCATTTAAAAAGGCCTTATTTTGAGGGCCTAGTTTTACCATAGTACAGTGGAAAACTCAAGGTTTACAGGCCTGCAAGTCACATTATGATGGCTTGCAAAGTGATGAGTAATTCCTACTGGAATCCAGCCAAAGTGAGGATATCCAGCATGTGGAATTATTATTCACCCATAACCATTCAGAATGATATGAGACTACCTAAACCATCTAAACTGGAACAACCATTTCAGTAACTGGTGCAATAACTCCACGTAACAGATTGGATTAGAAAATAGAAAATATATATATTATGTATATTTGAGTAGCATAAGACTAATTAATAAATCAATGTACATGAAAAAACAAAGATATTGAAACAAACCGTTAAAAAAAAATCTACCTGCAATACAGCATGCTGGGAAATATGGTAATGATGGGCATGGTTTTTGTATGACACTGGTTATTAACACCAACACTGTGTTACGTCCGTCTTTAAATGAAGACCAAGGTGCAGCATGGTAGGCGTACATTTTCTTTATTTTTTAAAAGTTCCACCAAAAACAATAAACAACTGAACGAACGAAAAGCTTAGGAGTGCAATCCATGCAACAAACAAAGACAAGATCCCACAACAGAAGGTGGGAAAAAGGGCTGCCTAAGTATGATCCCCAATCAGAGACAACAATAGACAGCTGCCTCTGATTGGTAACCATACTCGGCCAACAAAGAAATATAAACATAGATTTCCCACCCTAGTCACACCCTGACCTACCAAATAGAGAATTTAAAGGATCTCTAAGGTCAGGGCGTGACACACTGGGGTTCTTTTACACAGATGACTGTTATTTTAACACTTACAGAATTAATTTAACACCTGAATCAACACTAGAAATGTCACACTGAAAAATCAACACTAGGTAACACTGCCAATTTGTTGTGTAGTTAGCAATGTTAAGAATTCAACTCCAAAATGCTGTCAACATCAGGATACGACTTGAGAGCACTAATTGGCTCCAAAAGTGGCTATACACCCCTTTGACTGCATGCTAACAGTGAATTCAGAGCCATTCAGTGGCTAGCTACACAACAAACATAATTTTCCCAGGTTCCCGTGAAGCAATTGTAATGACAGTCCATCACGACAGACCCAATAGTTTCCTAATTATCAAGGGGTAGTCTGTGTTTAATTTAATTATGTATTACAAACACAGTTTGAGATCATTGTGAGGAGTTTTCGCCAATGGTTGCATGGGGAATTGGGCTTCCCGGGAAAATGGCCAAGGTTGTAATGGTAAGCAAGGAGGCGGGGCTTAGCAAAGGGTCAATTATGTACCTTAGGGTACATACAGTCCTCTTTAAAATAACTAATCTCAGTCCTTTTTAAAGTGATCTCTGGGATGAAAAAAGCTAAATAATTAAATTATCTTTGTATTCACACTGCTCTTGCTTTTAAATGAAGACTCAACTCTTTTGCCAGTTCACTTCACCTATTTTGTGGGCTGAGTCCTCTTTGCATTCACATTTCTATGTTTAGAAAGGAACCAAGATCTTTTTCCGACATTCACTCAATGCACTCTGGGTTTTGAGCAAGTGCAGGACAAGAACACTCCTGTGTTCCAATGGCACGTTTTATTAGCTAATCCAAGTTCACAATTTTAAAATACTAATTTATCATTAGAAAACCCTTTTGCAATTACGTTAGCACAGCTGAAAACTGTTGTTCTAATTAAAGAAGCAATACAACTGGCCTTCTTTAGACTAGTTGAGTATCTGGAGCATCAGCATTTTCTGGGTTCGATTACAGGCTCAAAATGGCCAGAAACAAATAACTTTCATCTGAAACTTGTCTGTCTATTCTTGTTCTAAGAAATTAAGGCTATTCCATGTGAGAAATTGCCAAGGAACTGAAGATCTGGTACAATGCTGTGTCCTACTCCCTTCACAGAACAGCGCAAACTGGCTCTAACCAGAATAGAAAGAGGAGTGGGAGGCACCGGTGAACAACTGAGCAAGAGGACAAGTACATTAGAGTGTCTAGTTTGAGAAACACAAATCCTCAACTGGCAGCTTAATTAAATAGTACCTGCAAAACACCAGTCTCAACTGTGATTTTTTGCCCATCTTAATCTTTTATTTTTATTGGCCAGTCTGAGATATGGCTTTTTCTTTGCAGCTCTGCCTAGAAGGCCAGCATCCCAAAGTCATCTCTTCACTGTTGACATTGAGACGTTTGATTTTATATAAAAAAAAACAAGGACATGTTTTTGACTGCACCGGGCCTTTAAAGGGATTATGTATTATGAACCACTGTAGAGTACTATTTAGATGTAGCTAAGTGATGGAGTTGATTTGGGTTTATTTCTCTGAAATTCAACCACTTTCTGTGGGAGTAAAATCACTTTCAGCTCTGTGCTGTGTTATACAACAGCTGCCTCCGCATGGTACTCAGAGTGGGCTGGGGAGCATTGACCCAACGCTTCATACATATGACTGTACTGATCGTTTCTGAGCAAAGCAGACCCTGAGATAGAGAGGCTCTCTTATTTTAACTACAGCTCTGAGAAAAACAAAACAAAAATGTACTTCTATTCTCGCTTTTGGGACTGGGCTGTTTTTCAGCATTGCACTCTCTCATTTTCTTTGTTTCTCTGTCTTCCCCACCTGTCTCTCTCTTTCTCTCCCTCTCTGTCTTGCCCACCTGTTTCTCTCTCCCTCATCTCTCTCTCTCTAGCTCTCTTTCGCTTCTTCTTTAAATTTGTATTGGCGGATCGCAATCAACTGAAAGGTACATATACCGGCCACCTACAGTACTGTACTGGAGTGTGAGGCTGGCCATGGCCTCCCTATTTATCTATTTCTCTTACCTGGCCCTGTGTTTCTGCCTACTGTTCTGGAGTGTGAATTCATTACACTTTGTGACACAAAAAGGGAAGGGACAAAGGATGGGGAAAAGGGAAGAGGGAAGAAAAACCTATTAAAACCTCCCCACTATTCCACTACTTGGCTCTATCTGATCCTACACCTTGCCAGCAGACTCGGAAGACATGACGCTATCGTTCAACGCACCTTGTAACTCTTCTGCAGTAAAATCTCGTACACCCAAGTACTTCCCTGCAGCTGCCACTTTTTTCTGTGATTTACATTTCATTTCTGCCATACAGTTGATAACCATGGCTATGAACTCTAAGAAACCAACCTTACTGAAGTACATGTCATTCCCATCACTCTTTATTGACCCTCGGCCTGCTCACAGGGAGCCTCTTAGGATCCTTTGCCCTGGACCTGTCTTCCTCTAATTCTCTATTCACATCCTCAGCATATGACACCTTCTGTACTACTCTGACCCTGGCATCCTCAACATGCCTTTCTCTCCCCGGACACCTGATCTCCAGCACTATGGGTACCCCTACAGTTAACACACACCGATACTACACATTCCTTTGACTCATGCCCTCCAGTACACTTCTCACAACTAGGAATCTCCCTCCTACACACTTGGGGAACAGGACAGGAGGAGGGTAGTTTTCTCACCTGCCCTCATCCCTCAAGACAACAACAAATTCTGCAAAAGATGTCAGGTTGAAGAGGAGAAATGTCATTAAGAAGGGTTCCTCATACCCAACCTAGCCTCAATGTGTGTGTGTGTGTGTGTGTGTGTGTGCACTAAGCCTATCGGCTACTCTGAGGAGGTGACAAATGATTCATTCCGCAGGGCATTCTATACTGCTGTTGAGAGCTGAGTCGCTATGTTTCTGTGCTTCTGACTTTGCTGCCCTATTTGTCTGCTCAACACTCCTCTCTCCGCATCTGTCTAACTGCCTGTCTGTCCTCTCTGTGTGCCTTGTTCGAACCAGCAGCAGCTGGTGCCCCGCCTTAAGCTGTGCCTTCTTACTGCCCAGATGGGACCTAGCTGGCAACGAGTTTGTCAACAAACAAACAAACAATGCTATGGAGTCATACTGTAAATCCATTTCTACTGCACCCCTTTGACATGCTCTCCTGAGTTCTCCTGAACTTTCTTTCACGGATGTTGAAAAAAGACGTGTTATTCCTCTCTTGCTGACAAACAATTGCTTCATAAAAACAATCCTAACATTTCACACACACATGGCATGAGTGCTACACTGGAGCACAGCTGTAGTGTGTCTTGAAAGCAATCAAATGTACCGTTTCTTACCAAAAACACTCGGACGCCTGTTTCTTATCAACTACAGTACTTGAGCTTCTGTCTCCTCCTCCTCCGACTATGTGTCAGAAATGGAATAGGCTGTATAGTATTGTAGACATCGAAATATCTGTCCTCGGAACTGCCCTGCCCTGCATCGTGCTGCATAAACACTCGCTTCACTAATTATTGATTCACATTTCCTGAGAGGCAAAGCACAGCACAGCACAGCACAGTACTGTACACGCCAGACAGACACCACCGCTAAGGCTTCATGACTTCAGTCCTGGAAGGAGAGACCGACCAAATTGAATATCCATAGCTGACAAAATGTTGCTTATTTATACAGTACCATTACAAAACATGCGAACAGAGAAGAGATTCAAATACATTCTGTGAGTGCTTGTTTAATTAAGTAACCAAGTTCTACTATAAAAATGTATAATAGAATATGTCCATGCTCCCTGTGGGAGAGGGATGTTAGCAGGACTCTGCTGAGCTCATCTCATTTACATTACATTTACATTTAAGTCATTTAGCAGATGCTCTTATCCAGAGCGACTTACAAATTGGTGCATTCACCTTATGACATCCAGTGGAACAGCCACTTTACAATAGTGCATCTAAATATTTTAAGGGGGGGGGATTACTTTATCCTATCCTAGGTATTCCTTAAAGAGGTGGGGTTTCAGGTGTCTCCGGAAGGTGGTGATTGACTCCGCTGTCCTGGCGTCGTGAGGGAGTGTGTTCCACCATTGGGGAGCCAGAGCAGCGAACAGTTTTGACTGAGCTGAGCGGGAACTGTACTTCCTCAGTGGTAGGGAGGCGAGCAGGCCAGAGGTGGATGAACGCAGTGCCCTTGTTTGGGTGTAGGGCCTGATCAGAGCCTGGAGGTACTGAGGTGCCGTTCCCCTCACAGCTCCGTAGGCAAGCACCATGGTCTTGTAGCGGATGCGATCTTCAACTGGAAGCCAGTGGAGAGAGCGGAGGAGCGGGGTGACGTGAGAGAACTTGGGAAGGTTGAACACCAGACGGGCTGCGGCGTTCTGGATGAGTTGTAGGGGTTTAATGGCACAGGCAGGGAGCCCAGCCAACAGCGAGTTGCAGTAATCGAGACGGGAGATGACAAGTGCCTGGATTAGGACCTGCGCCGCTTCCTGTGTGAGGCAGGGTCGTACTCTGCGGATGTTGTAGAGCATGAACCTACAGGAACGGGCCACCGCCTTGATGTTAGTTGAGAACGACAGGGTGTTGTCCAGGATCACGCCAAGGTTCTTAGCGCTCTGGGAGGAGGACACAATGAAGTTGTCAACCGTGATGGCGAGATCATGGAACGGGCAGTCCTTCCCCGGGAGGAAGAGCAGCTCCGTCTTGCCGAGGTTCAGCTTGAGGTGGTGATCCGTCATCCACACTGATATGTCTGCCAGACATGCAGAGATGCGATTCACCACCTGGTCATCAGAAGGGGGAAAGGAGAAGATTAATTGTGTGTCGTCTGCATAGCAATGATAGGAGAGACCATGTGAGGTTATGACAGAGCCAAGTGACTTGGTGTATAGCGAGAATAGGAGAGGGCCTAGAACAGAGCCCTGGGGGACACCAGTGGTGAGAGCGCGAGTCTCCATCTCCATGTAAGGGCTTTTAATCTAAAATAGATGAACCACCTGCAAGGTATAGGATTGTTCAGTGTGTGTAAACTGTGTGTGCGTGTACGTGTGTGTGTGTACATGTGTGTGTGTGTGTGTGCGCGTGCATACGTGCGCAGGGGCGTCATGCATCCCAAAAGGGGGCACCAAATATGCGAGGATGGCTTTTTTTCTGGATATTTAAGCATACATATTGAGCTGTATGTATCCTGGTTATAAAATTTTAAAAATACTAAATATGCTTGCAACCCTAGTAGCAATGTTGTATATTTGCTCCAGCAGTTTCATATTTTCTAATAGGTTTACTTGTTGTATTTACACTATAGAGGTCAATCATCCTTACTGTAAGAAAACACCCACTATGAACACTGCACACTAGCCATTTAGAGGGTTGTTAGATACAGATCTCAAATAACGTAAAACATTATACTAACAGGTGTTGGTTGTACTTAATAATTCAGGTGGAGGCAGGTGTCAATGCAAGTGTTAGTGGTACGTCTCAACTGAAAGCATGTGTAACGCTTTGACAGAGGGTTTAGAAAGAGCTGAAAAATGGCATGCAAGTTCATATCAGTCATACAAGAATGGCTTTCATGGGTTTCTTTGAATATTTTGCTCTTTTTGTCATTAACCATTGTCACAAGTTGACTTCCATCTAAATTTTATTACAAAGTAGGCTTACGATTTCCTCTGTGCTTGAAGTTCCTATGGACTGGACATAGAGACGAGACCTGCAATTTTAGAATATCTTACAGTGCATAATCCTGGTTGAACCTTATAATTACCAGGGCTTTAATCACTGTTTGTAACTTTAATAACGCCTGCTAGCATACAGAGCACACATCATAAGGCCATTCTAATGACGTGGCCCTACACAGGAGCCAGGTTATATGGGCCAGCTACCCACAGAGACCTGGGGACGTCCCAAATGGCACCCAATTACCTACAAAGTGCTATACTTTTTTTGTACGAAAGCCTTCTAAGTTCTTGCAAAAGTAGTGCACTGTGTAGGAAATAGGGTGAGTCTTTGGTCCAAATGACCACTGAATGTAGTGGACTCTCCTCCACTCGAGGTGGGATAAAGGTTATTTTTTACATTTCAGAATGTTCATAAGCTCCTCACGTGGCTTCATATTTCTATTTTCCTCATAGCTTGATCAAAGGGGGCATGCAGATTAAACCAACAGTGGTACAGTCAATAAGTCCTGTAATGTATTGCACTTGCAAGCCACCGACATAGGCTACAGTAGGCCTACATGTGTTCCTGTACTAGTTTGTATGGGCTACAGTAGTAGGCTCAAGGGCTACTTAATTGGCCAACATTCCTTACACCTGTTGGACATCTCCTTTATAGTGCCCCCTGGAACTCTCTCTCTCTCCTCTTGACAAATGTTGATGTGTGAATAGCAGGTTCTACTTTACATTTTCCTTGATGGCGAGTGAAATGAAAATGAGAAGTAGTTGTTTGAATTACGGAGGTATTGAGTACAGGATATAATGCAGTACCATACGGGTGGCGCCCATGCTCGTTTAGTGCTGATGCGCTATATAACTGTAGCGTTGTGGTCCATCAGTTTTTTTGTAACATAAACGTAGTCTACCGGCAGAAGAAAATGTTTATTATTATCTCGGGCAGGGAATCATACTAACGCGCCGTGCAATTCTAACATAATGCAATTATGTTTATAGCGGAAACGGTCTATCTATGGTCCTATTCATAGCCATTCTGAGAACCATATCAGTCATTTTCTCTCTCTCTTTCTGAGCTGAGACTGGCTCTCCTTTCCTCGACTATACAGTGGCGGGATGGTGGGTATATACTGTAAGATACAACAGCCCACCTCGAAAATATTATCCAGGTGCTGTTAATAATTCCCTTCCTCTTTCCTTGTAGTTTGGTCATCTGTGCCATTTTCCGCGTCCTCGTTTTGCGCCGTAGTGCTATGTGGGTGCTTTCTACGTCACCAAGGGGAAACTCAACGAAAACAATGATCCTTCGCCAGAAACCGTATCTACGGAATAGCATTATAGATTAGACCTTCTCTATGCTATAGCCTACCCCACTCGTGGCTCAGCGTCCGGCGACCGCCACAATAGCCAGCTAGACAAGGGTAGAACGAAGGGGGATAAATAGGGTTGCCATCTCAATCGCCTCCAGATCACACGAGACTGGATGTAGCTTAGTCTGTTTTTAAAAATATATATATCGAAGTCCAGTCTGCAACTTTCCCCAGGGTACCGTCCTGATGGCTGGACACGAGTGGGAGTATAAGGACTGGTTCGAACGGGAGGAATTTATCGGACAGATCAGCGACATCCGAGTGCAGAATCTTCAAGGTATGTGGGGCAACGGTGGCTACCATGTGAAATAGAATGGAACCACAGCGTTCATTAGGCTTTATGTTAATGCTTTGCATTGGTTGTTTAGATTGAATCGGGGGACCCATAGTAAGTCAACCTCATCCGAATACCTTTCATGGTTGTAAAACATGGTTTGTAAACATTCTACCGGTGCCATGCACAGACGGCTGAAGTTTGAACTTTTTGGGGTTTGTATTTTACCTCACTCCGTCCGCGGCTATGGTTGTTCTCAGATCTCTCTTCTAATTTCATCAAATCAGTTCGCGACGTGTAGGAATCTGAAAATGAAAGGGAGAACGTGACAATGGTGATAAACTGAAGACGGCTATGCACCACTAGAAATCTCAAAGACAGGGAGACCATGTTTTCTTTTATAGCAGACAATACACTTTCAATGAGGGGGCAGACAATATTTGATTGCTAATTCTAGAGCTACAAAGTTGCACGTCAAATCAAATTGTTTTTGTCACATGCGCCGAATACAACAGGTGTAGACATTACCTTGAAATGCTTACTTACAAGACCTTAATTAACCACTATGTAGTTCAAGAAATAGAGTTAAGAAAATATTTACAAAATAAAATAAAGTAAAAAATAAAGTAAAAAAAAAATAACAATACCGAGGCTATTTACAGGTGGTACAGTTTAGTCTAGGTCATTTGTACATGTAGGTAGGGGTAAAGTGGCTATAGATAATAAACAGCAAGTAGTAGCAAAAAGCAAACGGGGGGTGGGGGCGGTTGGTCAATGTAAGTAGTCCGGGTGGCCATTTGATTCATTGTTCAGCAGTCTTATGGCTTCGGGGGAGAGGCTGTTAAGGAGCCTTTTTGACCTAGACTTGGCGCTCTGGTACCGCTTATCTTGCGGTAACAGAGAGAACAGTATATGACTTGGGTGACTGGAGTCTTTGACAATTTTTTAGTCCTTCCTCTGACACTGCCTAGTATACAGGTCCTGGATGGCAGGAAGCTTGGCCCCAGTGATGAACTGGGCCGTACGCACTACCCTCTGTAGCGCCTTACGGTCTGATGCTGAGCAGTTGTCATACCAGGCGGTGATGCAACCGGTCAGGATGCTCTCGATGGTGCAGCTGTAGAACTTTTTGAGGATCTGGGGACCCATGCCAAATCTTTTCCGTCTGCTGAGGGGGGAAAGGTGTTGTTGTGCCCTCTTCAGGACTGTGTTTGGACCATGATAGTTTGTTGGTGATGTGGACACCAAGGAACTACAGTCCCGTTGATGTGAATGGGGGTGTGTTCAGCCCTCCTTTTCCTGTCGTCCATGATCAGCTCCTTTGTCTTGCTCACATTGTTGCATGTGACATTGTTACTTCTCTTCGCCCTGTTGTTTCTGACAGTTTCCCTGTGGTGTCAGTCTGAGTCGGTAGCCTATAGCCTGCCCTACGGTAGCATAGTCTGTAATGACTAGGCTATGTGCAGTGAATAAACAAGAATTGGGCAGCAAAGTGGAAAAAATGTATTTAATGAGTGTTGAGAATGAGAGCTTTGTCTCAGTCTCAAGAGGACGGATCACACATGAACTGAGGCCTCCGCAATGGATACACACACACACACACACACACACACACACACACACACACACACACACACACACACACACACACACACACACACACACACACACACACACACACACACACACATTTCTCCAGACGGACATATGAGCCTTCAAACACACTTCGTGGCTGCTATAGCCTGCCAAATGCTTTTCACTGTAGCCAGATTGAGCCATCCACTACAACAAACATTATGTATGTCTCTGTGGTTCACCTAGTAGTGCAATGAAATAAATGTAAAACGGTCTGATAATGCATAAGATGTGTGTGTGTGTGTGTGTGTGTGTGTGTGTGTGTGTGTGTGTGTGTGTGTGTGTGTGTGTGTGTGTGTGTGTGTGTGTGTGTGTGTGTGTGTGTGTGTGTGTGTGTGTGTGTGTGTGTGTGTGTGTAATGCACACATTATAGGCCTATGCATATCCATGAAGAAGAACCTAAGACATGCTCATGACATTTGAAGTGTGAAATGGTACACGAGGAGAGGTACCTTTTCCTGTTCTGCTCTGTCAAGCATCTGGCGTTGCTCACCCCAGCTCTCTGTCGTTTTATCTTCCCCACTTTCTCTCTCCCTCCCTCTCTCCTTCCCTCTCATAACACGAACTGGTTTGACACTTCCATCTGATGACTAGCTGGCCCTGGAGGCTTTGTGGTTGGAAGAAAACATACTGAGGAGAACCCAGTGCATTAAAACAATGCTCTGAAGGGCCTTACATTACCAATACTCTCTCATCCATCAGAGAAAAGAGCAATGTCCCCCCTCTCTTTCTGTCTCTGCATTAGAGCGCTGAAATCTCAGAACTGTACGTTCGTGGGACACAGCACACACACACAAACCCACCCACCCACACTCACTCACTCACTCACTCACTCACTCACTCACTCACTCTCTCACTCTCTCACTCTCTCACTCTCTCACTCTCTCACTCTCTCACTCTCTCACTCTCTCACTCATTCACTCATTCACTAAGGATCTACCATGGTCCACACACACCAACACAGTCATGAAGAGGGCACGACACGCCTCTTCCCCCTCAGGAGACTGAAAAGATTTGGCAATGGGCTCAAAAAGTTCTACAGCTGCACCATTGAGAACATCTTAACTGTCTGCTTCACAGCTTGGTATGGACACTGCTTGGCATACGACCGCAAGGCGCTACAGAGGGTGGTGCGTATGGCCCAGTACATCACTGGGGCCAAGGTCCCTGCCATCCAGAACCTCTATACCAGGCAGTGTTGTCAAAGACTAACAATTGTCAAAGACTCCGGCCAGCCAAGTCACTTTATTGATTCATCACATACGCTGCTCCTACTGTTCATTATCTGTCACTTTATTCCTAGTTATATGTACATATATTTAAAGTCAGAAGTTTACATACACTTAGGTTGGTGTCATTAAAACTTGTTTTTCAACCACTACACACATTTCTTGTTTTGGCAAGTTGGTTCGGACATCCACTTTGTGCATGACACAGGTAATTTTTCAAACAATTGTTTACAGACAGATTATTTCACTTATAACGCACTGTATCACAATTCCAGTGGGTCAGAAGTTTACACACACTAAGTTGAAAGTGCCTTTAAACAGCTTGGAAAATTCGAGAAAATTATGTCATGGCTTTAGAAGCTTCTGATAGGCTATTTGTCATCATTTGAGTCGATTGGAAAAATATCAACATAACCTGAAAGGCCACTCAGCAAGGAAGAAGCCACTGCTCCAAAACCGGCATCAAAAAGCCAGACTACGATTTGCAACTGCACATGAGGACAAAGATCATAATTTTGGAGAAATGGCCTCTGGTCTGATGAAACAAAAATAGAACTGTTTGGCCATAATAACCATCGTTATGTTTGGGGAGGCTTGCAAGCCGTAGAACACCATCTCAACCGTGAAGCACAGTGGTGTCAGTCTCATGTCGTGGGGGTGCTTTGCTGCAGGAGGGACTGGTGCACTTTACAACGTAGATGGCATCATGAGAAAGGGAAATTATGTGGATATATTGAAGCAACATGTCAAGACATCATTCAGGAAGTTAAAGCTGGGTCGCAAATGGGTCTTCCAAATGGACAATGACCCCAAGCATACTTCCAAAGTTGTGGCAAAATGGCTTAAGGACAACAAAGCCAAGGCATTGGAGTGGCCATCACAAGCCCTGACCTCAGTCCTATAGAACATTTGTGGGCAGAACTGAAAACGTGTGTGCGAGCAAGGAGGCCCACAAACCTGACTCAGTTACACCAGCCCTGTCAGGAGGAATGGGCCAAAATTCACCCAACTTATTGTGGGAAGCTTGTGGAAGGCTACCCAAAACGTTTGTCCCAAGTTCAACAATTTCAAGGCAATGCTACCAAATACTAATTAAGTGTTTGTAAACTTCTGACCCACTGGGAATGTGATGAAAGAAATAAGAGCTGAAATAAATCACTCTCTCTACTATTATTCTGCAATTTCGCATTCTTAAATTAAAGTGGTGATCCTAACTGATCTAAGACAGGGAATTTTAACTAAGATTAAATGTCAGGAAGTGTGAAAAACTGAGTTTATATGTATTTGGCCAAGGTGTATGTAAACTTCCGACGTCAACTGTATCTACCTCAATTACCTCATACTCCTGCACATCGACTCGGTACAGGTACCCCGTGTATATAGCCAAGTTATCATTACTCATTGTGTATTTATTATTACTTTTATTATTATGTTTTTAGATTCATTATTTATTATTATTTTACTTTTCTGGTATTTCTTGTTTTCTTTCTCTCTGCATTGTTGGGAAGGGCCTATTAGTAAGCATTTCACTGGTATTCTACACCTGTTTACGAAGCATGTGACAAAAACAATTTGATTTGATTTGACCCTGAGAGGCTCCCAGCTCATTGAGATGCTCATGGACCTCTTTCTGAGCTGGTGGGTAGTTCTCTGTACTGACCTGAAGCATCTTTCATTTGAAACACTCCACTCATCACTAGTTTACAGAGAAGAATGACTATTGAAACATCTCAACTGCCTACAGTATATAGTGATAGGGTGCCATTTGGGATGCAGACAGTGGATGGAGGGGGGGATGTGTCTCTGAGCTCAGCATGAATAAATGATGCATAAAATAGTTCATCAATATCGGACATGTTGTGCTGGACAAAGATTGTAGTAGTTGAGCTTTAGGTCACTAGCACGGCTCAGGGGTGCATGTGTGTGTCTGTTTTGTGTACGTGGACACACCTGCTGCTAAGTAGAGAGACCAGCCGGCAACAGCAGTGTGTACACTCTACCTTTAGGGACTGGACATCTGTTGAAATAGTTTATGACAGTCCTCCACTGAACGGAGCCTTCTGCTGATGCCATACAGTACCTCACAAAACGCTCAAACAAGCTAGAGCCGCTGAGCCAGAGTGAAAGTCTGCAGTCACTGCTGCGGTGGACTTGACTTTCTACTCGGAGAGAGAGAGCGAGAAGGCTTTTCTTGTAAAGCCCAGTGACAGAACACATTTTCATACGATGTGTGGGGCGAGGAACTGCCTCAAACACTCACACTTGTTTGAATGTGATGTTCTTGAATGCTCACCAGGCCAGTCGAGTCCCCCACATCTCAACACTTTTTCAACACAGAGTGACTAAGGGGGAAAGGCTGAGCACACACAGTGCTGCTTCCCTCACATTCTGGTTTGAGTTTGAGGAGGGTAGGGTATAGAGAGAGAGATGGGGGTGGAGGCTAAAGGACAATGGTCTCTTCTCTTTCACTCACCCCCTGGCTTATTATCATTTTTGTTCCTCCTAAATTCTGTGTTGGTACTCAGGCAAGGCAAGTAAACGAGCTCAGATGTCCTCTTGATTCAGAACAAATTCAGTGTCCCTTTGATTCTCCCCCTGAAGCCCCCCATGTTTATTCAACTATACTGAAATCGTTGGTGAGACACACGAAACGCACTGAGTATTCACTATCAATGCACGCCAGCCATCGCAGTGTTTGGATAACCTAACAGCAGTAAAACCTTACATTATTTGTTGTGTTCCAAATGGAACCCTATTCATGATATAATGCACTACTTTTGACCGGGGCCCATACGGCTCTGGTCGAAAGTAGTGCACTATCTATGGAATAGGGTACCATTTGCTTTCCGTACGTTGTGTGCATGACCATCACTGACCTTCAGCTTGGTTTTCTCTTGGAAAGAGCCATTATATTGCAGTGTAAAAAGGGAACCAAACTCAGATTAAATCAGTGCTTAGTAGACCGATTATGATTTTTCAACGCCGATACCGATTATTGGAGCACCAAAAAAGGCAGATTGCAATTAATCGGCCAATTTATTATTTTTATTTATTTGTAATAATTACAATTACAACAATACTGAATGAACACTTACTTTAACTTAATATAATACATCAATAAAATCAATTTAGCCTCAAATAAATAATGAAACCTGTTCAATTTGGTTTAAATAATGCAAAAACAAAGTGTTGGAGAAGAAATTAAAAGTGCAATATGTGCCATGTAAGAAAGCTAACGTTTAAGTTCCTTGCTCAGAACATGAGAACATATGAAAGCTGGTGGTTCCTTTTAACATGAGTCTTCTGTCCCTCTCCTTGCTCCTACCTGGGCTCGAACCAGGAACACATCGACAACAGCCACCTCGAAGCAGCGTTACCCATGCAGAGCAAGGGGAACAACTACTCCAAGTCTCAGAGCGAGTGACGTTTGAAACGCTATTAGGGCGCACCCCGCTAACTTTGCTAGCCATTTCACATCGGTTACACCAGCCTAATCTCGGGAGTTGATAGGCTTGAAGTCATAAACAGCTCAATGCTTGAAGCATTGCGAAGAGCTTCTGTCAAAACGCATAAAATTGCTGTTTGAATGAATGCTTACGAGCCTGCTGCTGCCTACCACCGCTCAGCCAGACTGCTCTATCAAATCATAGACTTAGTTATAACATGATAACACACAGAAATACGAGCCTTAGGTCATTAATATGGCCGAATCCGGAAACTATCATCTCGAAAACAAGATGTTTATTCTTTCAGTGAAATACGGAACCGTTCCATATTTTATCTAACGGGTGGCATCCATAAGTCTAAATATTCCTGTTACATTGCACAACCTTCAATGTTATGCCATAATTACGTAAAATTCAGGCAAATTAGTTCACAACGAGCCAGGCTGCCCAAACTGTTGCATATACCCTGACTCTGCGTGCAATGAACACAAGAGAAGTGACACAATTTCACCTGGTTAATATTGCCTGCTAACCTGTATTTCTTTTAGCTAAATATGCAGGTTTAAAAATATATACTTCTGTGTATTGATTTTAAGAAAGGCATTGATTGTTTATGGTTAGGTACAGTCATGCAACGATTGTGCTTTTTACGCAAATGCGCTTTTGTTAAATCTTCCCCCGTTTGGCGAAGTTTGCTGTCTTTGTTAGGAAGAAATAGTCTTCACACAGTTCGCCACGAGCCAGGCGGCCCAAACTGCTGCATATACCCTGACTCTGTTGCAAGAGAAGTGACACAAAGAAATTAATGTTAGCAGGCAATATTAACTAAATATGCAGGTTTAAAAGTATATACTTGTGTATTGATTTTAAGAAAGGCATTGATGTTTATGGTTAGGTACACGTTGGAGCAACGACAGTTGCGAATGTGCACCGCATCGATGATATGCAACGCAGGACACGCTAGATAAACTAGTAATATCACCAACCATGTGTAGTTAACTAGTGATTAGGATTGATTGATTGTTCTTTATAAGATATGTTTAATGCTAGCTAGCAACTTACCTTGGCTTCTTACTGCATTCGCGTAACAGGCAGGCTCCTCGTGGAGTGCAATGAGAGGCAGGTGGTTAGGGCGTTGGACTAGTTAACCGTAAGGTTGCTAGATTGAATCCTCGAGCTGACAAGGTAAAAATCTGTCGTTCTGCCCCTGAACAAGGCAGTTAACCCACCGTTCCTAGGCCGTCATTGACAATAAGAATGTGTTCTTAACTGACTTGCCTAGTTAAATAAAGGTGTATAAAACATGTTTTTTTTTATCAGCCAAATCGGTGTCCAAAAATATCGATTTCCGATTGTTATGAAAACTTGAAATCGGCCCTAATTAATCGGCCATTCCGATTAATCGGTCGACCTCTAGTGCAGAGGATTTTGATATTGCTCTGTATTATTGCAGCCTATACTGTCTGCCTGTACAGAGTGAAGTTCATACAGTATTCAGACATTATCATGCAGTATTCATTTGCTTAGACAGTTCTGCTGCTGCCTTCGCCTCCTCATCATCTCTTTCTCTCCTTTTCTCTGTCACTCGCTCCCATCCACTCTGAGCCTCTATGTAAAACCGTGGGATCCGCGGTGGGTAAAAGAAAATCAGAATTAAGGTCATGTGCACTCTCTCTCTCTCTCTCTCTTACAATGCAGTTCTTGTAAGCACAGGAGAAAGAACCACTTTCATCCTCCTCTGCTCCTCCTCCACCTGCTCGTTATTCGAGGATTGCCTCACTGCACGGTTCTCCAGAGCATCACTGATGTAGCGAGGTTCCGGGAGGACGTAGATGTACAGCAGTGGACTTTTGAGTTCTGACGTCTATATTTAGTCTATTTACCACTTTCTCTGAGTAGCATGCATGAGGGGCTGACTTCCCTGACACATACCAAGTGTGTGTAGTGTGTTGAAAAATATGCAGCTGAGAGCTAGAAGCCTGCGCAGCAGAGCTATTATGTAAGCCGTGTTAACCCTGTCATATTTGGATACAGGAGCATGCTGTTGCTGACATGTACTAAGCGTGTGTGTGTAATGTGTGTGTGTGTGTGTGCGCATCTAGGGCTGGGTTGATACCAGTATCGTGATACTCGTTAGTATCGTTAGTATCGCGAATTCACAGTGATTAATTTTCCAACTATAGCACACAATATTTTACATACAGAAGGTATTTTAAAGGGCCAAAGAGTTAGATCTGCTTCGTGTTTTCATTTATGCCATGGAAAAGATATTGCAATACTGTTATCGTCCAGGCCCTAGCGCATGTGTGTGTAGTACAGAGGTTCAGTAACATACTGTCACTGTAGCAGCCAGACAGTGAATGTGGAGTGTATCAAATATGGACGATTGCATCACTATTGCAAAGTCTCAGTTGACATGCAAGAAGGGGAACAATGTTATTGTGAACTGAATAGTGAATAAACTCAACTGAATGGTGTCTGTATCTTTGAAGAAGCAAGTATAATGTGGACAACACTGTCCTCATAGCGGTGGTTTTCTAATGAGCAGAGATATTGCTAGGGCCAGACCAACAGTTCCAGGATGATGGTCGGTCCAAGTCAACTATTCTTATTTTATCTTGAGTGATGATAAGTCTAAAGTTACGGTTTATGCTTCAAAA
Source organism: Oncorhynchus keta (assembly GCF_023373465.1). Lineage (NCBI taxonomy): Eukaryota > Metazoa > Chordata > Actinopteri > Salmoniformes > Salmonidae > Oncorhynchus > Oncorhynchus keta. The sequence goes on along the minus strand of NC_068449.1, from coordinate 35,505,685 downwards.
AGCACTCCTTTTGTAGGAGGCCCATTTTCCACTCTAAAAATACCATGGCGCATTTGCAAAGGTCAACGGTTATATTGTCAAATAAACCTGCGGAGAGAGAGAGTGACGTACACGGGGTGAGTTTACTCTTTGTCTGAGGTCTGTATAAGTGCCAGTTTTATTAGATGCAGGTGTTTCTACCAATGGGCTGAAGAAAGAAACGGTCCAACAGAACTTTGTATAAGTAACTCTCATGGATTGCAGTGATGATGACAAATCAGGGCCATGCTCTCTCTGCCTACAGCTCTGTTTTTATGAAAAGCAATGATTGTTGTTCTCAGGTTGACCTGTCAGGGGAAGGTAATCAGTAACCAGGTTTCTATCCAACCTTTTTATGCGATTAAAGTACATGTGGGGAAGAAAATGTGATGACAGGACGGTGGTCCTCCCACTACGACTCGTGAGGAACGCTTGCAATTTATTAGGGTACAGATTCAATAATTTATGATGAACTTCACAGGGTGGTGAAAGTGCCAGGTGATGAGCTCGATGCTCCTTTGCAATAAATATTGAGGGTCATATTCTGGTGGCATGATCATTGATGCTTGTCTGCCATTTGACAAATAAAAATAATATCGCTCTATAATAATGTAACATACGCTGGGAGTCGAGAAACAGTCGCAGGTGGTAAGTTTAATTAATATAACGAGTAACATGGAACGATACAATGTAGGAGTAGCGTCGAGACATGAACAACAGAAACAATACTGCCTGGGGAAATAACCTAAGGGAGTGCCAGAAAAAGGGGTGGTAATGAGTGAGGTAATAGAGTCCAGGTGTGCCTAATGATGAAGCGCAGGTGCGTGTAATGATAAATGCCAGGTGCAAGTAATGATGGTTCCCAGGATCGGTGGTTAGTAAACTGGCGACTTCGAATGCCGGAAGGGAGGAGCGGGAGTAGACGCGACAAAGAATATCATCATGTAGGCTATACCCGCACTGTATCTGTGAGCTGTTGGCTACAGCACACATGCCAATACCAGAGTGGTATTGCTATATAACGCAACCTCTTTTGTAAGAAAACCATCCGTAGAGTTGAAAATGCAATGGAAACCCATTTCACTTGTATTTGTAATTTTGGGGGGGGTTAACCATTCCATTTTATTTTTAATGTACACTACGTCATCACACAGTCTTTTATCCCAAACTATTCAATTGTATGGAAACACATCTCTGATGGGAAAATGCGCATATTGTTTTTATGCTGATTTAAAAAAAATATTTGCATGAAAGTCTGTCGCATGGAAACCTAGCTAGTGAGTGAGTAGGCTCTTTTTCCTTCCTTCTTCTTTTCACCAAGTTATGCTCTCCTTGCATATGATCTGATTTGAACTTCACCTTTAAAGCATTACTGATCTATAGTGCACTATATTTGGGAAGACAAAACACATTTTTCCCCCTTCACTTTTTTTTTAAACCAAAGATGACCCCTTCCACCTGATCCCTCGAAGTTATTCATGATTTGAACTTCACTTTTCATGTAGGTTACATGAATGTCATTACTACATAATTACTGATGAGGCAAATATTTTGCATGGGCCCTCAGATCCTCAAAAAGTTATACAGCTGCACCAGTGAGAGCATCTTGACTGGCTGCATCACCGCCTGGTATGGCAACTGCTTGGCATCCGACCGCAAGGCGCTACAGAGGATAGTGTGTACTGCCCAGTACGTCACTGACCGACCTTCATGTGTTAAAGTAATGATGGACTGCTGTTTCTCAACTCATTTGAGCTGTTCTTGACATAATATGGATTATTTTACCAAATAGGGCTATCTTCTGTATAGCACCCCTACCTTGTCACAACACAACTGATTGGCTCAAGCGCATTAAGAAAGAAAGCATTTCCACAAATGAACTTTTAAGAAGGCACACCCGTTAATTGAAATGCATTCCAGGTGACTACCTCATGAAGCTGGTTGAGATAATGCCAAGAGTGTGCAAAGCTGTCATCATGGCAAAGGGTACCCAAATTCACCCTAACTAACTGATCTGTATATGAGCAAACAGCACAGTGCATACAATAAGCATAGTTGGTTTTTGTTCAAAATGTGGACTAGATTTGTATCTTTTTGGTCTAGTTTAGTGGAAGCTTGTCTTTTGTATCTTTGTGACTGTACTTATCTTGTTTAGATATTTAGTCTGTTTGGAATGAGGAAGATGCAGCCTGTGACATCAGTACATATTTTCTTTATCTTCTCAAGCTATTCAATTGCCGGTGTGGCTAACTCAATCGTCTTTGAGAACAATCATCTTGTTCTTCAAGATAATGCCACTGTCAAAAAAAATACCTCTGTGATTTGAAGAATCAATCAGCGCATTGTTGCCATTTACGTGTCTTTCTGTCTCTGTTCTCCTTGGAAGTCTTTCTGTCGTCGCCCAAAGCACGGAGAGGTAGAGCCCACACTTTTAACCCTGATCTCTGTGAAAGGAACCTACCTGCACTTCAAACAAATTACACACCAAAAATGTGGGTTCCTCAAGGGTTCTTTGTAAAGGGCGATGGTTCTATGTGGGACCATAATGACTCAGAGTACCCTTTGAGCTCTTCAATGGTCCTTTACAGTTCACAAAATCATTTTTTGCTCTATTAAGTGATAATTCAAATGGTTTGCGCACAGCTCTTATTGTGAAACTGTGAGTGAGAGTGTTATTCCAGTTTGTCTAATGTGTTGTGGTATGCCATTACGTAGTAAGTCTTGTGCAAGACTCATGTATGGGCTTGTGTCAATTGAGAACGGTTGACTAAATCAGTCAGTGGCTCTCCTCAGGGACCCCCCAGCTGTTCCAGAGCTGCCACACCTGATTCAACTAGTCAATTAACACAATAATAACAGCTACGGAATTTTACAATATAATATGGCTGACCAGAATAGGTTCTATAAAAAAAACATAAAGGGTTTTACATAGCTCCAAAAAGGGTTGTATCCATAGTGGAACCCTTTTTTGGTGTTTCTTTTATAGACCCTTAGGGAAGGGTTCTTTATAGTGTCATACAGATACAATTTAGAACCTTATGAGCATGGTTCTTTACAGATCCTTCAAAAAAAGGGTTCAATATAGCACCAAAAAAAGTTTCGCTATGGTAACAACAAGCCAAAGAACCCTTACCTGGTACTACAATATTTAGAACCATTTTTGGGGGGTGTGTAGCTTTGACCTCACAAACACACTGGCTGAGACCCAAATGGGAGTCACATTTAGATTGAATACAAAATCCTGGAATTGTTTGCATATGGAAATGCTTCCCGGCACTTGCATTTAGGTAAGGTTTGCACAGAGGTTGTGTCCCAAATGGCACCCTAGTAGATGTGTACTACATTGGGGAATACGGTGCTTTTTGAGACACCGACAAACTCACTTAACCCACATTATATATGGCCCTTCCTTTCCTGTCAGGAATGACCTTCAACTACAGAATATGTTTAGTAATGTAAATGCAATTCCCTTACAATGCCATGCAAACCTGTAGTTCTGTTGGACGGGAGGGGGGATCTTAGAATTAATTATTGGGCTATGGAGTTTAAGAAGCTACAGGTCTGTACTTCAAAAGTAGTGGGACCCATGCTTTCAGCTATTCAACCATGTTGGACCAGCTACCTCAAGGAAGAACGCATGCCTTTCTGGTATGAAGAGAGATTGTGAAACATAAGCAAATACTAGATAAGGTGAAGGAAGGAGTGAACACACTTTTTTAGTTTGGGTATAGTTCATGTTCACAGGTCTCTGTCTCACCCAGCTAATAATTGGTGATCGAATCACTACACCCCTCTCTCCTTGTATAATGGTGTGAATGGCTGAGTTTATAGGGCCAAAAATAACCTGATTGATCTTGGCTCTGTGACAATGAATCTGCACCAAGAATCACAATGAATGTATCCCACACTTACTGCTCATTAGTTTGCTGTATTAGTGATTGTAGTTCAGAAGATGAAGTTATTCTTCAGATGAAGTAGGCTAAATGTTGATTTCCTGGCTGCCAGTTATGCAAGCAAAGGCAGCATTAATTCACAGTATATGCAGAAACTGGCCTGCCAGATCACATCCCTGGATTTTATTTGTGTGTAGCCTATGCATGTGTACAGTGTGTGTGTGTGTGAGAGAGTAACAACACTTTTCAAAGGATAGATAAGGAAATTGATTTCACAAACCTCTGTCTGAACTATTGGTTACCTGTCAAATCATGTTGAGTCACGCTTGGAAAGAATCGAAATGTTATTCTTCTTTTCTGTTCGCTAATTTTCCCCAGTGGAGGTGTGCAGACAACAAATGAACACTTCCTTTCTTCTAAAGGGGCCATCCGGGATTGGTACAGTACATCAATTTTTGGCCTGTATAGAACCAGGAAAAGCACTCTAAAATGTGAACTAAAGAGAATTGATATTATACACCCGAGCAACTCTTCTAGTTATACAACCCCTTTGGTTAAGAGTAAGACACCAGCAGCAGTGTCTTTCGGGAATCCCCTATCATGTTTTAATATTTTAATATAAAATGAGCTCCACTTTGTGTAGCACAGTTGTATTGTTACTCTACACAGTGCAGAACGCAACGGCAGTAATTTGATGAATCCAAGCCAACCCACTGGGCACAGACGTCAGTTCATCGTTTTGGTTTTACATTTGAAATCTGCAAAATATTTCACAGTCTCATTGGATTTAGGGTGAAAGTTGGGTGAAAAGCAAATACGAAATCCCCTTTATGTTGATGACTTTTTTGCAAATCCAATCAGTTTTCCATGTTGTTTCAACGTCATCACATTGAAATTTTGTTGTTGAAATGATGTGGAAACAAGGTTGATTCAAGCCGTTTTTGCCCAGAGGGGACCTCATCTTAATGCAAAGCAACATGAATCAACAGCAGGGATACATTGAGGGAGGGTGAACCCAGCACCCATCCGTCCAGCGTATTTAATTTCATCCTTCTTTCTGTAGATTTATCCAGCACATTTATTCAATCTTTCTCGCCTGCTTTCAAAAGGATTCTGCACTTTCTGTTCCTTCCGACTGTTCTGAGGTGCGTAGGAGGTGGTGCCAGGCAGGCAGTCAACCATGGCTTCTTCCGACATGGCACCCTATTCACCCTATGCCCCCATAGGGCTCTGTCCATATGCAGTGCACTATATAGGGAATAGGGTGCCATTTGGTTTGAGACGCACCCCAGGACATCTGGAGACATTCTGTTACCCAGGGAGGAAGATTCCTGTACCCCCTCCTCCCTGTGTTTTTCCTCCTTGTCTTCACAGCCTCTAATTGGCTGGCAGTGAGGCAGAACTCTGGAGAGGCGCTAGCTGCCCACAGAATTGCCCCCAATCAGACTTTGTTTTGTTTATTAGTGGTAATTACTCTCAGATGGAGGAATGGGACTGTTTGTCATATTGTGTACCTTGTTGGTGGTGGTGTTGTTGTTGTTGGTGTATCTATTGTACACACTCCAATGGTCAGTGAAGGGAGTTATGTTGCTGAAAAAGGATGTCAGTATTGGATCAGACACTTTTCTCTTAGGCCGGGATTCAATCCGATCGCAATTTTGTCGACAATTCACCATTTAGAGTTAATTCCCAGTTTAGCAATCATATGCAGCATTTACCATGAATGAGGGAGCAAAGCTGCATCGCCGACAAAGCGCGATTGGATTGAATCCCAGCCTTTGTCTCTTACACTTGTTTTTGCACACTTCCCTACGGAATATCTGCAGATTATTTTGATATGTTTACATCCAGAATGCTGATGCAGAGTTTGGTTGACTCTCAGCTCTCACATCTACTGTCTGTTCCTTTAAATGAGTGGATAATCACATGAACAGTAGATGAATTTACACTGCAAAAGAGACACTAACTAGAAGAAGTGCCTTTATCGGCACACAGCTGGTATATACAGATCTGTGTCAGTGTCATTATACACATCTAGCATGTACAGGTCTGTGTTCAACAAAAGCACTGAGTTAATTGCCTCCTAATGATATTTGTTCAGTCCTACAGGGTTGTCCCTTCTCTGTTCAACTCTCTGCGATAGCATAAAAGAGTAACATTATGACCGCGTACCAAATGGCACCCTATTTCCTGCATAGTGCACTACTTTTGACTAGAGACCTACGGGCCCCAGTGAAAAGTAGTGCGTTACGTATGGAACAGTGTGCCGTTTGGGACGCTGTTGCAATGTTAATCAGATCATTCACATCCCAGTTAAAGGCTTTCTCTACCATATGATTGAGGAGTCTCAGACTTGCTCCCCCCACTCTTTGCATGGCAAGCAAAGGAGAGCTACCCCATTGCTCCCACCGAGTCTGGGATCTTGTCTAGAGCCAGTCCCACCACACTGAGACAAAAGAGAGGGAAAGGGGTTATAAAATAGAATATGTACGTCTGGTTGACAATTTACTACATCCCATTTCATTATATGATAATTTAGGATTATTAGATTGCAATCATATGATTTTCTCTGCTTCTCCAGACAGTGTTGCTTCAGTTTCCCCTCGATACTGAGTTAAATCCGATCAATCCTAACAATAGAAATGAGTATCAACGGCAACAGCAGCAATATGTAGTAATGTTTGGTCCGCCTTCGAAACTAACAATAGCCTAGATAAGATTAGGGAAGATAGAGTGCATAGAGAATTGCTTGTCACACTGTACACATTGACACGTCAACATTCACAGTAAGCTTGTGTTCAACATGCCAGTCAGACAAGAGGTACCGGTCCTTGGCAGTGTCCCAAATGACACATTATTCCCTACATAGTGCACTACTTTCTACAGAGGAAAAATAGTGCACTATATAGGGAATAGGGTGCCATTTTGGATGTATCCCTCATGTCAGTCAGTCTGGCCTTATTTCCTCACAGAGAATGACCTCATCTTTAATGGCAGTGCAGCCAGAGAGCTGAAATAATGACACCGCTCTGCATTCACCTGTGTTACTCAGGATGTGACATCATCCATGTATACAGTATGTATCCTATTCATTGTGCTCTTACCTTCTGAGACAGAGAGGGAAAACCAAAACAAAACCACTGGGAACATTGTGTTCAATGCTAGTTCGGTGTTAACCCCGATACATTCCCAATCTGGCCCATACCATCATGGCCACCTAATCATCCCCAGCTTCATCCCCTCTCTTCTCCCCTGTAACTATTCCCCAGGTTGCTGCTGTAGAAAATAATGTGTTCTCAGTCAAATAAAGGTAATATTTTAATAACACTCCCCCCACCCCTTACCATACTAGAATGGGGACCTTTCAGGTGACTGCTGTTCTAAGGACAGACCCCATCAAGGCCTTCCAAGAAATGTAAACTTCTGTGTTGTACTGTGTCTATAATAGAAAACACCTCACCAGAGCTGACTCTTAACGCTGCTCTTTCAGGGGGAAGAAAAAAGCTTCGGCTCAGCATCCTGCATTTTTCCCAGTACAGAACCTGACCTCAACACTTGACTGACTTACTAAACCCATGCTCTGGCTTTACAGCGTTATTTCACAGTACGGTGTCGTGGGAGAAGAAACAACATAATCGTAAATTCCTCTATTTCCACCCCTGAGTTCAAATGTCAGGGGCTCCTGAACACATGGCTCTTGGAAGGCAGTGTCCATATTTGCCTGTGGACTGGTGGAGGCTTTCATTGAATGGAAGACATCTGGAGTTGACACATGTTGGTGGGCTAACAGACATATTCCCTGGAGAATAGGGCCTGATTATACAAGCCTTTTGACAGATTGTCCCCAGACTGTCCCTAACAGGCAATGTTTCAACCAGCCGAGTCCACACTCCCCCGGACTCCTCTCCGGCACGGCACTTGTTAGTATTCAAGAAGTGTCACCTTTTGTGTCGTAGGAATCTGAATCAGACACAGTGCTGTGACAGAGAGCGAGAGAGAGAAAGTAGGGATCATTCTTTTCCATGTAGGCCTCTCTCTCATTGCCTAGACGTTAGGTGTCATTCCCGTCATTCAGCACTGTTCTGTCCACACATTTGTGGGGACGGAAAAACAAACGAACAGTCTGGTTAGGAATTCTAGGCGCACAGCCACACACATGCTATAAATCACCACCAGCGCACAATGGTAGACATTCACAGCAGCACACACACTCCAACAGACTGGGGTGTCCGAGTGGGTCCGGATGCAGCGTGCCATAGTAAGTCTCTCTGTAGAGCCCTCAGATCTGACGATACGTGCACCTTTCTATTTGGCCGAGGCTCTGTTATTCCTAAGAGAAACCAGTGCAGCGTTTTGAATAATGTACCTGGAAAATTAGATCAACAGTTATGGATGGCCACGGTTATTAATATTTCCAGTGGGCAGTTGGGTTTTCAGACGTTTTTGGTGTGTTTTATTTAACTAGCCTTTCATGACGTGGGCATTTTCTCACATTGGCTAATTGACGACAGAAATGACTATTCTCATCACAGGGGAGGTGTACATGTCATGTACACTACCGTTCAAAAGTTTGGGGTCACTTAGAGATGTCCTTGTTTTTGAAAGAAAAGCACATTTTTTTTGTCCATTTAAAATAACATAAAATTGATCTGAAATACAGTGTAGACATGGTTAATGTTGTAAATGACAATTGTTGCTGGAAACAGCAGATTTTTTAAATGGAAATTTACATAGGCGTACAGAGGCCCATTATCAGCAACCATCACTCCTGAGTTCCAATGGAACATTGTGTTAGCTAATCCAAGTTTATAATTTTAAAAGGCAAATTGATCATTAGAAAACCCTTTTGCAAGTATGTTAGCACAGCTGGAAACTGTTGTTCTAATTAAAGAAGCAATAAAACGGGCCTTCTTTAGACGAGTTGAGTATCTGGAGCATCAGCATTTGTGGGTTCGATTACAGGCTCAAAATGGCTAGAAACAAATAACTTTCTTCAGAAACTCATCAGTCTATTCTTGTTCTGAAAAAGAAGGCTATTCCATGCGAGAAATTGCCAAGGAACTGAAGATCTGTGTACTACTCCCTTCACAGAACAGCGCAAACGGGCTCTAACCAGAATAGAAAGAGGAGTGGGGAGGCCCCGGTGCACAACTGAGTAAGGGGACAAGTACATTAGAGTGTCTAGTTTGAGAAACAGATGCCTCACAAGTCCTCAACTGGCAGCTTCATTAAATAGTACCCGCAAAACACCAGTCTCAATGTCAACAGTGAAGGGGTGACTCCGGGATGCTGGCCTTCTAGGCAGAGTTACTCTGTCCAGTGTTTGTGTTCTTTTGCCCCTTTTAATATTTTCTTTTTATCGGCCAGTCTGAGAAGAAAAAAATTCTTTGCAACTCTGCCTAGAGAAGGCCAGCATCTCGGAGTCACCTCTTCGCTGTTGACGTTGAGACTGGTGTTTTGCGAGTACTATTTAATGAAGCTGCCAGTTGAGGACTTATGAGGCATCTCAACATTTTCATAAACTATGAACAAAGAGGATAGAACAGTCTCATAGAATGTATAAAATGTAAACATTTGTTTATGATGACTAATAGTCTTATAAGCATAGTGTGATACTACAGAAATACATGGAGAGTACATTGTTAATCTCTTGGGTTTCTCCTGACTGAAGCTCTTTCTCAGAGCAAGAGCAGGAGCCTGATTTTACTTCTGTGTGTGTGTCACTTTTTTTCTGTGTCTGCATGTCTCTGCCTGATAGTGTATGTGGAGTGTCTCTGTGTGTGTCTAAGTTTACGTGTAGGTGTGGCTGTGTGTCTGTTATTGTGTCCGTCTGTGTGTGTATCGGGCATGTCGCTATAATAAGGGGGGCATTTCCCAGCGCTCCAGCGCCAGCAACCAGCCAGCAACCATAAAGACACAAAGAGCCTAGCTGCTCTGGTCTGGGCCAGTGGCTGGGGCTGGGTGACGGCTTTGAGCACTCAGCTGTGAAAAAGAGGGAGAGAGAGAAAGAGAGGGAGCGAGCAAGGGAGAAAGAGAGAGAGAGAGAGAGCGCACATTGCCAAGGCTGAGAGTTTTTTATTTTACCTTTATTTAACCAGGTAGGCTAGTTGAGAACAGGTTCTCATTTGCAACTGCGACCTGGCCAAGACAAAGCATAGCAGTGTGAACAGACAACACAGAGTTACACATGGAGTAAATAAATAACAAGTCAATAACACAGTAGAAAAAAAGGGGAGTCTATATACATTGTGTGCAAAAGGAATGAGGAGGTAGGCAAATAATTACAATTTTGCAGATTAACACTGGAGTGATAAATGATCAGATGGTCATGTACAGGTAGAGATATTGGTGTGCAAAAGAGAAGAAAACTAAATAAATAAAAACAGTATGGGGATGAGGTAGGTAAAAATGGGTGGGCTATTTACCGATAGACTATGTACAGCTGCAGCTACCGGTTAGCTGCTCAGATAGCAGATGTTTGAAGTTGGTGAGGGAGATAAAAGTCTCCAACTTCAGTGATTTTTGCAATTCGTTCCAGTCACAGGCAGCAGAGAACTGGAACGAAAGGCGGCCAAATGAGGTGTTGGCTTTAGGGATGATCAGTGAGATACACCTGCTGGAGCGCGTGCTACGGATGGGTGTTGCCATCGTGACCAGTGAACTGAGATAAGGCGGAGCTTTACCTAGCATGGACTTGTAGATGACCTGGAGCCAGTGGGTCTGGCGACGAATATGTAGCTAGGGCCAGCCGACTAGAGCGTACAAGTCGCAGTGGTGGGTGGTATAAGGTGCTTTAGTTACAAAACGGATGGCACTGTGATAAACTGCATCCAGTTTGCGGAGTAGAGTGTTGGAAGCAATTTTGTAGATGACATCGCCGAAGTTGAGGATCGGTAGGATAGTCAGTTTTACTAGGGTAAGTTTGGCGGAGTGAGTGAAGTAGGCTTTGTTGCGGAATAGAAAGCCGACTCTTGACTTGATTTTCGATTGGAGATGTTTGATATGAGTCTGGAAGGAGAGTTTACAGTCTAGCCAAACACCTAGGTACTTATAGATGTCCACATATTCAAGGTCAGAACCATCCAGGGTGGTGATGCTGGTCAGGCGTGCGGGTGCAGGCAGCGAACGGTTGAAAAGCATACATTTGGTTTTACTAGCGTTTAAGAGCAGTTGGAGGCCACGGAAGGAGTGTTGTATGGCATTGAAGCTCGTTTGGAGGTTAGATAGCACAGTGTCCAAGGACGGGCCGGAAGTATATAGAATGGTGTCGTCTGCGTAGAGGTGGATCAGGGAATCGCCCGCAGCAAGAGCAACATCATTGATATATGCAGAGAAAAGAGTCGGCCCGAGAATTGAACCCTGTGGCACCCCCATAGAGACTGCCAGAGGACCGGACAGCATGCCCTCCGATTTGACACACTGAACTCTGTCTGCAAAGTAATTGGTGAACCAGGCAAGGCAGTCATCCGAAAAACCGAGGCTACTGAGTCTGCCGATAAGAATATGGTGATTGACAGAGTCGAAAGCCTTGGCAAGGTCGATGAAGACGGCTGCACAGTACTGTCTTTTATCGATGGCGGTTATGATATCGTTTAGTACCTTGAGCGTGGCTGAGGTGCACCCGTGACCGGCTCGGAAACCAGATTGCACAGCGGAGAAGGTACAGTGGGATTCGAGATGGTCAGTGACCTGTTTGTTGACTTGGCTTTCGAAGACCTTAGATAGGCAGGGCAGGATGGATATAGGTCTGTAACAGTTTGGGTCCAGGGTGTCTCCCCCAGCTTTCCAATCCTTGAGGATCTCAGACGATATGAAGGAGAGGTTGAACAGGCTGGTAATAGGGGTTGCGACAATGGCGGCGGATAGTTTCAGAAATAGAGGGTCCAGATTGTCAAGCCCAGCTGATTTGTACGGGTCCAGGTTTTGCAGCTCTTTCAGAACATCTGCTATCTGGATTTGGGTAAAGGAGAACCTGGAGAGGCTTGGGCGAGTAGCTGCGGGGGGGTGGACCTGTTGGCCGAGGTTGGAGTAGCCAGGCGGAAAATAACAATTAAGACAGTCTACTAAAAGAACATGCTTATCATGAATTAATGGCCAGCCGTTAAGAAATGCTTGTTGAAGTTTTCGATAATCATGGGTTTATCGGTGGTGACCGTGTTACCTAGCCTCAGTGCAGTGGGCAGCTGGGAGGAGGTGCTCTTGTTCTCCATGGACTACAGTGTTCCAGAACTTTTTGGAGTTGGAGCTACAGGATGCAAACTTCTGCCTGAAGAAGCTGGCCTTAGCTTTCCTGACTGACTGCGTGTATTGGTTCCTGACTACACTGAACAGTTGCATATCGCGGGGACTATTCGATGCTATTGCAGTCCGCCACACAATGTTTTTGTGCTGGTTGAGGGCAGTCAGGTCTGGAGTGAACCAAGGGCTATATCTGTTCTTAGTTCTGCATTTTTTGAACGGAGCATGCTTATCTAAAATGGTGAGGAAGTTACTTTTAAAGAATGGCCAGGCATCCTCAACTGACGGGATGAGGTCAATGTCCTTCCAGGATACCCGGGCCAGGTCGATTAGAAAGGCTTGCTCACAGAAGTGTTTTAGGGAGCGTTTGACAGTGATGAGGGGTGGTCGTTTGACTGCGGCTCCGTAGCGGATACAGGCAATGAGGCAGTGATCGCTGAGATCCTGGTTGAAGACAGCGGAGGTGTATTTGGAGGGCCTGTTGGTCAGGATGACATCTATGAGGGTGCCCTTGTTTACAGATTTAGGGTTGTACCTGGTGGGTTCCTTGATGATTTGTGTGAGATTGAGGGCATCTAGCTTAGATTGTAGGACTGCCGGGGTGTTAAGCATATCCCAGTTTAGGTCACCTAACAGAACAAACTCTGAAGCTAGATGGGGGGCGATCAATTCACAAATGGTGTCCAGGGCACAGCTGGGAGCTGAGGGGGGTCGGTAGCAGGCAGCAACAGTGAGAGACTTATTTCTGGAGAGAGTAATTTTCAAAATTAGTAGTTCAAACTGTTTGGGTATGGACCTGGAAAGTATGACATTACTTTGCAGGCTATCTCTGCAATAGACTGCAACTCCTCCCCCTTTGGCAGTTCTATCTTGACGGAAAATGTTATAGGGTATGGAAATCTCAGAATTTTTGGTGGCCTTCCTGAGCCAGGATTCAGACACGGCAAGGACATCAGGGTTAGCAGAGTGTGCTAAAGCAGTGAGTAAAACAAACTTAGGGAGGAGGCTTCTGATGTTGACATGCATGAAACCAAGGCTTTTTCGATCACAGAAGTCAACACATGAGGGTGCCTGGGGACATGCAGGGCCTGGGTTTACCTCCACATCACCCGCGGAACAGAGGAGGAGTAGAATGAGGGTGCGGCTAAAGGCTATCAATACTGGTCGCCTAGAGCGTTGGGGACAGAGAATAAAAGGAGCAGATTTCTGGGCATGGTAGAATATATTCAGGGCATAATGCGCAGACAGGGGTATGGTGGGGTGCAGGTACAGCGGAGGTAGGCCCAGGCACTGGGTGATGATGGGAGAGGTTGTATCTCTGGACATGCTGGTTGTAATGGGTGAGGTCACCGCATGTGTGGGAGGTGGGACAAAGGAGGTATCAGGGGTATGAAGAGTGGAACTAGGGGCTCCATTGTAAACTAAAACAATGATAACTAACCTGAACAACAGTATACAAGGCATATTGACATTTGAGAGAGACATACAGCGAGGCATACAGTAATCACAGGTGTTGAATTGGGAGAGCTAGCTAAAACAGTAGCTAAAACAGTAGGTGAGACAACAACAGCTAATCAGCTAGCACAACAACAGCAGGTAAAATGGCGTTGACTAGGCAGCGAGGGTCGGATTAACTACACACAGAGCTTGAGTGCGGCTGGGGCAGACAGATAAAACATAAACAAGCAGAATGGAGTACCGCTATGTAGCCAAGTGATCAGTGTCCAGGGGGCAGCGGTGGATGGGGCAGGGAAGCTGGACTGGCGAGTATTATCCAGGTAAAAAAAAATATATATATATATATAAAATAAAAAAAACTGGCTGGCTGTGCCAAAAAAAAAAGCCGCTAGCAGTGGCTAACAATGACTAAATAGCTTGTAGCTAGTTAGCTGGTTAGCTTCTGGAGGTTCTTGAGTGTGTTCTAAAAATGTTAAATAATAGCGATTCCGTATCACATTGTGTGAGGCAGGTTACCGGAAGGTATAAACAAATTAAAAATCGAAAAGAGATTGAAAGTAAATATGGGTCCAGTGAGTGTTTGGGACGCGGCGATTCAGACGGTTAGCAGGCCTGTGCTAACAAGCTAACAGTTAGTAGGCCGGGGCTAAACAAGGTAGCAGATAGCGGACCGGGGCTAAACAAGGTAGCAGATAGCGGACCGGAGCTAAACAAGCTAGCAGTTAGCAGGCCGAATTAGCAAGCAAGGAGATAGCAAGGGCTAGAAAGTTAGCCTTTGGGGGGCGTCGCGATGGGGTGAGTCTGTTTATGCCTCTTCATGCGGTGACATCGATAGACCGGTCGTGGGTCCGGATATTGTAGCCCAGGAGTATGCTTCGGTGGTAGCACAGGAGCTCTGGCCGGGCTAGCTTCAAGCTAAGTGGGTGGAAACGCTAGCCAGGAGTAATCATCCGGGGTTGCGGTTAGCTAGTTAGCTAGTTGTGAAGATCCAGCTGAAAATGTTCCGTTTGCGGTGGGAATCCGGTGGGAATCCGAGGATAAAAAAATAATAGAGCAGCAAAGAACAGTGTCCAAACTCCAGATGAAACTTTCTTTGGATATGAGGACTAGCAGTACTTCTGTGTCTCAGCTGGAGTCAGCTGTTTGTGTTTTGCTGAATGGGGTGAAGGAACTCCTACATCTGTGAGTTAAATGCCTCATTTTTGAACAAACACACACCAGAGGAATGAACAGATGACCCCATACTGAGAATTGCCTGGTGGCTGGTCATGGCAAATGAGGTTGTCATGAACACGAATGGTATTTCGAGAATGAATAAGGATGACGATTTCATTGCTGCTGGCAATTTTTTTCTTAATATGGAACATTATTAGCCTGGTTGCCAGTCTGTTTCTGCTCTCTTGCCACCTCCTTATGAAATTATCATGTTTGGTTTGAAAATAGAGTAGGCAAGAGCACAAACAGATCTGGGACCAGGTTGGGACATTATTGATTGTCTCTCCTTTTGTCTAATTACTACTCACAGTATGACTGTCTGTCTTTACCCTATGTCTATCAGACCTCAGGATAAGACCCAGATGCAGACAGTTCGAAATAACTAATATTTATTTGCAAACAGGGGGCAGGCAAAAGACAGGTCAAGGGCGGGCAGAAGTCAGTAATCCAGGGCAGAGTCCGTAGCGTACAGAATGGCGGGCAGGCTCAGGATCAGGGCAGGCAGGGGTCAGTAATCCAGGGCAGTGTCAAGAGTTACAGAACGGCAGGCAGGCTCTGGGTCAGGGCAGGCAGAATGGTCAAAAAATGGGGGAACTAGAAAACAGGAACTAACGAGAAACATGAGTATGGGGGAAAAAACGCGCTGGTAGGCTTGACGAGACAAGACAAACTGGCAACAGACAAACAGAAAACACAGGTATAAGTGCACAGGGGATAATTGGGAAAATGGAGAGGGGTGGAGACAACCACAAGACAGGTGAAACAGATCAGGGTGTGGCATTACCCCCCCTCTGGGGATGCTACCTGGCGTCCTACCAGGGCACGTACCTGGTTAACCGGGGTGCCGGCGGTGGAATTCAGCGATGAGGGCTGGGTCCAGGATGTTCCTAGCGGGGATTGAGCACCTCTCCTCTGGACCATAACCCTCCCAATCAAACATGGGATCCCCTGCCCCGAGGTCGAACACTCAGGAGACACCTCACCGTGTATGCCGGATGGCCATCGATGAGACGGGGGGAAGGGGTGGGCCTGGAAAGTGGAGACAGAAGTCTGTGAGACAGACGTTTAATCATTGATACATAAAATGTGGGATGTATACAGAGGGTGCGGGGAAAACAGCAGAGGGGCTAAGGATCTTGGCAATGGGGAAAGGTCCGATAAAACGAGGGGAACGTTTGTGGGACTGTACCCAGAGGGGCAGGTCCCGAGTGGACAGCCATACCCTCTGCCCAAGACAATAGCAGGGAGCCGGCGTCCGATGGCGGTCCGCCTGTCAACGATACCTGGAGGTGGTCTTGAGAAGAGCGGACCAAGCTCTCTTCCAGGTACGCCGACAGCGACAGACGAACATCTGGGTCGAGGGTATGTTGACCTTTTCCTCTATCTCTGGGTAGAGTGGGGGCTGATGCCCTTCGAGTGCTCCGTGGGTTGAGAGCCCAGTGGTCGAGCAGCGAAGGGTGTTCCGGGCATACTCCACCCACACAAATTGCTGTGTGGGTGATGAAACCTGGAGGACAGACTGGCCAACGACCCAATGAGTGTGCAGAATGCCTTCCAGAACCGGGACGAAAACTGAGGACCTTCGTCAAAGACCATTTCCACCGGAAGTCCATGGATCCGGAAGACGTGCTGCACTAAGAGCTGGGCTGTCTCCTTGGCAGAAGGTGGCTTGGGGAGGGGAATGAAATGGGCGGCTTTGGAAAACCTGTCCACCACTGTGAGAATAGTGGTGTTGCCATCAGATAAAGGGACACCAGTGACGAAGTCCAGGGATATATGTGTTCAGGGCAAGAAGAGGTTGAAGGAGACCAGCCGGAGCTTGCCGGGGAGTCTTGTTCTGAGTACAGACAGTACAGGCAGTGTCTGGGACAAACATCCGGTTAGCCAGAGCCCCTCCAGGGTCCGACTGGGAATGCTGCGCCTCACGGACCTGGTTCTATTCCCCAGACGAGGGTAGCCACCAGGCACGACGTAGGAAGGATGGTCTCGTGGTCCGAGGGTGTAGATGCAGGACTATAGCAGCGTGAAAGCGCACCTGGCTTAACATTCTTAGACCCTGGGCAGTAGGAGATAGTGAAGTTGAACCGGGTGAACAACAGGGCTCATCAAGCTTGCCTGGAGTTGAGACACTTGGCGGTGCGGAGATATTCCAGGTTCTTGTGATCCGTCCACATTATATATGGAAGTTCCGCCCCCTCTAACCAGTGTCTCCACTCGTCCAATGCCATCTTCACTGCAAGTAGTTCTCGATTCCCCACATCATGATTCCGCTCCGTTATGACGATGGGAGAAGAAGGCGCAGGGATGCAGCTTAAGGTCCAGGGCAGAGCCCTGGGACAGGATGGCTCCCATTCCGACATCCGACGCGTCTACCTCCCCCACAAACTGACTGGATGGGTCCGGATAGATCAATATGGGAGCCGTGGTGAAGCGGTGCTTAAGGTCCAGGAACACCCGGTCAGCAGCTGGTGAGGTGAGTACTGACAGTGGGAAAGCCAGGGTAACCCCGGATAAAACGGCGATAGAAATGGGCAAACCCTAAGAAGCGTTGTAGCTGCACTCTGGATGTGGGTAGAGGCCAATCCACCACCGCTCTTACCTTTCCGGGATCCATCTGCACATTCCCAGCAGCTATGATGTAACCAAGGAAGGAGATTGTGGAGTGATGGAATTCACATTTTTCGGGTTTGACATAAAGCTGGAGGACCTGTTGGACGTGGAGAACGTGTTCTTGAGCCAAGCGGGAAAAGACGAGGATGTCGTCAAGGTAGACGAACACGAACTGGTTCAATATTTCGCGGATAATGTCATTAACCAGGACCTGGAACACAGCATGAGCATTGATCAGACCAAATGGCATCACCAGGTATTCATAGTGTCCTCTAGCAGTGTTGAAGGCTGTCTTCCTCTCGTCACCTTCCCGTATCCGTACCAGCTGGTGGATGTTCCAGAGGTCCAACTTAGAGAGGTAGTGGCCCCTGGAGCGGCTCGAAAGCCGACGCGATGAGTGGTAGCGGGTAGCGGTTCTTAACCGTGATGTTAGTGAGGCCCCTGTAGTCGATGCGCGGGCGCATGGTTTTGTCCTTCTTCTCCACAAAGAAGAACCCTTCGCCGGCGGGGAGGCAGAAGGACGGATAACCCCTGCAGCCAGGGAGTCCTCAATGTACGTCTCCATAACCTTGGTCTCCAGACCTGACAGTGAATACAGGCGTCCCCAGGGTGGTGTAGTGTCCAGGAGAAGGTCGATCCCGCAGTCATAGGGTCGATGCAGAGGAAGCGAAGTGGCCCGGGCCTTGCTGAAAACCTCCTGGTACTCCGCGGACTTCAGGCAATGGGCATAGCAGAACGGGCTCCAGCCCATAATAGTACCAGCAGTCCAGTTGATAAGGAGTTGTGGCACTGGAGCCAAGAAAACCCCAATACCATGGAAACCTGAGGAGACTTGATGAGCATAAACTGTATAGACTCACTGTGGTTCCCAGACACACGGGTGGATAGGAGTGGTATTGTGGGTGACCCTGCCTATAGAGCGCCCATTCGGTGCTCTAACGTCCATGGGAATGGAGAGGGGCTGAGTGGGGATGCCCAGCTCAGACACCAGGGTGGCATCCATGAAACTCTCGTCGGACCCAGAGGCAAAAACCCAGAGAGATTTTGATTGGTCGCCCCACAGCAGGATGGCATGGAGAGGGGTGCGAGTAAGGGGAGAAGAAAAATTCTCTGTATGTTACACCAGAGTACTCGTACCTACTGATGAGCCTAGTCCTTTTAATGGACAGGTAGACACATAATGATCGGCAGTTTCGCAATACAGACAACTCTGGGTGTTAAGTCTGCGTATTTACATCCTAGTACCAAAGTTTCAATCCAAGAGAAATAGCCGTAGAATCACACTCCTCTGGCTAGGAAATGAGGAAAGATATTCATGAGGTTGTTGGATGGTACTCCAGTGACACATTTAATGCACAATGACACACAGGTTAAGAGGTTTTTAAAAATAGCCAAGGAGTGAGCATGCAAGATATGACCATGATTCACCAACTAGCTTCACCGTATTGTGTATGGAAATTAATACAATATATCACATCGTATATAGACTTGTTTATACTGTATTATTGACTGTATGTTTGTTTTACTCGATGTGTAACTCTGTGTCGTTGTGTGTCGAACTGCTTTGCTTTATCTTGGCCAGGTCGCAATTGTAAATGAGAACTTATTCTCAACTTGCCTACCTGGTTAAATAAAGGTGAAATAAAATATGATTGGATATAAATTGGTGTGTGTGTGTGTGTGGTGTATGCATGTGAGCATGTAGATGTGTGATGTTGTATGTTCATGCAAAGGTTCACATGCGAGGGTTGCATGTGTGTGTTTGCATGCTAAGTGCACCCCCTTGTTGCAATGGTGTGTTGACAGGTCATGACTGCAGGGTAGAGGTCTTGCCGATTAACGACTGGGATGTGTCACAAATGGCAATCTATTCCCTATGTAGTACACTCTTTTTGACCAAAGCCCTATGGACCCTGGTCAAAAGTAGCGCACTATATAGGGAACGGGGCTATTTGGGATGCTACCTGGTAGTAGATGAGGCTGTTGTCTTACATTAGTCAGTATTGATGCTGCTGGTCTCTTCTCTGTATTCCCATCTTTTATTCACAGCCACCATATTCACATCCTCCTCTGTGTTTCTGTTGCTTTTCTCTTGCAGTTGAAAGAGAGGTCGTTCAGAAGAGGACGTTCACACGATGGATGAATCTGCATTTAGAGAAGGTAAGTCAGTCTACAGATCAGGGTTTGTGTCAATTCCATTTGAATTGAAAATGAAATTCCAATTTTCCTCATAGCTCTATGAGAAGAAAACAATTGTATTTTTTGTTTACTTCCTGAATTGACTGAATTGAAATGGAATTGACCCCAACCCTGCTACAGTTCCCCCCCCAAAATCCATCCCTCAAAATAAGCGTATCTTACCCAACACCACAAACTGGAGTATGTATAGACTTATTCCTAAACCTGGGTTATTTTACGTTTCCGAAGCATCTCATTTCAATTTTACTGCCCTTTTTCTGACAACACTGTCCCTCACACAAACTGAGTTGTAGCCTCTCCCTCTACCCTATAAATGATCAATGGAGACTGCTAATGCAGAGAGAGACCGTGTAAAAAATTCATTTGTCTGTATTTTTTTTTTTTACCTTTATTTTACTAGGCAAGTCAGTTAAGAACAAATTCTTATGTTCAATGACGGCCTAGGAACAGTGGGTTAATTGCCTGTTCAGGGGCAGAACGACAGATTTTGTACCTTGTCAGCTCAGGGATTTGAACTTGCAACCTTTTGGTTACTCGTCCAATGCTCTAACCACTAGGCTACCCTGCTAATCTGATAGAATGTGTAGATGCTATCTTTCTGCCCTAGAGTAGATTTACTTCTACTTAATTATGTACAGGTGGTACTGTGGGACTGCATCTCAAATTGCGCCCTTTTTCTTATATAGTGCCCATAGGGCTTTGGTCAAAAGTAGTGCACTATATAGGGAATAGTGGAGCAGACTGTATATGCAAATAGTGATAGATTAGATATAATAGGGCAATTCCATGACAGCATGGCCCAAAAATAGTTCTGGTATCACAGATTTTTCTGGCAATTCACATTCAAATCTTCATTGGGAGGAAGGACGTTGAACATTTTTATTACATTTGGTATTTTTGGGAAAATTGTGATGAAAGTGGCAATTTCTATAGGCCCTTTTTAGACCTATACATGCCTCCTGTAAGAACCTATGATCCGTGAACCGTACATGGCACAGACAACATCTTGGTATCATTATCAGTCCCTCCAGGATTTTGCGGAGGCAATTCTAACATTTTGCATGGCAACATGCTATGATTTTGTCCAATTTGTCGTGAAACTGCACTGACGAGGGAAAAGGTTTGTTGACATTTGGCTTGATTGAACCATATTATTTTTTAGTTAAGAACAAATTCTTATTTATTTTTAGACATATTATTTAGAACAATATACTTTTTAAAGACATCAGATTTCCAGAGTGGGTTCTCTGGTACTTTGAAGAAAATATACATTTTATACGTACAAATTGACATTATAGATCATTAACCAATCACAACCCTCCTGTAGGATTGCACATTCAGCAAATCACCAGCAGAGGGAGTTCCCTTTAAATCCATTTTCCCATTCACTGTTTTGGTGGCGCTCATAAAATTGCTCATGACTTTAAAAGTAGGAGAGACCCCACTCTGTAAATTTGACTTACGTGTAGAGTATATTGTTTAAAATAATATGTTTAAAAATGACCAAAATCAAAAAGGGTACTTTTGAGATAATAATATTAATAGTTTTAATGTTGAATAAATTAACGTGTTAAATTGTATTTCAGAATGCAGAATGCAGAATACTCCATATTTTATAGCACAGTATTAGGAGTATAATGACCCTAAGGTGTATCATGTACGGTTCCCTGATTATTGGGTCTTATAGGGGGCATGTATAGGTCTGAAGAGTGCCTAACATGGCTCCTTTTATCGGGATAAAAAATGGTTTGTTACAAAAGTAATTAGCATATCAAACATCCTTTCTCCCAATTAAGTTTTTATGTGAGAATTGCCAGAACAATCTGAGATGCAAAAATATTTTTGGGACATGCTGGCATGGAATAATCGCCATAGGCCTTTTTTGTACTATTTCCCCCTCCTTTCTTCTCAGATTGCATTGTGTAATTTGAAGAACTGCTTTATTTACATGAATAGCATTCCTGTACAAATTACCAAGGAACTATGGTGAAAAGGCCCCCACATACGTTCTCTTTGTCTGCTAACCCACATGTACCCTCAGCCGTTCTGTGTTCCCTCCACTCTCAAGCACACATACACTTGTGCTCACAAATTGTTTACATATTTTTTTTATCTTACCCTCCCTTCACCCCCACCTCCTCTGCTCTCTCTCACTCACAAAGTCACACGCACACGCACACACACACACCTCTGCCATTAGTCATTCAGTGAGTTTCACTACTCTAGCCTTACACCATTGTTTGCATTGGCAAGGCTGTTTTGTGCTTCTAAGGTTTCAGGCGACAGAGAGATGAGATGATAACAGAGCAGAGCCATGAGGCTGACAGAGAGAGAGGGTCCAAATAGTGATTAAGTCTTTGTTTCTTTCACACAATGAACCTCTCTTCTCTGACACACTGTCTGGCGTTACATCAAATCTCTGACCCACTAATCGACAATCATACATTTGTCCGCTGGGTTTCGATGGAAAGTTTTGCTCACTCCCTCTCAAGTAAGCATTCAGATGTAGAGAGATTGGTTCATGCATGGTTCGGTTCGATGTCATAGCTATTACTTAATAGCTGTTTTGACGGACTGCTCATTATACTGATAAGATCCATCTTTTGACAGTTATTAGCAGTCCTACCAGCCAGCATAAAACCAACACCAGAGAAATGTCAATGGTCGTTTTACTCCACTGCTTATGCTACATGTGCACTTAAGTCAGACATCAGACACACCCACTTTTAGTGGTTGCAGCGCAATAGCATCATCAAAGGAAGACTGAAATGTGTTTTTAACATCATCAGGTCTGTTGAAAGATTAACTCTCCTCTCCTCCTCTCTTCAGTGCACTCCTCCGATGGAGGTAAACGACCTGTTCAGAGATATTCAGGATGGAAGAATACTCATGGCCTTGCTGGAGGAACTGTCCGGATGCAAGCTGGTGAGATTTCCACCAACAATATTACACCATCCACACAGTATTCAGATGTTAGTGAGGCTTTGTTGATTAATTCGCTTGCGTCACAAATGACACCCGATTTCCTAGTCAAAAGGCCCTGGTCAAAAGTAGTGCACAATTTAAGGGATAGGGTGCCATTTGGGAGGCAGCCCATGGCTATGCTAGATATGGAGAAGTTATGTATTAAAGATTGTGTTTGAGTTCGATTTTGGTGGCTAACAATTCATCCAGCTGTTTATTGTATGGTCGGTGTCCTCCAGCTTCATGGATGGAAACAGTCCTCACATCGTATCTTCAGACTGAACAACATCGCAAAGGTCCTCACCTTCCTAGAGGAAAGAAATGTGAGTATCACAGCCAATCACCAATGAATCACCAATCACCTATTTAGGGAAGTGTCTAATAAACATCCTGAAATTATAGATGAAGGTTCAGCTTTATTCCCTTCAATGATATTTATAGCTGAAGCATTTTTTTTCATATTGGGAGGAGCACCAGCACACCACTGTCTAAATATCCTGTTGATTGGTTGGATTGTTTACCTGGGTGTGATTACCTGCACAGGTGAAGCTGGTCAGTATTGACGCTGCAGATGTCGCCGATGGCAACTCTTCCATCGTTCTCGGACTCATCTGGAATATTATCCTGTTTTTCCAGGTAAAATCTCTCTCTATACTGTCTCTTTCTTCTCTCTCCTCCCTTTCTCTCTCTCCCCCCGCCCTCTCTCTCTCAGATATTAAGTAATGAAATAAGTGCTGAGTCTTCCTCCTTCTCTCAGATCAAGGAGCTGACAGGGAACATTAAGAGCCAGTTCCCCTCGTCCTCCAGCCTCTCTTCACTCCCCACCAGCTCCGACTCCGACAACTCCCACTCCAGCACGCCCTCCGATGAGAGGCCACGCTCCATCGCCATGAGGGATCATGGGAAAGCCATCAAGACGCTCCTGCAGTGGGTCCAGAGACGCACCAGGAAGTGAGTTGTGATTGGACAGCTTTCATATTCATAAGAGACAAACTCACAAATAAAAAGTGTGAGTTTGACTGCAATCATGTTCAAGTGTTAGTGTCAGATGTTGCTGACTTGCCGAGTCTTGTCTTGTCAGGTATGGTGTGGCGGTGCAGGACTTTGGGAAAAGCTGGACCAGTGGGCTGGCCTTCCTGGCCGTCATTAAGTCTATTGACCCCAGCCTGGTGGACATGAGGAGAGCTCTGCTGAGGACAGCCAGGGAGAACCTAGAGGATGCCTTCAGGACAGCCCACTATAGCCTGGGCATACCCAGACTACTGGAACCAGAGGGTAAATTATTCAATTCAATTCAGTTAAATTCAAACCAATTCAATGAATTGAGACTTTATTAATTGCCACAAGGGGCAATTATGCCAGCCTGATCCCAGATCTGTTATGGCTGTATAGCCAACTGCTATGGACGTTGTCTTGCCAAAATAGTTGACATGACAACGGCCATAGCAGTTGACAAGACAGCATAAAGAGATCTGGGAATGGGCTACAATTATGCTGTACAATCAGAGTGTATTAGAAGATTTACCACTAGTCGATCTTAAGTCCCTCTGTTATCATTCCCGCATTTCCATCTCCACAGACGTGACCATTAACCCTCCAGATGAGCAGTCCATCATGACCTACGTGTCCCAGTTCCTGGAGCACTTCCCCGGGATGGAAGAGGTGAGAGACTGCATCCCAAGGGCTCAGGTCAAAACTAGTGCATTATATAGGAAATGCGGTGCCATTTGGCTGCATAATATTTATCTCATGATCAATATATGATATATACAGTAGTTTAAACAAACCACTAGATCAGGGGTGTCAAACAAATGTTACCCCGCGGGCCGCATTCAGTCTTCACCGAGGTCTGGAGGGACGCCCTTAAAATGTATTATATTTCTCAAAATGTTCCTTTATCCTTCGCCTTTCGTTTCCCTGATTGTGTAGCTTTCGTTTCAATGGCTATTAGCAGGCTGGACAGAGTGAAGAGACTATAAATGTCGGTCTATTATGATTTCTACACAGCTTTGATTTGGTTTTAGTAATTTCAATATTGATTATGGTCGTAATTTTTATTTGACACCCCTGCACTAGATACACAAACCACTCTTTCTCTCTCTCAGCCCCAGGAGAATGTATCTGATGTGATACAGAGGAGTGTGTCGTCAGGTAGACTCAGCTGTCGTGTCAACGACTCCTCCCACGACCTGAGGAATGGCGTTCACCGGAGTCGGGACCGAGAGAGGCCCTTTGTGGTCCGGAGAGACTTAGTCCAGCACCCGCCCAAAATCTTAATCTCCTCTATCTCCGAGGAGCTCAAGTCCCCCATATCACCGCCCGTGGTGGAGCGCTCCCCGGTCAACGAAGGCTCGACGGTAGGGACCACACCCAGCCCTGTCTTCACCGTCTCCACTTCCAGCTCTCCGCAGCCCTCATTTGTCAACTCCGTCATCGGCTCTGTGTCCTGTGACTCCCCAATCAGTGACTCTGTGATCAGTTCGCCAGACTCCTGTTGGGAGCGCCTGCCGAGCGAGGCAGTGACGCCAGACAGGTCTGTGGAGAGCCGTAGCGATGGGTCGCTATGTGACAGCGGGGTATCCTGGGACATCCCTCCCTCCACACCCCATGGGGTCACACCTGATCTGGAGGATCCGTTGCCGTCGGTTATGGGGCCAAAGGCAGGAAAGCCTCAGGATGAGGAACATGAAGTGATGCCAGAGCTGTTTATCGACGAGGGGAACTACTCTTTTAGCTCAGTGGAGAGCACACAGTACAGGGCCAATACACAACTAGAAGAGGATGGGGAGGGAAGGGAGAAGAAAGAGAAGGAAGACGAGGAGGAGGCGTATAGCTACATTCTGGAACTTAGTGAGGACAAGGCAGCCAAGCAGAAGCCTGATCAAAGAGAAGGAAAGAACATAACAGAGAGAACAGAAAGTGACTCAGAAGGAATAGACAATAATACACGTCAGAGTAATGGCGTCAACAAGGAGCAGGGGCGGCCATCTTTAGAGTTCTCTGACCAGAAAAGGGAGAGTGTGTGTGAGGGTGAGAGTGTGTGTGAGGGTGAGAGTGTGTGTGTGGGTGAGAGTGTGTGTGAGGGTGAGATAGGTGGAGCTGTGTGTTCTCCTCAACACAAGGATACCAGCCATTCCCAGCAGGAGACCCCTGACCTGCATGAAAAGCCAAATCAGCAGGACGGTGTCAGACAGAAGACAGACAGAGCATCAGAATGTGCCAAGAAGGAAACAGTGGAACCATCTACAGATTCCAGAAAGGCTGGAAACCCAGAGGAGGGGTTAGCTATGGATCGTTCTGATAAAGCAGAGGGTCAAGCAGAGGAAAGGCACAAGCAGGTCACAGAAGAGTCAGAAACACAAAAGAAGATAAAGGACGTTCTGAACGGCCACATAGAGGCACAGGAGAACACTACGACTCAGGAGGTCACAGAGCAGTCACAACCTTATATGGAGATGGACCAGACTCAGACTATCCAGGGGGGATCCTCAGAACCAGAAGAGGAGAGCCATACTGGGCAAAAGGACCCGGAATCTCTGTCTTGCACAGACAATCGGCAGAGCTCCACACTCCCAGCAGAGGACAGAGAGGATAGGACCCAGAGCCCAGAGAGAGAGGCAGAGGTTGGGGATGAAGACCCAGACCTGTGTGAGCCCCCTGGAGGTGGCTTGGTTGAAAAAAGCGAGACAGCCCCTTGTGGTGGAGATGCTAATGTGAATGTTGTAGTTCCTGAGAAGAAGAGAGGGGCAGAAAATGGCCATGACAGGGTGGATGCTACTGTGTCTGGAGCAACAGACAACAGAGAAACAGTAGTGGAGGTCCCCCATCAGGGCACACCAGTGTCCATTATCCCCTTGGACATGGTGTACTACCCCCACTATGATGTCCCCATCTCCCATGTCACTGAGGCCTTCGTGGAGCCTAACCCTGGACTGGTCCTCACTGGGCCGGTTCCTCGCTCTCCTCCCTCAGACACACACACCAAGAACCAGTCTTTATCCCTACCGCCTGGTCAAGAGAGATACATAGAAAAGGATGTAGAGGATCATACTGAGGGCAGTCATAGTGAGACAGAGGCCTCTACTGTTGAAGAGACAGGGGACAAAATGTCAGACACAGAAAAGAGTGAAACCAAGAGTGTCAATGTGGCCTATACAGACAGTGAGAGGAGCAGTGCAATGGAGAAGCCTGAAAGTGAACCAATGGACTTGTTCCAAGCTGACATGAGTGGGGCCCTTGATCAGACAATGACATTGAGTGAGACTCTGGAACCCATGGACCTGTTCTACCCGGATACAGATGACTGTGGTCATGTAGAGGAACCAGAGAACGACGTGGAGACCTCGCCGTGGTCCTCTTCCTTCAGCAAGTCAGTAGAGACCTGGCCCTCAACCTTTAGTGTTGCAGCGCTACAACCAGCACCATCCTCAGAACCAGAACCAGAGACACACACAGACTTGCACACACATAGCCAGGGAGAGACTCATACAGAGACACACAGCAGTCCAGACTCACACATAAAAAGCCAACTGGATCTAGAAGCTCTCAGAGAGGAGTCAACAATGCAGAAGTATGATAAGGTAAGCCAGTATGTATGGACAACAAGGACAGATGTGTATGTGTGTGTGTGCATGTATGCGCGCCTCCTGCACGTGTGTGTGTGTGTGTGTGTGTGTGTGTGTGTGTGTGTGTGTGTGTGTGTGTGTGTGTGTGTGTGTGTGTGTGTGTGTGTGTGTGTGTGTGTGTGTGTGTGTGTGTGTGTGTGTGTGTGTGTGTGTGTGTGTACAAGGTGATCCAAACAACACCAGACAACATCAGAGTGACGTAACATTTCACACATACACATAGGACAATGTCACTGTCTCATTACGTGCAATAATCTGTCTGCATGTGTTATATTATCGGTCATCCTTTTCTCTGGTTCTATCTGACGTGTCTGTCTGGGCGTCTGATAATATATGCATTGTTTTGGTGTGCTAGATGTTCTGCATACTAAGTCTGATTTGGAAGTCATTTCATAAGCTGTGTTGACCAACCATGAATCATGAATCAATAATGAGAACGTTACCCCATGATTTAAAGGACGGACATTGGAGCTACTGTTCAAGACAGTTAAAAAGAAACAGTGAAATTTTTTATCAAGTGCTTTATTCTACTCTATATGACTACTAAGGCTGGGAATTGAAAGGGATGTCATGATTCGATATTATCGCAATACTTAGGTGCCGTTGTGATATGTATTGCGATTCTCACGATTCTATAGGTATTTCTCACTATATGTCTTCTGCAGAGACCGAAGGGAGCATGATAAATGAGTTTTGATCAGTTATGGAAATAAAAGTAATGAAAACATGTTGGCTCACTATTTCAAAAAGAAGATGAAGAACAAGCTATAGGATGAAAAATCTTTGAGTTTTGGCACAGGCACACCCGACCAGCGTTAGCTAATGCTACCTAGCAAAAACAAAGAAACAAAAAAAAATACATATACATATTTATATACTAACGGTCAAAAGTTTTAGAACACCTACTCATTCAAGGGTTTTTCTTTATTTGTACTATTTTCTATAACAGTGAAGACATCAAAACTATGAAATAACACATATGGGATCTTGTAGCAACCAAAAAGTGTCAAATAAATCAAAATATATTTTATATTTGAGATTCTTCATTGCCTTGATGATAGCTTTGCACACTCTTGGTATTCTCTTAGCCAGCTTCACCTGGAATGCTTTTCCAACAGTCTTGAAGGAGTTCCCACATATGCTGAGCACTTGTTGGCTGCTTTTCCTTCACTCTGCGGTCCAACTCATCCCAAACCATTTCAATTCCCAAACCATTAAAATTCCACAAATTCACTTTTAAGAAGGCACACCTGTTAATTGAAATGCATTCCAGGTGTCTACCTCATCAAGCTGATTGAGAGAATGCCAAGAGTGTGCAAAGCTGTCATATTTGAAGAATCTCAAA
The DNA here is from genome assembly GCF_023373465.1 of Oncorhynchus keta. Classification (NCBI taxonomy): domain Eukaryota; kingdom Metazoa; phylum Chordata; class Actinopteri; order Salmoniformes; family Salmonidae; genus Oncorhynchus; species Oncorhynchus keta. The sequence goes on along the minus strand of NC_068449.1, from coordinate 35,477,120 downwards.
TATAAAATATATTTTGATTTGTTTAACACTTTTTCTGTTACGACATGATTCCATATGTTATTTCATAGTTTTGATGTCTTAAACTATTATTCTATAATGTAAAAAAATAGTACAAATAAAGAAAAACCCTTGAATGAGTAGGTGTTCTAAAATGTTGGACCGGTAGTGTATGTATATATATATATGGATTTTCTTTTCTCATTTTGTCTGTCATAGTTGAAGTGTACCTATGACGAAAACTACAGGCCTCTCTCATCTTTTTAAGTGGGAGAACTTGCAAAATTGGTGGCTGATTAAATACTTTTTTACCCCACTATATATATATATATATACATTTTTTACAACAAATCAATACAAAGTATCTGTATAATATTGTCCAAATTCATATTGTGAAATGTAACTGTAGCAATTTTTCCCCCATCACTGATGACTAGCCAGTAACCCTTTACCCCCACACACACTACATCCATACCCTATTATCCTATCCAACAACCTCCACCATCCCCTTACACTCTAAAGTAGTCTCCCCCCCCCCCATGTGTGCTCAGGAGGTTGAAGTGAGAGGGGGCTCCAGGCTATCGGGCCCACAGGAATGGTGCTCCGTGCTGGGTGAGCAGACGGAGGGAGATGGGGGTGTGGTGGAGACAGAGATGGAGACCCACCTTGGAGCTGCTGAGAGCAGTGATCTCACCAGGCCTGATGAGGAGAAGTCTGCCTCTGCTGCCAGAGGAAACAATGAGACCATGAGGTAGGATACTATTCGTAGGTCCCTGGTACAGCTGGGCTATATCCAAAATGGCACCCTATTCCCTTTATAGTGCACTACTATGGGCTCTGGTCAAAAGTAGTGCACTGTATAGGGAAAAGGGTACCATTTGGGACGCCGCTTGAGAAACACAGCACAGAACATTATTTTTGGGGCAATGTTACGCAGCGAAAGACATGACTTCAGAACTGGGCCTCCCAGTTTGATAGAGCAAAATGCCTTAAATGTACTCAATGAAATGTGTTTAGATCTGGTTAGTCATTGATTAGATCTGGCTAGTCACTAATTTCCTCTCCACTAACATTAAGAAGCTCTAAGCAATTCAAATTGCATAATGACATACAGTGCATTCGGAAAATTTTTCCACATTTTGTTACTTTACAGCCTTATTCTGAAATGAATAAAATATTTTTTTTCTCTCATCCATCTACACACAATAACCCATAATGACAAGGGAAACACATTTTTTTTGACATTTTAGCAAATGTGTAAAAAATAAAAATGTAAATATCAAATGTACACAAGTATTCAGACTTTGTTTAAGCGCCTTTGGCAGCGATTACAGCCTCAAGTCTTCTTGGGTATGACGCTACGAACTTGACACACCTTTATTTTGGGAGTTTCTCCCATTCTTCTCTGCAGATTCTCTCAAGCTTTGTCAAGTTGGAAAGGGGGAGCGTCCCTGCACAGCTATTTTCAGGTCTCTCCAGAGTCCGGGCTCTGGCTGGGCCACTCAAGGACATTGAGATACTTTTCCCGAAACCACTCTTGCATTGTCTTGGCTGTGTGCTTAGGGTCATTGTCCTGTTGGAAAGTGAACCTTCACCCCAGTCTGAGGTCCTGAGGGCTCTGCAGTAGGTTTTCATCAAGGATCTCTCTGTACTTTGCTCTGTTAATTTTTCTCTCGATCCTTACTAGTCTCCCAGTCTCTACCGCTTAAAAACATCCAACCAGCATGATGATTCCACCACCATGCTTCACCGTAGGGATGGTGCCAGGTTTTCTCCAGACGTGACACTTGGCATTCAGGCCAAAGTGTTCAATTTTGGTTTCATCAGACCAGAGAATCTTGTTTTTCATGGTCTGAGAGTCTTTAGGTGCCTTTTGGAAAACTCCAAGCGGGCTGTCATGTGCCTTTTTCTGAAGAGTGTCTTCCGTATGGCCACTCTACCATAAAGGCCTGATTGCTGCAGAGATGGTTGTCCTTCTGGAAGGTCCCGCCATCTCCACAGATACTCCACTCTGGAGCTCTGCCAGAGTGACCATCAGGTTCTTGGTCACCTCCCTGACCAAGGCCCTTCTCCCCCGATTGCTCAGTTTGGCCGGACGGCCAGCTCTATAGCTCACACTGCAGACATGTTTTGGTACCCTTCCCCAGATCTGTGCCTCGACACAATCCTGTCATGGAGCTCTACACACAATTCCTTTGACATCGTGGTTTTTGGTTTTTGCTCTGACATACACTGTCAACTGTGGGACCTTATATAAACTGGTGTGTGCCTTTCCAAATCATGTCCATTCAATTGAATTTACCACAGATGGACCCCAATCAAGTTGTACAAACATCTCAAGGATGATCAATGGAAGCAGGATGCACCTGTGCTCAATTTCAAGTCTCATAGCAAAGGGACTGAATACTTATGTAAGGTATTTCTGTTTTTTCCCCAAAAATGTCTAAAAAACAGTTTTTGTTTTGTCATTATGGGGTATTGGGTGTAGATTGACGAGAAAAAAATATAATTTAATACATTTTAGAATAAGGCTGTAATGTAACAAAATGTGGAGAAAGTCAAGGGGTCTGAATACTTTCTGAATGCACTTTAATTCAATTATATAATCTACGCTGATGATGACTGATTCTGAAATGTTTTATTGCAATAATAGTGGCTTTTTTCTCTCTGCTTTAATGAGTAAGATGAACAGTATGTTAGTGACTGTGTAAATAATAACTAACAAGATGTTTTCTTTGTTCTGAATGATAGTGTTCGTACATTTTATATCTAGTAGAAACATAAATATAGCGCTCTCTGTCTGTCTGTCTCTCTTTCTTTGAACAGGAGGGAAGCTAACAGTGAGGGAACCACAGAGGAACAGTGTTCTATGTGTTCTACACCACTCCACCAGAGGAAGGTGGCTGGCTCTAATGAGGTTTGTTGCAAAACATTTCAGATATTTAGGAACTATAATTATTTCCTATGTAAGTATTTTACCATAAAATGAGCCTACAAACAATACCTGTGCTTTTATCATCATCCCTCATGTTTTTGGGATTGTAATCCCTCTGTCCCGTAGAAGGACAATCAGAAGAATGGAGCATCCAGCCGAACTCACAGTACCAAGTCTGACACCAGGTAAGAATATGAGTCAGTAGGCCTCTAGTCCCAAAGGGCAGGGTGCAGCATAACTGTTATACATTTATAGCTTATTATGTTCAAAACAGAGGTTTGTTGCACAAACCGTTTCTCCCTTACTCACTTGTCTGAGCACTCTTGCTCACTTGTCTGAGCGTAAGTCACTGGGTGGGGCTATCTTGTAGTTGCCATGACAACCCTCCTGTATGAGTGTTGAGGTGAGGCATCGTGGGAATCAGAGACACACAATATTCGACTGATACCATCACTCCTATGGGGCACAGCTTGGCTGGTGTTGTAATTGTGTGAAACATTTACATCATTACATCATCTACAGCCCTCTGGGGAGGGAGATGCCATACAGATAGTCTGTGTCCTAAATGACACCCTATCTCCCTTCATAGTACACTACTTTTGACCAGGGCCCATAGGGTGCCATTTAGGTCACAGCCATAGAGATAAAGGAACACAGCTGTCTGTAGCTCAGGAACAAAGATGTTGTCTTAGTAGTTATTAGGAGGACCTGGAGGAAATCTGACCAAGAAAAACATCAGATGCTAGTTGTATGAAGGGTATAACTAGGGCCTATAGTTTTTCCTGGTCGTGTCAAAACTCCCGTACCTAGTTACAGTATTAGTATGAGACTAACCTTGTCCCATATATCTTTTGCTCTTGCAAACTCCATTGCTCATGACAATGAATGACAAGGAGTTGGCATTATAGCACAAGCAGACTGGCATTCAGCCTATCCCAGACATAGTTCAATTATTAGTATCAGAAAGCTATTCAACATGAAAATAACTCTTCAGTCTGGATAAATGAAATCCATCCTGGGCTTTTGTTTTGGTGTCATTAGAGAAGCCTAACATATAACCGTTTTTTTATTCAACCTTTGACCCATTTTACCCTGAATTGTAGCTCTGCAGTTTATGTTGACATTATCTCTTCCCAGCTAGCACATAATGTTCTCAGAACCATATGTTTCATAGAGCTTGGTGAGAGCATGGTTGTCCTATGATTATTTTGCATCTAACCTTCTCACAACATTCTGGGAATGTTGCAGGATAGCCAGCTAGCGCATAACATTCTGAGAACCATATGTTTCTTAGGTGGGAATTTCAGTACCTAAGCCGAACGTTTCCCAAAGGTTTACTCGTGGTTCTATATAATGTTCTCAGAACGTTCAGAGAACATTAAGAAACAACTTTCTTTTGTGGGAATTTCAGTGCTTCACAATAACATTTTCTGAAGATTTCCTCATGTTTCTATTTAAAGTCATGTTCTCAGAACGTTCAGAGAATGTTAAGAAACAATGTTCTTCTGTGGGGATTTCAGTACTTCAGCATAGCGTATTCTGCACCTTTCCTCGTGGTTCTATTTAAAGTCATGTTCTTAGAACGTTAAGAAAACTTTCCATAAAAAAAAAAACAGTAGTAACATTCAAAGAACGTTCTAAGAATGTTATTTAAAAACATATACATTCCGTTCACAGCATCAACAATACTCTCTTTAGCCTATCTTGTTAATTAAGTGTGTTCAGGTGTGTTGGCCGTGCCCACTAATTGGCCACACATAATGTTAACGAGTGTGTTTATTTCCTTGGATGGAAATGGGGTCTGCTTGAATAGACTACAATGAACAGTTTAAAAAAAACATGGCACGCTAGCTCCATCCTGGTGGCACAGTGAACTAATTCCATTGATATAGAACAGAAGATCATAGGTTCAGAATCTCACTGATGCCATGGCACAATAAAACAAATGCATGTGTTTGCATGATTAATGCCTAAGCAAATTAATTTCCAGGTGTCATATCTGTGTTGGGGTTCCAAACAGTTAACTCATTATTATTAAAAGTCTTATTGAAACATGTTCTCAGAACATTATTTAATTGCCTTCAAATAACCTATTATTTCCATTCTCAGAAGGTTAGTAAACCCTCTAGGAAAACCTTCAGAGAACCATAGTAGAATGTTTTCAGAACCTCCCTGCAACCTAAAAATTCAGGTTCTCAGAACAGGCAAAGTGGAAACCAAAAATGTACATTCACACAATTTCCAAGAAACCAGATGTGTTAGCTGGGTTTAAAGTCTGTTTGGTTCTGTCGACCTTCTGCTGAACCCGGTTTTCTCTCCCTTTGTGTGTGTGTGTGTGTGTGCGTGTGCGTGTGTGTGTGTAGCTGGAGGGAGATGAGGACTCCTACTTCATTGACAGAGTACTACATTCTCCTACTTCTGTGGCTGCTCCTCTACTGCCTGTTGGTGTTGCCACAGATCGATTACAGGAACCTGCCAAGCCTTCTGCTCAACCTGGAAAAATGAAAACACACACATACTGCGACACATGTACATACTGATACACACATCACAAACATGTCACACACGACACATACACACGCATGTACACACAACACTTTTTTTTTATTCCAGAATAATTTATAAAGCTGTTTAGAGATTCTGCTCTTTGGCTTTTAATGTGGCTTGCATTGATATGCTTAAATTGTAAAGACAAACCTATAACTTTGTATGTTTTTCTGAGTTTATTGATGTACAAAGAAAGAAGCATTCTGAGGGCTATTTAATCCGTAGCGCTGAAGATCCTCTTTATAGCGCGATTGACAATTAAAAAGTCAATGTTCCCGCGGTCGCGGAGACTGCATTCACGGTAAATGCTGGATATGTACGCGGATCGTCAGCAATCATCAGCGATACTTTGGCAATACGGATTGAATCCAGCCCTAAGAATGTAGGATTGCACGGTGCACAATTATAAAAAATGTTTTTGTAGGTATACAGTCCATGAAGCGTTGCAGTGACCCATTTACATAAATGGCAATTTGGGTGGAAGTAGAATAACATGTATGTTTCAGAAACGTCCCCGATGTCCTTTTTGAATTGACTTGGAATTTGATAAGAAAAAGTGTGGCCAATGAGTTATGCAGAAATATTTACACATTTAAGATAATGCACAACCTCCATTGAGCGATTAACTTATTAAGGTCCTGCATTCTCTTGAAGGTACTTGTCTTACAAGCTCAGTGGATTCTGTACAGGCTTGGGATTAAAATTGTCAGTTGCACTTTTGAACCAGAGTATGTGAACTGCCAAAGATACAGTGTTTGGAATGCTGGATAGACAATACAAAACAAATTCACCATTAGCAAATTATGAAATATAAGTGTAACACAGTTTAAATAGTTTTGAAGTGACAATACTGATTTACTAATAATGTTGGTTTTATTTTAATAATATTTTAAGAATGCTGGAGTAAATGTCTATGGATCAGTTGAAAATACAGTATATGAATGGATTTTTAAAGTGTGATTATTAATTCCTTTATTAAATGCTATGTTTGTATGCCTGTGGGTTGTTTTTTTAAACTGCTGTTATTGATTCAGCCATGCTTGAACTTGTTAAAGCCTTTCAATAAAAAGAGAATGCTTTATGATTAAATGTTTATTTATAAAATACCTTTTATTTTTAAACAACATCTGTAATTAAGTACAGTACTATCATCATTTTTTGCTGTTGCGTTTTTAATCATTTTAATCGGCTTAGTTTACAGCCACCTAAATCTTCGATTTCCCCTAACAACAAGCACAGAATTCCTACACATGGATAAACCAAACTGGATTTACAGTGGGGCAAAAAAGTATTTAGTCAGTCATCAATTGTGCAAGTTCTCCCACTTAAAAAGACGAGAGAGGCCTGTAATTTTCATGACAGGTACACTTCAACTATGACAGACAAAATAAGAAAAAAAAAATCCAGAAAATCACATTGTAGGATTTTTCATGAATTTATTTGCAAATTATGGTGGAAAATAAGTATTTGGTCAATATCAAAAGTTTATCTCAAAACTTTGTTATATACCCTTTTGTTGGCAATGACAGAGGTCAAACGTTTTCTGTAAGTCTTTGCAAGGTTTTCACACACTGTTGCTGGTATTTTGGCCCATTCCTCCATGTAGATCTCCTCTAGAGCAGTGATGTTTTGGGGCTGTTGCTGGGCAACACGCGCTTTCAACTCCCTCCAAAGATTTTCTATGGGGTTGAGATCTGGAGACTAGCTAGGCCACTCCAGGACCTTGAAATGCTTCTTACGAAGCCACTCCTTCATTGCCCGGGCGGTGTGTTTGGGATCATTATCATGCTGAAAGACCCAGCCATGTTTCATCTTCAAATGCCCTTGCTGATGGAAGGAGGTTTTCACTCAAAATCTCACGATACATGGCCCCATTCATTCTTTCCTTTACACGGATCAGTCGTCCTGGTCCCTTTGCAGAAAAACAGCCCCAAAGCATGATGTTTCCACCCCGTGCTTCACAGTAGGTATGGTGTTCTTTGGATGCAACTCAGCATTCTTTGTCCTCCAAACACGACGAGTTGAGTTTTTACCAAAAAGTTAGATTTTGATTTCATCTGGGCATGGACATGTACTGGCTTAAGCAGGGGGACACGTCTGGCACTGCAGAATTTGATATCCTGGCGGCGTAGTGTGTTACTGATGGTAGGCTTTGTTACTTTGGTCCCAGCTCTCTGCAGGTCATTCACTAGGTCCCCCCGTGTGGTTCTGGGATTTTTGCTCACCGTTCTTGTGATCATTTTGACCCCACGGGGTGAGATCTTGCGTGGAGCCCAGATTGAGCGAGATTATCAGTGGTCTTGTATGTCTTCCATTTCCTAATAATTGCTCTCACAGTTGATTTCTTCAAACCAAGCTGCTTACCTATTGCAGATTCAGTCTTCCCAGCCTGGTGCAGGTCTACAATTTTGTTTCTGGTGTTCTTTGACAGCTCTTTGGTCTTGGCCATAGTAGAGTTTGGAGTGTGACTGTTTGAGGTTGTGGACAGGTGTCTTTTATACTGATAACAAGTTCGAACAGGTGCCATTAATACAGGTAACGAGTGGAGGACAGAGGAGCCTCTTAAAGAAGAAGTTACAGGTCTGTGAGAGCCAGAAATCTTGCTTGTTTGTAGGTGACCAAATACTTATTTTCCACCATAATTCATTAAAAATCCTACAATGTGATTTTCTGGATTTTTTTCTCTCATTTTGCCTGTCATAGTTGAAGTGTACCTATGATGAAAATTACAGGCATCTCATCTTTTTAAGTGGGAGAACTTGCACAATTGGTGGCTGACTAAATACTTTTTTGCCCCACTGTATAAAGTGTGTGTAGTTATGTGCAAAAGCCATACTTTTACATGACTTCATGTCCAGCAGCTGTCCATATGAATTCTAAATAGATTGCCTATACAGACACTGCATATGTTAATGAGATCTATATGGGCTGTGTGGAGGTCTGCATGATTATGCCCAAGGGACACAAAACATACTGCCTATCTAATTGTGAATGAAGTGACCTAGTACGGCCTCAGAGAGGTCACCTTTTGTATTGGAACCCATTCTGTTCAAAAGCACCAGTCAAGTGCAACGGGTCGTTCCACGAAAAGAGGGCCTTTTGCTTCCCTTTGATATTTTAAGTAGAAATTGTGCACCAATATTGCATTTTGGTGCAGCATTTTGGCATGTCATTCCATGTGCTCTCTAGGGAAGATTTGAACCCACTTAACCCCAACATTTCTCCAAGTTTTCACCATCATTGTGAAGCCCTAGTTATTTAGTTTCTTTGACAAAGTCCTTTCTTGAAGATGATTATTTATTTCATGTGATTAGTAATTCATTTACGTCTGTCCCTTATTTGAAGGTCAACCCTGTTACGTGAACTGAACTCTCATTTTAATATGGTGGAACTATTCATAAAATAAAAAAAAAATAAAAAAAAAAATATTAAACACCTAATAGTGAAATCATAGTGTAAAAGCAGATGAGCTAGTTCTACTCTTTCTGGACAGTTTCTGTTGTTTTGTGGTGGAAAACTGAGCGGGTTGAGCATGAAACGTCAACCCTGTTACCCATAGATAGACAGGCTAGAAATGTTTTAAGAATTAAACATGTTTTTGTGATGCGTGCATTCAATTGTCACTCTCTGTAGCTTCTATTCTCCCTGTCACAAGGGGATGTATCGTCAACTCTGTTAGTCAACCCTGTTACTTTATTTGGCACTAAATAGGCACTTAATATAGTCATTTTTTTATTCAACCTCTTGAGATAGGAAAACTTTTCTTATGAAGCTCTTTATGACATTTACATTTAAGTCATTTAGCAGACGCTCTTACCCAGAGCGACTTACAAATTGGTGCATTCACCTTATGACATCCAGTGGATCAGTCACTTTACAATAGTGCATCTAAATCTTAAAAGGGGGGTGAGAAGGATTACTTATCCTATCCTAGGTATTCCTTAAAGAGGTGGGGTTTCAGGTGTCTCCGGAAGGTGGTGATTGACTCCGCTGTCCTGGCGTCGTGAGGAGTTTGTTCCACCATTGGGGGCCAGAGCAGCGAACAGTTTTGACTGGGTTGAGCGGGAACTGTACTTCCTCAGTGGTAGGGAGGCGAGCAGGCCAGAGGTGGATGAACGCAGTGCCCTTGTTTGGGTGTAGGGCCTGATCAGAGCCTGGAGGTACTGAGGTGCCGTTCCCTCACAGCTCCGTAGGCAAGCACCATGGTCTTGTAGCGGATGCGAGCTTCAACTGGAAGCCAGTGGAGAGAGCGGAGGAGCGGGGTGACGTGAGAGAACTTGGGAAGGTTGAACACCAGACGGGCTGCAGCGTTCTGGATGAGTTGTAGGGGTTTAATGGCACAGGCAGGGAGCCCAGCCAGCAGCGAGTTGCAGTAATCCAGACGGGAGATGACAAGTGCCTGGATTAGGACCTGCGCCGCTTCCTGTGTGAGGCAGGGTCGTACACTGCGGATGTTGTAGAGCATGAACCTACAGGAACGGGCCACCGCCTTGATGTTAGTTGAGAACGACAGGGTGTTGTCCAGGATCACGCCAAGGTTCTTAGCGCTCTGGGAGGAGGACACAATGGAGTTGTCAACCGTGATGGCGAGATCATGGAACGGGCAGTCCTTCCCGGGAGGAACAGCAGCTCTGTCTTGCCGAGGTTCAGCTTGAGGTGGTGATCCGTCATCCACACTGATATGTCTGCCAGACATGCAGAGATGCGATTCGCCACCTGGTCATCAGAAGGGGGAAAGGAGAAGATTAATTGTGTGTCGTCTGCATAGCAATGATAGGAGAGACCATGTGAGGTTATGACAGAGCCAAGTGACTTGGTGTATAGCGAGAATAGGAGAGGGCCTAGAACAGAGCCCTGGGGGACACCAGTGGTGAGAGCGCGTGTTGAGGAGACAGATTCTCGCCACGCCACCTGGTAGGAGCGACCTGTCAGGTAGGACGCAATCAAGCGTGGGCCGCGCCGGAGATGCCCAACTCGGAGAGGGTGGAGAGGAGGATCTGATGCTTCACAGTATCGAAGGCAGCCGATAGGTCTAGAAGGATGAGAGCAGAGGAGAGAGAGTTAGCTTTAGCGGTGCGGAGCGCCTCCGTGATACAGAGAAGAGCAGTCTCAGTTGAATGACTAGTCTTGAAACCTGACTGATTTGGATCAAGAAGGTCATTCTGAGAGAGATAGCGGGAGAGCTGGCCAAGGACGGCACGTTCAAGAGTTTTGGAGAGAAAAGAAAGAAGGGATACTGGTCTGTAGTTGTTGACATCGGAGGGATCGAGTGTAGGTTTTTTCAGAAGGGGTGCAACATTGACAGAATGTTCAAATTAGGTGAAATCTAAAGTTACTTTTTGAGGAACTTACACTTCTCAAATGGCACTGAATTGGTGGAATGACCCAATAAATGACATGTTTTGCCCTTTGTTGTATCAATTATTTGATTGCTTAATCCAGATTGATTTCATGCCTGATGCATGAGTATTAGTTACAACTCACAGCATTTTGTTCTAGTTTATGGTGAGTATTCCCATTTGGAGATATGGTTTGGGAAACATTATAAACATTATAGCCCCAGAAGTAAGAAATATTATAAAACTGACTGGGTAAAATGACAAGTACCCTACAGTGCCTAGTGCCTTGCCTTGGAAGCAAATAGCACATTTTCTGAGTCCTTTTGTTAGTAACTATAGTCAGAGTTAATCTGGGATGATTTATCAATCATTTTCTAATGTTGTAAGATAAATTACCAAAATGCCATAGTCTACTGTATGCCACAGTTGCAGGAAATGACCCAGGGCCATAATAATCTAATCCAATTGTATTTGTCACATGCTTCATAAATACCGGGTGTAGACTAACAGTGAAATGCTTACTTTACGAGCCCTTCTCAACAATGCAGAGAAATATAGAAAAATAACATGAGGAATAAATACACAATGAGTAATGATAACTTGGCTGTATACTGGAGTATGAGGTAATGGAGGTAGATACTGTATGAATATATAGATAAAGTGATAACAGTGGCAACAGAATTTATAATAAACAGTAGTGGCAGTGTATGTGATTTAGTTCGTGTAAAAGGGGGTCAATGTGGATATTCCAGGTAGCAACAGTTTACATACAGCTTAGCCAAGTACATTTAAACTCAGTTTTTCACAATTCCTGACATTTAATCCTAGTAAGAATTCCCTGTTTTACGTCAGTTAGGATCACCACTTTATTTTAAGAATGTGAAATGTCAGAATAATAATAGAGAGAATGACTTATTTCAGCCAGGTTTGTAGGCCTCCTTGCTCGCACACGCTTTTTCAGTTCTGCCCAAATATGTTCTATGGGATTGAGGTCAGGGCTTTGTGATGGCCACTCCAATATCTTGACTTTGTTGTTCTTAAGCCATTTTGAAAGTATTTTGTACTTTGGAAGTATGCCTGGGGTCACTGTCCATTTGGAAGACCTAAAAAAGTACTTGAGATGTTGCTTCAATGCATCCTCATAATTTTTATTCCTCACGATGCCATCTATTTTGTGAAGTGCACCAGTCCCTCCTGCAGCAAAGCACCCCCACAACATTATGCTGCCACCCCGTGCTTCACAGTTGGGATGGTATTCTTCGGCTTGCAAGCCTCCCCTTTATCCTCCAAACATAACGATGGTCATTATGGTCAAAACAGTCCTATTTTTGTTTCATCAGACCAGAGGACATTTCTCCAAAAAGTACGATCTTTGTCCCCATGTGCGGTTCCAAACCGTAATTTACTGTGGATATAGATGTTTCCCCAGCATCTTCACAAGGTCCTTTGCTGTTGTTCTGGGGTTGATTTGCACTTTCGCACCAAAGTACGTTCATCTCTTGGAGACAGAGTGCGTCTTCTTCCTGAGCGGTATGACGGCTGCGTGGTCCCATGGTGTTTATACTTGCATACTTTAGTTTGTAAAGAAGAACGTTGTGCCTTCAGATGTTTGGAAATTGCTCCCAAGGATGAACCAGACTTCTGGAGGTCTACAATTGTTTTTCTGAGATTTGTCTGATGTCTTTGCAATTTCCCATGATGTCAAGCAAAGAGGCACTGAGTTTGAAGGTATAGGCCTTGAAATACATCAACAAGTACAACTCCAATTGACTTAAATTATGTCAATTAGCCTATCAGAAGCTTCTAAAGCCATGACATCGTTTTATGGAAATTTCTAAGCTGTTTAAAGGCTTAGAAGGATCACGTTGAGGGAGAGGTTGTTGTCCTGGCACCACACGGCCAGGTCTCTGACCTCCTCCCTATAAGCGTTCTCATCATTGTTGGTGATCAGGCCTACCACAGTTGTGTCGTCGGAAAACTTAATGATGGTGTTGGAGTCATGCCTGGCCATGCAGTTGGGGGTGAACAGGAAATACAGGAGGACTGAGCACGCACCCCTGTGTGGCCTCCATGTTGAGGATCAGCATGGCAGATGTGTTGTTACCTACTCTTGCCTCCTGGGGGCGGCCCATCATGATGTCCAGGATCCAGTTGCAGAGGGAGGTGTTTAGTCCCAGGGTCCTTAGCTAAGTGATGAGTTTTGAGGGCACAGTGGTGTTGAACGCTGAGCTGTAGTCAATGAATAGCATTCTCACGTAGGTGTTCCTTTGTCCAGGTGGGAAAGGGCAGTGTGGAGTGCAATAGAGATTGCATCATCTGTGGATCTGTTGGGGCGGTATGGGTCTCGGGCTTCTGTGATGATGGTGTTGATGTGAGCCATGACCAGCCTTTCAAAGCACTTCATGGCTACAGTCATGGCTACAGACGTGAGTGCTACTGGTCGGTAGTCATTATGGCAGGCTCCCTTAGTGTTCCTGGGCACAGGGACTATGGTGGTCTGCTTGAAACATGTTGGTATTACAGACTCAGTCAGGGACAGGTTGAAAATGTCAGTGAAGACACTATCCAATTGGTCAGTGCATGCTCAGAGTACACGTCCTGGTAATCTGTCTGGCTCTGCGGCCTTCTGAATGTTGACCTGTTTAAAGGTCTTACTCACATCAGCTACAGAGAGCATGATCACACAGTCGTCCGGAACAGCTGATGCTCTAGTAGAAGAATAGAAGTAATTTAGCTTGTCTGGTAGGCTCAAGTCACTGGGCAGCTCGCGGCTGTGCTTCCCTTGTAGTCTGTAATAGTTTGCAAGCCCTGCCACATCCGACGAGCGTTGGAGCCATTGTAGTACAATTCAATCTTAGTCCAGTATTGACGCTTTGCCTGTTTGATGGTTCATCTGAGGGCATAGAGGGTGTCCGGTTTAGAATCCCGCTCCTGAAAGCGGCAGCTCTATCCTTTAGCTCAGTGCGGATGTTGCCTGTAATCCATGGCTTCTGGTTAGGGTATATAACGGTCACTGTGGGGACGACGTCATCGATGCACTTATTGATGAAGCCAGTGGTGGACTCAACGCCATTAGAATTAGGGTTTTCCTGATTGCTTATGGCCTTATACAGCTCACTGTGTGCGGACTGATGAATTGCCAGCTACGAAAAGCATAGATGACAACTATTTTTTAAATGTTATTTTACTAGGCAAGTCATTTACGAACAAATTCTTATTTTCAATGACGGCCTAGGAACAGTGGGTTAACTTCCTTGTTCAGGGTAGAACGACAGATTTTACCTTGTCAGCTTAGGGATTCAATCTTTCAACCTTTCAGTTACAAGTCTAACGCTCTAACCACTAGGCTACCTGCAGCCCCGGCACTCTCTTGGAATATATTGTGGTCTACAGCTTATCATACAGCTCACCTCAGGTGAGCAAAACCTCAAGACTTACATATATTACTTTTTTTTCCCCGCTGCCCCTGTTTTGAGACAGATGCATCATAATGGTCCATTCTAAATCAAAACCAATTTCACACATATATTATTTAGTATATGTAAAGATTAAATCAAGAATAGTATGATGGGTGACAATATTAGCCTATCACTTGTGAATGATGCCCAGCATAAGAAACAATGCCTTTTTTGCCACTTTTTCGAATCATTGTCGCACACCTCGTGTAGCCTAGCCCATAGGCCTATATGTTTTGATAAGGTTTGTAACACAACTAAAGTGGCCAAATAACTTTTACACTTTTTTAGGATAGGGGCAGCATTCTGAATTTTGGATGAGAAGTGTGCCCAAAGTAAACTGCCTGCTAGTCAGGCCCAGAAGCTAGTATATGCATATGTCTGTGAGTATAACAGAACTGAAATGGCAGGCGGAAACCTCAGGAAAATCCATCCAGGAAGTGCTATTATTTTGAAATGGTTTTTTTTCCATTGAAAGCCTATCCACCATATAAATGGTTATGACCCAGATTGCGTTGGCTTCCACTAGCTGTGAACAGTCTTTAGACATTGATTCAGGCCTTTATTCTGAACAATTGGGGAGAATGAGCAGTTTCAATGAGAGGCCAGTGGAAAGTCCCCAACCTGTTTGGTGCTCAATCATGAGAGCGCACCTTTCGTTGATTTTCTTTTATATTGATGGCTATTGTCCGGTTGAAATAATATCGATTATTTAGGCTAAAAACAACCTGAGAGTTGATTATAAACATCATTTGACATGTTTCTACAAACTTTACCGGTACTATTTGGAATTTTCTTCTGCCTGTTGTGACCGCATTTGAGCCATTGGTTTACTGAACAAAACGCGCCAACAAAATGGAGGTTTTTGGATATAAAGAGGGACTTTATCGAACAAAACAAACATGTATTGTGTAACTGGGAGTCTTGTGAGTGCAACCATACGAAGATCATCAAAGGTAAGTGATTCATTTTATTGCTATTTCTGACTTTCGTGACTAATCTACTTGGCTGGTATTGTAATGTTTTGTGTGCCGAGCGCTGTCCTCAGATTATCGCATGGTTTGCTTTCGCCGTAAAGCTTTTTGAAATCTGACACAGCGGCTGGATTAACAACAAGTTAAGCTTTATTTTGATGTATTGCATTTGTGGTTTCATGAAAGTTAAATATTTATTGTAATTTGAATTTGGCGCTCTGCAATTTCATCGGAAGTTGTCGAGGTGGAACGCTAGCGTCCCACTGATCCATAAGAAGTTTTCAAATTAAGCAGATCAATCCGCTTTACAATGGGTTTGGAGCCTAACTGGCACATATAAGCAGTGCTTGAGTTTCACGTTTGGGGAAGGTAATTTTCATTTAAAAAATGCGCCTTTATAATAAAAACATTACATGCATAATCGCATTTGCGGTCAGTTTTTTTAATAATGGTGTTTTCCTGCTAATGGAACATTTGCGCATACAGCCTATTACCATGTGCTCATTGCTGTGCTTATAATGTGAAGAAATAGCCTCATAGTTTATTAACATTTTAATCTAAATGTTTTGATCAGTTGCGATAGCCTCATTGCGTGAAAAAAGGTATTTTGATACTAGTGTTGTATTAACTAGTGTTGCCCTCAACTTTTGTACTATGGGAGATAGCAGATTGACATAGGCTAGTGCTTTTGCTGTTTGTTAGGCCTACTCATCATCTTGTTGGCTGATGAAAAGTAAATATGGACAGTTCTTCCAATATCTTTAATATGCACCTCAGAATTGGATAAGGACACAAGCAGTTGCATCCCCGATGGGTCTGTCTTCACTTGTAGCCTGTGAGATAGACCCAATCACATGATGGAGAGCCATGTGAGGGAGAGATGCTTAGGAGCTCACAGCACTCAGGGAGAAGGGCACAACGCAGCACTCCGGGCCAAGGGCACAACGGCCACTGCTCACAAAAGGCATGGATTTTTTAGGGTGCATTACTGCCACAAATGGGATTCCGACCATGAAATTCGAGGCATTATCAAGTGCTTGTCAAATTGTGAATGAGAGACTAATGAAGAGTGTACAGCCTGCGCAAAAAAAAACAAAGAAGAGCTCATGCAACTCTTTTCAAATCATCATTAGAGTTGTATCATTTACAATGTATTCAAATCTAAACATACAGCCCAATTTTTGTAGAACAACTTAAGTTACATTAATAACTCTAAATTAAGCATATAGGAGTACCTATTTGTTTGTTAACTTCTCAACAAAGAATAGCTGCATGTGCGCACTCCTCAAATCGGAGAGCTTATGTATATTTGATTACATTTTATTCAATTTCATTCTTCATACTATAAAATAATATAAATAATGCCATGGAGTTCTAAGCAAATCTTGTCTGCTAAGTTAACTAGTGTAGCCAACAGCCATTTGGCATAGCCAGATCAGGACCTAACATAAGGACAACTCAGAGTATGCTATTCTTCTGAAATAGACTACATTTGCTTCATATCATGCTTCTTTAGATCTGTCTAAAAATAAATAATGGATTTATTGTGAAGGTGTAGGTATATTACATGGATCGGCTATGTGTGGAAGCCAGGAGATGCTAAATGTGTTTATGTTAATTAACGGTCAATTACTGAGACCGACAGTTATTTGCTTGACAATGACGAAATGTCGTGATAGTCACAGCCCTAGTTGGACCATGTTAAACTCCTTAGTGATGTGGACCCCAGGGAACTTGAAGCTGTTGACCTGCTCCACTCCAGCCCTCGGCCCTCCATTTCTTGTGGTCCACGATCAGCGTGTTTGTCTTGCTGACGTTGAGGAAGAGGTTGTTGTCCTGGCACCACACTGCCATGTCACTGACCTCCTCCCTATAGGCCGTCTCATCGTCGTCGGTGATCAGGCCTACCACTGTAGTATCATCAGCAAAATTAAAGTTGTTGGAGTCGCACGCAACCACGCAGTTGTGGGTGTAGGGAGTACAGGAGGGGACTAAGCACCCACTCCTGAGTTTTGAGGCTCAGCGTGGGGGATGTGTTGTTGCCTACACCAACCACCTGTGTGCGGCCCGTCAGGAAGTCCAGAATCCAGTTGCAGAGGGAGGTGTTCAGTCCCAGGGACCTGAGCTTAGTGATGAGTTTGGAGGGCACTATGGTGTTGAACGCTGAGCTGTAGGCAATGAAAAGCATTCTCACGTAGGTTTTCCTCTTGTCCAGGTGGGAGAGGGCAGTGTGGAGTGCAACAGAGATCTGTGGATCTGTTGGGTTGGTATGTGAATTGGAGTTGGTCCAGGGTGTCTGGGATGATGGTGTTGATGTGAGCCATGACCAGGCTTTCAAAGAATTTAGTGGCTACAGATGTGAAAGCTACAGGGAGGTAGTCATTTAGACAGGTTACCTTGGCGTTCTTGGCCGTGGCAATTTAGCATGTAAACCTTGGTGGGGCAAACAATAAAAGAAAATATGGGATGCATGTCAGCAAAGCCACTACACAACACTAAACAATACATTAATTGCACTATAACGGCGACAAACGGTTCCCACAAACTGTTCAGGAATACATTAAGCTGTCCCAACACCAGAGCTTTTTTTCTCCACACTATGGAGTGAATCCTTACCACTGCTACATCTGGCTATCAGCGGAGCCTTGTCTGGCAGGGAAACAGTTAATTCAGTGTCATTTACTGTCTTTTTAAAATAGATAACTGATATGGCTGACATGCTTGAACAAATGTGGTTTCCACTGACAATTGAGATGTACAAACTTTGTATCATGTTGCAGGTAAGACCCAGATGCAGACCGTGTCAAAGTAATAAAAGTTTATTACTAGTACAAGGGCAGGCAAAACGACAGGTCAAGGGCAGGCAGAGGTCAGTAATCCAGATAGGGTGCAAAAAGTCCAGAACGGCAGGCAGTCTCAGGGTCAGAGCAGGCAGGGGTCAATAATCCAGTGTGGTGTGGCAAGGTACAGAACGGCAGGTAGGCTCAGGGTCAGGGTCGGCAGAATGGTCAAAACCGGGAAAAACTAGAAAACAGGAACTAAAACAAACAGGAGCAAGGGGAAAAATGTTGGTAGGTTTCACGAAACAAAATGAATTGGCAACAGACAAACAGAGAACACAGGTATAAATACACTGCGGATAATGGGGAAGATTGGCGACACTTGGAGGGGGATGGAGACAAGCACAAAGACAGGTGAAACAGATCAGGGTGTGACACTATGGCATAAGGAACGATGAGCGGATAAGCATCAATCCGTAATTTCCATTAAGATATAAATGAGCGAGCTAAGACGAATGTAGTCAGTATAACTATTTGTTAAGCACTTTTGAAATGTACAACGACAGAATTCAGAACATGGGCTGTTCTTACAGTATTATCCACGTACACCAAGTCAGGACTGTAGGAAAATAAAGGCTGCATATAAGCAGGCAACAAAAGCTCTTACAATATTTGATGATGACATTTCTCTAAAACAGGGATTAGGCTACATGTGCACCACCAAGTCAGAAAGGTAGGTTAAGTTAAGAGGGGCAAAAAGGGACCAAAGGATTAGGGTGAGGCACATGGCTACAGCTTACTACACAAGATATTACTTCTTAACTACAGTATACATACAGTATCTCCCTGGCATATTACATAATTTATACAGCAGCCCACAATACATTTTTGGACTCATCTTGTTGTGCTCACTTGAACAGGAAAGTGGCGCAGTGCTCCTTCTTGTGGGCAAATTTTTTCATCAAACTTTGTCATCAATGTCTGGTTTTCTCTGGATTTATGGCTCCGTCAAGACAATTGGGAACTCGGGGAAAAAACATCAGTAATCTTCAAGATCTGCACTCTAGAAAGAAGCCCGAATTCCAGACTTGGAATTCCGAGTTTGATGACCGTTCAAAATGTATTTTCCCAGTCGTTGCTCGTTTTTTCCCCCAAGTTCCTAGTTGCCTTGAATTCGTCAGAAGTCATGATGGACTGACTGCATGGCTAATGTATTCACCCTTTTCTGGCCCATGGTGTTGCATGTGAATTTGTATCCTATTAAGCTTGGATAAGAGACCCTTAAACCCACACTTGGACTGCATACGCTCTCCAATGAATAGCAGGCTAATGATTGCCTTGCAATGCTTGCAGTTGGCCACTGATTTGTTCAAACCACTCATTGTTGAATTTGCCATTTCCAACTTGTTGCGTAATGTTTATGTCCAATGAGCTGAGCGCCAATACATTTTATATATAATTTCTCTTCATATGACAGGGATTGAAAAGGATTTGCCAGTAGATTTTCGACTTGATTCATGAGGATGACTGCTTGTCTAGCTTGCTAGCTAAGATTTTGAAGGTATGAGGTTGACATGATCAGTGCAATCAAAAATACGGTAGATATATCGGGATTTAATGTAATTTTATCCCTGTCCAATGACCTTGAGCCTTCTTGTATGGGCAGTTCTAGAGTAAATCTTTGACAGCACCCAAGGGCCTTGAATATTTGAACTCTCCCCTGTACATTTTGCGGTGACAGAGTTTCCCCATGACTGACAGAACATTATCAACCCATATACCTCGTATTTTCCCGCTGGCTGCCCCATTAACACAGAAAGCACTGAGCTGGGCTGAAACACCTGCATTTTGGAGCTGCCTTACTCAAGAAGTAAAAAAGAGACCCTGTTTGTATGCGACGTTATTAACTCAACTTATTAACTGACATTAATAACATGCAAAACGAGCTCTGCCCCACCTGCCCTGAATGACGGGTTGCCACTGGTTCTTGGGCACAAGGACTATGGTATTCTGCTTGAAATATGTAGGTATTGTAGCATGGGTCAGGGAGAGGTTGAACATGTCAGTGAAGATACCAGCTTTTCAGCGCATGCTCTGAGTACGTGTAATGGTAATCTGTCTGACCCAGCGGCCTGATGAATGTTAACCTGTTTAAAGGTCTTACATCGGCTACGGAGAGCGAGTGTCAAGCGTCTTAGATTAGAAGTGCTGATTTGGGATCAATTTAGCCGTTTGGTCACTATTAATAAGAATATATGGACAGTGGGGATCTGATCCTAGATCAGCACTCCTACTCATGTGGCCACCAAAGTTGATCTGTATGGCCACTCTGCCTCAGTTACCTTGTGCATACTGCCATCTAAAGGACAACATCAGTCATGAACCATCATAAGGCTTGAGAAAAGCCTAGATTTGTCTATGGTTACATAATTTATTGTGTTGATATAGAGGCATCAGTGTCCCTTTTAATAATAATAATAATAATATATGCCATTTAGCAGACGCTTTTATCCAAAGCGACTTACAGTCATGTGTGCATACATTCTACGTATGGGTGGTCCCGGGAATCGAACCCACTACCCTGGCGTTACAAGCGCCATGCTCTACCAACTGAGCTAAGACGAATGTAGTCAGTATAACTATTTGTTAAGCACTTTTGAAATGTACAACGACAGAATTCAGAACATGGGCTGTTCTTACAGTATTATCCTTTTGAAACCATAAGGGAGGTAGATAGGATATGAGTCACAAATGTCTTTGAATACTGCTTTATTGGAATATAAGAAGAATCCAGAGCAAGGAATTCAATGTCACTAATGACAGATTAACACTTCACACATTGTGTCCAATGGATGACGGTGTTGTCATTTTCTAAAGAGAACATCATGCTAACAAGCTAAACATAAAAATTGTCCATCCACATTGTTACAAGAGAAAAAATTAGGGTAGTCCACTGGACACAACCTTACTGAAGGAAGGAAATATTTTCTCAGTGATGAAGTACTGTATATTATAGTAATCAAAGTATCAATCATTGTTGTGTCTATTTGTGTTGTCTCCTAAGTGGTATTGTTGACAACCTTCCATTGTCAGTAACACCACTTTGAGCAAATAAAAATGGTAGGTTTTCTTTCAAATATGTTAATACGTAACCATTTGAATAGTATTTACCAATGGCCACCACCCACTACCAGATACTTCAACCATGTAATTGTATTCTTATGATGAAAAACCTTGCCTTATTTAACTGCCTATAATAGAAATGAGATTGACACCAACTCTGCAGAGGAAAGTCTCACACAAGAGGGTAGATGGAACGGCCTGTGATTCCACACTGGTTGTATCCTCTAGCGATGATCAAAAAATCAAACAAACAAAGCGTCAGTATAGGGACAAAGTAGAGTCGCAATTCAACAGCTCAGACACGAGAGTTATGTGGCAGGGTCTACAGTCAATCACGGACTACAAAAAGAAAATCAGCCCCGTTGTGGACCACGATGTCTTGCTCCCAGACAAACTAAACAACTTCTTTGCTCGCTTTGAGGACAATACAGTGTCACCGACACAGCCCGCTACCAAAACATGCGGGCTCTCCTTCACTGCAGCCAACGTGAGTAAAACATTTAACGTGTTAACCCTTGCAAGGCTGCCGGCCCAGACAGCATCCCTAGCCGTGTCCTCAGAGCATGCGCTGACCAGCTGGCTGGTGTGTTTATGGACATATTCAATTAATCCTTATCCTTATCTCAGTCCACTGTTCCCACATGCTTCAAGAGGGCCACCATTGTTCCTGTTCCCAAGAAAGCTAAGGGAACTGAGCTAAATGACTATCGCCCCGTAGCACCTCCGTCATCATGAAGTGCTTTGAGAGACTAGTCAATGGCCATATCACCTCCACCCTACCTGACACCCTAGAACCACTCCAATTTGCTTACCGCCCCAATAGGTCCACAGACGACGCAATCGCAATCAAGCTGCACACTGCCCTAACCCATCCGGACAAGACGAATGCCTATGTAAGAATGCTGTTCATCGACTACAGCTCAGCATTTAACACCATAGTACCCTCCAAACTCGTCATTAAGCTCGAGACCCTGGGTCTCGACCCCGCCCTGTGCAACTGGGTCCTGGACTTACTGTTGGGCCGCCCCCAGGTGGTGAGGGTGGGAAACAACATCTGCTGATCCTCAACACTGGGTCCCCACAAGGGTGCGTTCTCAGCCCTCTCCTGTACTCCCTGTTCACCCATGACTGCGTGGCCATGCACGCCTCCAACTCAATCATCAAGTTTGCAGACGACACTACAGTGGTAGGCTTAATTACCAATGGCCTACAGGGAGGAAGTGAGGGCCCTCGGAGTGTGGTGTCAGGAAAATAACCTCAAACTCAATTTCAACAAAATGAAGGAGATTATCGTGGACTACAGGAAACAGCAGAGGGAGCAGCTCCCTATCCACATCGACGGGACAGTAGTGGAGAAGGTGGAACGTTTTAAGTTCCTCGGCGTACACGGACAAACTGAAATGGTCCACCCACACAGACAGTATGGTGAAGAAGGCGCAGCAGAACCTCTTCAACCTCAGGAGTCTGAAGAAATTCGTCTTGTCACCAAAAACACTCACAAACTTCTACAGATGCCTGTTACGGCAACTGCTTCGCCCACAACCGTAAGGCTCTCCAGACAGTAGTGAGGACTGCACAACGCATCACCGGGGGCAAACTACTTGCTCTCCAGGACACCTACACCACCCGATGTCACAGGAAAGCCAAAAAGATCATCAAGGACAACAACCACCCGAGCCACTGCCTGTTCACCCCACTGTCATCCAGAAGTGGAGGTCAGTACAGGAGCATCAAAGCTGGGACCATGAGACTGAAAAACAGCTTCTATCTCAGGGCCATCAGACTGTTAAACAGCCATCACTAACATTGAGTGGCTTCTGCCAACATACTGACTCATCTCTAGCCACTTTAATAATTAAAAATTGGATGTAATAAATGTATCACTAGCCACTTTAAACAATGCCACTTTATATAATATTTACATACGCTAAATTCCTCATCTCATATGTATATACTGTACTCTATACCATCTACTGCATCTTGCCTATGCCGTTCGGCCATCATCGCCTGGTGATGTATATTTTTGTTCCATATATTTTTATGTACATATTCTTATTCATTCCTTTACACTTGTGTGTATAAAGTAGTTGTTGTGAAATTGTTAGATTACTTGTTAGATATTACTGAATGGTGGGAATTAGAAGCACAAGCATTTCGCTACACTCACATTGACATCTGCTAACCATGTGTATGTGACAAATACATTTTGATTTGATTTGATTTTGAGGAGAAATCTTTATCTCCCCAAGTGGTACCCCAGCTGTGAAATGTAAAGACAACACAGACTTTCAATTAAAACACAATGAAGTTACCCTTTAATCAACTGAATTATATTTGTTTGTCGCTGATTTTACTTCATTTGAATTTGTTGTCTTAAAACATATACAGATAAAAAACATGAGATAAAGTTTCCATTATCATGCCATGCCTGTCTTGGATACTGATGTCATGACAACAAACTTCACACTCTGACAACCGGCCAAAATGCGTATATCACTTGCATGTAATGTTTTATTAAATTTTGGTGACTGACCTGTTCTTCACAATTCAGTAGCCAATGTGCCGTCTGCCATACCCAACAGCCAAAACATTATGATTATAATTTTTGGAGCATGCTGGGTTATAGAGGACTCTTAAAAGTAATTATTGTGGTTGTTTTAATACACGTGTTCTATAATTCAGCAATGCAATGAAATGTAAAACCAACATTAAATGTAAGGTCCTTCCCCCCAGACCTTCTTCTCTAATGTGTTTTGAGTAGTAAGTGAGGAGAGGGAGGATGTGAGGAATCGAGAAAATGCTCACCTGGAAGGTCTGAGAGCATAAATTCATGTGCACAGTGACTGGGCCCACATTGTGCAGACCGTCACACATGTGCTCTTTCGGTTGTCAACAGGAAATCTCTAGTATCCCTTGACACAAAAAAAAAGAACATAAAGGAAGTTCCTATGAATATTAGTCATGCAAAAAGAATAATGTACTACTACACCATGACACCATTGTGTAGCTTTTCTGACACTTTACCTTGGGGAGGGGGGAGCAGGCTTTGTACAGCATGTGTCAATTGTCCGATTCCCTCTCATCTATAAAGCAAGAGCAAATACGGGGGATGAAGTTTTGGAAGGTTACCTGCTGAACTTTTCTCCAGCTACATCATCAGTGTCTATTACATGTGAGATACGTAAAGGAAGTATTGTGTGTGAAATTAAGGAAATATTTGTCGTGTTCTTCAAAGGTCACATATTCGTAATTATGCCAGTCCCATGATGACACGACTTTGACAATACAGTGGGTATCATAAGTATTCACTCCTTTTGGATTTTTTTCACGTTTTTTTTGTCACACTTTGTGTTACAAAGTGAGATTGAAATAGATTTAATTTCGATGTCTTGTCATTGATCTATACAAAATTGTCACGCCTGCTTCCGCTCTTCCCCCCTGGCGCTCGAGGGTGCGCCAGGCTCTCCTGCCACCACCATTACGTACACTTGCCTTTCCCCCGTCACGCGCATCAACGATTATTGGACTCACCTGGACTCAATCACATCTGTCATTACCTTCCCTATACAGTATGTCTGGTTCCCCGCTCTGTTCCCTGCTTCAGCATTGATTGCCGTATGTCCTTGTTTACCCGTGTGCCGACGCTGTGCCTGTCTTGTTACCTGTTTGTTCCTTATTAAATGTTGACTCCCCGTACCTTAATAAATCAAATATGTTACATAATAGGGGTTCACTTGATTTTTTTTTTTTCTACCCCTTCCTCTGTCCCCTGTACATACAACATCTGTAAAGGTCCCTCAGTCAAGTTTTGAATTTCAAGCACAGATTAAACTACAAAGACCACAGAAATTTTCAAAAGCCTTGTAAAAAAGGGCAGTGATTGGTAGATGGGTAACAATAACACATCAGACATTGAATATCTCTTTTAGCATGGTCAAGTTAATAATTATGATGTCGATGATCTATTAAAACACAACCAACACATCAAAGATACAGTCCTTCTGAACTGAGCTGCAGTACTGGAAGGAAACTGCTGAGGGATGTCCCAATTAAGCCATTGGGGATTTTAAATCTGCTACAGAGTTCAATGGCTATGATGGGAGAAAACTGAGGATGGATCAACAGCATTGCAGTGACCCCATAATAATGACCTAAATGAGTGAATAGAATAATACAAAATATTACAAAACATGCATCATTTTTGCTACAAGGCATTAAAGTAAATACTGCAAAAAACACAGCAAAGGAATACACTTTATTTGGTGGTGGCTGCATCATGATATGGGTATGCTTGACATCGGCAAAGACTGGGGAGTTTTTCAGAATAAAACGAAATGGGATGGAGCCAAGCACTGGCAAAATCCTAGAGGAAAACCTGCTTCCGTCTGCTTTACACAAGACACTGAGACACATCTACACTGGAGTTGCTTACCAAGAAGACAGTGAATGTTCCTCAGTGGCCACGTTACCGTTTTGACTTACATTTGCTTGAAAATCTATCGCAAGACTTGAACATTGCTGTCTAACCATGATCCCCAACACCTTGACAGAGCTTGAAGAATTTTGAAAAGAATAATGGGGAAAATATTTCACAGTATAGGTGTGAATCGATCTTGGGGCCGATTCAGACACAGGAAATTGCATGCCTTTCTTACGCACGCCTTTCCTGTGCACTTCTCAGTAGTTGATATTCAGACTTACCTTATGCAGGTGTGTAATGGGCTTTGCAGGCTTGGTTCCCTTGCGCACGCTGAATACATGCAATTCAACATTGTAAAAACCCTCCCACTTGCTGGCCAACAGATTTTCTCATAGAGTTTTCATTGATCGGGGTTTACAGTACATTTATCTAAAGCCATCCCTTTAAATTTGGTGTAACTTTAATGAGTATTTTCTCGACAGACTCACTAGAATACAATACGGTTCAGTATATTAGAGATCAATGAAAGAAAGCCATGTAAATACATCCAGATAAATCGTATTCTGAATTAATTCCCTCATAATTCCACCACCTTTAAGTGCAATGAAACAATGAATAAGGTTGAGCTACCTGTCGGTACCAAGTGGAACAACATCTACTTTATTTTTTTCCAATAGAAATAACACCATTCTCCATGCACTGTAATTTACAAATTGAAAAGAGCTATTGATAAGAGCTAGGTAAATGAGTGAGCCATTTGGATAAGGCGATTGTAAACATAAATATAGAATTGTTTTAAATGTATTTTAGCCTAAGGACTGCTGGCGACAAATATGGCAGTATACTGAAGCATATCGACACATCACCTTTTCTACTGTGAAGTTTATGATATGCTGGCCTTAGGAGTTATAGGCTTTTGTAGCCATGCACAAATGACAGATTAGTGGCAAACCTACCAATTGGATTTCTAAAATGTTTTGATTATTTGCCCGTACTTTTCACTGTATTTTTTAAACAATTTGTAACATGTTAAATATGAGCCAGTATCGGTAGCCACCGTCCGTTATATCGGCAAATATCGGCAAATACATTTTAATCCCCATTTATAACAGAATAAAAAGTGAAGAAATCCAAGGGGGTGAATACTTATTATAGGCACTGTAAGTCCAACTATAAATTGTGGCACAATATATGTGTATTCATTTACATGGTAAATAATGTAAGTAGATATGCATCCCCAATAGCACCATGTTGTCTAGGTTGTTTAATTTGATTTCACCTTTATTTATACAGGTATGCCAATTAAGACAAAATTCTTATTTACAATGACGACCTGTCCAACACATCAATAAACAACAGATCGTATTGACCAGAGCCTACTTTTGGTAATGCTATTTACTAGTGCAACACTGCAACACTAGTGCAACACATTGAATAGGGTGCCATTTGAGACATAAGCATAGATACAGGACTTACCATGTCTCCAGGGTGCTTCATTCTCAGGGTGTAGGTGTGCTTGCCCTCTGCTGCCTCCAGGTTGTGTTGGTCGGTGAATCGCATGTTGCCCTCCCAGTCTTCCTGTGGCTCTCCACCTGGGCCATACAGTAGGAACTTTACTACTGTTGTGTCCCAAATGGGATTCTATTTAGTACATTTATTTTGACCGAGACTCATACTGTAGGGTTCTGGTCAAAAGTAGTGCACTATGTACCCAGCTAACAATTCTAGGGAAAGATAACTTTTTTATAATGCTCCCCGTAATGTTTGAGTGTCCAGTTTTACGTTAGTTATGGGAACATTCCACCTATGTTAGCAAAAACTTTCTGAGAACCTTTTTAGAATGTTTTGGTGTTAAAGTTAGGAGAACATTCCTTAATGTCCAGCAGAACTTATATAGAATTTTAGTAAAATATATTAAAGTGGCTGTGAACTGTAAGAATATTTT
Source organism: Oncorhynchus keta (assembly GCF_023373465.1). Lineage (NCBI taxonomy): Eukaryota > Metazoa > Chordata > Actinopteri > Salmoniformes > Salmonidae > Oncorhynchus > Oncorhynchus keta. Next base: position 35,449,605 of record NC_068449.1, on the reverse strand, counting down.
CAGCAGCTGCTGGGTAGGTACCTCGGCATTTTTATAAGTTACTTCATTTCTAGCAAAGTAGAATGTTTATTGCTAGTAGCATGTTTTCTTAGCTCGGTATCTGGCTAACGTTTGGAAGCTAGCTAGCTAGAGATTAATTATTGTGATGATGGGTGTAATGAACACGATGGGAGACAGAGCTGTTTTCAAGCGCAGGGCGCAGCAGGTGTTTATTTGTGAAGGACCACAGGAGGAGGCAGGTAGCTGGGTCTAGGGGCAGGCAGAATGTCATACACAGGGGGTCCAAAAAGGCAAAAGTAAAGGCAGGGAAAAGGCTAGTAACGTTGTCCGGGAGATCCGGCAATAGGTTAATAACAGGATATCCGATTGGCTAAGGTACAGGCAGGGAATAGGCAAAAGGCGTCATTAGTGGGAAAGACAAAAACTATCATACATTTAGGATTAAATTACGGTAAAAGCAGCGCTCCAAAGTGTGCCGTAAAACAAACAATACCTTACAATGATGGGGTGCAAAGAACTGAACTAAATAGTGTATGATAATGACATGTAGGTGTGTGACCAGGTGATCAGAATTCACGTGATTGGGATCTGGAGAGTGAATTCAGGTGATCTACATGTTTGAGAGTGAGTTGGAAACAGACGTTACGATAGCCTGTATTGCAGCCCCTGAGTGCCATAGAGAATAAGCTAAGTTCAGATTCGTGACCATTATGATTTTAGCTACCAATACTTGAAAATTGGATGTTTATAGCAGTTCAAAAGATATTACCCGCGCAATGTTTTTTGGGGGGCTTCACGGGCCGCATATTAAACATAAACCACGTCGCTGCGAGCTGCTAAATCCGATAATGCGAATGACAACACTGATTTTTATTGAGATGCCTGCCGATTTAAGAAGGTACAGTTCCACTGGGCAGCTGTAGCCTATTCACACTCAGTGTCGCCGGCATAGCTAGTAATGTGGCCAGTTATTAAGTAGAATAGCATCCTACACAAGAAATAACTAATATTGGTAGTTATCTAGATGTCACTGTGATATAGTCTACTCAATGGGGAGAGCATGAACTGCAAAACACTGGGACACAGTGTCCTCCTTAAAGGTGTCTGCATGCTTCCCTGCCCAAACAGTTTGGCTGAGTTCGTGCATATAAACTCAGCAGAAAAAAAGTCCCTTTTTCAGGACCCTGTCTTTCAAAGATAATTAGAAAAAAATCCAAATAACTTCACAGATCTTCATTATAAAGGGGTTAAACACTGTTTCACGTGCTTGTTCAATGAACCATAAACAATTAAATGAATATGCACCTGTGGAACGGTCGTTAAGACACTAACAGCTTACATGCGGAAGGCAATTAAGGTCACAGTTATGAAAACTTAGGACACTAAAGAGGCTTTTCTACTGACTCTGAAAAAGAACAAAATAAAGATGCCCAGGATCCCTGCTCATCTGCGTGAACGTGCCTTAGGCATGCTGCAAGGAGGCATGACTGCAGATGTGGCCAGGGCAATAAATTGCAATGTCCGTACAGTGAGACGCCTAAGACAGCGCTACAGGGAGACAGGACGGACAGCTGATCATCCTCGCAGTGGCAGACCACATGTAACAACATCTGAACATCACACCTGCGGGACAGGTACAGGATGGAAACAACTGCCCGAGTTATACCAGCAATTCACAATCCCTCCATCAGTGCTCAGACTGTCCGCAATAGGCTGAGAGAGGCCGGCAATAACGGCAATAACGTCGCCAATGGGCGACCCACCGTCGCTGAGCCAGACAGGACTGGCAAAAAGTGCTCTTCACTGACTAGTTGCGGTTTTGTCTCACCAGGGGTGATGATCGGATTTGCGTTCATCATCGAAGGAATGTGCGTTACACCGAGGCCTGTACTCTGGAGCGGGATCTATTTGGAGGTGGGGAGTCCGTCATGGTCTGGGGTGGTGTGTCACAGCATCATCGGACTGAGCTTGTTGTCATTGCAGGCAATCTCAACACTGTGTGTTACAGGGAAGACATCCTCCCTCATGTGGTACCCTTCCTGCAGGCTCATCCTGACATGACCCTCCAGCATAACAATTCCACCAGCCATACTGCTCGTTCTGTGCATGATTTCCTGCAAGACAGGAATGCCAGTGTTCTGCCATGGCCAACGAAGAGCCCGGATCTCAATCCCATTGAGCACGTCTGGGACCTGTTGGATCAGAGGGTGAGGGCTAGGGCCATTCCCCCCAGAAATGTCTGGGAACTTGTAGGTGTCTTGTTGGAAGAGTGGGGTAACATCTCACTGCAAGAACAAGCATGAGGAGATGCACTGCAGTACTTAATGCAGTTGGTGGCCACACCAGATACTGACTGTTTGTTCAGGGACACATTATTCCCTTTCTGTTAGTCACATGTCTGTGGAACTTGTTCAGTTTATGTCTCAGTTGTTGAATCTTGTTATGTTCATACAAGTATTTACACATGTTAAGTTTGCTGAAAATAAACACAGTTGACAGTGAGAGGACGTTTATTTTTTTTGCTGAGTTTAGTATGACAACATTTTGTGACATTTTGCGATGTTTTTGTATGTTTTGGACATCGGCAAGAGTTTTTTCGACTGTTCAGGCAACCCATAACATTTTCTGGACGCAAGCCGAAGTCTAAGCCCCTTCATCGAAGATTGGTCAACAGGGATTCTTCAATAAAGTCTTTGTTGTCATTCAATGAGAGATGACTTGTTTTCATGCACATTTTTTCATTGAGAAATACAGCACCAACATCTTAGTTAGATGTAAAATTGCTTGATTAAGATCTCCTCGGCAAAAACGTAAAAACTCAGAAATCTGTCATAAATTAAATTAGATTAATTCAGACTATTTTGAGGAAGTGAATACTGGCTACGGTGTCTCAAAATGGACAAACAGTAATATTGCAGCTGTTTCTCGTTTGTTTTTTTGGCTAGCCGAGTTTGGTCTGGCGCCATTCCGTACATTTAGCTGTCACAACCCTGTGTGATTCGGTTCTAGCTAACTAATGCAGTGTTGTATTAGTTAGCTAGGGTTTTAAGTAGGTGTATCTATCTGTCTTATTTGTATTTGTTCAATGCCACAATTGATTTCATAAACTGTATTGGCTACATGTTGTAGGTTTGAATCAAACCAAGATGATAAGCCCTGAAGATGGGGCAAAGTGCATGACAAGCAGACCCAGAGAAAGCCAGCTGTTTGTTCTTAACCCCTACATTGTCCCGTTATTCCAAGAGCTGACTGAGTTTGAATGAAGACCTCGTGTGAGGTAAGTACACACATACACGACACCAGCTTGATATGTCCCTTGTCCCCTGTCTTTTTACCTACAGAGTAACAGCCCTCTCTGTCTCTCATTCTACTCTTTATTTTTCTATGCTTGTCCTTAGAAGTGAGAAGATCTGACAAATAAGAACTGATGATGATTGTTACTGAGCCCCATAAGGGACGCCTGATGCTGACTTCTCTCTCCTGGATGCTCTCCTGCCAAAACTGTCCCGTTGCGTGTTTCATCGCCTCTGAACCCCCTTACCTTGAATAGAGTTGCCCCTGATCATACATCTAGGAATCACACGTTTTAACTCCATCTCCCTCTCTCTCTTTGTCTCCCTATTTCTCGGGACCAGACGATAGAATATGCATATAATTTACAGATTAAGATAGAAAACACTCTAAAGTTTCTAAAACGGTCACAATATTGTTGTTACGGCTTTGCGGCGTTACGGCGTTGTTACGGTTGAAGGAGAGTCAGACCAAAATGCAGCGTTGTTAGTTTGATACATCTTTAATAAAGAAAAAAACACAAACAATACAAAAAAACAACAAACGGAATGTGAAAACCTATACAGCCTATCTGGTGAACACAGAGACAGGAACAATCACCCACGAAATACTCAAAGAATATGGCTGCCTAAATATGGTTCCCAATCAGAGACAACGATAATCACCTGACTCTGATTGAGAACTGCCTCAGGCAGCCATAGACTATGCTAGACACCCCACAAAAACACCATGACAAAAACGCACCACAATAACCCATGTCACACCCTGGCCTGACCAAATAAATGAAGACAAACATACATTACTTCGACCAGGGCGTGACAATTGTCTGTGAGTATAACAGAACTGATATTGCAGGCGAAACCCTGAGAAAAATCAAACCATGAAGTGGCCTCTATTTTGAAAACTCCATGTTCCATAGCGTCCCATTGCTCCATTTAAAGGGATATCAACCAGATTCCTTTTCCCATCGCTTCCTCAAGGTGCCAACAGTCTTCAGACATAGTTTCATGCTTTTATAAAAATGAGCCAGAACGATAACATTGTGTCAAGTGGTCACATGAGTTTTGCTTGCGCAATAGAATTTGCCCAGCTATTGTTCTTCCCTCTCCTACAGTGAAAGACATTTGCGGTTGATATATTATCGATTATATATTTTAAAAACAACCTGAGGATTGATTATAAAAAACGTTTGACATGTTTCTGTGGACATTATGGATATTATTTGGAATTTTCGTCTGCCTTGTCGTGACCACTCTTTCCTGTGGATTTCTGAACATAATGCGACAAACAAACGGAGGTATTTGGATATAAAAATAATCTTTATGGAACAAAAGGATCATTTGTTGTGTAATTGGGAGTCTTGTGAGTGAAAACATCCGACGATCATCAAAGGTAAACGATTAATTTGATTGCTTTTCTGATTTTCGTGACCTATCTACTTAATGCTTAGTGTACATAATGTTTTGTTATGCTATCGATAAACTTACACAAACGCTTGGAATACTTTCGCTGTAAAGCATAATTTTAAAATCTGAGATGACAGGTGGATTAACAAAAGGCTAAACTGTGTTTTGCACTTGTGATTTCATGAATATTAATATTTTTTTGTAATATTATTTGACTGTGGCGCTATGCTATTCAGCAGTTGCTAATGACAATTATCCCGCTTAAGGGATGGGTAGCGTCAAGAAGTTAACCTCTTAGAGCTACCCCCCTACTTTTTTCAATTTCCGCCTGAAGACATACGCAAATCTAACTGACTGTAGCTCAGGCACAGAACCAAGGATATGCATATTCTTGGTACCATTTGAAAGAAAACACTCTGAAGGTTGTGTAAATGTGAATTAAATGTAGGATATAACACAATAGATAATACAATGACAAAAACCATACGTTTTTTATTTTTATTGTTGTATCATCATCTTTAAAATGAACAAGATAAAACAAACATTCAGATAGGATGATGGGGACCATTTCAGTGAAAAACATAAAGGGCAACAAAAAGTTTATATACATGCTACATGACATTTATCATGAAGTCACCCAGGTGTCCCACACAAGTAGCCCAAATGTACCCAAGTGGCCAAATTGGTAAAGGTATACATGCCAAAATTACAAAATAACATGGGTAACTATTTACACACTTTCAATATTTGGAAGACCCTCAGTCCTCTATCAAATCAAATTTATTTATATAGCCCTTCGTACATCAGCTAATATCTCAAAGTGCTGTACAGAAACCCAGCCTAAAACCCCAAACAGCAAGCAATGCAGGTGTAGAAGCACGGTGGCTAGGAAAAACTCCCTAGAGAGGAACCAGGCTATGAGGGGTGGCCAGTCCTCTTCTGGCTGTGCCGGGTGGAGATTATAACAGAACATGGCCGAGATTTTCAAACGTTCATAGATGACCAGCAGGATCAAATAATAATAATCACAGTAGTTGTAGAGGTTGCAACAGGATAGCACCTCAAGAGTAAATATGAACAGTTTAGGGTTCCATAGCCGCAGGCAGAACAGTTGAAACTGGAACAGCAGCAAGGCCAGGTGGACTGGGGACAGCAAGGAGTCATCATGCCAGGTAGTCCTGACGCATGGTCCTAGGGCTCAGGTCCTCCGAGAGAGAGAAAGAGAGAATTAGAGAGAGCATACTTAAATTCACACAGGACACCGGATAAGACAGAAGAAGTACTCTAGATATAACAAACTGACCCTATCCCCCGACACATAAACTACTGCAGCATAAATACTGGAGGCTGAGACAGGAGGGGTCAGGAGACACTGTGGCCCCATCCGATGAGACCCCGGACAGGGCCAAACAGGAAGGATATAACCCCAACCACTTTGCCAAAGCTCTACACAATATTGTGCTGCTGATGCCAGGTGCCATAGCAGTCTCTTTCTGCTGTAAAGTGAGAATCAACAGGTATAATAAACAGATATAGAGTACAGGGAACATAATGTTGAATATATTATTATAGACCTGCTAGATCTACTGTCTCTTTTATATTATGACATTTCAGCTAGATCTACTGTCTCTATTATATTATGACAGACCAGCTACATCTACTGTCTTTATTATATTTACAACAGACCAGCTGTATCTACTGTCTCCATTTCACGTCGGCCATTGTTGTGGGCCTGCCCTCCCCTCAATAGGCTCAAATAGGCTATTTCATGTGGGTTTGGGTGGGGCGGCAGACACACGCATCTCACATTTCATTACATTACATTTTTATATATTGCTTCTAAAATAAAAAAAATCACAAATAATATTTTATATTATTAATTTCAAACAAGGACATTAGCATGAGAAGAATTTACCAGTCCAAAATATGTCTTCTCCGTTCAAAAAATATTCCTCCACTTGGGAATCGCTAAATGAATCGTCCTACAACAATCTCTGTCTCACTTTTCCGATCAATTTCTCATAAAATTGTGTGTACACCTGTATATCTAGACTTCGATTTAGCTTTCCCTGACTTAGTCGCCATACTAATTGAATCTGCACGTTTACCAAACAATGCTGTGCGTAATATGCGTAGCTCCTTCCGGTATAAAACTTCAATAGCGAATGACTCTCTTTACGCCTGAGTTTACTACATGGGTTGGGTCTTCCAACACATAACCATTGCATATTGTCGTTTACCTCAGCTCATTGGCTATCTACCCAGCTAGATTTCAAGACGATCAGTGGTCATTGGGTTAAAATACAGTCAATCAACGAAACAGTGGTCATATCATTGGTGCACAGTGATGTCATTACTTGTTGTCTTCAAATAGGTTTCTTTCAGTCAATGCGTCCCGCCAAATGGCCCATCAGGTTTGGTTGTGTTACAAACAAACCAGTTGATTGCAATGAAATGACTGGAAAAGTCACGTTTTGTATGGGTATTTACCCTCGAATGTGTCGTTGAAAATTAAATGAGACGGAATTCACGCCACAAGCGGTTCACAAAATGTTTTGTGTTAGGCTATAAAAATGGATTTTATCAAACAAAAGATCATTCATTGTGTAACGATGAGCATTGGGATTGCAAACAGACGAAGATCGTCAAAGGTAAACGATATATTTTAATGCAGTTTGTGATTCTGTTAGCCTGTGCTGGTTGAAATAAATAAAAAATATGGGTCTCTATCCTCAGATAATCGCATTGTATTATTTCGCAGTAAATCCTTTTTAAAATCTGACAACGCAGTTGGATTAGCAAGATTCTAGGCTTCGATTCTAGGCTTTTTTTATTTTCAGAAATGTTTAATATGACTATTTATGTAGCGATCACCGTATGTTGTGGAATTTCAGCCCGCTACCGGGTTCCGTGCGCAGAGAGGTTAATGTTATTCAAATCAAATTAGACACTTTTAAACTTCTCATATTAACCTGGATGAAGCAACATCTCAAGTTAATTAAAGTTTAATACCCAGATAGCCTACCCAGGTAGGATTAATCATTGGCATTGATCAATTAAGTTAAACCAGTTAAACCACTGTTCCTAGGCTGTCATTGAAAATAAGAATTTGTTCTTTACTGACTTGCCTAGTTAAATAAAGGTAAATAAAATAAAAAGAATGTCTCTTGTTGTCAATTGGATACGTTGTAGTAACAATGTTGCGTGATAGACGGTATACTCTGTCTGTTCCTTCCGAACCCTCGTTTGCAGCTGCTGTTGCTAACTCAACGGCTAGGAGGTATCACTTCTGTAGTGAATAAGAGTTCAAAGTTTATACCATTCACAACCAAAGCTCACGCTGATGTTAGCTTCGTTCTGTAGTTATTATCTGAACCATTCTGACATCGGACCGTCGTCCTCACATCCTGTTCCAATACTGAATGAACACTTATTTTAACTTAATATAATACATCAATAACATCAATTTAGCCTCAAATAAATAATGAAACATGTTCAATTTGGTTTAAATAATGCAAAAACAAAGTGTTGGAGAAGAAAGTAAAAGTGAAATATGTGCCATGTAAGAGAGCTAACGTTTAAGTTCCTTGCTCAGAACATGAGAACATATGAAAGCTAGTGGTTCCTTTTAACAGGAGTCTTCAATATTCCCAGGTAAGAAGTTTTAGGTTGTAGATATTATAGGAATTATAGGACTATTTTTCTCTATACCATTTGTATTTCATATACCTTTGACTATTGGATGTTCTTATAGGCACTATAGTATTGCCAGTGTAACAGTATAGCTTCCATCCCTCTCCTCGCTCCTACCTGGGCTCGAACCAGGAACACATCGACAACAGCCACCCTCGAAGCAGCGACAACCACTCCAAGTCTCAGAGCGAGTGATGTTTGAAACGCTATTAGTGCGAACACCGCTAACTAGCTAGCCATTTCACATCAGTTACATCAGCCTAATCTCGGGAGTTGATAGGCTCAAAGTCATAAACAGCTGCTGGCAAACGCACAAAAGTGCTGTTTAAATGAATGCTTACGAGCCTGCTGCTGCCTTACCACCACTCAGTCAGACTGCTCTATCAAATCATAGACTTAGTTATAACATGATAACACACAGAAATACGAGCCTTTAGGTCATTAATATGGCCGATTCTGGAAACTATCATCTCAAAAACAAGACATTTATTCTTTCAGTGAAATACGAACCGTTACGTATTTTATCAAACGGGTGGCATTCATAAGTCTAAAAATTCCTGTTACATTGCACAACCTTCAATGTTATGTCATAATTACGTAAAATTCTGGCAAAATAGGGCGGCCCAAACTGTTGCAAATACACTGACTCTGCGTGCAAGAGAAGTGACACAATTTCACCTGGTTAATATTGCCTGCTAACCTGGATTTCTTTTAGCTAAATATGCAGTTTTAAGAAGATATACTTCTGTGTATTGATTTTAAGAAAGGCATTGATGTTTATGGTTAGGTACACATTGGAGCAACTATACGCACCGCATCGATTATATGCAACGCAGGACACGCTAGATAAACTGGTAATAAACTAGTAATATCATCAACCATGTGTAGTTAACTTGTGATTATGATTGATTGATTGATTGTTTTTTATAAGATAAGTTTAATGCTAGCTAGCAACTTACCTTGGCTTACTGGATTCTCGTAACAGGCAGTCTCCTCGTGGAGTGCAATGTAATCAGGTGGTTAGAGTGATGGACTCTGTCAAAATCTGTCATTCTGCCCCTGAACGAGGCAGTTAACCCACCGTTCCTAGGCTGTCATTGAAAATAAGAATGTGTTCTTAACTGACTTGCCTAGTTAAATAAAGTTTAAGTAAAGGTGTAACATTTTTTTTTTAATTGGCCAAATTAGTGTCCAAAAATACAGATTTCCGATTGTTATGAAAACTTGTAATCGGCCATTCTGATTAATCGGTCGACCTCTAGTTCAAATCCGTGCTCTGGCTGGGCCACTCAAGGACATTCAGAGACTTGTCCCGAAGCCACTCCTGCATTGTCTTGGCTGTGTGCTTAGGGTCGTTGTCCTGTTGGAAGGTGAACCTTCACCCCAGTCTGAGGTCCTGATCGCTCTGGAGCAGGTTTTTTCTTGGGGACCTTCAATGCTGCAGACATTTTTTGCTACCCTTCCCCAGATCTGTTCCTCAGCAAAATCCTGTCTCGGAGCTCTTCGGACAATTCCTTCGACCTCATGGCTTGATTTTTTCTCTGACATGCACTGTCAACTGATTAGGTATCCCACTTTTCCTTTCCCTTTCATCTGTGGGACCTTATAATGACAGGTGTGTGCCTTTCCAAATCATGTTCAGTCAATTGAATTTTCCACAGGTGGACTCCAATCAAGGATGATCAATGGAAACAGGATGCACCTGAGCTCAATTTTGAGTCTCATAGCAAAGGGTCTGCATACTTATGTAAATAAGGTTTCTCTGTTTTTTAGTTTGAATAAATTTGCTAACGTTTCAAAAACCTGTTTTTTCTTTGTCATTATGGGGCAATGTGTAGATTACTGATGAATTATTTGTATTTTATCCATTTTATAATAAGGTTGTAACGTAACAAAATGTGGAAAAAGTCAAGGGGTTTGAATACTTTCCGAAGGCACTGTAGAAGCAGTAAAGAAATCTGAGATAGGAACAAAACATCTTTGAGTCCTAAGACATATTTATCAGGAAAAACACCTACATCTTTACTATCCTCAGTTCACTGTTTTCACGTGTTGAGTTGATCATTATCAGGAGATGTAAGGGTCTGTTTAACCTGGGCACACTGTTTGCTGGGTTGAGTTTTTCTGCCCTCCCAGACACCATCCCTCTCAGAGCTCAGAGGTTGGATCTGAGAGGACGCTGTTGCCACGGCACCCAGGGCCGTCAGCATCAGCAAGAGAGTCACCTTCATCCTGGTTTACAGATACAGAAACAGTAAATGGCTAAATAACAATTAGCATATGATTCAGTTGTCTGGGGACCAGGCCCCAGGCAAATTAATCAGGTAAGAACTAAATTTCACTCTAATTATTGTGCGTTTCCATAAGTGGAAAAAATTATGACCTGGTGAATACTTACTGAACATCACACAAAAATCAAGTGTTTAAATAAATCATCAAAAAATGTAATAATCAAGCTCCTGGCTACGTTTCAATGCTCCAGTCACTGTATGAAGAGTATTTTATACAGAAATGTGTTGTTGACATATATACACATTTAATGTATTTTATTTAATAATGATTATATTATAATGTATTTTTTGACTACATAGTTACTGGTATTGAAGTAATGGGTATGAAAGTCATTCATTTGGTGGAATGAGTTTGACTCTACTTCATGAACATGAACGACTGGTGCAGTGGTCTAAGGCACTGCATCTCAGTGCTTAGAGGTGTCACTACAGACACCCTGGTTTGAATCCAGGCTGTCACAAATGGCTGTGATTAGGAGTTCCATAGGGTGGTGCTCGTTTGGCTGGTGTAGGCTGTCAGTGTAAATAAGAATTTGTTCTAAACTGCCTTGCCTAGTTAAATAAAGGCTTAAAAATATATATATTATGAAGGGTGTGTATACTGTATGTGTACAAAACATGCAAAAATAAGTTAGGATTTTAATTTTTTATTTATTTTACCTTTATTTAACCAGGCAAGTCAGTTAAGAACATATTCTTATTTTCAATGACGGCCTGGGAACAGTGGGTTAACTGCCTGTTCAGGGGCAGAACAACAGATTTGTACCTTGTCAGCTCGGGGGTTTGAACTCGCAACCTTCCGGTTACTAGTCCAACGCTCTAACCACTAGGCTACGCTGCCGTGATACCCATTGTTGATAGATATCATTTTTTAAAATTTGTTTAAGCTAGTTCCTCTTTAGGTATTGATGGTCACACACATCTCATCTTGTCAAACCACTTGATCTGGATATCCTGTCCGAGTTTGACATGTTGCCACGAATTGTCCCAAGGGGGTACTGAATCATTCGTGAGGGACTGTTGCCTTGTTTGAAATTCAATCAGGCTTCAAAGTAGCGGAACTCCCCCCATTTACAAACAAACCAAAATAAAATCACAACCAAGTCAAAACAAAGTTAAACAGCTCATAGTTTGGGTCCAGATGACTTTTTTTTTCGGGAGCTAATGCTGGGGGCAATAGTTTCACACACACACTCTTGGGTATTGAAGGGATTTGTATTCTCGACCACCACTCATGCATGTCATCCATGCTATGAAAAACAACAATCTTACGTATTTTACGCAAAATGTTGCGTTTCGAGGGCCCAGGTGGGAGGAAGTATCGTGGTGGGGAAGTTCCTGACAGCAGCAGGAGGGAATGGAGGGGAGTGTATCAGATGAAATATCATGACAATTTTAATTCAAGACGGCCCAATAAAAAATATTTATTAGGTGAGGACGTTTAACGGAAGCACGAGGAATGCATGCTATTCCTTACTCGTGTCTATGCGCTGACTTTGTCGACAGTGTGAAATATGCCTTGTCGCATCCACAATATAAGTATATTAGCTAAAATACTAAGTCAGTCAATAATGTTAACAAGCTAACGTTAGCGAGCCTCACTTTCGTTGCACATGAATCATTATACGAATAGACAATTTACACGTAGTTGCATTCAAAGCTACAATGTCCATTAGCTGTCTTAGACAAAATAATTGTATGCATCTATGCTCTCGGTGTATTTAATTAGAATTAGTCAACCAGCCAGCTAGTTCGCCAGCTACTTTGCTAAGCTGTCACTGTCAAGTTCGGTAGCTACGCTAGTTGCACGCGTGGGATAGCAAGCCATTGCATCTATCACTCAGTTTACTAGATATAAAAGAACCACGTGAAATATTTGTTAATCTATTTAGATATTTTTCCAATGTATAAACTTGTCCTCGTGGACGTGTTTGTTTGCCATCAGGTTAATGTACCTAGCCACCTGTGCTTATTTAGCATTTAGAAAGCTAGCTAACGCAACAGCCAGTTTTTATCATGCGCTCGCCAGCTAACGTTAACTAGCTAACTCGTTTCACTAAAAGGCAAAGGTCTCCTTGGAGCCTAACGTAGAAACTATTCAAATATTAAGACGTATAACTAGCTGGCTAGTCATTATTTCCCTGACCTGATCTCGTCGCAGTTTGGAATGTGTTGGTTGATGTTTCGAAATTAAATTCGTTAGCAAGTTGCTGGTGGTGAGAAATTATGTTCTAGGTTCTCAGCCATATTTCTGCACAATGAATGATGTGCTATGTATACATTTATATGGACTTTTATGTGGACTGGTAATGATAGCCTATTCATTGATACAAATGTCCCCCAGTCAGATTGCCACAATATGGCTAACTGGGGTTGTGGCATAACACCCACATTTCATAATCTGTGATATGTTACAGTATTTCCCCTAGTGGGGACAGAGACAACATTTTACAGTTTTAAAGCTAGTTTCCTGCAATTCTACACATTTTGCCATGGCTTATGCCATGTTCTTATTCTATCTGAGTGACTCAAACATAACCAAATCAATTGGGGCCCCGTTCCTTCAAATTCTGGGGAATTTTAGATTCTCCTTGATGATCTAGTTTTGATTTTGGCGATTGTTAGTGCTCAAAGATGATTTAATAAAACACAAGTCCATTATCTTTTCTACATCATATCTGGTTTTAGTCATTTACGTTTACACTGAAAACGTTTTACCATCCCCATTTTATTTTCTGAAAGTATACAGTACCAGTCAAAAGTTTGGACACACCTACTCATTCATGGGTTTTATTTTATTTGTACTATTTTCTACATTGTAGAATAATAGTGAAGGCATCAAACCTATGAAATAACACATATGGAATCATGTAGTAACCAAAAAAGTGTTAAACAAATCAAAATATATGGCACCACAACACACCTGCCAAGAGGCTGCCCACCAAAACTCACGGGCCAGGCAAGGAGGGCATTAATCAGAGGCAACAAAGAGACCAAAGATAACCCTGAAGGATCTGCAAAGCTCCACAGCGGAGATTGGAGTATGTGTTTATAGGACCACTTTAAGCTGTACACTCCACAGAGCTGGGCTTTATGGAAGAGTGGCCAGAAAAAAAGCCATTGCTTAAAGAAAAATATAAGCAAACACATTTGGTGTTCGCCAAAAGGCATGTGGGAGACTCCACAAACGAGAACACCATCCCCACAGTGAAGTATGGTGATGGCAGCATCATGCTATGGGGATGTTTTTCATCAGCAAGGACTGGGAAACTTGAAGGAATGATGGATGGTACTAAATACAAGGAAATTCTTGAGGGAAACCTGTTTCAGTCTTCCAGAGATTATAGACTGGAACGGCGGTTCACCTTCCAGCAGGACAATGGACAACCCTTAGCATACTGCTAAAGCAACACTTGAGTGGTTTAAGGGAAAACATTTAAATATCTTGGAATGGCCTAATTGAAGCCCATACCACAATCCAATTGAGAATCTGTGGTATGACTTAAAACCTCTTAGCGTCCCCTGAGACGTCTGCGTCCCACCCAGCCATCTGGAAATGCAAATGCGCTACGCTAAATGCTAATAGCACTCGTTAAAACTGGTCCTTCTGTAGCTCAGTTGGTAGAGCATGGCGCTTGTAACGCCAGGGTAGTGGGTTCGATCCCCGGGACCACCCATACGTAGAATGTATGCACACATGACTGTAAGTCGCTTTGGATAAAAGCGTCTGATAAATGGCATATATTATTATTATTATTATTATTATTATTATTATATTATAACTCAAACATTCATTAAAACACACATGCAGGGTACTGAATTAAAGCTACACTCGTTGTGAATCCAGCCAACAAGTCAGATTTTTAAAATGCTTTTCGGCGAAAGCATGAGAAGCTATTATCTGATAGCATGCAACACCCCGAAATTACCTGAAGGGGACGTAAACAAAATAATTAGCATAGCCGGCGCTACACAAAACGCAGAAATAAAATATAAAACATTCATTACCTTTGACGAGCTTCTTTGTTGGCACTCCTATATGTCCCATAAACATCACTATTGGGTCTTTTTTTTCTCCGATTAAATCGGTCCATATATACCCAAAATATCAATCTATGAAAAGTGTGTGATCCGGAAAAAAATAGCGTTTTAAAACGCAACGATATTTTTTTTAATTAAAAAAGTTGACGATAAACTTTCACAAAACACTTCGAAATACTTTTGTAATCCAACTTTAGGTATTAGTAAAAGTTAATAATCTATCAAATTGATCACGGGGCGATGTGTATTCAATAGCTCCACGTCTTCAAATCATAGTCGAAAATCTCTCTTCCAAAACATCCTGTCGGAGACCGGAAGGAATGGGATCTCTCTTACTCGTTTGACCAAGAAACAACTCCCAGGCAATTGACAAGACTGGCGACATCGTGTGGAAGCTGTAGGACTTGCAATCTCAGCCCCATATAATTGGCTGTCCCATAGACATGCAAGTGGCGCATTGATATTTTTTCCAGTTTTCGGTGATCAGTTTTTCTTGCGCTTTTCGATGAAACACACGTTCTGTTATAGTCACAGCCGTGATTTAACCAGTTTTAGAAACGTCAGGGTGTTTTCTATCCACACATACTAATCATATGCATATACTATATTCCTGGCATAAGTAGCAGGATGCTGAAATGTTGAGCGATTTTTAACAGAATGTTCGAAAAATTAAGGGGTAAGCTTAAGAGGAGATTGCTGTACACCAGCTGAACCCATCCAACTTGAGGCAGCTGGAGCAGTTTTGCCTTGGAAGAATGGGCAAAAATCTAAGTGGCTCGATGTGCCAATCTTATAGAGACATACCCCAAGAGACTTGCAGCTGTAATTGCTGCAAAAGGTGGCTCGACAAAGTATTGACTTTGAGGGGGTAAATAGTTACGCGCAAGTTTTCTGTTTTTTTGTCTTATTTCTTGTTTGTTTCACAATGCAACAATATTTTGTATCTTCACAGTGGTAGGCATATTGTGTAAATCAAATGATATAACAAAAAATGTATTTTAATTCATGGTTGTAAGGGGGTAAATAATTTCGCAAACTATTGCAAATCACCAGTAAAGTACCATCACACCTCCTCGTCCATGCTTCACGGTGGGAACCACACAAGCGGAGATCATCCGTTCACCTACTCTACGCCTCACAAAGACACAGCGGTTGGAACCAAAAATATGTTTCTTGGCCCAAGCAAGTCTCTTCATATTGGTGTTCTTTAATCAAATCAAACTTTATTTGTCACATGCGCTGGAACCACAGGTGTAGACCTTGGGGGTGGCCCGTCAGGAAGTCCAGTGCTCTCGTGCATGTTTCAGTGTTGCTTTCCTGAAAGCAAGAATAAAAAGGCATTTAGCTCGTCGGGTCGGCTCGCGTCTGGGTTTCCCTTTGTAGTCCGTAATAGTTTTCAAGCCCTTCCACATCCGACGAGCGTCAGAGTCGGTGTAGTAAGATTCACGCTTAATCCTTTATTGACGCTTTGCTTGTTTGATGGTTCGTCTGAGGGGATAGCAGGATTTCTTATAAGGGTCTGGATTAGTCTCCCACTCCTTGAAAGTGGCAGCTCTAGGCTTTAGCTCCATGCGGATGTTGCCTGTAATCCATGGATTCTGGTTGGGATATGTACGTGCGGTCACTGTGGGGATGACATCGTCGATGCACTTTCTGATGAAGCCGATGACTGAGGTGGTGTACTCCTCAATGCCATTGGATGAATCCCGGAACATTTTCCAGTCTGTGCTAGCACAACAGTCATGTAGTGTAGCATCCGCATCATCTGATCACTTCCGTATTGAGCGAGTCACTTGTGCTTCCTTCTTTAGTTTTGGCTTTTAAGCAGGAATCAGGATGATAGAATTATGGTCAGATTTGCCAAATGGAGGGTGGGGGAGAACTTTGTATGCATGTCTGTGGGTGGAGTAAAGGTGGTCTCTGATATTTTTTCTTTCTCTTGTTGCACGTGACATGCTGGTAAAAAATTGGTAAAACTGATTTTAGGTTGCCTTCATTAAAGTCCATGGCCACTAGGAGCGCCGCTTCTGGGTGAGCATTTTCTTCTTTGCTTGTGGCCTTATAGTGTCTGTTGAGAGTGGTCTTAGTGCCAGCTTCGTTCTGTGGTGGTTAATAGATTTATTTTAAGTATTCGTAGGTCATCTATTTTACTTTCCAATGATTGCACGTTAGCATGAAGAACGGATGGTAGTGGGAGTTCACTTGCTCTCCTACGGATTCTCAGAAGGCAGCCCAATCTGCGGGCCCTTTTCCTGCGTCTTGTTCTTCAAGCAAATTACGAGGATCTGGGCCTGTTCCAGTGAAAGCAGTATATCCTTCTCGTCGGACTCGTTAAAGGAAAAAGTTTCGCTGTTCTCTGATGCCTAGAAGTTATTTTCGGTTATAAGAGATGGTTGCAGCAACATTATGTAAAAAAAATAAGTTAAACAAAATGCAAGAAAACGAACAAAATAGAACAATTGGTTGGGAGAATGTAAAACATCAGCCATGTTCTTCGGCGCCATCTTCTATAGCAGTGGTTTCTTTGCAGCAATTAGACTATGAAGGCCTGATTCACGGAGTCTCCTCTAAACAGTTGATGTTGAGATGTGTCTGTTACTTGAACTCTGTGAAGCTTGTATTTGGGCTGCAATCTGAGGTTCAGTTAACTCTAATAAACGTATCCTCTGCAGCAGAGGTAACTCTGGGTCTTCCTTTCCTGTTGTGGTCCTCATGAGAGCCAGTGTCATCATAGCTCTTGATGGTTTTTGCGACTGCACTTGAAGAAACTTTCAAAGTTCTTGATATATTCCGGATTAACTGGCCCTCTTGTCTCTTGGACTGTTGTTTCTCTTTGCTTATTTGAGCTGTTCTTGCTATAGTATGGACTTGGTGTAACGATCTGAGTGTAGTGGGTGAGGAGTCAGGCGCAGGAAGCAGAGAGTTCAGGTGAGTGCTATTTTAATGTACAGAGAAACGGCGAACATAAGCCAACCCTCACGAAAACACAGTGCGTAAAGAACAAACAAATGCCACAAACAGGGGGACTTAAACTGTCCAGGGAAAACCCACAAAATGGGAAAACACAAAACCCATAGACGTGTACACCAAACAGACGGTCACAATAATTAATCCCGCACAAGGAACCAGGTGGGCCGGCTGACTAATAAAGCCTACTGCTAACTACCTAACTCAAAACAGGTGCATTCAATAAACACATAAGGAAGGGGAGTAAATAATCAGTGGCAGCTAGTAGGCCGGCGACGAGCGCCGAGCGCCACCCGAACGGGAAGGGGTCCGTGACACTTGGTCTTTTACCAAATAGGGCTATCTTCTGTATACCAACCTTATCACACCACAACTGATTGGCTCAAACACATTAAGGAAAGAAAAACACACCTGTTAATTGAAATGCATTCCAGGTGACTACCTCATGAAGCTGGTTGAGAGAATGCCAAGAGTGTGCAAAGCTCTCAAGGCAAAGGGTGGCTACTTTGAAGAATCTCAACTATATAATATATTTTGATTTGTTGAGCACTATTTTGGATACTACATGATTCCATATGTGTTATTTCATAGTTATGATGTCTTCACTATTATTCTACAATGTAGAAAATAGTAAAAATAAAGAAAAACCCTTGAATGAGTAGGTGTCCAAAATTTTGACTGGTACTGTATATTTTTTACTCATATTTTTAGAGTGGCGGCAACAATTTAGCAGCAGCAGCCCGCCTGGGTTATGTGGTAAAGTTAATTTGCCCATCTCAATTTAACTAGTTTATTCCATCTGTTTTACACACACACCATATACCCAGCCCTGCTCAGTTTCATTATTAGCCCATTTTTCTGAATGTGTATTGTATGTGCATGCGTGTGCATGGGTTTTGAAGTGGAGAGGGTTGTAAAAACCATTTTGCCTACATGTGTTTAGCAAATGTTTCTTCACACAAAATAGTTCTGTCACTTCCCCCAAATGTGAGTGGCAGCAGAGTAAACAGGAATAAATGATTGATGTAGCCTACTTTTAATGATCCGTTCCAAATGGCCCCCTATTGTCTATGTAGTGCACTATGTAGGGAATAGGGTGCCATTTCAGACACTCACAGACTGTCCAACCCCCACACCCCCTTTCTTTCTGGGTCACAGTAGTCAGCCGAGGGTGACTAAGGGCTTGTTCTAGAGCAGGGGTGTCAAACTCATTTCGCATCGTGGGCCACATACGGCCTAGGGAGATGTCAAGTGGGCCGGACCATTAAAATTATACCATACTCTGCTATAAATAACCAAAATATCATGTCTTTCCTTTGTTTTGGTGTAAAGAAGCACAAGAACATTAGGAAAATATTGAAATTTAATGAACTATCCTTTTACAAAACATTTCATGAAACACCTCATATTTCCTTAGACAAATGTGCAATTTACTTTTATCATTCACAAATATGCATTGCAACTGATCCCACTGATTGTACAAAGGCACAAAACTTTAATTGGTACTGAAAAATATAGTAATGCACTTTAAGATTAAATGAGACTTTTAAAGAAAGGAATTTTTAAACCACTTACACATACGCATATAAAATCTAAATGTAATCCCTGCGTACGCCTTACAAACTAAGGAGAGTGATTTTAAATGTGTAATGAAGAAAGTGTTCGCCTGTCCTGTAAATCTGTAAACTTCATACATGAAACATACATACACATACAATACATACTGAAAATGTATGGAGTTGTATGAACAGTAGAATTCCATCACACAACTTTTGTTTTGAAGCTGCTGACTAACATTAAAGTGCACATTTTTAAATCACCACAGTAAGGATTCATCTTCACAGAGCTGTATTCTTTCAATGCAAACAGTATCTAAGGCAGCATTTTAAAGGTGTTAGTCTAGTCTGGACTTGTATTTGTACCTGAAACTTGGCATCTTTTGGCCTGTACAAGTGCATCAACACCAGGTGTCATGTCCTGACTAGCTGTCACTTTCAGAATGTCATTTAAGTGCTTGTTTGTGAGCCTTGAACGCATTTTTGTATTATTGATATTCATCACTGAGAAAATTTGTTCACAAAGGTAGGTTGTCCCAAACATGCACAAAATTTTAGCAGCCAGGGCTGTTAATTTGGGGTACCCTGGTAGTAGATACTGATAAAATCTGTCCAGACCTACAGAGGCAAATTTGCCCTTCAAATCTGCATCACACTGCAAATCAATTATCTCTAGCTGAATTTCGACCGGCAGATCAGAAGCTTTAACTGTGAAAGGTGAGCGAAAAACTGAAAATTCTGTCTCAAGTTCACCAAATACCTGAAAACGTTTCTCAAACTCCCGCAGTAGTCCTGCAATTTTGTCTTTGTACCGTTTCATGTCCGCATCAGGTCTGGTCACACACACATCTCTCAGACAGGGGAAATGAGCAGGGTTGCCATTTGCCAGTTGCATCTCCCACAAAGTCAGCTTCAACTTAAATGCATGTATGTTGTCAGAAAACTGTGTGACAACTTTTTGCGGCCTTGCAACATTTTGTTCAGATTGTTCAAGTGTTCAGTAATATCAACCAGAATGCAAGGTCCCGTAGCCATTCCTGAGATTGTAATTCCAACACCGGTTTTCCTTTTTCTCCATGAACTGTCCATGTAGATCAAAGAAATGCCTCAGCACAGCGCCTCGGCTTAACCATCTCACTTCAGTGTGGTATGGCAGGCTGTGGGTAATGTTGCTGTCGCTGAGAAGTTTGTCAAACTGACGATGGTTCAGACCTCTGGACCGGATGAAATTTACAGTGCGAACAACCACCTCCATGACGTGGTCCATTTTCAGCGACTTGCAACACAATGCCTCCTGGTGCAAAATACAGTGAAATGTCCAGAAACTATCTCCTCCATTAAGGGCTTGTACTTTGTCTTTGAACTTTGTCGCGACACCTGCTTTCTTTCCGACCATGGATGGCGCGCCGTCTGTTTTCCAACTCTGTCCAATGCAGAGGACAGAGCCGAAAACTGTTGTGGTGTCCATCATTGGCACCAACTCAAGAAACTCTTCAGTAACAGTCAATGTCTCATCAACTCCTCGAATAAATATGGCCAGTTGGGCCACGTCTGTGATGTCAGTTCTCGTCAATTGCCACGGAAAATGCAATAAATGACTTGACTCTCTGTTTCAATTGACTGTCTAAATCTGCCGATAGTTCGAAATCCTCTCTGCTATAGTATTCCTCGTCAGGCTAATATTGGCAAAAGCTTGTCAATGTTCTCGGGACATACAAGTTCAGCCGCCTTCATCATGCATCGTTTAACAAAGTCTACGATGCTTTAGCAATTAGGTATGGCTTTTACCGCTGCTTCACTGACTTCTCGGCTCTGGATGAAAGTGACTGCTGTTTCCTCAGACCCGCCAAATGGTTAATCTTATCTCTTCTCAGTTGTCCTTGCAAGCCGTCTATTTTTCGCTGTGATGAGTCTCGTAGTGGCGATTATATTCCTTTTGTTGCAAACACACCAAGCACAAAGGTTTTCCGTGCATCTCTGTAAATAAATAGGACGTGGTCCATTTTTCTTTGAAAATTCTACACCTCTTATCTACTTTTCTCCGTTTGGATAACAACATTTTGGCTAATGAGGGTGTAGTGGAGAGGTAGAGACATTAACAAGAGTATTAACAACGTCGTAACAAGTAGCAGATGGCGCATTGATACCGTCTGCTGTTTTCAGTCTGTCTCAGTGATGCGGCTTGTCTTCTACTCTGATGGAAAGAGTGCGCCCCTTAGCGGATAATCCATGAATTGCAGCGAATTAAAAATATTAATTCCATGTCTTTTATGCATTTTTTCCACTTTCAAATTACTGCGGGCCTGTAAATGTTTGACACCCCTGTTCTAGAGGGTCCCTAAGGGCTTGTTCTAGATTAGATGAATGAAGCCCCATTTTAACCTGTTAGTTGATTGCATCCCCACTCCTCAGGTTGTTGGTCTACGGAACACAGCGCTCGCGTCCTAAATTGCACCCTATTCACTATATATAGTGCACTACTTTTGACCAGAGCCTTGGGCACAGCCTTTCTGGGCTGTCTCGTGAGGAACTGCAGTATAGGGAATGCATTTTTTCAGTGATTGCTATATCATTACTGCCTACCAGACCAGTCAGACTGTTGCGCTCTTCCCCAGACAGATCTTTGACTTGGAAAGAGCAATGAGAACAGGGGAAAGTTGAGGCATGTCAGCAGCATGCATTTCATTTGAGGCACGGCCTAGATGTACATAATCTGTTGGATTTGTTTTATTTACATATGCGTGTATGTGCTCTTTCTCTTCATGGAGTCAGAGACTGCATCCCACCCCATACGTTCCTTATATAGTGTACTACTTTTGACCTTGGCCCATATATGGGTTGGTTGTTTAGCAACAAAAACAACGCGCGTGCAAACATGGGACAAAACAGATGAGGTTGACAACATGTAAACTATATATTGTCTCCAATGTTTATTGAACACATACATTTGCACAATGACCACTTGTCTCTCAAATACATCATTACAGTTGTTGGTTAGCTAGCGAATCTTTGCCATATTAGCATTGACATGAAATCAGTCAAAACGGGATAAAACAAGCTGATACTACAAGCCACTTACGATTCCCCACATGGTAGTTTCTTGTCATTCTTCCTAGCATTGCAGAATCACAACAACAGGCTGACTTCTGTCCCATGGAAGCGTGCACATTGTTTTCGTGACGTTGTCAGCCAACCCATCTATAGGGGCTTTGATTGAAAGTATAGGGAATAGTGTGTCATTCAGAACGTAGACAGAGAACGAGAGAGCCAACAGCTTTTAACCAGCAGCAAATGTGAGCGCTCTATAAAAACGAGGACTTGTGCTGGCTAAGCTGAAATGACTTCTGGGATTGGTTGCAGCTGTGTTCTACAGCAGTGGTCAGGGCAGGCGTGTGTTCTTGATTTTAGGGTGGCAAAAATGTGTTGAAAAGCCAGTTGTCATCCAGAAATTAGACCCCCCCCCCCAACCAGGTGCGCTCCCTTCTCCACTCCACTCCACACCAGCCCTCTCTCATTCCCTCCAAGCAAGATGTCTGCGTTCTCATTTGTTTTCCCCCTGTCTGCGATTGCGGTTTAGGAAGGAAGAATCTTCAGCTCCTCAAGCACTGTCATTAAAGCCTTTCAACTGTGTAGAGGTAAAATTGGTTTTTACCATAAGCCTAACGTGTTATAGCTAGCATGGTTGGCCAGAATCTAGGACACCAGTTTTATTTGCTTCGGTGTAATAGGCCTATTCATGGATTTGATGTCGGGGGGTTGTGTATTGCTCTGTACTGCTCCTCTAGTTAAGATGTGGGGGAGTATGATGAGCTGATTGATGAGCGTTGATCATGAAGCCCAGAGTAAGTGCAGCCTGGTCCATCACAGAGTCTATGACCCTACCTGTAAGTATATACTTGTGTGAATAATAATATCATGTTTTTATTGATCTTGTCAATAATATTAGTAGTGATTGTATTATTAGTAACATCCAGCCTGCATGATGCCTGTTTTTTTGTGAACCAGTAAGTTGTAGAGGAAGAGAATGAGGAAATGAGATAAAGATAAAGTGGACGAGTGGAGGACTGTACCCCCATTATCCCCCAGTCCTTAAGCAACATGTCAGGACTCCAGCTGGTCACCCCCGCCTCCAATCCCATGGGGCCTTTCTTTGGTCTCCCATGGCAACAGGAGGCCATCCACGACAACATCTACACGCCTAGGAAATATCAGGTGAGGAAGGAGGAATTCCAATTGACAATGGAGCTCAACTGACGTGTTTAAACTGACACTTGACTATGCACTAGGAAAAAGATTGCAGTGCGTTGTACATAGACATTGGTATCACTTTCCCCATTGATCTAATATCTGATAATGACTATAGACTAACCTATGGAATAAAGATGGATACCCGCACGCAAATTAAATGTTTTTTGTGCAACACTTCGACTGGCCTGACAGAAGGGCTAACTCAAAGTGACACAACGACTAGGTTCCAGTTTAATACCGCTCACCGTATGACCACAGTACATAGTCGCCATCACACTCAGGCCAGGTCCATCTCCAGTGAGACTCCTGCGCAGGTGTACTAATAACAGAGTGATAGCACTGTAATAACAGAAATATAGGGATACTTAAAACATGATTTTAACAATCTCCCACTTTTCTTTAAAGACAAATAAAACATCAAGTATTATTTAAGTTCCTCATCACAAATGAGTGGGTGACAACGTTTTTATTTGTGTTACTCAAGCTGCCACTTTCCATTACTGAGTGCCTTTAGGAGCACAAGACCGGATGCTACCTTTTCAGTCAGATAGTCAGCAAGCTTATCCTTTGTGGCCGACCAGGAAAACAGCTTTGAGGTGGGGAATCACAGTTGTAGCATTTACATTACATTTAAGTCATTTAGCAGACGCTCTTATCCAGAGCGACTTACAAATAGGTGCATTCACCTTATGACATCCAGTGGAACAGTCACTTTACAATAGTGCATCTAAATCTTAAAAGGGGGGGGGGGGGTGAGAAGGATTACTTATCCTATCCTAGGTATTCCTTAAAGAGGTGGGGTTTCAGGTGTCTCCGGAAGGTGGTGATTGACTCCGCTGTCCTGGCGTCGTGAGGGAGTTTGTTCCACCATTGGGGGGCCAGAGCAGCGAACAGTTTTGACTGGGCTGAGCGGGAACTGTACTTCCTCAGTGGTAGGGAGGCGAGCAGGCCAGAGGTGGATGAACGCAGTGCCCACAGTGCTGTGGCTCACAGCAGAAGTCTGTGAGCCACCCCAGATGAAGTCGTTAACATGACAGGCAAGTACTCCAGTCACATTGCAGTCTTGATCAAGCCAATAGAAGACTGCATGATTTACTTGTGACATTTGTCTACCTGTACTCAGCATTGTTGCCTTGACTTTGTTGTACCAGTAGAGTGATGCACCTGCCAGGCCATAAACATACTTTTTTAGTTTCCAGTGTTACTTTGCTCTTAGCTTCAGGCGGAAGTCGGTTGTGAATGTCCCTTGACAGCTCTGTTTCCTGCAAAAATGCAGATTTGATGTCTATGGAATGAAGTTTCCATTTTTTCTGGCAGATCTGAGTGACTCTGAGGCACATGTCTGTGAGTCTTTTGAGAGTTATTTAGCAGCCAGCTCCTCAAAAGGGTACACACCCACTTTATTGAGACACATTTTTGTTCAATGTCTACGACTTCCTCAAACACTCATTTTTTCCTCCAATTACTGGGCTCATCTAGTTTAGCTGAGTCAAATGACATGTCCTTTGTTTCAAGTACGTCATTCTGTTTTTCTCGATTTACTATTGGTTCAATTCTGATATTTTCTACAAGTGACAGGTCAGCTGACCCTGTTGTACCAAGAAGTGTACCTGGTACTGCAAGTTGTACCAGTTCTGGTGTTTTCCTTTGGCTTTTCCTGTTCGTCCAATGACTGTTGCTGTGTGTCTAATACTACTTTCTCTGTCCATGTAAATGTCCAGTTTTCACATTGGAACAACCATGTTTTCTAACACGTGGCTGTTGTTGAACGTTTTTCTCATTTGAACCATCAACAGTATTACCTGTGTCATGGTTGAAGGTCTATGCTCCATTTTATGTGTCAGTTTCAGTGCCCTGACAATGGTGCCTCAGTGCTTCACAAATATCACTACACCATCTTGGTCAATGACTACTCCCGGTCCTTTCCATCCTTCCACAGTCAACTCGTTTGTAGTACACTTTGTTTCCAGTCTCGTACTTGTCATTTGTGGGTCGAAGCTGTTTAACCCTGCGAATTCTCTCTGAACACTCAGCTTCAGTGAACGCTTTTCTCGCTGCATGTAGTGCTGAAAGGTGCTGTCCCCACCCATGCCCTCACACTGGTCCCTTCTAGTGCTGGTGACTTGTCAACCAGTATAGAGGGAAGATTAGGGTTCTGACCCAACACTAGTTGCTATGGGCTGTAACTATAAACATTGTGCA
This sequence comes from Oncorhynchus keta, assembly GCF_023373465.1. Taxonomy (NCBI): domain Eukaryota; kingdom Metazoa; phylum Chordata; class Actinopteri; order Salmoniformes; family Salmonidae; genus Oncorhynchus; species Oncorhynchus keta. The sequence goes on along the minus strand of NC_068449.1, from coordinate 35,423,910 downwards.
TTGAGTTTTTTGCCATCAAAGCCTAATCTAGGGCTGTTTTCTAATCACATCTATTATCATGCTTCAATTTCAGCATGATCTCTGTGTTTGATTATGTCTCTCCAGAAGTCCATTGCTTCATGGACTGCATGCAGCAGTTCACTTCACTTCCATTTTAATTTCTCAGCCAGTTCTCTTATTTCATTATTATTGAATTCTCCTCCATTGTCACTGTACAATTTCTTAGGCGGACCATGCATACTTATCCAGGAATTAATGAAGTGCTTGACGATTTCACTGGGTTTCAATGTTTCCAGCACTGAAGCGTGTGAAGTGGTCGATATGTGAAGGTACCACACACTTGGTCCTAACTCATGTAGATCAACAGCCACTGTTTCATTACTTGGAAGCCAGTATTTGGAAGCCAGTGGCAAACCAATAGTTGGTCTGGGCTTAGGTTTCCTGTATTTCTGGCATGTCTCACAACTGTTAACTATCTGCGGTAGAAAGGAAATGCTCTCATCATCATTATTCCCAGAACTGCTGAGTAATTTCTGAAGTCTGTCAACTGTTGCATGTCCAAACTGTTTGTGAAGTTGTAGCAATACTTTGTGTTTGTCCTCTGTGGTCATACTCTCTTGACTGTCAGAATCTCCATGCGCTCTGTGTCCGTCAGAATCAAATATTTACATGGACTCTGTGTGATATTTTTGTCTAAAATGTTTACACAATAGTGGCCTAAGGTAGTAGGTTCAAGGGTCACTGGTTGTTTAAACATCACTGCCTTGTCATGTTTTATGTCTAGTACAGCCCCTGTCTTCTTGAGGGAGGCTTTGCTTAATAGTAAGGGGATATCTGTAGGGACCACATGTTTTTCAATGTGACACTTAGTCTGACCTATTTTTGCTGGCACCTTGACCCTCTCGGTAGAATGGACGACTCTCCCATCTCCAAATTTGAGAGTTCTGTTGCTTGATGTGTCAACCATATTTAGTTCACTGACATAGCTATCAAGCCATTTTGCACCACACACTGTGCGTGTTCATGCAGTAACAATCACAGCAGATCCTAAGGATTCAACTACACAGATCTCAGAAGCAGACTTGTATGAAAACAGTGCAATGTTACACTGCTCCATCTGTGTTTACGTTTTCCTCTGTTAGTTTAACCTGTTCATTTTTATGAGGACAGTCTTTAATCCCATGCTAAGTGCTTTGCCAAATAGCACATTTTGATCTCCTTCCATTCCTGTCCAGTGGATTTGTGCTGGGCAAAGGTGCCCTCGTCTGGTTGTCTTGAGAACGTGACTTCTCTGCTGCTCAGTGTAATATGCTGCGTCACTCACTTGCATTCCATCTGTTATTGGCGCGACAGACGTCTTTTCACCAAAAATATTTGTGACTTCATTGACGCTAAAGTCAGCTCAGTACAAGCAGTCAAATCCAACTGTTTCTCCCTACCATCCAGACAGGCAGTATCTAGCAACTTGAAAGCTAACATCTGAGAGAACCAATTCGTCCTTGCACATCCTATTGTACCTCTGTTTAAATCAATTATGTAGTTTGTCATTGCAACCGAATGTCTCTGGTAACACTGTCAAGGTTTGAATATGCCTCATAGGCACAGTCTTTCTCTTCTTTAAGAAACACAGAATCCAGTACTCTGATCAAAGTTCTCATACCGTCATCCTTGTTCAAATCCTCCAGGGATATTTCCAGTGCTGTATCTCTCGCTCTTCCCTCGAGCGATAATACCGCAAGTGTTTGCTTTTTCTCGTCCAGATTAGTAACCCATGTCCAGATTCCAAGTTCATTTTTCCAACTATCATATGACCTCTTCTCGTCAGTGGCACAATGTAGTTATTAGCCATCTTCTGCTACCAGTGTTAACTCAAAATGGCACAACAACTAGGTTCCGGTTTAACAATGTCCACCGTATTACAACAGTACATAGTCGCCATCACACTCAGCACTGTAATAACAGAAACAACCGTAATTTAGCAGGAAGACCTTCGGGTCTAAATGTTGTTAAATAAACTGTGGGAACATTCGTCAGTGTGTGGTTATCTATCTTTATTTTTTTGTATTTTTTTTGATACCAGTTATTGAATGTGCTTGCACAACAGTTTAATCTAATGACTGTAACCTTCTCTTCCCTGCCAGGTTGAACTTTTTGAAGCAGCTCTTGACCATAATACTATTGTCTGTTTAAATACTGGCTCAGGGAAGACCTTTATTGCAGTACTCTTAACTAAAGAGCTTTCCCACCAAATCCGGGGAGACTTCGCCAAACATGGGAAGAGGACAGTTACAAAGAAATCCACTATTCGGTTCATCCAAAAGTTTCACACTTCTCCTAAAGGTATGATTGAGACCATGAGATTTCTCTGTTTTCCCCTCTTTTCTTGAATGATAAATAAAACATTGTCTGTGATTCAGCAAGCAGCTAGTGTTAGGACCCACTCTGATCTCCAGGTTGGAGAATACACCAGCGTGGAGAAGACCTCCTCATGGTCTGGGGAAAAGTGGAGCCAAGAAATGATCGAAAATCAGGTGGGGTTCAATGAACACAGATCTGGAAAATACCAATTGCTAGCAATTTTGTCATATAATTACAATTGCCAGAATAATGTACCAATTGTTACCAATTACTTTCATGATAAATACCATTGGTAATATCATTACTAAAGTTTTCCCCTCTCAATTTCAACAGCCACTGAATTCCCGGTGTCATTTCCATGAGGACTGGAAAGTTATCATTCTGTGGATGAACCCAATCAATGTCACGACACTGTAATCTATTATTCAAGGCAATATGCCATCCCTCCACCCTACCCTCCACTCATTCTCTCCATCATTTCTGTTCTTCTAGGTGCTCGTTATGACTTGCCATATCTTCCTGCATGTGCTGAAGAATGGAGTGTTGCCACTATCGAAACTCAACCTGGTGGTGTTTGATGAGTGTCACCTGGCAATCACAGACCATACCTACCGGGAGATAATGAAGGTACAATTACAGTCTACTCTACGTAGTTATGCATTCAAGCTTCCTTCCCTGTATGGCGGGAGCCAAAGCATTATGGAGATTGGAGTTTAGTCATTATATTATTCACCATTGGAAATTAGGAAAAGTGTTGTCAGTCAGCCTTCCTTATTGATCCCCGTTGCAGGCTGTTCAATGTTTTAGCATTTTTTGTCCTTGTATCTGTTTCTGCTATGTGAGTTTCACACAGTTTCAGTTATGTGAGGTCTGTCTATCTCTGTTTCAGCTATGTGAGAGCTGTCTCTACTGTATCTTTGTTTTCATTTATGTGAAGGCTCTCAATCTCTGTTTCATTAATGTGAGGGTTCTCTCCTCTCTTTCAGTAATGTGTGATCTGTCTCTTGCAATCTATGTTTCAGCTATGTGAAGGCTCTCTGTGCAGCCGTGTTGGCTGCACAGGTTTTCCTCAGGTTTTCGCCTGCAATATCAGTTCTGTTGTACTCACAGACAATATGTTGACAGTTTTGGAAACATTAGAGTGTTTTCTGACAATTATATGCATATTCTAGATTCTGGGCCTGAGAAATAGTTTCATTAGGGTATGTTTTTCATCCAAACATCAAAATACTGCCCCCTACACTCAACAGGTTAAGCAACTCCTAGTAGGAGTGCTTATCTAGGAGCAGGTCCCCAACTGTCCACAATCGTATTATTTAGGATCGAAAAGGGAAAACAACTGTGTATGTCTCAGATATGCTTCCCAGCCCAGAGAATTGTTGCTGGACTGTGGACCCTACCTGGACAAGAGTGGCCTCTCTGAGTGTCTGCTGAGCGAGCTGGATGAGGCTCTCCACTTCCTCAACGACTGCAACCTATCTGTGCCTCGAGAGGACAGAGACCCCACCTTCATAACCAAACTGGTCTGACCTTATATACATATCCAAGCTTGTATCCCAAATGGCACCATATTCCCTATATTTGTGCACGACTTTTATTCAGAGCCCTACAGCCTAGCCTATACATCTGAGAATTGTAATTGTCTGCTTTGTCTTTAATGTCACTTGTCTGCTTTGCTGCACAAGTTGTCATTGTTAAAGAGAATGTGTTCTCAGTTACTTACCTGGTTAAATAAAGGCTAAATAAAGAAATGTCTCCCTGCTCTTCCCCAGGTGCTGAGGGACTGCCGGGCAGTGCTGCTGGTGCTGGGGCCGTGGTGTGCCGACAAGGTGGCTGGTATCATGGTGAGGGAGCTACAGAAGTACATCAAAAACGAACAGGAAGTGATCAAATCAACAGGAAGTTCCTGCTCTTCACTGACAACATCCTGAGAACAATTTATTTATATAGCCCTTACGACAGGAACAGTTGTCACCAAGTGCTTTACGGAACTCAACTAAATACGAATCACAACATGCACACATGGGATAGTTAGCTACATACAGTTGAAGTCAAAAGTTTTACATACACTTAGGTTGGAGTCATTAAAACTCGCTTTTCAACCACTCCATCCTTGGGAGCAATTTCCAAATGCCTGAAGGTACCACGTTCATCTGTACAAACAATAGTACTTAAGTATAAACACCATGGGACCATGCAGCCGTCATACCGCTCAGGAAGGAGACGCGTTCTGTCTCCTAGAGAGGAATGTACGTTGGTGCAAAAAGTGCAAATCAATTCCAGAACAACAGCAAAGGACCTTGTGAAGATGCCGGAGGAAACAGGTACAAAAGTATCTATATCCACAGTAAAATGAGTCCTATATCGACATAACCTGAAAGGCCGCTCAGCAAGGAAGAAGCCACTGCTCCAAAACAGCCATCAAAAAGCCAGACTACGGTTTGCAACAGCACATGGGGACAAAGATTGTACTTTTTGGAGAAATGTCCTCTCGTCTGATGAAACAAAAATAGAACTGTTTGGCCATAATGACCATCGTTATGTTTGGAGGAAAAATGGGGAGGCTTGCAAGCCGAAGAATACCATCCCAACCGTGAAGCATGGGGGTGGCAGCATCTTGTTGTGCGGGTGCTTTGCTGCAGGAGGGACTGGTGCACTTCAGAAAATAGATGGCATCATGAGGAATAAAAATTATGTGGATGCATTGAAGCAACATCTCAAGACTTCAGTCAGGAAGTTAAAGCTTGGACGCAAATGTGTCTTCCAAATGGACAATGACCCCAGGCATACTTCCAAAGTACAAAATACTGTCAAAATGGCTTAACGACAACAAAGTCAAGATATTGGAGTGGCCATCACAAAGCCCTGACCTCAATCACATAGAACATATTTGGGCAGAACTGAAAAAGCGTGTGCGAGCAAGGAGGCCTACAAACCTGGCTCAGTTACACCAGCTCTGTCAGGAGGAATGGGCCAATATTCACCCAACGTATGGTGGGAAGCTTATGGAAGGCTACCTGAAATGTTTGACTCAAGTTTAACAATTTAAAAGCAATGCTACCAAATCCTAATTGGGTGTATGTCAACTTTTGAATGTGATGAAAGAAATACAAGCTGAAATAAATGATTCTCTACTATTATTCTGACATTTCACATCCTTAAAATAAGGTGGTGATCCTGACTGACCTAAGACAGGGAATTTTTACTAGGATTAAATGTCAGGAATTGTAAAAAACTGAGTTTAAATGTTTTTGTCTAAGGTGTATGTAAAACTTCTAACTTCAACTGTATATAGGGAATAGGGTGCCATTTGGGACTCAGCCTAAGTTATCTTCCTGTGTTTGCTGATTCTGGTTTCACCATAATCCACTCGATTATGTTCAATTGATTGGTGTGTCTGTTTGGGGAACACTGGTTTTCAGAGCCTGTCCACAAGGGCCATCCTTGAATGATATGTGAGGTCATTGGTGAATGCTGCTTAATTGTGGAAATCAAGTTTTGATGTCAAGGGGATTTTGACGTGTACGTTTGAGAAAAGGAAAATGGGAACCCTGATGAGAAATGTTTTTCTACTATTATTGTGACAACCCTAATACTGACAACTGTAGATCTTCTCTTGATCTCACCAGATTCTGAGGAATAAGTGTTCCAAGGCAGCAGGGGTCGGTGAGTTTGAGGTGGAACAGGAGCTGGATGATGACAACATCCTGCCTCCCTACGTGCTCCGCTCTGAGGACGGAGGGCACCGCGTCACCATCACAACACGGCCATCGGACACATCAACAGGTAAGAGGAAATGGGGACTGCTTTGCTTCCTTGAAAAATCTAAAAAGAGTTCTAAAAAGGGTGCTTTGTGGCAACAAGACTAAATACACAATGAGAACCAAATAAGTTGTCTCAAAATACTATAATTATAAGCAGGCGTTGTTGCTAAATTGGATTTGAAGATTACATTTTTGTTGGTTCTTGTTTTCATTTTGCTGTTGGTGGTCTGGCGTGCTAATGTCCCTCTCCCCAATGGCTGCCCCAGATACTGTGCCCGTCTTCCCAGTGACCCGTTTACCCACCTGGCACCCAAGTGTAAGACCAAGGAGCTTCAGGATGTGCGCTACAGTCAACCCTCTACCTGCCCATCAACTCCCCTCTACGGGTGCCCGTTATAGGTTTGCATCCCAAATGGCACCCTATTCCCTATATATTCCATCTCTGATCAAATGTAGTGTATTATACAGGGAAAAAGGTGCCTTTTGAGACACATAATTATACAGTGCTTCCAGGTGCTCAAAGGGCTGTAGTAGGCTACATAGTAAGCAGGAAATTCACCTCATCCACCAGCATTGTTTAGCACCCACTGTTTCTATTTGGGACATCAATATTCACCTAATGGTGTGTATAATGGATGTATTTGAGACAAATGTAAACTTTGTTTTGTCACTGCAGGGGCCGACAATGAACTGTGCAAGACAGGCAGAGAAAGCAGTAGCACTGCTTTGTTGTGAAAAGCTTCACAAAAAAGGTAAATAAAATGCAGCTTGGTAGATTGGTAGAATATTATTCTTGTAGTGCTCACTGCTAGCCTGGGTACCAGTCTGTTTAGCTAACATTCTACTACTTGTACTCTGTGTCATTATGCCAAAGTTTATGCCATGTTTAGGATGACCGGAGTGGAATGATAGCTAAACAGACTGGTACCTAGACTAGCTCACTGCAGCTAGTCCCAGATTGTATCTCTCCCTCCCTCCCCATCTCTCTTTCTGTCTTCCTCCGTCAAATCTCCCTCTCTCTTCAAGCTTGTGGGGAATGTAATTGAATTTGATGGGGTGGGGGGTTCTCTGTGTGGTGGGAGAAGAGGGGAACCTGGTATTAACTGCTGTGACATATTTAACTTCATTTTGCCAAAGAGAAATAGTAGATAAATCTCTCTCTCCCTCCCTCTCCCAGGTGAGTTAGATGACCACTTGATGCCTGTGGGGAAGGAGACAGTGAAGTATGAGGAGGAGCTGGATCTCCATGACGAGGAGGAGACCAGTGTTCCATTTACATTTACATTTAAGTCATTTAGCAGACGCTCTTATCCAGAGCGACTTACAAATTGGCAGGCCAGGATCCACCAAGAGGAGGCAGTGCTACCCTAAAGCTGTGAGTACTCATCACTGATGCATCCCAAATGGAACCCTATTCTCAATACACTGAACACCTTCCTAATATTGAGTTGTACCCCTTTTTGCCCTCAGAACAGCCTAAATTCATCGGGCATGGACTCTACAAGGTGTCAAATGTGTTCCACAGGGATGCTGGCACATGTTGACTCCAGTGCTTCCCACAGTTGTGTCAAGTTGGCTGGATGTCCTTTGGGTGGTGAACCATTCTGTATCACAACCGGCCGTGATTGGGAGCCCCATAGGACGGTGCTCAATTGGCCGAGCGTCGTCTGGGTTTGGCCTTGCAAAAGTATTCATCCCCCTTGGCATTTTCCTATTTTGTTGCATTACAACCTGTAATTTAAATCGATTTTTATTTGCATTTCATGTAATGGACATACATAAAATAGTCCAACTTGGTGAAGTGAAATGAAAAAAAGTACATATTTAAAACAATTAAAAATAATTAAAAACTGAAAAGTGGTGCGTGCAGATCTATTCACCCCCTTTGCTATGAAGCCCCTAAATAAGATCTGGTGCAACCAATTACCTTCAGAAGTCACATAATTAGTTAAATATATAGACCTGTTCTGAAAGGCCCCAGAGTCTGCAACACCGTTAGGCAAGGGGCACCACCAAGCAAGTGCCACTATCAAGACCAAGGAGCTCTCCAAACAAGTCAGGGACAAAGTTGTGGAGAAGTACAGATCAGGGTTGGGTTATAAAAAAACATCAGAAACTTTGAACATCCACGGAGCACCATTAAATCCATTATTAAAAAATGGAAAGAATATGGCACCACAACAAACCTGCCAAGAGAGGGCCGACCCACCAAAACTCACGGACCAGGCAAGGAGGGGATTAATCAGAGAGGCAACAAAGATAACCCTGAAGGAGCTGCAAAAGCTCCACAACGGAGATTGGAGTATCTGTCCATATGACCACTTTAAGCTGTACACTCCACTGAGCTGGGCTTTACGGAAGAGTGTCCAGAAAGAAATAAGCAAACACATTTAGTGTTCGCCAAAAGGCAAGTGGGAGAGTCACCAAACATATGTAAGAAGGTAGTCTGGTCAGATGAGACCAAAATGTAGCTTTTTGGCCATAAAGGAAAACGCTGTCTGGTGCAAACCCAACACCTCAACGCCCAGAGAACAACATCCCATGGTGGTGGCAGCATCATGCTGTGGGGATGTTTTTCATCGGCAAGGACTGGGAAACTGATCAGAATTGAAGGAATGATGGATGGCGCTAAATACAAGAAAATTCTTGAGGGAAACCTGTTTCAGTCTTCCAGAGATTTGAGACTGGGACAGAGGTTCACCTTCCAGCAGGACAATGACCCTAAGCATACTGCTAAAGCAACACTCGAGTGGTTTAAGGGGAAACATTTAAATACCTTGGAATGGCCTAATTGAAGCCCATACCACAATCCAATTGATAATCTGTGGTATGACTTAAAGATTGTTGTACACCAGCGGAACCCATCCAACTTGAAGCAGCTGGAGCAGTTTTGCCTTGAAGAATGGGCAAAAATCGCAGTGGCTCGATGTGCCAATCTTATAGAGACATACCCCAAGAGACTTGCAGCTGTAATTGCTGCAAAAGGTGGCTCGACAAAGTATTGACTTTGGAGGGGATGAATAGTTATCGACCTCCAGAAGGCAGGGTTCACCCTAAGTGCTATCCAGCTGGACCTGATCACCAGATTACACCAGTACATCTTCTCTCACATCCTCCGCCTGGACAAACCTGCTTTGGAGTTCAAACCCACGCAGGCCGACTCAGCCTACTGCGTTCTACTTCTCAATGTTGGTGAGTTAGTCTGCTGTGTGCTACCGCTCAATGTTGGTGACATGTACACTCAGCCTACTGTTAAATACACACAGTCTGCCTCTCAGTGTTGGTGAGTGAGAGCCCAACGTTGCACACGTACTGTAGGCCTTACTCCATTAGTAAGCCTATGGGGTGAGTACCAAATGGCACTCTATTCCCTTTTATAGTGCACTCATTTTGAGCAGGCCACATAGGGATGCGTACTGTGTCAAATAGAGTTGGGCAGTATACACATGTTCATACTCTGATTAACGGTATTACCAGTAGTGCACACAAGGGGCGAAATTTATTTTAAAATGTGAAAAAAGCCCATAAAACGTAATTTGCCAGAATGCTAACAAAATTCTAGCAAGTACTAAGGAATCCCCATAGCAGATGCTCGGTAAGTGCTCTCTAGCGAATGCAAATACTTCTGAGACAGACAGCTCAGCTCATAAAGTTACGCAAGTATCTCAAAATGCAGTTTGCAGCACACACAAAATAAATCTTAGACAGGAGGGATCTTAATCCGGGAGGGAATTGTCTCTGCTGCTGCAAGAAGCTTGATCACACAAGCTAACGTCAACCACTTGGCTAATGTTAAGCAAGTTAGCAAAACACATCTGGAGAGAATTTATTTGCCACATCTTAGATAGCTACCTTAATAATTCTAAGATCTATAGCTGGCAAACATTATTATTGAAATTCATAGAAGTGCAAATTGATCACCTCACTTAAGTTACGCCGCAGGAGTCATTCATCTCTCGATGCTCCCATTTTGCTCATTGTGATCCTAAACAAACAAAGGGGACTGTCTCAAGCAGCTGTTTTGGGAAATTATTACTGGTAAGGTTCATAATGAAAGATAATCTAACAGGCAAAATTATTAATGCGATCTGCTTTATACATTACCTAGTGCACAAGTTGACTGCAGGTATTTACAGTTGAAGTCGGGAGTTTACATATACCTTAGACAAATACATTTAAACTCAGTATTTCACAATTCCTGACATTTAATCCTAGTAAAAATTCCCTGTTTTAGGTCAGTTAGGATCACCACTTTATTTTAAGAATGTGAAATGTCAAGAGTAATAGTAGAGAGAATGATTTATTTCAGCTTTTATTTTTTTCATCACATTTCCATTGGGTCAAGTTTACATACACTCAATTAGTATTTGGTAGCATTGCCTTGAAATTGTTTAACTTGGGACAAACATTTCGGGTAGCCTTCCACAATTTTGGCCCATTCCTCCTGACAGAGCTGGTGTAACTGAGTCAGGTTTGTATAGCCTCCTTGCTCGCACAAGCTTTTTCAGTTCTGCCCACAAATTTTCTATGGGATTGAGGTCAGGGCTGTGTGATGGCCACTCCAACACATTGACTTTGTTGTCCTTAAGCCATTTTGCCACAACTTTGGAAGTATGCTTGGGGTCATTTTCCATTTGGAAGACCCATTCACAACCAAGATTTAACTTCCTGACGGACGTCTTGAGATGTTGCTTCAATATATCCACATATTTTTAATTCCTCATGATGCCATCTATTTTGTGAAGTGCACCAGTTCCTCCTGCAGCAAAGCACCCCCACAACATGATGCTGGCACCCCCGTGCTTCACGGTTGGGATGGTATTCTTCGGCTTGTAAGATGTTCTTCGGCCCCTTTTTCCACCAAACGTAATGATGGTCATTATGGCCAAACAGTTCTATTTTGGTTTCATCAGACATTTCTCCAAAAAGTATGATCTTTGTCCCCATGTGCAGTTGGAAACCGTAGTCTGTTTTTTTGATGGCGGTTTTGGAGCAGTGGATTCTTCTTTGCTGAGTTGCCTTTCAGGTTATGTTGATATAGGACTCGGTTTACTGTGGATATAGATATTTTGTAACTGTTTCCTCCAGCGTCTTCACAAGGTTCTTTGCTGTTATTTTGGGATTGATTTGCACTTTTTGCACCAAAGTACGTTCACCTCTAGGAGACAGAACGCGTCTCCTTCCTGAGCGGTATGACGGCTCCATGGTCCCATGGTGTTTATACTTGCGTACTGTCGTGTCTTTACTATCATTAAATTGAAGACTTATAGTTTTTATCAAATATTCTCTGTAATTTGTATTACGCGATCAACTGATTAATCATCTAACTGTAATTAACTAGGAAGTCGGGCACCAAGGAAAAATATTCAGATTACAAGGTTATAATTTCCTAATATAACCTTTCAGATATTTTCATATCGGATCCATAGTGTTCTGATTAATTAATTATTTTACCTCACGTTTGTGTCATTCCAAACGTCGTAAATTGTTGGATATCTGCATGAACCCAGTCTTCACTATGAGTCATCCATACATCAATTGTCTTAAATCATTTATGTATTACTAACTAAGTAATTCACAGAAATGCACGAACAAACAAACAAGGTAAATGTGGTTACAAGAAATTATATGGGGAATGTGCTAAACCGGCATTGCGGCTTGTTAGACAAAAGGGGAAGTGGGGGTCAACTGAGATGAGACACTACAAAGTTGATAATGATAACATTTGAAATGCTAATCCTTTGCACATGAAAGCTCAGTCATTCGGGAACAATTGTAATCAATATATATATTTACGCTCAATTTGTCGTCGGGATCTTTGTTGAAAAGTTTGTTTCTGTTGGAGAGTTTTGTCCCCCCCCCTCTCTCTCTCTCTCTCTCTCGGTTAGAGTGGATAGTTCAGAGGGACATTCATTCGTTTGTTATGGAATGGACGTTTTGGCGGTTGTTGTTCTTCGCGTTCAATGATACCGAATTCCTAGCTGCAGACTAGTAATTAATATCAAAGCCTTGTTCTTATTCTGTCGGTATCGATAGTCTAAGAGTTTAACCACGTGGTATGGTTAAAAGATTCAGCAATGGTCTACAACCTTCGTCCTCTCCTAATGGAGAAAAACATGGTCTGGTGATAATTTCTCAAAGTTGGGTTTTATTCGGAATTGCAGAAAAGGGCTGTCCCAGGATGCTTGACCCTAATTGGGCTCAGGGGCGGTCCTCTGATTTAGTTAACTCCAATTCCCTTTTTGAGTTTTCCTTCATTCAACAGTCCAAAATCACATTGTACAATTGTATAAACAGTATGATACTCACTCATTCATCTTATACAACAATTAGATGTAAACCTCATATCTGAGGCTGTTATATAAACAGCGTTATGGTAATGTGGCCACACCGTCTCCCATGAGCTTCCCCAAGTTGTAACAAACGGACCAGTTCGTAGCTGGATTCTTCACCGATCTTTTATACTTTCTCCGGAACATGAAATGTGTTCGTACCTCAAGTTCTGTGAGGTGGAAGAAATTCCTTTGTTCTCTATGAAAATTTACTCTGCCTCTTATACTGTGTGACCATGTGGCAGGGTCTTCTCCTCAGGAATTTACTACCTCTCTCTGACCACAGCAGCTTAGTTGAAGGAGGGAAGGGGGAGGTAGGGAGAGGGGGATGGGGCTTGCTATACCCAAAGAGGGCAACATCATGACAGTACTATTGTTTGTACAGATGAACATGGTACCTTCAGGCATTTGGAAATGGCTCCCAAGGATGAACCAGACTTATCGATGTCTACAATTTTTTTTCTGAGGTCTTGGCTGATTTCTTTTGATTTTCCCATGATGTCAAGCAAAGAGGCACGGAGTTTGAAGGTAGGCCTTGAAATACATCCACAGGTACACCTCAAATTGACTCAAATGATGTCAATTAGCCTATCAGAAGCTTCTAAAGCCATGACATAATTTTCTGAAATTTTCCATGTCAACTTAGTATATTTAATCTTCTGACCCACTGGAATTGTGATACAGTGAATTATAACTGAAATAATCTGTCTATAAACAATTGTTGGAAAAAGTACTTGTGTCATGCACAAAGTAGATGTCCTAACAGACTTGCCACAACTATAGTTTGTTAACAAGAAACTTGTGTAGTGGTTGAAAAACGAGTTTAAATGACTCCAACATAAGTGTATGTAAACTTCTGACTTTTATAAAAAAGCGGTATTGTAAAATCATACTGAGGGTATAAATACCCTGAGAAATGCTGTAAATACGGTATACCACCCAACCCTAGTGTCAAATCAGTTAATTTCCAATGTCTGAAAGTATTCATTCACCATGTAAACTTCCATTGTTTACATTTTCTCTTCTTCCAGTTGAGGATTCCATCACTCTAGATTTGGACTTTAAATTCATGGAGGACATAGAGAAGTCTGAGGCTCGTACTGGCATTCCTACTACCCTGTACACCAAGCAGAACCCCTTCACCTTCAAACTGGAAGACTACCAAGACGCTGTCATCATTCCACGGTACGCTGCTTGCTTCGCTACATACCCCTCCCTGACTGAGGAGCCAAATACTCCCTATATATAGTGCACTTCTTTTGACCAGGGTCCATAGGAAAGAGACTTGATTTAAACAGCATACAATTCATTTGATATGAGCCATAAGATTATACACTGAACAAAAATATCAATGCAACATGTAAAGTGTTGGTCCCATGTTTCATGAGCTGAAATAAAAGATCCCAGAAATGTTCCATACGCACAAAAAACTTTTCTCGTTCAACCGGTATTAGGAATGTGTCCTTCATGTTTTTTCAGTGTATATCTTCACTGTTCCATTTATGCCAACCCTTGACCTCTAATCCCTGTCTCTCGCTCTCTCAGGTATCGTAACTTTGACCAGCCTCACCGTTTCTACGTGGCTGACGTTTACACAGACCTCACACCACTTAGCAAGTTCCCGTCACCGGAGTATGAGACTTTTGCTGAGTACTACAAAACCAAGTACAACCTGGACCTATCCAATGTAAACCAGCCACTATTGGATGTCGACCACACCTCCTCACAGTGAGAAAGAGGAGAGGTGGAAGGAGGGAGAGAGAGGAAGATGTATCCTATTCAACTCTCCATCATCATAAGGATGCCCTTATGAGGTCTCACAGTCCTCCATGGATGGTGGGGGGGAGCACCATCAAAATAAAAAGACATGGGAAGAACACTTCATCTGTACCTTTACACCCATGAAGGTTACTGTGTCTGAACTACTGTGTAACTCATCCAGTTCTGACCTCTGCCTGCAGACTGTACCTGTTAACCCCTCGCCACCTGAACCAGAAGGGGAAAGCACTGCCCCTCAGCAGTGCAGAGAAGAGAAGAGGAAGGCCAAGTGGGAGAGTCTACAGAACAAACAGGTAATCAAGTCTACATACAAAGCCATGGATCTACCTTCCACCATATTTAGAGATGAACCAATGGCTGAAGACTAACTCTGAAGATGGTCTAAAACAGGGATCCCCAACTGGCGGGTCCGTGGGCCGAATTTGGCCCGCTGGTGATTGTATTTGGCCCGCCATGTTTTCTGAGCAAATAAACATTTTTTTTCTCCTTTTTTAATTGTTGCAAGTAAAAGACTGTAAAAACATCAGCAAATCAGCTGCAAGTGAGTAACATTTTGGAAATCTGTTCTAAGTATTCCCACGCATAATATATGATTGTATACAAATGTATGCAAGGTTTCAAATTATTATGTTTTTGCCAAAAAATATATCCAGAGGAGATGGCTGCCGTTTTATGTGCTCCTAACCAATTGTGCTAATTGTGTGTATTTTTTTGCGTTATTTGTAACTTATTTTGTACATAATGTTTCTGCCACTGTCTTTTATGACCGAAAAGAGCTTCTGGATGTCAGGACAGTGATTATTCACCTCGTACTGGATAAAGATTTTTCTTTAACGACATGAAGGATTTACTTCAGACACAGGACAATGCCCAAATCCCATTCGCATGAAGAAGAGACAGAGATATTGGGGACTTACAGTACCAGTCAAAAGTTTGGACACATCTACTCATTCAAGGGTTTTGCTTTATTTTTGCTATTTTCTACATTGTAGAATAGTAGTGAAGAATAACACATATGGAATAACACATATGGAATCATGTTGTAACCAAAAAAGGTTGTTAAACAAATCAAAATACATTTTATATTTTTATTCAAAGTAGCCACCCATCTTTGCACACTCTTGGCATTCTCTCAACCAGCTTCACCTGGAATGCTTTTCCAACAATCTTGAATGAGTTCCCGCATATGCTGAGCACTTGTTGGCTGCTTTTCCTTCACTCTGCGGTCCAACTCGTCCCAAACCATCTCAATTGGGTTGAGGTCGGGTGCTTGTGGAGGCCACGTCATCTGATTCAGCACTCCATCACATTCCTTCTTGGTTAAATAGCCCTTACACAGCCTGGAGATGTGTTGGGTCATTGTCCTGTTGAAAAACAAATGATAGTCTGCTAAGCGCACACCAGATGGGATGGCGTATCGCTGCAGCATGCTGTGGTAGCCATGCTGGTTAAGTGTGCATTGAATTCTGAAAAAATCCCAGACAGTGTCATCAGCAAAGCACCATCACACCGCCTCCTCCATGCTTCACGGTGGGAACCACACATGCGTAGATCTTCCGTTCACCTACTCTGTGTCTTACAAAGGCAAATTTGGACTCATCAGACCAAAGGACCGATTTCCACTGGTCTAATGTCCATTGCTTGGGTTTTTTGCCCCAAGCAATATTCTTCTTCTTATTGGTGTCCTTCAGTAGTGGTTTCTTTGCAGCAGTTCGACCATGAAGGCCTGATTCGCGCAGGCTCCTCTGAACATTTGATGTTGAGATGTGTCTGTTACTTGAACTCTGAATTATTTATTTGGGCTGCAATTTCTGAGGCTAACTCTAATGAATGTATCTTCTGCAGCAGAGGTAACTCTGGGTCTTCTTTCCTGTGTTTTTGCCATTATATGGACTTGGTCTTTTACCAAATAGGGTTATCTTCTGTGTACCACTCCTACCTTGTCACAACACAACTGATTGGCTCAAATTCATTAAGAAGGATATCTGTTAATTGAAATGCATTCCAGGTGACTACCTCATGAAGGTGGTTGAGAGAATGCCAAGAGTGTGGAAAGCTATCATCAAGGCAATGGTTGGCTACTTTGAAAAAACTCAAATATAAAATATATTTTTATTTGTTTAACACGTTTTTGGTTATTACATGATTCCATGTGTTATTTCATAGTTTTGATCTCTTTACTATTATTCTACAATGTAGAAAATAGTCAAAATAAAGAAAAACCCTTGAATGAGTAGGTGTGTCCAAACTTTTGACTGGTACTCTAGGCGAGTTGGTAATCCGCATCTTCCATCAGTCCTATTAGCCAATGTGCAATCATTGGATAATAAAATGAATGAGCTCCAATCAAGACTAACCTACGAACGGGACTTTCAAAAACTGTAATATCTTTATGTTTCACCGAGTTGTGGCTGAATGACGACATGGTCAAGCTGGTTTGGTTTTCTGTGCATTGGCAAGATAGAACAGCTGCCTCCGGTAAGACAAGGGGTTGCGGGTTGTGTCTATTTGTAAATAACAGCTGGTGCAGGAAATCTAAAATTAAGGAAGTCTCAAGGTTTTGAATTGCCTCAGGTAAAATATCTCAAAAGCTGCATACCACACTATTTACCAAGAGAGTTTTCATCTATATTTTTTGTAGCTATTTACCACCACAAACCTTTGCTAAGACCGCACTCAACGAGCTGTATAAGGCCATAAGGAAACAAGAAAATGCTCATCCAGAGGCGGCGCTCCTAGTGGCCGGGGACTTTAATGCAGGGAAACTTAAATCTGTTTACCTAATTTCTACAAGCATGTCATATGTGCAAAACTCTAGACCACCTTTACTCCACATGCAGAGATGCCTAGAAAGCTCTCCCTCGCCCTCCATTTGGTAAATTTGACCATAACTATATCCTCCTGATTCTTGCTTACAAGAGAACTCTAAAGATGGAAGCACCAGTGACTCGCACAATACGGAAGTGGTCAGATGACGCAGATGCTAAGCTGCAAGACTATTTTGCTAGCACAGACTGAAATATGTTCCGGGATTCATCCAATGACATTGAGGAGTACACCACATCAGTCACTGGCTCCATCAATAAGTGCATCGATGACGACATCCCCACAGTAACCATACGTACATATCCCAACCAGAAGCCATGGATTACAGGCAACATCCGCACTGAGCTAAAGAGTAGTGCTGCCGCTTTCAAGGAGCAGGATTCTAACCCAAACACTTCTAAGAAATCCTGCCATGCCCTTCGACAAACCATCAAACTGGCGAAGCGTCAATACAGGACTAAGATTGAATCGTACTACACCGACTCCGACGCTCGTCGGATTTTGTAAACTATTACGGACTACAAAGGGAAGCACAACCGCAAGCTGCACAGTGACACAAGCCTACCAGACAAGCTAAATTACTTCTATGCTCACTTCAAGGCAAGCAACACTGAAGCATGCATGAGAGCACCAGCTGTTCTGGACGACTGTGTGTTCACGCTCTCCGTAGCCGATGTGAACAAGACCTTTTAAACAAGTTTACATTCACAAGGCCGCAGGGCTAGATGATTGCCAGGACGTGTATTCTGAGTATGCGCTGACCAACTTGCAAGTGTTTTCACTAATATTTTCAACCTGTCCCTGACAGAGTCTGTAGTACCAACATTTTTCAAGCAGACCACCATAGTCCCTGTGCCCAACAACACCAAGGTAACCTACCTAAATGAGTACCGACTCATAGCATTCACTTCGGTAGCCATGAAGTGCTTTGAAAGGCTGGTCATGGCTCACACCAACACCATTATCCCAGAAACCCTGGACCTACTCCAATTTGCATACCGCCCCAACAGATCCACAGATGACGCAATCTCTATTGTACTCCACACTGCCCTTTCCCACCTGGACAAAAGGAACACCTATATGAGAATGCTATTCATTGACTACAGCTCAGCATTCAAAACCATAGTGCCCTCAAAGCTTATCACTAAGGTACGGACCTTGTGACTAAACACTTCCCTTTGCAACTGGATCCTGGACTTCTTGACAGGCAGCCCCCAGGAGGTAAGGGTAGGTAACAACACATCTGCCATGCTGATCCTCAACACGGGGGCCCCTCCTGTACTCCCTGTTCACCAACGACTGCATGGCCAAGCACGACTCCAACACCATCATTAAGTTTTCCTACAACACAGCAGTGGTAGGCCTTATCACCGACAACGATGAGACACTGTCAGAGAGCTGGCAGTGTGGTGCCAGGATAAAAACCTCTCCCTCGACGTGATCAAGACAAAGGAGATGATCGTGGACTACAGGAAAAGGAGGGCCGTGCATGTCCCCAGTCTCATCGACGGGGCTGTAGTGGAGTAGGTTGAGAGCTTCAAGTTCCTTGGTGTCCATATCACCAACAAACTATCATGATCCAAACACACCAAGACAGTTGTGAGAGGTCACAACAACACGTGCCCAATTCCCCCACAAGAGCCAGATTTGGCATGTGTCCTCAGATCTTCAAAGTTCTACAGCTGCACCATTGAGAGCATCCAGACAGAAGGTAGTATGTATGGCCCACAACATCACTGGGGTCAAGCTTCCTGCCGTCCAGGACCTCTAGACCAGGCGGTGTCAGAGGAAGGCCCTAAAAATTGCCAAAGACTCCAGCCATCCTAGTCATAAACTGTTCTCTCTGCTACCGCACGGCAAGCAGTACCGGAGCGCCAAGTCCAGGTCCAAAAGGCTTCTTAATAGTTTCTACCCCCAAGCCATAAGTCTCCTGAACAGCTAATCAAATGGCTACCCGGACTATTTGCATTGACCCCACCCATACCCCCACCCCCATTTTTACACTGCTGCTACTCTGTTTATTATCTATGCATAGTCACTTTACCTCTACGTACATGTACATAATACCTTAATTACCTCGACTAACCGGTGCCCCCGCACATTGACTATGTACCGGTACCCCCTTTATATAACTTCACCACTGTTATTGTATTGTTGTTCTTTAATTATTTATTTTTTCTCTTTTCTTTTCTTTTTTATTGTATTTAATTTTTCTTTAAACAGCATTGTTGGTTAAGTGCTTGTAAGTAAGCATTTCACTGTTGTATTCGGCGTATGTGACAAATAATATTTGATTTGATCCCTGGTCTAGAATCTAGATTAGAGTATTTTGGAGAACCATCTTCTCCTACTTCTAGAAAGATGTTTCCTCCCCTCCACAACTTGGTCCCAGAGCTGTGTGCCATCCACCTCATCCCAGTATCTACTTTATTTCTGGCCCTAGCCTACAAACATCTGGAAGGATGTCGAATTTTCTTTCGCTTTTTCCTCCCCTTACCTCTGCCCTTCCAGACTCTGGTCCCAGAGCTGTGTGCCATCCACCCCATCCCAGCCTCTCTGTGGTGGAAGGCTGTGTGTCTCCCCAGCATACTGTACCGCCTCCACTGCCTCCTCACAGCTGAGGAGCTGAGGGCCCAGACAGCCAGCGACACTGGAGTTGGAGCCCAGACCCTGCCCCCTGACTTCAGGTACATCTGATACATTTTGCTTTGATGACATTTTGAAAAACTATCCCTTTTAATAATTAATGACAGCCAGTCATTTACTCTCCATCACTAAATACTGCCCCTATATCTCACTCTGTCTTTATAGGTATCCAATCCTGGACTTTGGATGGAAGAAGTCCATCAACAGCAAGTCTTTCATCTGTCCGCGTGATGAGGAAGAGTATGATGATGATGAGGAGGAAGAGGATAGCGGTGATGAGAACTGTAAACATCACGACCAGACTGCAGCCCCTGACCCTGCTGTTGCTCAGCAACCCTGTAGTGACTGTCATGTCTCCTCCCAGCCTGAGAGGGGTGATGTCAGCAAACACCCAGAAGCTGACAGGCCAGAGGAGGAGGAGCCCCAGCAGCCAGACTCTGCCTCCTGCACCAATACCCTCACTAATGGCACTGCTGCCGTCGCCAAAGACGACAGTGACTACGGCGACCACACACACCTTCATGACGGATGTGATAACTCCCGTTTCCTCCCGGCTGACCCTGGTTCTCCACTGGAGAGTGAAGAAGTATCAATAACAATGACAACACAAACCACTACCTCAGTTCTTCCTGTGCAGCTCTCTCCAAGCACGAGAACCAGAATCTAACCCCAACACGGCCCTGGACCCAGTCTCAGCTTCAGCACCCTCTTCCCCGAACCCAGCCTCAGCCCTGGACCCAGCCTCGACCCCCACAGCCTAGCGATGAATGTAAACCAGGGGGGACCACAGAGCTCCGTGAGGGCAATGGACACCACGTGAATCAAGCTACCTCAGACTCCTGCAGCCCAGCAACAGTGACGTGGCCCAAAGGCACCGCTCCCACCACAACCACAGCACTTTTACCTGACTACTCAAAGACCCAGGAGACCAGTTCCACAGGGGGGCACACACCTGGCCCCTGCCCCAAGACCCTGGGGCCCAACCCGGGGCTTATCCTTCAGGTAGGGATGGGTTCAACACAAGTTTTTCAGAGTCAGTTCTTTGGTCAATTAATTGATTACCTAATTGAAGTTTTGATTGTTTTAACTAATGAGTATGTCCAGCAATTCAAAATATCAGTTAAATGTGTTTTCGATGTTCGATTCCCACATTTTTGAATCAATTCGGATGCTCTGAATAGACTAACTGATTAATGTAACTGATCCCCTACCTTCAGGCCCCGAACAAAAAATGTATTACTTAAAAAAAAATGAAAAAGGCAAGCACTCACTTTTAAGTTTCTATTGAATCCTTTTTTTTCTTTTTCTTAAAAAAAAAAAACATTTCTGCAGGCCCTGACCCTATCCAACGCCAGCGATGGCTTCAGTCTGGAGATGCTGGGAGACTCGTTCTTGAAGCACGCCATCACCACCTACCTGTTCTGTACTTACGAGGGACGACTCTCCTACATGAGGAGCAAGAAGGTGAGTCTGGCAGCAGGTTAGGGGGAATGGAGTTTGCCCTGCATCCCAAATGGCACCCTTTACAGTGCACTACTTTTGACCATGGCTCGCATATCGTCAAAAGTAGTGCAAGCAGGAATAGGGAATAGGGTTGAATGTCTGAATGGAATGTTTGTCAATGGAATGCTTTGTGTTTGCCTATTTGCTGTAAGAGAGTTTGTTTTTTAGTTATTGACACATATGCCCATAATTTTGTCATGTTTCATGTATTTCAAGAAATGTATTCTGTCTTAACAGGTGAGCAACTGTAACTAGTACCATCTGGGGAAGAAGAAAGGTCTTCCAAGCAGGATGGTAGTGTCCATATTTGATCCGCCGGTCAACTGGCTGCCCCCTGGCTACGTGGTCAACCAGGACAAGAGCAGTGAAGACGAATGGGATGAGGTACGTGATGCTCTGTTATTCATGAGACCACCAGAGGGCAGGCTTTCACCTTACTGGTATACTTCAACTGATAGTGTTTCCTCCATATGATACCGAAGGAGATTGTCAATAAATGCACATAGGTAAGCTTTATAAAGAGTACATGAATGATCTCTTGTTATAGTAGCTTTCTCTCTCTTAGTGAACATGTAGACATTCTTATACATTATCCAAGTGAATGCTAAATATAAAATGAAATAAATGTAGCATGAATTAGTATGACAGCAGGGTAGTAAACGGTACAGGGTAACAAGGGGTTGTAAGGGAAACTTGGGTATAGCTGGAGACTCTTCCTGGGCTGTTCGGGAGGTGTGTGTGTCTGAGGTATATGAGGTCAACCACAGTGTTGAATTTTGTTAGGCTGGCAAGTCTGCATTTACTTGCGAGAGAGAAAGTGGAGAGTGTATGCGTAACACTGTGTGGTGTGTGTGCATAATGTGCTCGGGGCAATGTAATTTTCATTGTCAAGGCCTGGCTGTATTCTGACAAAATTAGATGTCAGTGCCATTAGCATTTAATTAATATGCATTAGAGAATTTCCCACACGGTCAACTTTATGGGTTATTAATTATTATTAATGTAACATTCAGGACGCAGCTTGTCAGATATCGAATTGCATTAGGCCTATGAGTCATTGAGTTGGATAGGCCTGCCTCCCCTCTCACATTCAAAGCCCTCTTAGCTGACCTAATGCTGTGGTGAGAGTGAAACTCTGAGACTATAATCTGTGTAAATCCCACTGTGGGGCTTGACCACGGCTTCAGGAGTCAACTACAGGCCTGGAGGCACCACTGGATTAAAGAGACGTTGGGACATTAATACAATCCACATAGTAATCCATCCACTTTTTCTGTCTCCCATTCTCGCTATTATTCTAACCTCTTCCTTTCGTTGTTTCCATCTCGCCATCCTCGCACTTACTCCCTTATCTTTCACTCCTCTCTCCCGCCTTCCTTCCTCACTCCTTCTTTCAGACCAAAGAGGACCCCCTGGACAACGGTAGTGCTGGAAAGGAGTTCTGTGAGGATGAGGTGCAGCTCGAGGAGGAGTTGCTGGAGGAGGATGAAGATCTGATGTCTAAAGAAGTCAACATCGAGGACGACCTGGAGTACTTCCAGGTAGGGAGGAGTTCAGCACAAGGCATCTGTCCCAAATGGCACCCTATTCCCTATATAGTGCACTACTTGTGACCAGGGCCCATATG
The DNA here is from genome assembly GCF_023373465.1 of Oncorhynchus keta. NCBI lineage: Eukaryota > Metazoa > Chordata > Actinopteri > Salmoniformes > Salmonidae > Oncorhynchus > Oncorhynchus keta. Next base: position 35,401,075 of record NC_068449.1, on the reverse strand, counting down.
GCTCTGGTCAAAGAAGTGCACTACTATAGGGAATAGGGTGCCATTTGGGACATAGTTACGTTTTTCAGAATTGATTAGGCAAGGTGATGATGGTTAGTGGTGATTAATCAAAGTTAAAAAACATTTTTTTTACTAATAAATCAAATAAAATGTATTTATATAGCCCTTCGTACATCAGCTGATATCTCAAAGTGCTGTACAGAAACTCAGTCTAAAACCCCAAACAGCAAGCAATGCAGGTGTAGAAGCACGGTGGCTAGAAAAAACCTAGGAAGAAACCTAGAGAGGAACCAGGCTATGTGGGGTGGCCAGTCCTCTTCTGGCTGTGCCGGGTGAAGATTACAACAGAACATGGGCAAGATGTTCAAATGTTCATAAATGACCAGCATGGTCGAATAATAATAAGGCAGAACAGTTGAAACTGGAGGTGTGGGGTGAGGGCTGCTCAGATGTTCCTCTGCTACCTGGGACTCAAGGTATATACACCACATACACCACCTCTATCTAGAATGAACTTTCATGTCCCCAAGGAGTAAATTGTCTTATACACACAGTACTGCTGGATACAAAATATACACTACATTACACACTCTACATAATACAAGCATTCCATGTGACCCTTGCCATACACATTCTCATATTGCCACATAAATACATACATACACTACATTAACAAAAGTATGTGGACACCTACTCGACGAAAATCTCATTCCAAAATCATGGGCATTAATATGGAGTCCCCCCTTTGCTGCTATAATGGCCTCCACTCTTCTGGGCAAGGCTTTCCACTAGCTGTTGGAACATTGCTGCGGGGACTTGCTTCCATTCAGCCACAAGAGCATTAGTGAGGTCGGGCACTGATGTTGGGCGATTAGACCTGGCTCGCAGTCTGCATTCCAATTCATCCTAAAGGTGTTCTGTGGGGTTAAGGTCAGGGCTATGTGCAGGCCAGTCAAGTTCTTCCACACCCGCTAACGACAAACCATTTCTGTATTGACCTCGCAATGTGCACGGGGGCATTGTCATACTGAAACAGGAAAGGGCCTTCCCCAAACTGTTGCCACAAAGTTGGAAGCACAGAATTGTCTAGAATGTCATTGTATGCTGTAGTGTTAAAATGTCCCCTTCAGCGGAACTAAGGGGCCTAGCCTGAACCATTAAAAACATCCCCAGACGATGCATTCGGGCAGGTAGCTTTCTCCTGGCATCCGCCAAACCCAGATTCTGCCAGATAGTGAAGCGTAATTCATCACTCCAGAGAATGTGTATCCACTGCTCCAGAGTCCAATGGCGGCGAGCTTTACACCACTCTAGCCGATGCTTGGCATTGCACATGGTGATCTTAGGCTTCTGTGCAGCTGCTTGGCCATGGAAACCAATTTCATGAAGCTGAGGCAGTTTGGAACTTGGTAGTGATTTGAAGGGGTGTTCACATACTTTTGTTTATGTAGTGGACTTATGTGTGTATATACAGTGCCTTGCGAAAGTATTCGGCCCCCTTGAACTTTGCGACCTTTTGCCACATTTCAGGCTTCAAACATAAAGATGTAAAACTGTATTTTTTTGTGAAGAATCAACAACAAGTGGGACACAATCATAAAGTGGAATGACATTTATTGAATATTTCAATATTACAAATCAAAAACTAAAAAATTGGGCGTGCAAAATGATTCAGCCCCCTTAAGTTAATACTTTGTAGCGCCACCTTCAGCTGTAAGTCACTTGGGGTTTGTCTCTATCAGTTTTGCTCATCGAGAGACTGAAATTTTTTCCCATTCCTCCTTGCAAAACAGCTCGAGCTCAGTCAGGTTGGATGGAGAGCATTTGTGAACAGCAGTTTTCAGTTCTTTCCACAGATTCTCGATTGGATTCAGGTCTGGACTTTGACTTGGCCATTCTAACACCTGGATATGTTTATTTTTGAACCATTCCATTGTAGATTTTGCTTTATGTTTTGGATCATGGTCTTGTTGGAAGACAAATCTCCGTCCCAGTCTCAGGTCTTTTGCAGATTCCATCAGAATGGTCCAGTATTTGGCTCCATCCATCTTCCCATCAATTTTAACCATCTTCCCTGTCCCTGCTGAAGAAAAGCAGGCCCAAACCATGATGCTGCCGCCACCATGTTTGACAGTGGGGATGGTGTGTTCAGGGTGATGAGCTGTGTTGCTTTTACGCCAAACATAATGTTTTGCATTTTTGCCAAAAAGTTCAATTTTGGTTTCATCTGACCAGAGCACCTTCTTCCACATGTTTGTTGTGTCTCTCAGGTGGCTTGTGGCAAACTTTAAACAACACTTTTTATGGATATCTTTAAGAAATGGCTTTCTTCTTGCCACTCTTCCATAAAGGCCAGATTTGTGCAATATACGACTGATTGTTGTCCTATGGACAGAGTCTCCCACCTCAGCTGTAGATCTCTGCAGTTCATCCAGAGTGATCATGGGCCTCTTGGCTGCATTTCTGGTCAGTCTTCTCCTTGTATGAGCTGAAAGTTTGGAGGGACGGCCAGGTCTTGGTAGATTTGCAGTGGTCTGATACTCCTTCCATTTCAATATTATCGCTTGCACAGTGCTCCTTGGGATGTTTAAAGCTTGGGAAATGTTTTTGTATCCAAATCCGGCTTTTAACTTCTTCACAACAGTATCTCGGACCTGCCTGGTGTGTTCCTTGTTCTTCGTGATGCTCCCTGCGCTTTTAACGGACCTCTGAGACTATCACAGTGCAGGTGCATCTATACGGAGACTTGATTACACACAGGTGGATTGTATTTATCATCATTAGTCATTTAGGTCAACATTGGATCATTCAGAGATCCTCACTGAACTTCTGGAGAGAGTTTGCTGCACTGAAAGTAAAGGGGCTGAATAATTTTGCATGCCCAATTTTTCAGTTTTTGATTTGTTAAAAAAGTTTGAAATATCCAATAAATGTCGTTCCACTTCATGATTGTGTCCCACTTGTTGTTGATTCTTCACAAAAAAATACAGTTTTATATCTTTATGTTTGAAGCCTGAAATGTGGCAAAAGGTTGCAAAGTTCAAGGGAGCCGAATATACTGTATTTTGGTTTCATCTGACCATATGACATTCTCCCAATCTTCTTCTTAAAAAGCTACAAAACATTGTAACGTCATTATTTCATAACGCGTTTAATGTAAAAAATATATATATATTGAAATCGAAAACCGTGATAATTTTTCAATGATTGTGATTTTATATTTCAATAACAATGTCAACGGATCAAAACAGGTATTACCAGTGGAGAGGAAGTTCTTCCACTGCAATACAAATACTTTTGGGCAGCTGATGCAAGCACACAATTTTTCTTCTGGAAAATTACCCTTTGTAGTTCAATAATAAAATCTTTCTCTATCAATATATCAAGCAGGTGTTACCGGTGGAGAGTCGGACTCTGAGGGAGGAGGGCGGAGTCACAGAGGCAGCGAACATTGACGTCCAATATGGCTGGCGATCCTGCCCCCGCTGCATGTTCGACCATCCGGACGCAGACGCACCCTCAACCACCTCATCTCCGGCTTTGAGAACTTTGAGAGGAAAATCAGCTACACCTTCCAGAACAAGGCCTACCTGCTGCAGGCGTTCACACACGCCTTCTACCATTATAATACCATTACAGGTTAGAAATATCACAATATTAGGTGAGGACCTAATAACACAGGGTGAGGGCCTGTAGTACCACAGCAACCCAATTGCAATACGATCATACCTGAGGGGCTGTGATATCACAACAATACCATTAGCTGAACCATTGTAAAGAAGCAGGAAAAACCCTTTAAATAGTTGATTCTTGCTTGCCTTTGTCTGCTCAGTGATAAGCTTATTTTGTGTCGGCTTAATATCACTTCTTCCTGCTCTCTTTCTCGTCCCCGCTCTCTCTCTGTCCCAGATTGTTACCAGCGGCTGGAGTTTCTTGGCGATGCAATTTTAGACTACCTCATAACGAATAACCTTTATGAAGACCCTCGCCAACACTCTCACGGCGTGCTCACAGACCTGCGCTCGGCACTCGTCAACAATACCATCTTCGCCTCCCTGGCCGTCCAGTACCACTACCACAAGTACTTCATGGCTGTGTCGCCCGAGCTGTTCCACGTCATCGACGACTTTGTGCAATTCCAGCTGGAGAAGAAGGAGATGCAAGGCATGGACTCTGAGGTGTGTTTACGGTTAGGTGGTCCATCTCCGGGATTTTGAAGTTGGATTATATCTCAAATGGCACCCTATTCCCTATATAGAGCCCATTAGGGCTCTGGTCAAAAGTGGTGCACTATATAGGGAATAGGGTGCCATTTCAGATGCAGCTTTTGTGAAGAAGTTGTTTGTTGTGGTGTATTTATTGGTGCTTTCTGGATGAGAAACAAAAGTTGCATGTGTTTGTTTGTCATAGTGCAATGTACATCTGTTGTATTTCTCTTGTTCTACTGTTCGGAATGTCCGGCCATTCCCAATTTTCCCAGCACACCCCAGTGTATATGTTGACCGAGAACTTTTTGCAGGGACAAAAATAGCTTTTGGCCTTGTTGATAATTACTAACATTTAAATGTGTTTTGTGGGACATAATCATGTTTTTTCTGCCCCTAATGCTAATTATTAACAGCCCAAAACATGGGCTGTCAGTTCTTTATGAATCTGTTTTATATTTTGTTGAGTTTTGAGTATTGGAAAGAGAGTTGGATTGGAGAGAGAGCAGTTGGATTTAATTTATTTTGAAATGCCTATCTTGGCAGTGAATCTGGTCTCGTTTGAGCAGTGCTGGTTTTATGCCTAAGGGACAACATTGGATACAGTAAGAGGAAAAACAAATTCAGGAACATTGGTAAATATTTCTCCTTAATAAGCACAACTGGACGACGGGGTCTCCAGAGTGTGCAAGGGTACAGCAGACTACATTTTTGGGATTTAATACAGTAACAACTTGAATACAGTTCAATACCTGTATAACTTGTATTCAATACTTCTAATAAACTATTGACGCTTGCCGATTATACATTTTCAAACTTCTATCGATGTAGGCCTATACGTAAAATGAGGTGTGTAATAGATATTTTTCTCAGATGACATTTTCAAAGGAAAATGCTAAATTCACTCTATAGCTAACGTTTACTTTTTTCTAAGCGCATTTGTTACTGGATGGATAGGATATGAAATAGGGGACAGTGCTCAGTCAGAGTTATTAGAAAGAGGCTACACTATAGCACAGACAATCATTTTTTTCCTTTAATCCACTCGAGACAAAATCTTTCTTTTTTTCACCCTAATAAAAACAACTTGTACTTCATCTCTGTTATTCCACCCTTTCTTTCAGCTGCGGCGGTCAGAGGAAGACGAGGCGAAAGAGGAGGACATTGAGGTCCCCAAGGCAATGGGAGACATCTTTGAGTCGCTTGCCGGAGCAATTTACATGGATAGCAGGATGTCACTGGAGACTGTGTGGCAAGTGTATTATCCAATGATGAGGCCACTTATAGGTAAGGAGGAGAGAAACGGAGAGAGGGAAACTTCGACCACGTTTTAGATTTCCTCTTTTCTGATTGTTTGATAGTTCATGCAGGGAGGCTTTTAGTTCCACTGATTTGCAAAATGTAAAAGTTCTCATATTTGTCTGTCCCAGCGATACATCATATTGAGGAGGTAAAAAGATGAGGGTTCGTGTTATAACACTTTTCTTTTCCCTTGCAGAGAAATTCTCAGCTAATGTCCCTCGCTCTCTGGTGCGGGAGCTGTTGGAGATGGAGCCAGAGACGGCCAAGTTCAGGTAAGAAGTTTTTTTTACACTATTCATTTAATGGTTTTAGCTTACATACTTGATTGCAATTAATGTAATCTTTCCCATTATTTTCTATCCCCTCACCCTCATATAGATCCTAAAATTAGAAATGCATTGTTTTATACAATATGTTACCATATTTCATCTGTTTCTAGAATTAAAGTTTTTCTGGTTGTGTTGCTAGGAGGCCATTGTCCCTCTAGTGTCCTTTATGTAATTCTTTGCCCTCCCCTTCAGCCCTGCAGAGAGGACGTACGACGGGAAGGTCCGTGTGATGGTGGAGGTCGTAGGCAAGGGCAAGTTTAAAGGCGTGGGCCGCAGCTACCGGATCGCCAAGTCTGCCGCAGCGTGCCAGGCTCTGCGCATCCTCAAAGCCAACCAACCTCAGGTCCCGAAAAACTGAGTGTCACACGCTAACTAGCTAGCTACTGACACTAGCAACTGACACTAGCTACCTACAACTGTTACTAGCCGGTAGCCACTGATGCTAGCTACTGACGCTAACCAGTAGTTGCCGGTGCTCGCGATTGGTGCTAGTTACCAATACAGTGCAACATTAGCCCTGTATCTCCAGCGCACAACAGCGCAGCCAGGGAACGTTCTGTAGAGACCTGGGGAAGTCCCAACACAACAAGAGAGCTGATCTGGTCGTAACGGATTTTACGTTGGATGTTTTTTTGCGCAAACACAATCTTTACTTTCCTTCTCTGCTTTGTGTAAATCACAAGAGTGCTTTATTAACATATAGCAAAGTGTTAAAAAGAAGAAGGAAAAGGTCATGTGTCGCTATGTTTATTTCTTTTTTTTATTTTTATGTTTGCTTTGTGTCAGTGAGATATGAGGCTTATGCTTATTATGAGTAGTTTTAGATGGTTCAAATCAAACGTGTAAATCAAAAACCGCTAAACTCCTCAGTCTGTGCACTAGTGCCAGTTTTAAAGTGTTTTTTAAAACGCAGAGGCCAGACCACCGACGAAATAGACCATTGGGACCCACCTCTGTCTGAACTCTCTTGAAATGGTATTCTTAGGATGCGTCTCAAATGGCACGCTTTCCCCTATATATGACCCTATGGGCCCTGGTCAAAAGTAGTGCACTATATAGGGAATAGGGTACCATTAGGAATGCAGTTTCAGTCATTATTGCACTTATTCCATTACTCTCTGTTGTGTTTAGAATTGTGTGGTCGGATGGACATAAATACTATACGTAACAATATCTATAAATTTACGATGAAATATAAATATTATTTGCCTTACATACTAAGGCCCTTCCTCGTATCCTGAAAAAAAAATGATAGAAAGTCAACATACCCAGTTACTGTAATTTAAAAATAGATTTTAAACAGCATTTGAGGATGCATGTTAGTGTAGCTTATGTATTAATAACCATGGCAAGTAGATGGCTTATATAAACATTATAAATCTATCAATATATGTAAAGTGAAAGAAATTATATGTTTACTATGACATAAGTTGGAACTTTGGTTTCAAGTATGTCTTTTGATACTAAGATTGATAATGTTCCTTTTGATGGTCATTTTTTTTAGCATTTAGTTCTGTCTCTCTATTGGCTGAGTTGTTTAGCTTTTGAAAATATTATGAAAAAGAACACATATCAGGTAATAGGTAATATGCTGCAGATTTTGTATGAATTGGATACTTCTGTAAGGCACAGAGCACCTTTTAAGTAGTCTTTAGGACACACAGACAACTTTGTTCTTCAACAGAATTGCGGTTCACACATCCCTTCACGTACCAAAGCTTATGCAGATGTGGCGCTACAGGGTTGCACATGTGAGTTCCTAGGGATATGGATACCAGCCTTTTTGTTGTATTCTTTAGTTCAAACACATTGTGACTACATAGCTTCGTAGACTAAATGCTTTTATTTTCTCACAATAATGTCATTAGGCCCTCTTCACTTGAATACCTCAGTTGACTGCATGCAAAAAAAAAAATGCTGCCATGATTTTTTTTCTCTTCATTTTAAGCTTGAATTTTTCATCCTTTTTGCACTGTACCTACAATACCTCTTTATTTGACCTTTGAAATCTGTCAGTTGGGTTGATTGACCTGTTTTAGCAGCCGTCAAGCTGTCGAGGTTTTGCTTCGTTGTTGTCATTGTTTTTCCCATCTCCCCTCTTTTGATTTAATGCTTGAAGATTTGGTGGGGTTAAACCAGAGGGTATTCTCATTCTGCACATGCATAGGCCTAAAGTAATGTGTTTAGTCTCTGTTGAGCATCAATCCTCTTCAAATGATAAAGAAATTCATTAGCAATGATCCGAGGAGTGTTCCATCTGTACTGTAGCTTGTTGAGGTAAGCCGATTGCACTCTCTCTCTCACCTTGTGTGCCCAGCCAAGTCTTACTGTAGGTTGAAGACTCTTAAGATTCTAGATTTTAATATTTCAGATCCTAAGATTCTAGATTCTAAGATAATTTCTCACTCTACTCTCAACTCACTTGAAAATGGCATTCCTCACAGCTGTTTCATTCCTTAAACGGTTACACCCGTGTTGTCCTAAAACAGTGGGTGTGCAACAAATGTAATTAAGCTCTTTCAAATTATTAACTTAGTAGTGCCCAAAGTGAATGAATGAATTAGGAGGTTTGTGGTGCATTTTATGGTGTTGTATTTCATATATATATCATGTATGCTTTCGACGCTTTCTGTCAGTATGGCAAATGTATGGCTAAGTCATAAAATCCTACCGTAGGTATACTACCTCAGAAGACACTGCACTCTGATCATTGCCAGTCACAATGTCTTGTTTAAATATATATATCAATACAAATGAACTGTTTTTTCTGGACACAACTGCAATTTGACAAATATCTATTGCAGGGACATATATACTGTAGCCTTTTAACTGTGATATATGTACGTTGAAAAATGAAATCTATCTATATACATATAGACATGTATATACTCACGTAATTCTTTGCAAAGAGGCAACAGTCCCACATAGTTACTTGTATCTATTTGATGATGTATATTTTTGACAGCCGAATAGCGCAAACTAAAACAGTGCCTTTCGACTTTCCTGACTAATCAAGTGAATTCTGCAACTCTTGCCTCTCGAAGGCAACCTTGCCTACAGTAGCTGCAACGAGCCTAGTCCTGTTTGTTCATAGTGGGTATGTGTGTATGCATGCAATACTATTACTTAACCTGGTGGCATACAATGGAATTTGGTTTCTGAACTTTGGAATACCCGTGTAAATATGCTACATTTATACATTATTGATAACAGCATTCAAAAGTTGCGTGTGTATGTGACTAGAAGGAAGGCTTAACTAAACTACAGTGGTGTATATTATATTATAACTTTATTATATATATTCATATTTTGACAGTTTGTTTTATAACATATAATTTGACATCAGATGCCATCGTATAGAGTGCAATCTGGATTTACGCTTTCAAGCAGCAGTTGTGTGACCCCGTTAAGCATTCGTTAAGTAGTGAAATTTGGTCTAAAGTGTACATTGGTTCCAAGGAGGGGGACTTCATCATAATAAGCATCAAGTATCGGACTGGAGATTGGAGCTTCAGGCACTACCAGGCACACTGTCTCTCTCCAACACTCAGTCAGTCTAAAGAACTGCAGCTAATGTAACATTCATCTATATAAGTTTTGGTTCTGTGTTCTGGAATTTCAATGCGTGCGTGCACACACACAAATGTTTTATTTGGGGGCCATGACTTTAAAATAATATGACATCACTCACATGGTGCCACACCCATTGTCTTTTTTTCACTGATGAATATGCACAATTAAGAAATTATCATTCAAGCCAGATGTTGCAGCAATAATCAATTTCCAACCTGAGTGTTGTATTAGTAAAGGTGTTTGATGGGAGTGTAGTTATAAGGTAGTCCTCAATCTTTTGCAGACTGACAACTGATAATTGTTTTTTGTTTGCTTTTTGTACATGTAGCACAATTTAGCATTGCACTTTGGGCGCCATACTTTACTTCATGTCAGAGAAAGAGTCAACGTGTTTTTATGATGCTGCCGTTATTTGAAGAGGAGGAACTACTTGTGGTTTAGACTTTGCTGCTGTTTTGATTGCTGGTATTTTGCAATTGTATTTAAAGGGTCAAACAGACATATGACTGCCAATGTGTACATGGCACCTCTGCCCAGAGTGTCAGCAGATAAGCTTTTGTTGTTCACCTATAACTGTTTTATCTCTGATTTGCTTTGTTTAAATACTCCAGGCCACAAGGTGACAGTAGCTAGTTTGGCTTGTGCCTGCTGTAGCTAATGTAAGCTAACGCGCAAGCTGCGCTAATGTTGCTTGCTCGCTGGAATTTGTAGTAAGCCCATGTTCATACTAAACAGATGGCCACAACTAGATAACTAGCAACATTATATTTGAATCACACTGGATATGTTTTTGAAGCATCTTACTAGATCGTTAGCTTGGTTAAGCATTTAGTGCATTGTGCTGCACTTACCACCCCATTCGTTTCATATGAAATGTGTGTGACTGCCAAGCTCAGTTAGCAAGCTAACATTAGCAAGCTAACATTAGCAAGCTAACAATAGCAAGCTAACGATCAGGTGCACATTATCAAACTGAACCTAAAAAAAATAAATTCAAGCACAAAACTCCTTAGCTAGGTGAGGAAGATGTAAAGACTTGCTCTAGAATTTGATTTATTTATATTTATTTATTAGTTTCAACAACCGTGACGAAAGAGGTGATTACATCAGAAAAATCCCCTATTTTTTCTGTACAAATAACTTCCGTCAGTTGCTCCACGTGGGGGTAGTACTCTCTGATTGACTCGAGGGTCAAGTTGTCGGCCACTGACGAGCATTGTGGTTCTACAATTAAAAACGACAGGTTTGTCTGTACCAGGTCGGGACACAGCAGGGGCGTCTTTTGTTCTAGCAAGAGAGGGAACAGCCTCCTACGGCACTAGTGCCTATCGGCAATCAGATTTCTCTGTGTGTCTGTACCATAAGAAGCGATGGAGGGGAAAGATACGATGTGCCTACAGCAGGATACCATCTGATGAATACACTAGTAAAGAATTAAAAGATCTCTGCGATAGGACGGGGGCTAAAATGTATGTGTTGTATATGCATCGATGTCCTGCCTTCAATGTTATTCTTTGATTATTGAATTGTAATGCAACCCACAAACTGCCATGTCCTCCAATAGGCATGACTTGAATTATGTTTAGTCAACTATTTCCCCCCTTTGAGTTAACTAGTTCCACATGAGTAGTGCAAGTCCAGTAGAGTGATGCCCCCCTTTATTTTGTGTATTGTACTATTATGATTTCAATCAACAACAAGCTTTTCCCAGCCCCTATACATTTGTAAACAAGCTCTTCTACATTGGACATGGAGTAAAATAATTGAATAATCAGATGCGCTCTTTACAGCGGCAAGTTGCTCTAGCGGATGGGGAGTCTTGACAGAGAGTGACTTTTGGGAATGAACTTGTGAGAATGTAATTGTCACCAAACAGCGGAACACCAGCAGAATATAACAGAATGGAATGGAACAGATTTGACGATGTATTGATTTCAGTATGGGGAAATATGGGCCATCACAACTTGCAGCGGAATTTTAAGGGACATTGGAAATAATACCAACTTCTCACTCATATTTACAATAAAGATGGTCGTTCATTCTGGTATATCACTCTGGGTATGTTATTATGAGTCTCCCCTGCTTTTATTGTGCCGCTTTCAATGTTTGGTGTGCAATTTCATATACTTGAGTTTAGTATTCTTCTGTGATTTCATGTGCCAGATTTCCAAAGAGGAGAATTGAAATCAGATAGTCATCTAGTTTCACCCATAAACACTTGGGAGGAGACATGTCCAGGCCGAGATGACCAAGAGTGACCTCAACATTCCCCGAACTGATTGATATGCAGGACATTTGTCAACAGCCTATGTTCCTTTATAGGAGCAACGGGCTTGGGTCAGTTTCACGATTATGATTACAAACTACACTCTATGAAATCTATGTTTACCTTCTCGTCCAGCGGTCAGTCCAGTATTTAATAGTAAGGCTTACTGTGTGTCTAAGTGGGGTTTACCGTGTTGCTGTGTGTGTAAGTGGGTTTCGCTGTGCGTGTGTGTTAGTGGGCGCTGGTGGTGACCTCAGTACTCCGGCCCAGCTTTGTGAACCGCACTACCCACCCTTTATGGCCACTGAGAGGCTTCAGTCGAGCCCTTCTCTCAAACCACCCACCCCACCCCCCTCTCCCATTTTATCACATCAAGGCCTATGGAATAGATGGTATTAAGTATATGTTTGTCTGAGTGTACTTTTACACTCTCTCCGGGCTCTTTACGGGGTTGTGTGTTCAGTTTTTGTGCTTACACATGGCCCTGATTGCCAAGCTGAAGGAAGAAATAGCGGTTTATCCTGCTTGTTGGGGAGAGAAATGACCTCATGTACTCTCAGCTGTACAAGCATCTCACCAGGCATTTTGATAAAAAATGTTTTATTGCACCACCACAGCATAGTCCAAGATACACATCTTACGTTTACTCTCAGAATTGTCTCTATTATTTTTAACTGCGTGGTTAAAGCTTTGGAGTTACTCTCTCTCCACAATTAATAATTTTGCTTAACATCAGATCAAATCAAGAGTTTAAGGGTTGCCCTAAGAATATGGTTATTGACGAGACAGATCTCCCATTTCTGAGGCATAATATTGTATGTACGCTTCTAAGCCACCATTTCCTGTGTCTATCCCATTGAGGGTCCTTTATTTGAGGCAAGATGCAATAATGCCGGACAGAATCCAGACCTCATTCACCTAACCTTGATGATCTGTGTTGACAGCAGATTAAAGAGAAAAAAACGGGATTTCAAATAACTCAGAATTCAACCTGCAAAAAATGCATTTACCAATCTCTGATTGCCCCTTTAATAGGCTCTTTATCCTGTCCGCCCTCTAACCCGCCGGCCCTCCTCTATCTTTCCATCTCTTTCCGACTGTCTGTATGATACACGACCTGCTTGATGTGCTGATGTCTGAGACCGGTTGAGGGCCCAGGCACCTGAGGTGCCTGATGCTATTTATGACTGACTATAACCTTGGAGGGGAAGGGAAGCGAGGGGCCACAGGGGTTGTGTCCCAAATGACACCCTATTCCCTATTAAGTGTACTACCATAAGGCTACGGTCAGAAGTAGTGCACTGTAATAGGGAATATAGAGAATAGGGAAAAGGGTGCCATTTGCGACACAAACACTGATCTACATTAGTCTGAACGGTAGAGGGAAATAAATGATAATATTCCTCTTTTGTTGGAGTGCACAGGGAGGCTCATCAGATATGTTTTGGGGTCCTGGAGCACAGCTTTTTGTTCTCTTTATATGGCTAACGTCCATACTTGTCCTTTTTGGAGTGTATACAGTGCCTTCAGAAAGTATTCACACCCCTTGACTTTCTCCACATTTTGTTGTGAATTTTAAAATTGGCCTGCTCACAATACCCCATAATGTCAAGTGTTTTTTGAATTCTTTACAAATTAGAAGCTGAAATGTCTTGAGTCAATAAGTGTTCAACCCCTTTGTTATGGAAAGCCTAAAGTTCAGGAGCACTAATGTGCTTAACAAGGCACATAATAAGTTGCATGGACTCACTCTGTGTGCAATAATAGTGTTTAACATGTTTTTTAATGAGTACCTCATCTCTGTACACCACACATACAATTTTCTGTGAAGTTCCTCAGTCGAGCAGTGAATTTCAAACACAGATTCAACCACAATGACCAGATTTTCCAAGGCATCGCAAAGAAGGGCACGTACAGTCGAAGTTGTAAGTTTACATACACCTTAGCCAAATACATTTAAACTCCGTTTTTCACAATTCCTGACATTTAATCCAAGTACAAACTCCCTGTTTTAGGTCAGGTAGGATCACCACTTTATTTTAAGAATGTGAAATGTCAGAATGATAGTAGAGAGAATTATTTATTTCAGCTTTCATTTCTTTCATCACATTCCCAGTGGGTCAGAGGTTTACATACACTCAATTAGTATTTGGAAGCATTGCCTTTAAATTGTTTAACTTGGGTCAAATGTTTCGGGTAGCCTTCCACAAGCTCCCCACAATAAGTTGGGTGAATTTTGGCCCGTTCCTCCTGACAGAGCTGGTGTAACGGAGTCAGATTTGTAGGCCTCTTTGCTCGCACACACTTTTTCAGTTCTCCCCACAAATTTTCTATGGGGATTGAGGTCAGGGCTTTGTGATGGCCACTCCAATACCTTGACTTTGTTGTCCCTAAGCCTTTTTGCCACAACTTTGGAAGTATGGTTATTGTCCATTTGCGACCAAGCTTTAACTTCCTGACTGATGTCTTAAGAAGTTGCTTCAATATATCCACATAATTTTCATTCCATTTACATTTACATTTAAGTCATTTAGCAGACGCTCTTATCCAGAGCGACTTACAAATTGGTGCATTCACCTTATGACATCCAGTAGAACAGTCACTTTACAATAGTGCATCTAAATCTTAAAGGGGGGGTGAGAAGGATTACTTATCCTATCCTAGGTATTCCTTAAAGAGGTGGGGTTTCAGGTGTCTCCGGAAGGTGGTGATTGACATTCCTCATGAAGCCATCTATTTTGTGAAGTGCACCAGTCCCTCCTGCAGCAAAGCACCCCCACAACATGATTCTGCCACCCCCGTCCTTCACGGTTGGGATGGTGTTCTTTGGCTTGCAAGCCTCCCCATTTTTCCTTCAAACGTAACGATGGTCATTATGGTCAAACAGTTCTATTTTTGTTTCATCAGACCAGAGGACATTTCTCCAAAAAGTTTGATCTTTGTCCCCATGTGCTGTTGCAAACCGTAGTCTGGCTTTTTTGTTATGGCAGTTTTGGAGCAGCGGCTTCTTCCTTGCTGAGCGGCCTTTCAGGTTACATCGATATAGGACTCGTTTTACTGTGGATATACAGTGCCTTGCGAAAGTATTCGGCCCCGTTGAACTTTGCAACCTATTGCCACATTTCAGGCTTCAAACATAAAGATATAAAACTGTATTTTTTTGTGACGAATCAACAACAAGTGGATGTAAACTTCTGACCCATTGGAATTGTGATACACTGAGTTATAGGTGAAATAATCTGTCTGTAAACAATTGATGGGAAAATTACTTGTGTCATGCACAAAGTAGATGACCTAACCGACTTGCCAAAACTATAGTTTGTGAATAAACAAGAAATGTGTGTAGTGGATGAAAAAATAGTTTTAATGACTCCAATCTAAGTGTATGTAAAACTTTTGACTTCAACTGTATTGGTAGATAGGTAAAAATAAAAAAAGCAGACATTGAATATCCATTTGAGCATAGTGAAATGATTACTTACACTTTGGATGGTGTATCAATACACCTAGTCACTGCAAAGATACAGGCGTCCTTCCTAACTCCGTTGCCAGTCAGGAAGGAAAACACGCAGGGATTTCACCATGAAGCCAATGGTGACTTCAAAACAGTTACAGAGTTTAATGTCTGTGAGAGGAGAAAACTAAGGATGTATCAACAACATTGTAGTTACTCCACAATACTGACCTAAATGACAGAGTGAAAAGAAGGAAGCCTGTACAGAGAAATATTACATAACATGCATCCTGTTTGCAATAGGGCACTAAAGTCAATCTGCAAGAAACGTGGCAAAGAAATGAACTTTGTCGTGAATACAAAGCGTTTTTTTTGGCGAAAATCCAACACAACACGCTTTATATTTTCAAGCATGGTGGTGGCTGCGTCATGTTATGGGTATGCTTGTCATTTGCAAGGACTAGGGAGTTTTTTGGGATAAAAAGAAACAGAATAGAGCTAGGCAAAATCCTAGAGGAAAACCTGGTTCAGTCTGCTTTCCAATAGACATTGGGAGACAAATTCACCTTTCAGCAGGACAATAACCTAACACACAAGCCTAATATACACAGGAGTTGCTTACCAATATGACATTAAATGTTCCTGAGTGGCATAGTTTCACCTTAAATCAGATGGAAAATCTATAGCTTTCTAGCATTGATCAACAACTAACTTGGCAGAGCTTGAAGTATAAAAAAAATATAAAAAAATGCAAATATTGTACAATCCAGGTGTGCAAATCCTTACCCAGAAAGATGCACAGCTATAATCGCTGCCAAAGTTGATTCTAACGTATGGACTCAGGGGTGTGAATACTTATGTAAATGAGATATTTCTATATTTAATTTGATACATTTGCAAAGATTTTTTTTTAAATGTGGGTGAGAATTTATTTGATTTGATCCATTTTGAATTTAGACTTCATCACAACAAAATGTGGGGTCAAGGGGTATGAATACTTTCTGAAGGCACTGTATATAGTTTTTTTTTGTGTCATAAGTTGTGTCCCAAAAGGCACCTCATTCCCAATATAGTGCACTACTTTTGACCTTTTGACCTACTGGTCAAAAGTAGTAAGTACGCTAAATGGGGAATAGTGTGTCATTCAGGATGCACAATAGACTTCATTTTTATATGGAATGCAAATTCTAGAAGGCCCTGTGCTGTTATCTACTCTGTGGTCATATTCGATGGCAGTGTGATTTGTTGAAGGGGCTGAGTGTGGGAATGAGAGGGTTATAGTGACTTATTACCTGTGTTGACAATGTGCAGGCTCGCGCCGCGTCATCTGACCCATTTATACTGCACGCTGTAAAAACAAAGAGATGACGAATAAATATGCAAGAGGGGGGAGGAGGAGTGCATTGTTTCCCCATTCACTTCTTTGCCAAAAGCTTGCTCTGACCTCTGCAACGTGGGTCCCTTGATAGTGCTAAACTGTCTGTCACTCAGCAAACGCGCTTGCACAACTTGCCCTCCTGACCCCGGCATCTTGTTTTTCTCTTCTCCTTAAAGGCTGGGGTTGTGCTGCGACAACCCAAATTGAGCGTAGAAGGCATTCTGAATGTCAGAACCCCTCCAACACAAACACACACACATGAATACACACACACACACAAACACTGTACACAGATACATTGAATAGATACAAACACAGACATGTCAGCCTTGCTCATTATTCTGTCTTCATTCCCCTATCTTTTGTGGATAGGGTAAACAGTAAATTGTAGTCTGACAATTACAATACACAGCCCAGCAAAAGGTTATTAATGCCTAGGCTTACTGATGGCCCTTCAGCTGTACAGCGAGTCTGGCCTTCCTCACTGCTAACCACATCCAGACCTGTATGTTTCTCTCTCCGAGTGTGTGTGTCTGCAGGTTTGTGTGTTTGCGTGCAGATGTGTGTGCGTGTGTGTGTGTGTGTGTGTGTGTAAATATGTGTGTGTGTGCTGTGTACACACAGTCCAGGGGGCAGGCAGAGATCAGCCGATCAACAGTGCTGTCAACCCACCATCTGTCCGTGATTGGATCATTGATAAACTATACCATCTCAGCCTGTCAATCAGCGACACATACATGTCTCTGTTTGTTGTCCTATAATAGCAGTATTATCATTTGACAACCTCATGTTGAGTTACACATGAGATTGGAGGACAGATCAGCAACTTCAAACTTTGCTGTTATAACCTCCAACTGGAAATATGAGACACGCTATATTAGAGTAATTGTTGTGTTTGTGCACATAATGTGTATTTCAAAAGTAAATAACTGGAGGAGACATTTTTTTGAACAGCATCATTATGTGTTGTCTTCTGTTGCTAGAATGAAAAATATATATATGAGATGTCATTAGCAGGGCTTCAGGGGCAGCTATGTATCTGGGGGAAGAGGCTTTTCCTACAGAATTTGAAGCCAGCAAATAAAATCGACCTACTTACTACGGTTGTGTCCCAAATGACACCCTATTCTATATAGTGCACTACTTTTGACTAGGGGCCTAATGGAGTGCTTGTGTGATTTAAGCAGCCTCGTTGTGGCTGTGGATGACTGTGTCACTGTAAGGGAGGGAGGGAAGGAGGTTTGTGAATGTAGTCTGCATCTGAATGGGAAGTCCCATAGGGGATTATCTCCATTGGCCACAGTGATAATGGGGCGTTAGAACTAACAGTCACTTAGCCCTGCATGCTGCCTCGCCACTGTAAGGTCCCATTAGGAAGTGACTTGTTAGCAGCATAATACTGACTGGTGCTGCTGTGGGCTTTTGGCTTTGTATTTCACAGGCCAGGGTGGAGGGATGGATGGGTTGCTTTATGGAAATCACACTCCTCTCATATGCATGGCAAGATGAGGGTTTTTAAAGTATGTGTGTGGATGGGTAGACGGGGTGTTTGTGTGTGTGTGCACTTTTGTGTGTGTGTTTGTGAGGATCTTTACACTTGGTGTTAAAAAATACTAGGTGTTGCAGTGTGTGTCTAGTTTTAAATGAGTAGGTGGAGACCGGGGTGAATAACAGATTAGATTAAACTGGGACTAGGTTAGCACTTTATTTGCCCATGTCATTCAGTCGACATTCATACCAGTTATAGACTGGCGATATTGTCTATATGAATGCAGCTGCCACTGTATTGCCGCCATTGGACACCGTTGACTTTATTACAGGCGATGGGTTCAGTACACATCACTGCATTCTGCATCAGAAAGTAGGCTGGCCCTTTTTTAAGGCAATTCAAGGACCTTTTTGAGGATCTTTTTACTGAAGAATGTGTTTGTTTTCTATGATTGTGTTTTGCTTTTCATGGATTGATTTGTATATTGATGTGTGTATATATAGGTGTTTACCGGGCTCATTTGTAAAAGAGACCTTGGTCTCAGCAGGACAAAAAAAAGTAAGCATGTTGTCAATCAAGTAATTTTCCGACAATTGTTTACAGACAGATTATTTCACTTATAATTCACTGTATCACAATTTAGTGGGTCAGAAGTTTACATACACTAAGTTGAATGTGCCTTTAAACAGCTTGGAAAATTCCAGAAAATTATGTCATGACTTTAGAAGCTTCTGATAGGCTAATTGACATCATTTGAGTCAATTGGAGATATACCTGTGGATGTATTTCAAGGCCTACCTTCAAACTCGGTGCCTCTTTGCTTGACATCATGGGAAAATCAAAAGAAATCAGCCAAGACCTCAGAAAAATAATTTTAGACCTCCACAAGTCTGGTTCATCCTTAGGAGCAATTTCCAAACGCCTGAAGGTACCACGGTCATCTGTACAAACAATAGTATGCAACACCATTGGAACACGAAGCCGTTATACAGGTCAGGAAGGAGACGCGTTCTGTCTCCTAGAGATGAACGTAGTTTGGTGCGAAAAGTACAAATCAAACCCAGAACAACAGCAAAGGACCTTGTGAAGATGCTGGAGGAAACAGGTACAAAAGTATCTATAGCCACAGTAAAATGAGTCTTACATCTATATAACCTGAAACCATAACCATAACCTGCCGCTTATCAAGGAAGAAGCCACTGCTCCAAAACTGACATTTAAAAAAGCCAGACTACAGTTTGCAACTGCACATGGGGACAAAGATCATACTTTTTGGAGAAATGTCCTCTGGTCTGATGAAACCAAAATAGAACTGTTTGGCCATAATGACCATTGTTATGTTTGGAGGAAAAAGGGGGAGGCTTGCAAGCTGAAGAACACCATCCCAACCGTGAAGCACGGAGGTGGCAGCATCATGTTTTGGGGGTGCTTTGCTGCAGGAGGTACTTGTGCAATTCACAAAATAGATGGCATCATGAGGAAAGAAAATTATGTGGATATATTGAAGCAACTTCTCAAGACATCAGTCAGGAAGAAAAAGCTTGGTCGCAAATGGTTCTTCCAAATGGAAAATGACCCCAAGCATATTTCCAAAGTTGTGGCAAATGGCTTAAGGACAACAAAGTTAAGGTATTGGAGTGGCCATCACAAAGCCCTGACCTCAATCCTATAGAAATTTTGTGGGCAGAACTGAAAAAGCGTGTGCAAGCAAGGAGGCCTACAAACCTGACTCAATTACCCAGCTCTGTCACCCAACTTAATGTGGGATGCTTGTGGAAGGCTACCCAAAAAGTTTTTGTGGGGATTTTTACTTGGATTAAATGTCAGGAATTGAAAAATGACTTTATAGATACATTTCATTGATAGTGATGGCTATTTAACAGTCAGACCCAGGTTCAGACCCAAGATCCCAAGCTTAATGATGAGTTTGGAGGGTACTATGGTGTTGAAGGCTGAGCTATACAGTGGGGCAAAAAAGGATTTAGTCAGCCACCAATTGTGCAAGTTCTCCCACTTAAAAAGATGAGAGAGGCCTGTAATTGTCATTATAGGTACACTTCAACTATGACAGACAAAATGAGAAAAAAAATCCAGAAAATCACATTGTAGTATTTTTTTATGAATTTATTTGCAAATTATGGTGGGAAATAAGTATTTGGTTAATAACAAAAGTTTATCTCAATACTTTGTTATATACCCTTTGTTGGCAACGACAGAGGTCAAACGTTTTCTGTAAGTCGTCACAAGGTTTTCATACACTGTTGCTGGTATTTTGGCCCATTCCTCCATGCAGTTCTCCTCTAGAACAGTGATGTTTATGAACAGCATTCTTACATAGGTATTCCTCTTGTCCAGATAGTAAAGGGCAATCGCTATGGCGATTGTGGATCTTTTGGGGCGGTATGCAAATTGAAGTGGGTCTTGGGGGGCAAGTATGGTGGAGGTGATATGATCCTTAACCTCTTGGTCCTACCTGGCACGCAGGCGTCCCATCTAGAGCTCTGGAAATGCAAATGCGCTACGCTAAATGCTAATAGTATTAGTTAAAACTCAAACGTTCATTAAAATACACATGCAGGGTATTGAATTAAAGCTACACTCGTTGTGAATCCAGGCAACAAGTCAGATTTTTCTGGGCCGGCAGCCTTGTGAGGGTTAACACGCTTAAATGTATTACTCACGTTGGCCACGGAGAATGAGAGCCCACAGTCCTTGGGAGTGGGCTGCGTCGGTGGCATTGTGTTATCCTCAAAGCGGGCGAAGAAGGTGTTTAGCTTGTCCTGGAGCAAGACATTGGTGTCCGCGACATGGCTTGTTTTCCCTTTGTAATCTGTGATTGTCTGTAGACCTTGCCACACACGTCTCGTGTTTGAGCTATTGAATTGCGACTCCACTTTGTCTCTGTACTGATGATTTTCCTGTTTTATTGCCTCACGGAGGAAATAACTACACTGATTTTATTCAACCATATTCCCAGTCCCCTTGCTGTGGCTAAATGTGGTGGTTCGCGCTTTCTGTTTTGCGCAAATGCTGCCACCTATCCATGGTTTTTGGTTTGGGTAGGTTTTAATAGTCACCGTGGGAACAACGTCCCCTATACACTCCCTGATGAACTCAGTTACCGTGTCTGTGTATAAATCAATGTTATTCTCAGAGGCAACTCGGAACATATCACAGTACTCATGATTAAAACATTATTGGTCAGACCAGCGTTGAATAGACCTTAGCACGGTTACTTCCTGTTTGAGTTTCTGCCTAAAGGGAGGGAGGAGCAGAATAGAGTCGTGATCTGATTTGCTGAACGGAGGGTGGGGGAGGGCCTTGTAGCCCCTCGGAAGGGAGAGTAACAATGGTCAAGAGTTTTTGAAGCGCGAGTATTACAGGCAATGTGTTGATAGAACCTCCGTAGCATTATACTCAAATTTGCTCTGTTAAAAAATACCCAGCTCCAATGGATGTGGCCTCAGGATATGTGATTTCCAGTTTGCACAAAGTCCAGTGTAGTTCCTTGAGGGTAATATACACGGCTGTGACTTACATTTACATTACATTTAAGTCATTTAGCAGACCCTGAGAGCAACTTACAAATTGGTGCATTCACCTTATGACATCCAGTGGAACAGCCACTTTACAATAGTGCATCTAAATCTTTTAGGGGGGGAGAAGGATTACTTATCCTATCCTAGGTATTCCTTAAAGAGGTGGGGTTTCAGGTGTCTCCGGAAGGTGGTGATTGACTCCGCTGTCCTGGCGTCGTGAGGGAGTTCGTTCCACCATTGGGGGGCCAGAGCAGCGAACAGTTTTGACTGGGCTGAGCGGGAACTGTACTTCCTCAGTGGTAGGGAGGCGAGCAGGCCAGAGGTGGATGAACGCAGTGCCTATAACCAAAGATAATTTGCTTGGGAGGTGATACGGTCGGCATTTGATTATAGGGTATTCTAGGTCGGGTGAACAAAAGGACTTGAGTTCCTGTACGTTATCACAATCACACCATGAGTAGTTAATCATGAAACATATACCACCGCCTTTCTTCTTCCTAGAGAGTTCTTTATTCCTGTCTGCGCAATGTACTGAGAACCCAGCTGGCTGTATGGAAGGGGACAGTATGTGATTCCGTGAAACAGAGTATGTTATACACCCACCGTTACACACCCTTGATAAAGATGAACAAAAAATGTATAAAGTAAATAATACAAACACTGAGCTTTATGCTCCCAAAAATGTTAACATTATATTATTTTATACCAATACAATTTATCAGAGAGAAACATTTTCTTTACCAAGTAATTTAAAAAGATCTAAAAAAAGATTGGTGTCAAAATTATTGGCTCTCCTGTTTTTAATACTTCATGCACCCTCCCCTTGCGAGGACAACAGCACTTAACCTTTTTCTATAATGTTTTATGAGATTAGGCAACACATTGCAAGGGATCTTGGACCATTTATCTATACAGAATCCCTCCAGATCCTTGATATTCTGCTGTCTGTGTTCATGGACTGCCCTCAATTCAAACCACAGGTTTTCAATGGGGTTCAAGTCCGGAGACTGAGATGGCCATTGCAAAATGTTGATTTCGTGGTCAATTAACAATTTCTTTGTTGATCTTGATGTGTTCTTGAGGTCATCGTCTTGGTGGAAGATCCACTTGCGATCAAGTTTTTACCTTTTGATCCATCTTCCTCTGTGTGCGTGGGGACAATATACACGTGCATCCTCTACCAGGCATGTTTACCACTGTTCCAGTAGTTTTAAACGTCTTTATTGTTGCCCTAATAGTGGTGTTTTTTTTGTACCCATTGCCTGATTTATGAAAGTCAACAACCATTTGTCTCTTCATTTGTGAGTTCATTGCATAGTGATGGATAACAAAGGGATTTTACATGCGAGTTACCTCGATTTTATACCACAGTGAACCAGGAATCCATGGAAAGCCACAGTACAGTTCCAGTACAATGAGATTAACTCTCAAAAAGTTTCATGTTAATGGCTCGTTCCACCGATTCAGTGCCTTTTGAGAAGTGTAATTCGATAAAATTTTGACTTCACCTCATTTTAACATTCTGTCATAAAGAGAACATGTTCAACTTAATAAATAACACGTTCTGCCATCTCAAGAAGTTAAATAAAAAAATACTAAAGTAACAGGGTTGACCATAACAGGGTTGACTATTTCCTTTTAAATCAGCCAGAAATGGAAGCTTGTTGTGTGCAACAGGGAGAGAGGCAACTGAATGCAAGCTTCACAAAACATTTCATTAATAAAACATGTATAGCGTATCTATCTATGGATAACAGGGTTGATTGTGTTACGCTCGACCCACTCAGTTTTCCACCCAAAAATTGCCAAAAAGAGTAAAACCACCTCACCTGCATTTACACTTTGATTTTACTTTTAGATGTGCAATGTTTATCTTGCAAAAAAAGTTTTTTAAGGAATATATTTTTTTAAATACTTAAATTCACATAACTGGGTTGACCATAGAATGAGAGACAGACCAGTCACATGAAATAAATAATAATCTTGAAAATAACTAGGGCTTTATAATTTTAGGATTAAGTGTGTTGAATCCTTCCTAGAAGTGACAGAGGTTTGATGGAGGGACATGTCAAAAAGCTGCATTTTTGTCATTTTAGCAAACCTTTATTCATATAAAAAAATCTGATTTATTGAATTCTCCATGTGGTTTATTTTAAAAGACACATTTTCTACATAAAATATCAAAGGGATGTAAAATACACTCATTTCAGTGAATGACCCAAATGCAGATTATTATTTTTTAAATGTCATTTATAAGAATATTTGGGGGTGCCAATAATTTTAACACCTGTCTTTTAGAGTTGTTTTTCTTCTTGTTAAACAACATCTCTTTCTAGCAATTATATTGGTATGAGATAATATAATTTCCCATTTCTTTCCCAATAAAACGCGGCATTTGTATTTTTTTTTGTTGCTAATAGTTATCAATGGTGCCAATAGTTTTGGAGGTGACCGTAACATGCATTGTATTTAATCAAAATCCCTCTTTCGTTGCTCTTTATTATTTTCTTCATTTTTTAATTTTTTATCTTGACGGGCTGCATTGGTGCCGTGGTCCAGATCCCATTGATTGGATCAACAGAGGTTGCTAGACATCCACCAAACGGTGCATTAGATGTCCAATATTATATTATTATACTATATTATATTCCTATTATATTCCTGACTTCACCTTTCCTTATTCTTTAATCTACCTATGTACTTCCCTACAGTAATAATAATCAACATGTTAGTGATGAAAAGAAAACTCTAAGAAATGAGAATCAACAATATAACAGAAGCCTTGCTTATAGTGTTACTGTAGCTAATAAATGAGAGAATGAGGTTTCTGACTGTGTTTAGGAGATAATCAACATAATGTAGACAGTCTGTGAGTGAGGCCTCGGCTGCTAGTGATTTGTTTAGTATCACAGTTGGTTTGTTTTCGAAGGACCCAACACCCCCCACCTCTC
Organism: Oncorhynchus keta; assembly: GCF_023373465.1. Lineage (NCBI taxonomy): Eukaryota > Metazoa > Chordata > Actinopteri > Salmoniformes > Salmonidae > Oncorhynchus > Oncorhynchus keta. The sequence goes on along the minus strand of NC_068449.1, from coordinate 35,376,589 downwards.
TCCCCCGCTTCCCCCTGTTCCCTCCCTTCCTTCCACATCATCTGTCTCATTCCATCTCTGATGAAGCACAAATGCAATCTGGGAAATATTGAAATGAGGTTTTGGACACAAAGGGCATTTTGAACAGCATGAGAGAAGGATGAAGTGAGAGATGGAGATGAAGATGGAGAGAGGGGTACAAAATAATTAAAAAACAATTTTAGCCCCTGGTTGCCATATTTCCATTTGCAATAAGTGTTTTTAGTCGACCTGAGTCGAGCAGAACGTCAATTGCCCCCACCGTTCGACCCCCAATGACTGGTCTGTAATGAAGGTGTTTAGGTACGCAGACTCCCTCATTTGACTATAATGAAAAATATGTCATCGGACTGGGAAACTCAATCATGTACGGTTTAAATATGATATGAGCTGGCTGGTGAATAACACAGTGGTGTAAAACTATGAAATTGGTTTGGCTGATGGAGATGTAGATTTGCATGCATATTCACATTCACTTGTGTGTGTATGTGTGTGTGTGTGTGTGTGTGTGTGTGCACGTGTTTTGAACCGTGCAATCCCTCCAGACCTAATATCTTACTATGTATGCTCAACTATGAGGCTTCACCTAACAATTGGGTACTATGGATGGTTTGTAACGTGTCAGTGTGTGTGCAGGGGATATGAACAGTTTAAAACCAGAGTGCAGATGTTTTAATGGTTGTAGTCTGATCCTTTGTGACACTGAACAGCCCCACAGTTGAAAATCCAATGTCAGAAAATCTAACTGACTGCACAGAAGGGTTAGATTATCTATAGAGATGCAATGGTATGAACAGAGCTGAACAATTTAACCTTTATTTAAACCAGCAAGTCCCATTGAGATTAACGTTGTCTTTCCAGAAGGAGACTCACGAAAGGAAAGGAGTTTTCCCCTTGAAGATCTTTCCCAGGGTATCCTTCCATGTCCTCTATGTGAACTTACATCCCTTCTCTCTCATAGTGTCCAGTGCTAAGAGAATACATACACACACACAAACACAGAGAGATAACTACCAACCTCTCCCTGTGTCTCTGACTGTCACTGGAATGGGTCAGCATCTAATGCCTAACATCAACTCTCTGTGGTTAAAAGTGGTTCGTCCACAAGACATCTCGGATGGATCCCGAATGGCATCCTATTCCCTACTTTTGACTACTCCATGGGGCTCTGGTCAAAAGTAGTGCATTGGGTGCCGTTTGGAAAACAGCCCAAGTCTCTGGTTAAGAGTGGTTCACAACACATCTCCTTTCATGTGAAGGTAATTGGCGCTGTATGTTGAACCCCTGGAGCCTAACCAGAAACAATAGATTTGTTCAGAAGTGATGCTGAGCAGCCACGCCTGTCTCTTTCGGTGAGCCGCGTCGCTGGGGAGCCCTGTCCAGTGTTACCTCTCAGTGACTGCCAGGTTGAAATGTGTGTGCGCGTGTGTGCGTGAGAGAGATCGAGAGAGAGAGATTGACAGGTCCACCCAGTACACATGCACTCTCTTTTTCTCCCTCTCTCTCTCACATACATTTTGCTGCAGACATATTTGTTTCTGTGGCAGTCATACATTTTTACACACAAACGTATGTATTTCTTGAAAACACAGGGCCAACTGACCTTATGTTTCCATTATATTATAATTATTAGGCATTAGCAATATTATCTTGATTCTGCGTGGTATTTTACAGCCACAGTATCATCACCAGGCATGCATTAGAACAGGAGTGAAATCAAATGCTACACCACATTGATTTAAGTGTCTGTTTGAATTGAGGGCTGATAACTTGAAGTTTTGTCTGCGTATCATGTGAGGGGCAGTATGCTCAACTTCTAGCTCCTGGAAACTCTATAATATTCGGGAATATCTAGAACCTTGAGAGATGTATGGAAGGGAAGCAGTTGCCTTTGAGTTTCCAGTCTTCATCCTCCATGCAGATCTGAAGCCAATCCATGCAAGGATGGAACGAAACAATATTGCCCTGCCTTGACTCTCTACTCTGTCTGTTATTTGACTTTGACTGAATCTGGCAATTCATCATTTGGGAGAGTGATCAGTCAGTCTGGATGGTTCTGCCCAGGCTTTCTGGGTTGTGTTCCCAATGACACCCTACTCCCTGCACGGGGCACTACTTTTGACCAGGGCCCTTATTGCTCTGGTCAAAAGTAGTGAACTGTGTAGGCAATAGGTTGCCATTTGGGATGTAGACAGGGCTTCAGTGACATCGATACCACAGAGATAAGCCACAACATCTCCTCCTTGGCCTAGCAGAGGGAGAAAACCACAGATGTCTATGTATAGTTGTTGTGATTGGTAATGCAACACAGCTGTGACCATGAAATCAGGACTTAGCGTAATTAGTTACTTTGAAGCAGAGATTTAATACCAAAATCTTCTACAAAATACCAGGGATCTGGTGCTACTTGATGATAATCTGATATCCAAGCCTCCTCTCTATGTATTTTTCTTTTTAACAACCATGCATTTTAGTGGGAAGAGAGAGAGAGCCAACCTGGGATAGATTTAGGAGTGTCTGTTTGCTGGCCAGACACAGATACACACTGAAGTGCCTCTCACTGGGGAGTCTAACATGACACATACATTATTTGAAAGAAAAATAATCCTGTGTATAAAATTACAGTATTATTAGAGTCAAATTTTCCCTACTGTAGAGAGTTCCATGTTGGCCTATACACACTGAAGTACTGGATTGATTTGCTGTGGGTGGGTGCAGTTGTTGCGTGAGGGCTTTGACTGTTGCTATGCAGGTAATATGCTGCTCATTTGATGAACCAAGGTAGAGTGTACAATTACAACCATATTGAATGGGTATAGCAAACAGTTATTCCAATAATCCTAACTACACAGATTTTTGGAGGGTTGAAAAGTGCTTGGAATGCTGGGATGTGAATTTGAAAGAGGGTACTGAACACTTCTTCAAAATCAACTGTGAGAATGGTGGTGGTGCAACATGACCAGAAAAACTGAAAAACAATACCAATTTGATGCACTTTCCCCAAAACCTTTAGTTGTTTTGATAAATATAATGTGTTTCAACCCTCAGTGCTCACACCAAGTTTGAGTTTTCAAACAGCTGGCCTTGACTGGTCTCCTTTTCGTTGTTGTTGTTTTCCACTCCCCACTTTTAAAAATGCAGGATATCAAGATTAATTGTTTCAGACAAAATAATCCCTCTAAACTCCCAATTGGTTGTTTATACAATACTCCTAAACGGCATCAAATCTTATTTGGCCGACCCCAGCTCTCCAACAACAATGTAAGGTGAGATGATCAGGCACAAACAGGCAAAATCAGACCCATTTTCAGCAAATTCACTCACCCCTCTCCACTCAGGGCTCAAGGGCTCCCCTCTCCACTCACGACTTCAATTGTTTAATACCTGTTTGGAGCGGCCAAGGGATGGGGTGGGGTGCACGGCTCAGGCAGGCCTTAATGAAGTGCTTTCAGATGGAATTACTTTGCAGCCCTGAAACTCCATGGCTCCCCTACAACACACCTCCTGCCCGCCTGCACTCCATGGCTCCCCTACAACACACCTCCTGCCCGCCTGCACTCCATGGCTTTGTCCCAAATGGTGCCCTATTCTCTTTATAATGCACTAGTTTTAGCCAGGGCCCATACCTTTCCTTCCTTGACTTGGAAACCGTCTCATCCATTTAGCTGTATGTTATGGTACAGTGTTGTCCTGTGGTGTTTTAACTTAATGAAGCTGTGATATATTTATGACTGGCCCAATCCCTGGCTAATCCCACCCCTGATAATAGCTGCCGCGCGTTAAGCTCAGTAACTGTTTTGTTAAACATGTTTCACTAGAGTTGGAGAGAAATCCATGAGGCCCTTACTCTGTGTATATTTCTGAGTAACCTAATTTGCACTTGCTGTATGTAATGTACCCTTCTAAATGGGAGGGAGGATAGAGGAGGTGTGGGAGGTAGCTCTCTCAGGGTCAGCGTTGGGGTGCAGTGTTGGTGGGGGGGTCTCTGCATTTGAGAAGTGGGTCCTATGTTTGCCTCATTAAATTGGCACCTTGAGGGTTAGGGTGCAGAGGGGCAGGGGTAGGGGGGGGCAGGGGTAAATGGAGGGTTACCTGAGGTAGTAACGAGGTGTTGCTGGAGCCGTGTTTTAGAGTTGAATTACATCAGAGCTCTTGAGAGCCATCATAAACACGAATGAAACCAAATTGGTCTCCAAACCGATGAACTAGAGGAAAACAATAACTCTTAAAGCCTTATGCAACGACATAAATACTTGAATTTCTTACCCCCGTTTTAATGTCCCATTGGCAGAGATAAGGGACATTTCATTATTTTTATTCATACCGTGCAATGCCAATCAAACAATAAAGTTGTTTTGCAGTTTTTCTTCGTATTCTCAACTGGTAATTCAGCTTCAGTAACCTCTGCTCTCCTTTAGTGTGTATAAAACACCTCTGTTTCTGAGCTGGCGACTTAAGAGGAGTGACGCTTTAAAAGGCCTACTTTAAGAGGGAGTGGGGGGGGGGCTGGGAGGTAGAGCAGGAGACTTCTTGGCAAAGGTGAACTTTTCACACCTGGGCTGTCACTAGCGATGGAGGGAACATGAGAGAGAGAGTGTGAGAGAAGGGGGCCCATACTGTGTCTTTGTTGGGAGTCCTGAGGCCTGAGACTCTGCAGAGTCTGCTCTTTGGATTGTTGATGCCAGCTCAGGCACACTGTTTATTTTCACCATTTCACGCAAGAATTTTAATTTATTTCTTCATCCTTTCATTTTTTTCTGGGAGACTTTGACTGTTGTTTAAGGATACCTGCTTCTTCCCCCTGTGTATAGCCCTGGGCCAATTACGTTGTCAGGGAGCTGGAGTTTAAACATCTGTAGCTAGATGCTGAGCTGAGCTGAAGCAGAGTGATTTAGCTCCATCTTGAAAGATCTTCACTTTGAGAGAGTTGTGTGTGTATGGCTCTGTGTCAAAGAGCGGCGTAGTCTCTCATCATGACAGGACATGAAGAGATAGGGGAAAAGTTGTGTTGCAGTCTGGCCAGATTGATGGTTCAGATTTTTGTTGTTATTATTGAATCTATCATTTTTTTTAAATATTTGTTTTTTACCTTGTTAATAAATTAAGGCCATTTCTGTTGTTTATATGTGTGTGTTGTTTTCGTTAAATCGACTAAAGCTTTTAATTATACTAAATGAAATGTTCTTCTCCTCTTGTATTGTTAGCTAAGTCTTTAGTGCACTAAGAGCATCAAAAGAAAAGTACCCATCTCAAATTCCATGGCAAATAACAACATTCATATGTTTTTTTTAAACATCTTCTTTCTTTTACACTTGGTTCTCAAAATCAAAATAGAAAAAAGCTTCTAAAAGATCAAACTAATTCTATTTGCTTTTATCTTACAAACCTCCTTCTCTGGAAACGTTCCACCCAGGATTGTAGGGCCTATTTTCCCAGCTAAGGCTGTGGGGGCTGTGTGAGGATTAGGATTGTGATCTGAGAAATACCTCTCTATTACCATTTTACACAGTGACAATTTTAGGGGCTATGCCTTTTGGAGTATGCCTTTGTTTTTAGCTGTGGGCCTTCCTATAAGACCTGAGTCAGCCAAACGCACATGGGTAGTGTCAGCCATAACACGCTGTGACAGGGGCATTTAGTGGTTGTAATTCAAATCTAATTCGGAACATCTTAACCCTGAAGTCTGTCAGGGCTCTGAAAACGAATGCCGTTGCTGGAACACTCATGGTCCCAATCAGGTCCTCCGCAATGGCAGCACGGAAACGCGTCAACAAGCGTGGTTACAAAAACAGCTCTACCTCAACCAGAAAACTCATTTACAGTACACCGGCAGTCCGGGAGAGAGAGACCGAGTGAACCGAGAGAGTAAACTGAGTGAACGGCGTGTGCCGTTCCATAAGGGAGAACGTGCATTGGGCTTGTAATTGGTCTGACGCCGTTTAAAGTCATAAAGTAAAGTAAATAAGTGGAAATCTGCTTCACATTTTGCCCTTGCCACCATGATTACCTTTAATATATAGGATTCCCTCGTAGCCTTGTCCTTGGCTGAGCCACCTTTTTGAACAGCTTTCCAATAGAAATAACATCACCTACAACTGTGGGTAGGCTATGCATGCGGAGGGAATAGAAAACACGCAGAGAACAGTTCAACAAAGAGCCAAAGGAAATCATTGACTTTTTCCCCAAATGGTACCCTATTCCTTATGTAGTGTAATACTTTTGACCAGGGCCCTGGTCTAAAGTAGTGCACTGTTTAGTGCACTACTTATATTGGTCATGGATGACAGCAGAGTTAAAACCTTAAACAGCTACGATTCTTATAATCCCTTGAACTGCACACCATTTACTTCATGTCTTTGCCCCAGAGATTTACTTTCCTTCTGAATATGATCAGCCTATGAACATCTGTGTGTTTATAAGTGGGTATTGGGGCAGTGTTCAATTTCATGAATATATCAATGCATGATGCAACACTGATAATTCTGTCTTTTATATTCCGGAGAGAAATCTCACCCCACTTTGCCTCAAAAGTAGTGCCTCTTTATTCAGACATATCAATTTCATGACAAATGTGAGGTCCTTTTGAAGTGGTCAACAAAACTAACTGTCAGAGGTCACATTTTGGAAGACAAACAAGTCACCGTTATATATATATATATATATATATATATATATATATATATATATATATATATATATATATATTTTTTATCTTTTTCTACCATGACATATTCGTGCCCAAAGATATTTGGATATTCTGAATATTTTTCCACTCTGCCCCTAAACAATACTGTATTGCCTAGCTAATATATATATATATTTTTTTTAATTAATAATAAAAAAAAGAGGAAGAGCATTATGTCTCATTTGTTGACCTACTCAGACTTCTCGGCTAATCACAACATAAGCTATACGAACCACCATACATCAGATATTTTTCTTCCTGTGAAACTACACTTTCCTTTTCAATTACGTCTGTCTGACAGCTAGCATAATAGCAGTTGTGCTTGGTGCCAATAATATCCTTCATGTCTGACTGGACAAATCATGTACCAGAGGACTATGTGTAATTGTCTTTACAGTGAAAACAGTAAGCAGGGATTCAAAGCCAGGGGAAGCCAGCTGTCCAACTGCATCCATTTAAAGTTGAGCGTATTTTCATTACTCCCATAATATAACACTTCGGTTAAGTGACACATGATTGATGATGGGGAGCGGAGTGGCTTTTCTAACCCTTTAAGTGCTCCAAAAACAAATTAAAGCTTTCATCATAGTAACATGTCTATTACAAGATGTGCTAATAGCCCCTCGTTGTATGAAATTATTTGTGTGTCTAAATAATTTGGAAAAATTTAACTATTAATCATTCTGGAGAGAGGCTGACAAAAGATCGTGCGTTAGGGCTGTCGGAACGTGCAGAGGCCCATTCACAATACACTTAGAGGTGTTTATAGCTTATTCTGTGAAATGGTCATAATTGCTTAATTGCAGTTCTGCTAGCTGGTGGTTCTAGTGTTTCTAGGGGAAAAGTTATCCTGGACTTTGGTTTCATCCGAATTATCGAAAGTAAAACCAAATGTTCACTTTAGGGGTTTTAGTGAGTAATTATAAAATTAGAAACTTAAAAAAAAAAATCTGGCACATCAGTGGCAAGCATTTAATTATTTGTTATTAAAACATTTTAAACAATGGGCATTCATTTTCCCATTCATACTTATAAAAAAAGTAAACAATTCTTCTAAGCCGACTGTAATTCAATATGTGTTTTATGAAGCTCAAATGTTCCATCTTTGGTACATGCTTTATACAGGCAACTCAGTATTATTATAAGTGAGGTTTTCACTGGTGCACATAGCATGTCCAGTCAAAAAGCAGACCCGACTTGTGTTAAAACAGGGGGAGTTCACACATGGAGCTAAGTGAAGGTGTCAGTACACCGTGCTGTAGAAACTATCTAAGTCATTCATGGGTAGAGATAGCTCCCTCCATGCCCGGCCCACCTCCCGCCTGCCCAACTTACTCTTTGTTATTAAACAGGTTCAACCAAAATACAAAGGGATACTGTGTTTTTTCTATGAGTAATGCATTAACCTGCTGGGAAAAGTTCATGTTAAAAGTATGGGCTCAGACAGCACAAGATTTATGGCGATGGCTGCAGAAATTATGCTTCTTTCCCCCCAAAAGCCACTTTAATTATGTAATTACAGCCAGCTGCTTTTCATTTGCAGTTGTCCTTAATTAGGGACAGGGGTCTGCAGTTCAAGTGCTTGGACTTTGCTTTGTGATAAGTATGAGATTTGGGGGCTTCAGCCTAGGCAGGCAGGGCACAGTTAGGATGATTAGCCAAATCCACAGCAAAACTCATTTGTTATTCAAGCTTTACCCAGGAGCCTCACACTAGCCTCCCACTGGGTCTAGAGAAAGAAAGAACTCGGAGCTAGCACCATTTCCTCCCTAGTGATCCCCTTATCTCCCCTTCCTCATCAGCAGCAATTGTCCTCAAATAAGAAGCAGCGATATGTGTTTGCTATCCCTATAAGGGCCAAATGCAGAGTAAACACATAGGGAGTAGGGGCCACAGCACCTGATAATCTTAATTAATCTTCCCATCTCAGGTTATGAAGAATTCCTTCACCAGAACAGCAGGGGGACCGAGAGGAGGAGGGATGGATGGAGAGAAAGGGGGATGGAGGGAGGGCCCCTGACTGTGGATCTGTGTTTCCCTAATTGTTAGATTGATATTCAAGTCAAGGGTGCGGTGCTCTCTAAAACCCAGCTGCAGACATATTAGGAAATGTCATTTAGGGGTAATAGCGTCTGCATGTCTGGGCCGAGGCCGTTCTGTACTGTCACAACAGAGGATGTTTGCAAAGCAAAGCCTCCAAATCAATCAGAATAACTAATATCTTCCACCATTCCTGATAAATTCCTGGCTCGTGTCTATGTACTGCTACGAAGCCCTACGGGAGTTGTAACATTGAACACACTGTAGATATAAGTCACTAGACTGAGAAGGTCAGGGGTCAGGACATGCATTACTTGTATATGAGGCTGTCTCAGTCAGTACTCTGTATATTCAGGGCCTAGTAATTTGGTTTGTCTGTAATGTTTCTCAGGGATTGTGAGCAGCAGAAATGTGTGCATGCATCATGTCAGTCGACAGCGATTATGAATCCAGAGCTGTTTCGGTCTGGTAGAGACAGTCAAAACATCTGGAGAAAAAAAGTTGCTATTTAGATGAGAAATTAAAGGGGCCACAAAACATTTCTTCATAATGAATAGCTGTCTTTTTTTCCTGTTGTTAAATAAATAGGAATTATGTAAAACTATCACAGTTTGCTCTTAGATTCATCTGGTTGTGGTACATTTTTTGTACTTGTTTTATGGATTGTACACAGATACTGAATGTGTTCCAAATGGCACCCTATTCCCTATAGGGCTCTGGTCAAAAGTAGTGCACTACATAGGGAATAGGGTGCCATTTGGGGCGTGGGGGCGTACATATTGCATCTGCTTCGGAAGGGGATTTAATAAGCGGCCAATCTGTGATCCGATGAAATATGATAACGGTTGAATAATCCGAACAACATGAGAAATGTATTCAACGATTAGCTGTGTTGTCTTCACTAAGCCACTCATGGGTTTCGTCCCAAATGGCACTCAATTCCCTATTTAGTGCACTACTTTTGACAAAGCCCCATGGGTTATTGGGATGCACTCTCATTAATTTGTTTGGCAAGCTTCCAAGATCATTTTCCGAGAAAGAAATCAGGAAAAATGTGTTTGTTTATAATAAGTGTTTGTATTTCATTTGTACTACGCAAACCATAATCTGTTATCTTTACATGAATAGCTTCTCAGTGTTGTGGGTAGAGACTAACAGTCATTACAATGACATACTGATGGTTGCATTCACATGTTTTGGGATCCTCTAAATAAAATGTATATGGTTTTGATATAGAGGGTTATTCTTGACTTGAGTAATAGCATGTTTGGACACAAAAAAACAAACACGTTTGCAGAAAAACACAGAAAGACGAAATAGAGACGAAGAGGAAAACATCTTTGGATATGTCCCAAAGTGCACCCTATTCCCTATTTACTGCTTTCCTTTTGACCCCAGAGCCCAATGGTCAAAGGTAGTGCACTAAATAGAGAATAGGGTGCACTTTGGGTCATAGACTTTAACACGCAGCCATCAGACGTCCGTAAACGGTGCCAACTGCAAACAAAATGACTTGCAGTGGAGCTAAGTGCTGCCATTTCTCTCTTCCCCTCAGCCAGCCAGGCGAGCTGTAATACACCTGACACTGAGTGAAGACATGTCCACTGTGCATCCCGCTGCTTCCTTGATGTGTCGCAGATGTGAATAAGAGAATGCTTTCTTTCTTCCCCCTCGAGACCGGCATCCTAGCCACTTTAACAACTAGGGGCTGCTGCATTTAAAAGTGGAAACTTCTAGAATTCTTGGAGACATGAGCGACTGAGTCTTCCCACCATGCTCTCTGTTGGCATGTGTGTGTTTCTGCACTCGTGTGCATGCATGTGTGTGTATTTGCTTGTGTATATGTTAGCATGTGTGTGTGTGTAGGTGTGTGTTGGTATGTACACTACCGTTCAAAAGTTTCTTAGAAATGTCCTTGTTTTTGAAAGAAAAGCTATTTTTTGTTCATTAAAATAACATCAAATTGATCAGAAATACAGTGTAGACATTGTTAATGTTGTAAATTACTATTGTAGCTGGAAATGGCAGAATTTTTATGGAATATCTACATAGGCGTACAGAGGCCCATTATCAGCAACCATCACATCACTCCTGTGTTCCAATGGCACGTTGTGTTAACGAATCCAAGTTTATAATTTTAAACCCCTTTGCAGTTATGTTAGCACAGCTGAAAACTGTTGTTCAGATTAAAGAAGCAATAAAACTGGCCTTCTTTATACTAGTTGAATATCTGGAGCATCAACATTTGAGGGTTCGATTACAGGCTCAAAATGGCCAGAAACAAATAACTTTTTTCTGAAACTCATTTTAATTTTTTACATTTTATTTTACTCCTTTTTCTCCCCAATTTCGTGGTATCCAATTGTTTAGTAGCAACTATCTTGTCTCATCGCTACAACTCCCCTACGGGCTCGGGAGAGACGAAGTTTGAAAGTCAAGCGTCCTCCGATACACAACCCAACCAAGCCGCACTGCTTCTTAACACAGTGCCATCCAACCCCGAAGCCAGCCGCACCAATGTGTCGGAGGAAACACCGTGCACCTGGCAACCTTGGTTAGCGCGCACTGCGCCCAGCCCGCCACAGTAGTTGCTGGTGCGCGATGAGACAAGGATTTCACTACCGACCAAACCCTCCCTAAACCGGAGGACGCTAGGCCAATTGTGCGTCACCCCACGGACCTCCCGGTCGCGGCCGGTTACGACAGAGCCTGTGCGCGAACCCAGAGTCTCTGGTGGCACAGCTGGCGCTGCAGTACAGCATCCTTAACCACTGCAACACCCGGGAGGCCTTTTTTCTGAAACTCGTCGGTCTACTTTTGTTCTGAGAGATGAAAGAGATTTCATGTGAGAAATTGCCAAGAAACTGAAGATCTCGTACAGGGTTGTGTACTACTCCCTTCACAGAACAGCGCAAACTGTCTCTAACCAGAATAGAAAGAGGAGTGGGAGGCCCCAGTGCACGACTGAGCAAGAGGACAAGTACATTAGAGTGTCTAGTTTGTGAAACAGATGCCTCACAAGTCCTCAACTGGCAGCTTCATTAAATAGTGCCTGCAAACACCAGTCTCAACGTCAAAAGTGAAGAGGCGACTCCAGGATGCTGGCCTTCTAGGCAGAGTTCCTCTGTCCAGTGTGTGTGTGGTTTTTTGCCCATCATAATAATTTATTTTTATTGGCCAGTTTTCTTTGCAACTCTGCCTAGAAGGCAAGCATCCCGGAGTCGCCTCTTCACTGTTGACGTTGAGACTGGTGTTTTGCGGGTAGGTGGGTAAACGCTGATCGCCATTCACGGTGAAAAACGCTCTCTGTATTTTCAATCGGCATGGCCGATTAATTAGGAACCATTTCCAGTTTTCATAACAATCGTTAATTGACCTTTTTGGACGCCGAATATATTGCAATCCATGAGGAAACTGCGTGGCAGGCTGACCACTTATGACGCGAGTGCAGCGTCAAAAGGACCTAGTGGCTGCAAGGAGCCAAGGTAATTTGCTAGCTAGCATTAAACGTATCTTTTAAAAAACAATCAATCTTCACATAATCACTAGTTAACCTCTTGCGATGAGCAATCCCGTATCCGGGAGCCTCAAGCTCATTACCATAACGCAACGTTAACTATTCATGAAAATCACAAATGAAATGAAATAAATATATTGGCTCACAAGCTTAGCCTTTTGTTAACAACACTGTCATCTCAGATTTTCAAAATATGCTTTTCAACCATAGCTACACAAGCATTGATTGTAACTTGATTTTACAACTTGATCCACCTGTGGTAAATTCAATTGATTGGATATGATTTGAAAAGGCACACACCTGTCAATATAAGGTACTGCAGTTGACAGTGCATGTCAGAGCAAAATCCAAGCCATGAGGTTGAAGGAATTGTCCATAGAGCTTCGGGACAGGATTGTGTCGAGCCACAGATCTTGGAAAGGGTACCAAAACATTTATGCATTATTGAAGGTCCCCAAGAACACATTCTTAAATGGAAGAAGTTTGGAACCACCAATACTCTTCCTAGAGCTGGCCGTCCGGCCAGACTGAGTAATCGGGGGAAAAGGGCCTTGGTCAGAGAGGTGTTCAAGAACCATCACTCTGACAGAGCTCTAGAGTTCATCTGTCGAGATGGGAGAACCTTCCAGAAGGACAACCATCTCTGCAGCACTCCACCAATCAGGCCTTTATGGTAGAGTGGCCAGACAGAAGCCAATCCTCAGTAAAAGGCATATGACAGCCCGCTTGGAGTTTGCCAAAAGGTCCCTAAAGGACTCTCAGACAATTAGAAACAAGATTCTCTGGTCTGATGAAACCAAGGTTGAACTATTTGGCTTGAATGCCAAGCGTCATGTCTGGAGGAAACCAGGCAGCGCTCATCACCTGGCCATACCATATCTATGGTGAAGAATGGTGGTGGCAGCATCATGCTGTGGGGATGTTTTTCAGCGGCGGGGACTGGGAGACTAGTCAAGATGAACGGAGCAAAGTACAGAGACATCCTTGATGAAAACCTGCTCCAGAGCCTTCAGGACCTCAGACTGGGGCGAAGGGTCGCCTTCCAACAGGACAATGACCCAAAGCACACAGCCAAGACAATGCAGGAGTGGCTTTGAGACAAGTCTCGGAATGTCCTTGAGTGGCTCAGCCAGAGCCCGGACTTGAACCCGATCTAACAGACCTGAAAATAGCTGTGCAGTGACACACTACATCCAACCTGACAGAACTTGAGAGGATCTGCAGAGAAGAATGGGAGAAACTACCCAAATACAGGTGTGCCAAGCTTGTAGCGTCATACCCAAGATGACTCGAGGCTGTAATCGCTGCCAAAGATGTTTCCACAAAGTACTGAGTAAAGGGTCTGAATACTTTATGTAAATGTGATATTTCAGTTTTTTTTGTAATAAATTTGATAACATTCTTAAAAAACAGTTTTTTAAAACTATTGTCATGAAATCGGTACATCAAATCTCTTCCCAACTATTTGCAATCAATATTGCACAGCTGTCCATTTTTTTTGTTCATATTATAAACTGGTGTACTTTATTTTTATTTCGCCAATTTTGGTATTTAATGCAGGGCCGACAGACAAGTTCCTTACTTTCTCCCCCTTCCACTTGCCTCTTGCATGTTTGCGGTAATGCTGCAATTAGTTGTTTGTAATTTTGAGAAGAGCAGACGTTTCCATATAATTTTGTTAGCTGCATGAGACATAACTTCGGGCGGCAGGGTAGTCTAGAGTGTTGGACTAGTAACTGGAAGGTTGCAAGTTCAAACCCCCGAGCTGACAAAGTACAAATCTGTCGTTCTGCAGTTAACCCACTGTTCCTAGGCCGTCATTGAAAATAAGAATTTGTTCTTAACTCACTTGCCTAGTTAAATAAAGGTAACAATTAAAATTACTCCACTCGTCCTATTTATTATATAATTTATAAAGATTATACCTTTAATTAAATATATATATATATATATATATATATATATATATATATATATATATTTTGAGTTGAATCATAGTATTTGTTCTGTATTTTCTGGTGGATTAAAGTGAAATTGCAACCAACTTTCTATGGCTTGTTTTAACAATAGCAATATTTTTAGAGATCATTTTCAAATAACTGAACGTGAGAGGTTGTAATCTGAATAAAGGGGAAATGCCATTATTAAACATTGGGTGAGACATTTTTACTGATCTGCTAGAGAACCAGTTCGGATTTAAATATAACTTTTCTATGACTAAAGTGTTTAGTGAGAGGTCTAATGCGTTAATATTTAATAATTTCTGTCCTCCGAATTCATAATAATTATATAAATAGGCTGGCTTGCCATTCCAAAAAAATTGAATCTTTTTTTTCATATAATTTTTTTAACAAGTCGCAAGGCCATAAGCAAATAGGTCAATTGTGATATGACTATAGAGTTAATCAGGGTACACTTTTCATAATTTGGTTGTAATCCAGAGAGGTTAGAAAAAGTATCTAGATCATCTATGAGTCTGTGGAGTGATCCAAATTGTGGATTTAAAAGAAAACATGAATCATCAGCGCACAATGACACCTTTGTTTTTAAGCCCTGGATTAATGTATCGTCCATGTAATAAACCTGTCTGGTTTCTATGAATAATATCCGACAATATCTTTTTAATTCTATGCGCTATGCACTTTGCAAGAAGTTTTGCACGTCTAAGGGGCCTCCATTTTTTTTAATGGACTGGATCTTTATATTTACCACTTGGGTTCTGTTTCAGTAGTATTGAAATTAGACCTTCTTGTTGAGTATCTGATCATCTATACGTACGTAGAATGTATGCGTAGAATGTACGTAGAATGTATGCACACATGACTGTAAGTCGCTTTGGATAAAAGCGTCTGCTAAATGGCATATATTACATATATTATCTATCATTTTTATAGGAGTGGTTAAAACATGCTAATAACGGTCCTCTGAGCACATCAAAAACTGGTATAGCATCTGATTCTAATGTTACCTAAGACCTTCATAAACACAACCAAAGCATACTTTTCCCGATAGCATATATGAAATGTATTTATTTGATTATTTGAATGTTGCAGTGAAAATGCCTGCTTATTGGTGTACTAAGGGGTGTTGCGAGGCTCGGCATATTAAGTGTTAACACCTTTGACACCAAAGCCTTCTCTCAAGTAAAGAAATAAGACAATAAATGGAACTCAAGGAATCATGAAATAGTCCCACAATGGAAAAAAAAAATGGGATTAAAGCTTTGTATGAAAATAACTATAATTTCCAACCAATATCGGATATCTCTTTCTGGTCTTTCTCTATCCAATTAACGGTAAAGCTTTACAACAAGCTAGAGCTATCGCTAATGGACAGTACATCATACCTGAGTCCCAAATCACAACCTATTATTTTTTATAGTGCACTAGTTTTAACCAAGGCCTATATAGCTCCGGTTAAAAGTAGTGCACTACATAGGGAATCGGGTGGCATTTGGTACATATTCCATCTATTGTTGTTTGGTGAACCTGATCTTTTCATATTCCATTCATCCAGTTCAATGTAACATTGATAGGTTTAGGCTACTACATGATACTCAAATTTTTCCTATACCCATCATGATGTTGCTACAACCTAGCATATGAATGAAAGATTACAATGTAGGTGCACACAGGTTGAGAGAAAATGTTGAGGTGATGTAGCTGATCTACGGTGTAATCATTAGTCAAACAGATGCAAACGAGAGTTTCTATTGGACAAATTCAGATATGTTTATCCCTGTTTTGTTCCATTTCCTTTCCGTTTAAGAAGTGTTTTTCAACAGAATCGGTGGAATGAATACACCCCTGGTCATGCATAAAAAGTGTATTCTCCTGCGCCTGACTTCCCTGCCACCTATACACATGTTTGTGACACTAGCTGTCCTCTGGCTACACCGTAGTGCGACCCTACAGAGTGCTGTTAAGGCTACTGTAGACCTTCATTGCAAAACAGTGTGTTTTAATAAATTATTTGGTGACGTGAATATATTTGGTATAGTTTAAACTAAAAAAGGACAACTTTGTAAATGTTTTACAATTTTCATTTTTATGAAATTCACTGAGGAATATAGTCCTCCCCTTCCTCCTCTGAGGAGCCTCCACTGGTGTATGAATACAGACATGTGTGTGCTGTGTGTGAGAGTGTGCAGTCTGAATCAGACCTAATAATGTACTGTTGCCTTATACGGTAGCCTACACTGGAACGAGCCAACTTGTGTGATATTTTAGTGTTAACATATAAGACATTCAATGCAGTCACTCAGGCAGACCCAAGGCTGTAGTATTTTTAGTAAAGACGTCTCCCTACCAGCTCCATTAGCCAAGTCATCGTTGGATCCCTCTCAGTAAAAATAGTTTGCAAAGTCATCCACACACATCCCTCCATCCAGGGCCGGCTCTAGCCATTTGGGGGCCCTAGGCGAGATTAGGGGGTGAAGAGAGAAATGGCGAAGAGAGAAATGTATGTTTTAAATTAAATTCCTTGCAATTCTGCACATTTTACCATTGGGTGTAGAGAAAATGTTGCAGTTTTGAGGCAAGTTATCCGAAGTTCTACACATTTTGCCATGAGGGCGGGAAGAATATTTCATGCAATTCTACACATTTTGCCATGACTTGTGCCATGTTAATGACATCAGAGTGAGAGTGACCAACACAATTAATGGGGGCCTCCTGGAGGTTAGGGCCCCTGGGCACGTGCCCTGCGTGCTCGGTCGGTATTCGGCCATGATTACAGTTTAGATAACTGGCTAGACTAACTTACCAATCAAAAAATTGTTAGATGCCCAGGGGCCCTACGCGACTGTTTATGTCGCTTATGCCTGGAGCCGGCCCTGCCTCCATCCCTTCACTCCCCTCCACATGCTGAATGATGCTTGCCTTTCTCTGCTCTCACTCACATGAAAAGTACCATTGTTGGAAATTAATGTTAAAAAAAGCAAGAAAAAAAGAGAACAAGAAAGAGAGAATGTATAGGGAGGAACCAGATCTTGATTTCTACAAAATCCAGGCCCCAGAGCTGAATGTTGGAGTTGGGAGAAATACCCTTGATACTTAATTTTATGGGGTTTTGAAGTCCCTCACCGTAATAGTAATATATAATACCTGCCTCAGTCGTCTGCAGTGGAGCCGCGGCCATGACCCAGGCAATTACAGACAGGCATCAGCAGAGCCTCCCTTTAAGTCGGGTCCTGTCTGAATTCTCCTGACAGAGCATATTACTCTGCTGTCAGCCCAGAGCGACCACGGGTTTGGGGCCAAAGCCTATAACTTGCTAATGCTTGGCTCTTTCGGAAACTACAGAACCTTATAAATCTAATCTTTAGAAACACCTCACCTTTAAAATTGTGGTGTGTCACTTCACACACACATACAGTACTGAGTGCCGACGTCCATTTAGTGTGGAGTCTGGGGTTATGTCCCAAATGGCACCCTATGGGCCCGGGTCAAAAGTAGTGCACTATTTAGGGAATAGGATGACATTGTGGGCGCAGGCAGGATTATGGCTGGAGGGATAAGCCAGGGGTGTCAGCGTTGGAAATCTGACAGATGTTTTTCAGTTTGTTTGTACTGTAGGCATGTTTCTCGTTTACTTTTCAGTTTGTTAATTCAGCTAACACACTCATAAAGCCAGGATTTTTTTAACCAAGAAAGGTGTTTGCCAAGTTAGATGGTTTTAGTATTTGGCTTGGACTGTATATGAGTAGCTGGTTAGATCCTTTACATGTAATGCATACCAAATGGCACCCTATTCCCTATAAAGTGCACTTCTTTTGACCAGAGAACTATATGCCCTGGCATTGACTTATTTTCTTATGGAAATTCTTATTTTCAGATCAGGGGTCAGGGGCCATTCTGAAAACCCATATTGGGCTGTCTCTGTGTGGTCAGTAGGCCTTAAATTTCAATCTCCGCTCACCCACCCAATAGCCCAGAGAAGACTGATCACACAGCCTATTCATTCTGACAGTAAATGTATGATCCCTTTTTTTCAACCATAATTGTTGATTTAGCTAGTCTTTCTCCTTGTTCATCTTCTGGTCTGTTTCACTCCCAATCTCCTGTTCTTCGGTCACCCCGTCCACTCAGGAACTCATAAAGGTTTTACCGGGTTCAACAGTTGTTTATTGGCCTTAGCTGCCAGACTCTATATACTTTTATGGCATAGTCAGTGTCTTCCTTCTCTCCCTAGAGCAGGTTCTTTACTTCAGAAGATGAATGTGTAGTAGGGTAAAGTCTCTGAGTGCGTCCCAAATGTCACACTAGGAGTAGTGCACTATATAGGAAATAGGGTGCCATTTTGGGACACTCACTAAAGTCCGTTTGCTTTAGGTTATGTAACAGCTAAGGACATCACACTGTCTTTACTCGACCCCTGACCTTTCCTGGTGCACTGTAATCACCCAGTGGACTATAATAAAGTGACCTTATTTACAGGGGACCTCGTGTGTGTGTGTCTTCTGTTGTGTGCCTCTGTCTAAGAGTTCATGTTTTAATAACTTAGTTATTTTGACAAAAGTATTGTAAAATACAGTTTTTACTGCTGCAAGTACAGTGTAAAAATGAGCAATTACACTTATTGTTACGTATTGTTTTTACAAGATAATTATAATCATATAGCAATTAGCACAATGTTACAAGTGATTGAGCTGAGATAACTACATTTTGTATTTTTTTTTATCTACGTATTGTAAAATAATCTACCCGGATAAATAATTATAAAATACAAATATAATGTGTAAATTCATTTCATCTTATTCATTCCTTTATTATCCACACATGTACTTGTTTTCTTCATTCATTTTATCACATTCAGTATTTTGATTATCTATGTATTATCCTTGCACCATGTGAATTACATCACACAATCCTATGTTCCCCTAAGCCCAGTGACAGGGCCCAGGGCAGACAGACAGCCTGGAGTAATGACCTGTGAGTGCTGGGTCCTGCTTTATTACTCTGTGGCCCACAGTAAACCAGTTTGACTTTGGGTGTCTGTCAGAGGACGACTGTGTTTACACATGACTCAAACAAGTGGTTCTGCTCCCTGAGTGAGTTTTCCGGGCTCGCCCAGTGACACTACCAAGATCATCACCTACACACTACTGTGCTGAGTAGGTTAGGGCCTGCATCTCAAATCACACCCTATTCCCTATATAGTGCACTACTTTTGACCAGGGCGCATTGGAATGCCCACTACTTGAGTGTGTCCCAAATGACACCCTATTCCCAATATAGTGCACTACTTTTCACCAGTGCGCTACAGTTGAAGTCCGAAGTTTACATACACCTTAGCCAAATACATTTAAACTCCGTTTTTCACAATTCCTGACATTTAATCCTAGTAAAAATTCCCTGTCTTAGGTCAGTTAGATCACCACTTTATTTTAAGAATGTGAAATGTCAGAATAATAGTAGAGAGAATTATTTATTTCAGCTTTTATTTCTTTCATCACATTCCCAGTGGGTCAGAAGTTAACATACACTCAATTAGTATTTGGTATCATTGCCTTTACATTGTTTAACTTGGGTCAAATGTTTCTGGTAGCCTTCTACAAGCTTCCTACAATAAGTTGGGTGAATATTGGTCCATTCCTCCTGACAGTAACTTTGTCAGTTTGTAGGCTTCCTTGCTCGCACAAGCTTTTTCAGTTCTGCCCACAAATTCTCTATAGGATGAGGTCAGGGCTTTGTGATGGCCACTCCAATACCTTGACTTTGTTGTCCTTAAGCCATTTTGCCACAACTTTGGAAGTGTGCTTGGGGTCATTGTCCATTTGGAAGACCCATTTGCGACCAAGCTTTAACCTTGTGACTGATGTCTTGAGATGTTGCTTCAATATATCCACATAATTTTCATTCCTCATGCTGCCATCTATTTTGTGAAGTGCGCCAGTCCCTCCTGCAGCAAAGCACCCCCACAACATGATACTGCCACCCCTGTGCTTCACGGCTGTCTACAAAGACTACAAACCGTAGTCTGGCTATTTGATGGCTGTTTTGGAGCAGTGGCTTCTTCCTTGCTGAGCGGCCTTTCAGGTTATGTCGATATACTGTAAGACTCGTTTTACTGTGGATATAGATACTTTTGTACCTGTTTCCTCCAGCATCTTCACAAGGTCCTTTGCTGTTGTTCTGGGATTTATTTGCACTTTTCGCACCAAAGTGCATTCATCTCTAGGAGACAGAGCACATCTCCTTCCTGACCGGTATGATGGCTGCGTGGTCCCATGGTGTTTATACTTGCGTACTATTGTTTGTACAGATGAACATGGTAAGTTCAGGCGTTTGGAAATTGCTCCCAAGGATGAACCAGTCTTGTAGAGGTCTACAAGGTTTTTTCTGAGATCTTGGCTGATTTCTTTTGATTTCCCCATGATGTCAAGCAAAGAGGCACTGAGTTTGAAGGTAGGCCTTGAAATACATCCACAGGTACACCTCCAATCCAGTTATGTCAATTAGCCTATCAGAAGCTTCTAAAGCCATGACATCATTTTCTGGAATTTTCCAAGCTGTTTAAAGGCACAGTCAACTTAGTGTATGTAAACTTCTGACCCACTGGAATTGTGATACAGAGAATTATAAGTGAAATAATCCATCTGTAAACAATTGTTGGAAAAATCACTTGTGTCATGCACAAAGTAGATGTCCTCACCAACTTGCCAAAACTATAGTTTGTTAACAAGAAATTTGTGGAGTGGTTGAAAAACTAGTTTAAATGACTCCAACCTAAGTGTATGTAAACTTCCAACTTCAACTGTACCTTTTCAATATACCAAGACTAAGGGCTAATGCTAAATAGCAGGTTTTAAGTGTTGATGATTACTCGGGTCTATTGGAAAGGAATGTCGACTATGCCAATACCACAAGTCTCGTCCTCCACCCTCTTAATGCACTGCCGACCCCACCCTACCCTAAAAAATTATTCAAGTTCTCCATTCTAAGCCTCCTCCCATCCCCATCATTCTGATTTGTAAGTAAATAATGGCTGTCAGTATAGTAGCAACCCTGATTAAAGTTCAGGGGTTTAATAGATCATTTTAAATAACCCCAAATTACTCCCCTCTCCCCAGCCGATCAACCTGGACCTCTGCCCTTGGTGCATGGCAGTTTTCAACTGACGCAGGCCGAGCCAAGTCCAAGCTCACGGTTCCTGCCTATTCCCAGAGGATGGTGCGCTGCGGGCCTACACCAACATTCTCAGCTGTACTTAATCTGCTCTGAGACAAGCTGGCTATGAGAAAATGCAAAGGGGAAAAAAAGGGAAAAGGCGCACTCACACACACACACAGCGGAGGGAGACATGGAAAATCCTGGACAGTTGGTGTGCTTTGTTCACTTGGTCAGTGGAGCTGGAGCGTGTCCAAAGAACGGGGGCCCCAGGTTCCCCTGGCGATAGGAGTCTGTTCCAATGAATCGTGTTTAACCATTCTAATCACACTTTAGCACATTAATCCTACTTTCAATCCAAAACACATCTGAGATGACCGGCATGTGGGTCCGGGATCTTGTTGTTTATTTTTTATTTTTTATTGCCACCGTACATCAGATGAAACCCAGAGACTGTGCTCGGGCCCCCAGTTTAGCCTGCACTCTCACTGAACTTGGACTTCATAAAACACAGTCCACCCGTTACACTTTCCCCCCCTACTACTCTCGCTCCGCTGTGGTAGATAGAATTTATCGCAAGAAGCCGATGCGTTGACTCAATAAAAAGTCCCAGTAGAATCTTTAAAATTGTCTCCAATTAAGAGGCAGTAGACAAAAAACAGGTTTACGATAAAGACGGGTCCACTTTTGATTTTCCTTCTCCTTATGATGTTTCACTATTGCATATCATATGGATATCTCTTCCACTGTCACAGTATCTTATCAGTTTGACATCCTAAGTCACCAAGACAGCTTCAGTCTGAGAGCTCAATTCATCTGTTCCTGGAGTAATTCCCTGAGGCAGGCTGTGATATCAGTGTTGTCATAAAGGACTTGGAATCCATTTGAACTGTATCTACCATTTAACTACACATTGTCCCTGGGGGAAGAGTTATCAAGGAAAGAGGAAGGTTGTCCTTCTCTGGAATTACGTCTCCGGAGTCCAGAAAACGAATGTCTCCCGTTTCTTGGAGAGTTGTGTGTTGGCTGGAGTGAAGTGTCAAGCTCCCCCCAAGGCTTCTCTTGGAAAACTCTTGAAAAATTACAGATCTAACCTCTAGGAGCTCTTAAAGTTTTACAGTCAGGAGTAGTATAAATGGTGCTGGTGTATTGTTAATAAAGCCCTGCAAAGCAAACAAAGCGTCCAAAACGCCAGTTTAACTACCACTTTACAAAAATTCAACAGTCACATTTAAACGGACCTATTATACAGTTAGTCTACTTCTCAATTCCAGAAGAATAAAAAAAAGGACATTTAAGAAGCAAATTTAGTTTCAAAAGATGTAAAACTGTAAGGAGAGTGATATTTTGAATTCGGAAAACAAACAAAAGAACGACTCATACGAAAACAAACCCTCTGGAAGCTGAGTAAGCCCAATGATGTCCCTGCTCAGCGTGAGTAGAGGGTATGGCCTTCTAATGATGTAATGGGAGGGATTTGGAGAAGCAAACCTGGCTGCCACTGACTTTTTAACCTTGAGCTAGCCCCTGGAACTCTTTACGCACCCATCACCATGGTCAGGCAGCATTTCTTTAATTAATCATGCGTTCATTAGCGTGGAAAACTTTAGCAGTTAGCTATGGCTATTAGGCGTATGAAAACAGGGGTGCGTGCTGGTGTCACAGGGAGAGACAGGGGCTGGTGAATGGGTTGTCACTTAGCATAATGGTGAATAAACACACATTAATCCCTCCCTGCGTAAATGGGAAGATGGCCGAAGGGCTGAGGGTGGAGCTCTTTGCATAATCTCTGTTAGCTAGATCTAGCCCACTCTTCAGTCAGTCCCACTGTGGACCAACATGAACCCACACCACTTGAACTCTGAATTGCAGGTCCCGGGCTGGCGACTTACTATTTATCTGGTGTTATGTAGCTGTCAAAGGCTCTGTCACTGTACAGTAGATATCAGAGAGAGAGGCCAACTCTTTTCCTCCTTTTTTTCTGTCCTTTCCTTCTCACATGAGTCCTACTGAATATTCTCTCTGGCACAGCTGTGAACTCCTTGCATATATTGAAAATAGAGCCTTATTTCCTATAGCCCTGATCAAATGTAGTGCACTATAAAGGGGGCCATATAGGGTGCCCTTTGGGACGTAGCCCTCTTAGTTTCCCCCGGCCCGACTATAGTGATGAGAACGGGCCGGGCCAGGAGCTGAACTGAGTTTCTCTCTTCTCTTCTCTCTGGGAGGGCGCCAGGGCGTGTGGTTGGGGAAGGCAATAGAGCCTCGTCTCCACTTGAGCTTTGACTTATTATAGGATACCAAACAGGGGACCTTGTCTGTCTGGAATTAAACATTTTCCAGCTGCGAGACGGTGCGGTCAGCCAGTCACAAACACAGAAGCTCTTTGGTAATGCTACCAGGATTACCTCTCTGATGTATACTAAATTGCACATCGTATTGAAATGTGTCCAAATATAAACAGATCTGATTACCTTTGTTTTGTCTTTCAAGGGTAGTTGGGAATCACTTTTGGGACTATACTGGGAAAGCTATACTTTATGGGTTGTTTTAACTGAGACCAATACACACATATATTAAATACCCTAAATGGATCAAGGGATTTTTATGCACTTGTTTACAATTGGTTTTTGCTATTGTAGATCAAACAGAATAATTGAGGTCTTGTGTATATTTTACTGAAATATAACTGCCCACTGGGCACACCACGTCATTTCAACATGGAAAATTGGGTAATATTTGGTTGAGACGTTGATGAATAAGATTACAACCTGTATTCACCCACTCAAAAAGATAGTCAAAAGTAGGTTGAATTTCGATATGTGTTATCACTAGGCTTTCAACCATCTAATAGCACAACCACATTCCTATGGAAAAACTATGTTGGATCTTTGGTTTAGTTGTCAACCAATTGTCTTTCACCGCTCTTTCAACCATTTAAAAGCACACTAAAGTTCAAATGGTTCAAACAATGTCAGATATTTGGTTTATTTATACAATAGATGACCTACTGCAGTTGAGCAAATTACCTGATTGCAGTTGAGATTACATTGAAAGTGCATGGTGCATGTGATCAATGTCTTTCGAGATTCTGTGCAGATTATTACAGCAATTGTGAAGCTTTCCACAGACCTGCAATGACCTGTGCATGCTGTCTTGAACATGCACAATTTATATGGTTACATAAGAATAAATGTATAGTTACAATTACCTCAATATGTGGTCATGGATATGTTACTCGTTAGTTTGTACGATAGAGTAAATAGGCTAAAGTGAAGTATATTACAAAAGTAATATTGAATTGAAAACGCAACCAAATATCAACATTTAAAGGACATGTATTTACTGCTTGGATAGATGCATCTGAGCCAATGACTTATTCACATTCGTTCACTTTTATTTTTGGTTGAGTTGGAGACATGAATCCAACATATAATTTCTTAACTTATTGACAAGTTAATATGCTATTTATTGTATTTCAAAAGTGATATTGAATTGTGTTTTATTGTCAATGCGACCAAATATCAACATTTAATTTATAAGAATGAAGAATAAATCAAATTGAACTTTAAATGCACTTTAAATACATTTGGATTTGATTTAGTCCTATTCTTTAACTTAGGTTTTTGGTTGAGATGGAGACGTGAATCCAAAATATCAATTATTAATTTGATTTGTAGGCAAACTGTAATTAAAGCCAGACTAAGTCAGTGACAGAGATGGAACTATCCAAGCAAAAGATAAATATCCTTCAAATGTTGATATTTGGTTGCATTGACAACAAAACACAATTAAATATCGATAAATATAATTACATTTGAAATCAACCGGAGCTTGAAACCCTAGGCTTATTGTATTGTCTATTTTAGTTTAATTCTAGGTTGAATTTGATGACTTTGCTGTTGATGATTTTGCATATTTCTTATCATGATCCCCCCCCCCAAGATGGTGTAGCAGTCAGACATCTTTGTCCTCGTCTTGTCATGTCCCATGTATATATCTTTTTATATATTTTTTCTTCGCATATATTCTTAACCTCAACTTCAACGTACTCTCCTGCTATCCGCCTCACCCAATGTGGTATGGATCTGCTATTTTCTTTACTTTTGAACCGGAACCCCCAACAGAAGCTATCCAGCTAACTAGCTACTAGCAAGTAGTCAGTCAGCTCATCCCCATGCTAGCGGTCATCAGCTAACCTTTAGCCCGTACAACTCTTGCCAGTATGCACAGCGCGATTCAAACCAGAGCAAATCCATCTTATTTTTCTCCATATCTCCGGATTCCTACTGCAAGCTCTGAACCTTCTCACCTGGATCAAAGCTAGTTGCTATCCAAGTGGCCACTCCTTGGTAACGTCTCTGTCCCGAAGCAAGAACCAATTAGCCTGGAGCTAGCCTTTGCTACGCCCATCTCTCGGCTAGCCGAAGAGGTCCATCAGCCACTCCTTGATGGCCACAATACCTATTTTGCCAATTGGCCTGGACCCCTTTTACTGCCGGCACGGAGCCCCCCGATCCGTCACGACTGGACTACCGATGTAATCTGCCCAAGGGGTGTTTTCAACTGGCTCCTATGTCTCGACGTCACCTGAATGCCCATCTGCTAGCTTGCTAGCTGAAGACCCGCTAGCTGTCTAGACCATATCGGACTGTTAGCTGAAAAGGACCATCGTACAAATTCTTTGGCCACTATACCTATTTTGACAATTGGACTGGATCCTTTTACCACACGGAGGCCTGCTGATCCTTCACGACTGGTCTGCCGATGTAACAGCACGAGGGGGCTACAACAGACTTCTTCCATTGCGACGTCCCTCTTAAGGCCCTTCCACTAGCTGTCTGAATCGCCGTGTCTCCAGCCCGCCGAGCTACTCACTGGACCCCTATGATCACTCAGCTATGTATGCCTCTCCCTAATGTCAATATGCCTTGTCCATTGCTGTTTTGGTTAGTGATTATTGCCTTATTTCACTGTAGAGCCTCTAGCCATACTCAGTACGCCTTAGGTAACCCTTTAGTTCCACCTCCCACACATGCGGTGACCTCACCTGGTTTAAATTATGCTTCTAGAAGCCTCCCGGGTGGCGCAGTGGTTAAGGGCGCTGTACTGCAGCGCCACCAGAGACTCTGGGTTTGCACCCAGGCTCTGTCGTAACCGGCCGTGACCGGGAGGTCCGTGGGGCGACGCACAAATGGCCTAGCGTCGTCCGGGTTAGGAAGGTGCTGGCCTGTAGGGATATCCTTGTCTCATCGCGCACCAGCGGCTTCTGTGGCGGGCCGGGCGCAGTGTGCGCTAACCAAGGTTGCCAGGTGCACAGTGTTTCCTCCGACACATTTGTGTGGCTGGCTTCCGGGTTGGATGCGCAGTGCGGCTTGGTTGGGTTGTGTATACTATAGACCATCTTCTGCCCCCAGCTGTGCCCTGGACACCATATGTGAATTGATTGCCCCCCCATCTATCTTCAGAGCTCGTGCTGTTAGGTGACCTAAACTGGGACATGCTTAACACCCCAGCCATCCTACAATCTAAGCTTGATGCCCTCAATCTCACACAAATTATCAATGAACCTACCAGGTACAACCCCAAATCCTTAAACACAGGCACCCTCATAGTTATCATCCTAAAATACACCTTTGCTGTCTTCAAACAGGATCTCAGTGATCACTGCCTCATTGCCTGTAAAGGGTCCACGGTCAAACGACCACCTCTCATCACTGTCAAACACTCCCTAAAACACTTCAGCGAGCAGGACTTTCTAATCAACCTGGCCCGGGTAATGATGGAATGATATTGACCTTATTCCGTCAGAAGAGGATGTCTGGTTATTCTTTAAAATTGCTTTCCTCACCATCTTAAATAAGCATGCCCCATTCAAAAAATGTAGAACCAGGAACAGATATAGCCCTTGGTTCACTCCAGGCCTGACTGCTCTTGACCAGCACAAAAACATCCTGTGGCATATTGCATTAGCATTGAATAGCCCCGCGATATGCAACTTTTCAGGGAAGTTAGGAACCAATATACACAGGCAGTTAGCAAAGCAAGGGCTAGCTTTTTCAAACAGAAATTTGCATCCTGTAGCACAAACTCCAAAACGTTTTGGGACACTAAAGCCCACTGCACTGAGGCTAGGAAACACTGTCACCACCGATAAAGCCACGATAATTGAGAATTTCAATAAGCATTTTTCCACGGCTGGCCATGCTTTCCACCTGGCTACCCCTACCCCGGGCAAGAGCTCTACACCCCCCACAGCAACTCGCCAAAGCCTTCCCCATTTCTCCTTCTCCCAAATCCAGTCAGCTGATGTTCTGAAAGAGCTGCAAAATCTGGACTCCTACAAATCAGCCGGGCTAGATAATCTGGACCCTCTCTTTCTAAAAGTATCTGCCAAAATTGTTGCAACCCCTATTTACTAGCCTTTTCAACCTCTCTTTCGTATCGTCTGAGGTCCCCAAAGATTGGAAAGCTGCTGCGGTCATCCCCCTCATCAAAGGGGAGATACTCTAGACACATACTGCTACATACCTATATCTATCCTACCCTGCCTTTCTAAGGTCTTCGAAAGCCAAGTTAACAAACAGATCACCGACCATTTTGAATCCCACCTTTCCTTTTCCGCTATGCAATCTGGATTCCGAGCTGGTCATGGGTGCACCTCAGCCACACTCAAGGTCCTAAACAATATCATAACCACCATCGATAAGAGACAATACTGTGCAGCTGTAGTCATCGACCTGGCCAAGGCTTTCGACTCTGTCAATCACTACATTCTTATCGGCAGACTCAACAGCCTTGGTTTTTTAAATGACTGGTTCACCAATTACTTCTCAGACAGAGTTCAGTGTGTCAAATCGGAGGGCCTGTTGTCTGGACCTCTGGCAGTCTCTATGGGGCTGCCACAGGGTTAAATTCTTGGGCTGACTCTTTTCACTGTATACATATACACATCAATGATGTCGCTCTTGCTGCTGGTGATTCTCTGATCCACCTCTACGCAGATGACACCATTCTGTAAACTTCTGGCCCTTCTTTGGACACTGTGTTAACAAACCTCCAGATGAGCTTCAATGCCATACAACTCTCCTTCCGTGGCCTCCAACTGCTCTTAAATGCAAGTAAAACTAAATGCATGCCCTTCAACTGATCGCTGCCCACACCTGCCCACCCATCAAGCATCACTACTGTGGACGGTTAGAATATGTGGACAACTACAAATACCTAGGTGTCTGGTTAGACTGTAAACTCTCCTTCCAGACTCACATAAAGCATCTCCAATCCAAAATTAATTTTAGAATCAGCTTCCTATTTCGCAAAAAAGCATCCTTCAGTCACGCTGCCAAACATACGCTCGTAAAACTGACTATCCTGTCGATCCTTGACTTCGGTGATGTCACTTATATAATAGCCTCCAACACTCTACTTGGATGCAGTCTATCACAGTGCCATCTGTTTTGTCACCAAAGCCCCATATACTACCCACCACTGCGACCTGTATGCTCTCGTTGGCTGGCCCTCGCTTCATGTTCCTCGCCAAACCCACTGGCTTCAGGTCATCTATAAGTCGTTTGCTAGGTAAAGCCCCGCCTTGTCTCAGCTCAGTGGTCACCATAGCAGCACCCACCCGCAGCACGTGCTCCAGCAGGTATATTTCGCTGGTCACCCCCAAAGCCAATTTCTCCTTTGGCCACCTTTCCTTCCAGTTCTCTGCTGCCAATGACTGGAACAAACTGCAAATATCTCTGAAGCTGGAGACTCATATCTCCCTCACTAACTTTAAGCACCAGCTGTCAGAGCAGGTCACAGATCACTGCACATGTACATAGCTCATCTGTAAATAGCCCATCCAACTACCTCATCCCCATACTGTTATTTGTTTTGCTCCTTTGCACCCCAGTATCTCTACTTGCACATTCATCTTCTGCACATCTATCACTCCAGTGTTTAATTGCTATATTGTAATTATTTCACCACCATGGCCTATTTATTGCCTTACCTCCCTTATCCTACCCCATTTGCACACACTGTACAGTATATAGACTTTTTCTATTGTATTATTGACTGTATGTTTTTTATTCCATGTGTAACTCTGTGTTGTTGTTTGTGTCACACTGCTTCGCTTTATCTTGGCCAGGTCACAGTTGTAAATTAGAACTTGTTCTCAACTAGCCTACCTGGTTACATAAAGGTTAAATGAATACAAATAAAATATGCTACATAAGCCGAAATGGCATCATTGATGATGAGTGATAAAGTATGGTCACATTTAATTTGCTCTATTAAACCTTGCCTTTGGAATGACTTTGATAACAACAGTGAATCTATTTAGTTTTTAAGTGGAGATCTCTCAACAATCATTCTCACAATAGCACATTGGTAATAGCCAGTGAAAAAGATCATAGCTAAGCAGAACTGGAGTTGGTTAAAACCCTGGAGGGGAGACCAAAGGTAGCTGTACATCAATTCTCCAGTAGCAGGTTCTGCCCAGCCTATAGTGTTTTTCTGATAGTGGATTTAACGTTGAAGATCTGAAGTTGTTTTAAAGGAACAAATTCAACATATTTTATACAAGGTTAGTCTACAGTGTGCTGAAATTTGGTTACCATAGGAGATAACACTG
Source organism: Oncorhynchus keta (assembly GCF_023373465.1). NCBI lineage: Eukaryota > Metazoa > Chordata > Actinopteri > Salmoniformes > Salmonidae > Oncorhynchus > Oncorhynchus keta. The sequence continues at coordinate 35,346,596 of NC_068449.1, read as the reverse complement.
TGGTTGAAATTTCACCCTCAAAACAACAGCTGATGTATTTTGTCAAATCCAATGTATTTTCCATATAGATTCTGCGTCACAATATGTTGACAAATTACTTTGAAACAATGTTGATTCAACCAGTTTGTGCCCAGTGAGTGCTTGCTTCAGTGTCTGCACTTTCTCAATTCTCACCGAATGGAATTTGTGTAAACTGAAAGTGTTCTTTCCCCCTCTGTGCCATCAGGGACAGTATGACAAAATCCATATTAACTTTAGACATGGACTCTTTGTCTCCTCTTTCTTCTTCTTCTTCTTCTTCTTCTTCTTCTTCTTCTTCTTCTTCTTCTTCTTCTTCTTCTTCTTCTTCTTCTTCTTCTTCTTCTTCTTCTTCTTCTTCTTCTTATTCGAGAGAGAGAGAGAGAGAGAGAGAGAGAGAGAGAGAGAGAGAGATGTGTCCTATGGACTCGTGCCATGGCTTGGTTGTCGATGTGTTTGTAAGTAGGCCGCAAGTGTGCACAATCACTGGAAATTATACGCTTTTAGAGGGATTTTATATAAAGTAATAAGCCAGCCTGGGATATTTGGCAGCTCAAATCACAGAGAATTACACTCAAACACAGCTTTTGTCGGCCCCGTCGTATCGCATATTTTCCGACTGTTTGTAAGAAGTGTATGAATAGGGTCCTGGCAGATTGCTGTAATTGGATAAATACAGGCATGGAGTGGGGCTCTGGCCTAGAGAGGGCACCACATGGTAGGTGGGATGGAAACTCAAGTCTATTCTTCAAAAGCTGTACGTCTGTCTGTCTGCTGTCCCAGAGCCTCCACTGAACCTCTCCAGCTTGTAGCGTCACTGGAAACTTTAATCAAGACTCAAGAGCCCTAGGGGGAGGATACCAGAAACCCTGTCTGCACTACAAATGGTACCTATATTCCCTATAGGTCAAAAGCAGTGCACTATATAGGATGGGCCAGGACAGGCCAGGCCATAATCCATTAGGCCCATTCTTTTCTCAACAACATCCCTCCTTCTGAATTTACATGTGAAAGAAAGACCCCTTTAGTCAACAACAGAGCTTGTGTCCCAAATGGCACCCTATAGGGCTCTGGTCAATAGTGCGGCACTATGTAGGGAATAGGGTGCCATTTGGGATGTGCTTAAAGTAGCAGAAGAGTTTAAATGATGTATCCTGTGTTTAGCGTGCAGGGGGAGGGACGGTATCGTCCGTCCTTCCCCCTGCACGTCCCTTCCCCTGTGACGAATTGCAGCCATCAGACACTCTGCCACGCAATCAGGTCTGAATTTCAAGTTAATTTACTCTGACATCTGACAGGGTTTCTTGGAGTACACAGAGATGGTAACAGATATGAAGGGATTATGATGATAGATTCAACTTTATCAGGCTGTAATGTGGCCCCGGTTGGATTGCACTGATGAGACCAACAAGGGAGTGAGTCTGTCTGTGTCCCAAATGGCACCCTTTTCTCTATGCAGTGTACTAATTTTGACCAAAGCTCTATGTGCACTTTATAGGGTGCCATTTGGGACATATAACCTGTAGTAACTTGAGGTCACTCTGTGCAGATGTGGTTTACGAAAGTTCAATCAGGAAGGCTGGTCTGAATGCTTGTTTAACTTAATCTAGTAAGCATAACATAATTCACTTCATTTCCTATTCTACGGGCATAGTGGGAATGGATACAAATGTATCATCATCAGCATGGCGTCTTGTTTCTTCTCCTCTTTCCTATTAGCCATGTGTAGAATAACATTCACCTATTTAGCTTCTAGCCTATAAGCACGGTACAATAATGCCCATTCCTCGCGCTTGCTGTTTAACCTATAGGCTCACTTTTGCAATTATCACCTTCCTCTTTCTCAACCAATGGGCATAAATCTTCGGATGTATTTATATGTCAACTTACCCATGTTCTCATTCTTGTTTTTCAGCAAGTTTTCCAACGATGGTCATTGCCTTCCGTGTTTTTTAGTCATGTCAGAATCTGAAATCTCCCCTGAGGGAGAGGATATGTCCTATGTTCCAGTGATCGATCTACACGCACTCCCAGGCGATCCAGGCGATTCCTCCATGACTATAGGATTTCCCCATGAAGAAGTGAGAGAATTGCCATTAGGCAAGTGGGCCCATTTTCCAATGCTCAACTTCTGGAAATCCTGTCTGAAAAGGGCATTACAGTGGTTCCAGGCATGTCCAGCCATGAGCTTCTACAACTGGTTACTATTAATGTGCTTGGCTCATCTTTGCAACTCCCAAAAGGCATCCCTTTCTCAGGAGAAGAGGTCGGTTCTCCCAGAGGGAGGAAAAGGCTCCAGAAATCGCTCTTGCTGCCGTGACCAATGACCCGGTGCTGCCGACTATCCACTCCTTTCTTGGCACAATGGGCTCTATTGATGCAACACTCCAAGTTCCTAAGGAGGCAGCTCCACTTCCGGTGTTGTTTCTAGCCTCACTGCACTGACCCAGTGGTAGTCGGGGGCTCCTGCAGCTAGTGCGAGGATGCCCTCCTGTGAGTCCCGGAGTCCTGGATGCCCTCTATAGGCTACCCCAGCCTCGGCAATGCCGGCATCTTCCAATGAAAGTATGCCCTACGTGTCCTCTGTAGCCATTGTAACTCCCTGCCTGAGGATCACGACCCTTCAAGGGAAAGACGTCAACCACGTTAGTCTCCTGCTGTTCTCCTCTGAGTGTGCCGGAGGGTCGTGGCCTGTGAAGATGTAACAGCTGTCTTTAAAACGTCTGATCCCAGGCTACAGTGTATCCTTTCCATCGCAGAGTCTGTGGTAAACATGTAGCATTTGCATGTTTCCCCCCAGGAGATGAGAGCTTGATAAATTACATCTCTAGGATTTGCGGCCGTTATTTGCCGTCATCCCACGTTTCTATATAATAACATTCACTTCAGCTATCAGATCTGGTTGGATTTATCGTAAATGCTCATTTTACGCATAGTCTCTCGAGGTTATTCATTGGGAACTCTCAACCGTATGGACTTTCTTTACTTTCAGGATTCATATTCATTATCATTAATATTTACTTTGGATGTTTGTTAAACAATATTTTGTCTTGTTTCTTCAACTTTCTTTTGCAGCGAGTGCACAGAGTTATGTCCAATTATAAACTGGGTGGTTTGAGCCCTGAATTCTGATTTGCTGAAAGCCATGGTATATCAGACCATATGCCACAGGTATGACAAAACATTTAGTTTTACTGCTCTAGTTATATTGATAACTGGTTTATAATAACAATAAGGCTCCCCGGGGTTTTGTGATATATGGCCAATATACCACCTAAGGGCTGTATCCAGGCACTCCGCGTTGCGACATTGTCCCGCTGGAAACGAGTGTGAGCTGCGTTCCAGGTCTCCTCAGCGGCCGAAACCACTCGTCCACCGCAGAGGCCTCGATCTGGCTCAGATGCCAAGGTGCCAGGGCCGGCTGATACCCGAGGTTAGTGGAGGAGTGGCGGAGGGAATTCTGCATTGTGTCGTGCTAAAGAACAGCCCTTAGCCGGGCGCATATAGGCTACTGGTAGTGAATCGCATGTATAATTCATGATTAGCCTATATTTATCTGGCAATATTCATCGTTACTCATTGTCACTTTATTCTTAAGTTCTGCATGCAATGCATATGTATAGTCATTATACTATAGCGTTCATTGTAGCAGCTATTGTGACTGCCCAAATAATTCAAATCAAATGTTATTGTCATACATTACCAAAAGAATGTGGACACCAGCTCGTCGAACATCTCATTCAAACATCATGGGCATTAATATGGAGTTGGTCCCCCCTTTGCTGCTCTAACAGCCTCCACTCTTTTGTATGTTGTAATGTTGTAACATTTCTGCGGGGATTTCCATTCAGCCACAAGAGCATTAGTGAGGTCGGGCACTGACGTTGGGCGATTAGGCCTGGCTCGTAGTCAGCATTCCAATTAATTCCAAAGGTGTTTGATGGGGTTGAGGTCAGGGCTCTGTGCAGGACAGTCAAGTTCTTCCACACTTTTCTCGACAAACCATTTCTGTATGGACCTCGCTTTGTGCATGGGGCGTTGTCATGCTGAAACAGGAAAGGGCCTTCCCAACTATTGCCACAAAGTTGGAAGCACAGAATTGTCTAGAATGTCATTGTGTCATTGCGTCAAGATTTCCCTTCACTGGAACTTAGGGGCCTATCCCGAACCATGAAAAACAACCCAGAACATTATTCCTCCTACAACAAACTTTACGGTTGACACCATGCATTCGGGCAGGTAACATTCTCCTGGCATCCGCCGAACCCAGATTCGTCCATTGGATTGCCAGATGGTGAAGTTTGATTCATCACTCCAGAGAACACGTTTCCACTTCTCCGGAGTCCAATGGCGGCAAGCTTTACACCACTCCAGCCGATGCTTGGCATTGCGTATGGTGATCTTAGGCTTGTGTATGGCTGCTTGGCCATGGAAACCCATTTCATGATGCTCCCAACGAACAGTTATTGTGCTGAAGTTGCTTCCAGAGGCAGTTTGGACCTCGGCAGTGTCCAACTGTGTTGCAACTGAGGACAGAACATTTTTACGCGCTACGCGCTTCAGCTCTCGCCAGTCCCTTTTCTGTGAGCTTGTGTGGCCTACCACTTTGTGGCTGGGTCATTATTGTTCCTAGACGTTTCCACATCACAATAACAGCACTTACAGTTGAAATTTGAACTGACTTGTTGGATAGGTACATCCTATGACGGTGCCACGTTGAAAGTTACTGAGCTCTTCATTCTACTGCCAATGTTTGTCTATGGAGACTGCATGGCTGTGTGCTCGATTTTATACACCTGTCAGCAACGAGTGTGGCTGAAATAGCCGAATCCACTAATTTGAAGGGGTGTCCACATGCTTTGTATTTATAGTGTATGTACAGGTGTATGCTTCACAGTTCAATTAAATTCTTACTGGTGGAAATGTTATTCACTTATCATGGGGCTATGTCTAATTGTATCATGTCAGGCTGATCAAGTACAGATCTATCACAAGTTTGTAGTCTAGGCTTTATGTTTGGTTTCAGGTGTGTCGACCACAGGCCACCACTCTTTCCCCTGTTGTGCTGTGTCCTCTCCCCTCGCTATCACTCTCCTCTTTATTAATTATATTAAAGTGTTGGTGTTGTACATGGCCAATATACCACGCCTAAGGACTGTTCTTATGCACGACTGTCACGGATCCCCAGGTACTGCTGCTCATTCAGTTCACCAGCTCCGGGAACTGGATTCATTACCAACAACCCGGACTGTCTTGTCTCATTACGCACACCTGGTTCCCATTCCCCCTTATTAGTATGTGTATATATGTGCCCTCGGTTTACCATTGTCCTTGTTGGTTATTGTTACCATAGCCATTGGTCGTGTGATTACCTGTGCTGTTGTATTGGCTTCCATGCTACGTGTTATTATGCACTTGTTTTACGGGTCTCTTCCCGTGTATTATTTAGAGGTTTACACCTCTCTCTTTTGTTTGGGTGGAGAAAATAAAACCCCCTATTACGTATTCCTGCACCTGTCTCCAATAAGTATACAACATGGCAGAAAAGCCAACCCACTAAATGGAGACAACAGGAAAGGCAGAGCTGTCGAACCTCTTAGAAATAGTCCAGCATTAAGAGGACTGTCTCTCCAGACTCGGCAGCACCATGGACAGCGTGCTGGCAACCATCCTGCGTTTGGAGGGGAATATGCAGTCCCTCCAGCATCGGTTCCAGCACCAGCCCCCGCACCACTACCTGCCTCCATGCCATCTGAGCCGGTTCTCGGAATAGCCCTTTGATCGTGCGCCAGCGAGATGCAAGGGATTCCTTCTGTAATGAGACCTGTAGCTTGCTCGCTACAGTAGAGACAGGGTTGCCACCGTCATCTCGGCACTGACTGGATGGGCCCTGGAGAGGGGTGTCGCGGTCTGGGAAACAGACGGACCTGAGGTTTAGTCCTATGAGCGCTTCTTCCTCGTCTTCTGCTCGGTGTTTGATCATCCTGTGGAGGGCCGAGAGGGGAGTGAGCGCCTACTCTGATTTCACCAGGGAGATGGGACTGCCTCGAAGTTTGCTCTGGAGTTCTGGACCATTGCGGCCTCCACCGGATGGAACGGGTCAGCTCTGGCCACCGGATGGAACGAGTCAGCTCTGGCCACCGTGTTCCACTGCGGGAGGAGGTACAGATGGAGTTAGCCTGCCGTGATGACAACCTGTTACTCGAGTAGCATGGCATCATCAGCATGGCAATTCGTTTGGACAACCTCCTGCAGTCCCGACAAAGACCTGTGTGGAATCCGGAGCCAATGGCTACACCTGCTCTGCAGCCAGAGCCGATGAAGGTGGGCTCTGCACGTTTTCCCAAGGCAGAGCGTAGGAAAAGGAGGAATCTGGGCCTCTGCTCTTATTGTGGAGAAAGGGGTAATTTCTCCCGACATGCCCTCTATCCACTAATAGGCGAGGAGGTGACAAGCCAGGGAATTGTTCTGCTCCAACCCAGGTAGGATGCAAGATCTCCCCTCCTTTTCTGCCAACTCAACCAGTGTGTTTTCCCATTAAATTCCCTGAATACCCTAGCCCCTCACTCCCGTTAGCTCTGATTGATTCCGGAGCTGCCGGGAATCTTTTAGATGGTGCACTGGCCACTGCATTACGCATTTCTTTGGTTCCCCTACAGTTACCCATTGCAGGTTCTAGCTCTTGATAATCGTCCAATGGGGACAGGGATTGTACATCACATCACTGTTCCTGTTTCTCTGCTGACCCATGACACTCATTTAGAACATATCACCATTTTGATTATAGACACGCACCCCGTTGTTTTAGGTCTCCCCTGGTTGAGTTGGCATAACCCTGTTATTTCCTGGTCCGAGGGGAGACTTCTGGGTTGGTCGCAGGAGTGTCACGGGAGGTGTCTCGCGGTGTCTGTCAGCACCACTATGGTGGAAAGTCCGAACCAAGCCCCTCAATTAATTTACCGGAGGAATATCAGGATCTGCTCTGGGTTTTCTCTAAGACCCAGGCTACATGCCTGCCTCCTCATCGCCCCTGGGACTGTGCCATTGACCTGCTGTCTGATGCGGCCCTCCCGAGAGGACACGTCTATCCCCTCTCCTATGCGGAGAACGAGGCCATATGTACAGGAGAGCCTCCATCAGGGTTTTATCTGCCCTTCTGTCACTAGCCTCACTAGCCTCCTCAAGCTCGTTTTCTGCAAAAAAGAAAAATGGGGGACTGCACCCCTGCATTGATTATCGAATTCTGAATAAAGCCACCAGTAAGTTCAGCTATCCTTTACCCCTCATCCCAACCATCATCGAACAAATGCACGGGGCGCAGTACTTCATGAAACTGGACTTGAGGAGCGCCTACAATCTGGTGCGCATTTGTGCAGGCGAAGAATGGAAAATGGCCTTTTCCATGACCACGGGCCATTATGAGTATCTCGTGATGCCTTTTGGCCTGTCTAATGCTCCTTTGGTCTTCCAGGCCTTTATTGACGAAGTGTTTCGGGACATGCTGGGACGGGGCGTAGTTGTTTACATAGACAACATGTTGGTCTATTCTGCTGACCACGCCCAGCATGTCTCACTAGTCAGGTCTGTGCTGGGAAGACTGTTGGAGCATATATGTCAAACAAGAGAAGTGTTTGTTTTTCCAGCGGGCCGTGTCCTTTTTGGGCTACCTCATATCCACGGAGGGAGTGGAGATGGAGGAGCAGCGCATCAACGCAGTCAGGCCCATCCCCAACTCTGTGAAAGCAGTCCAGCGATTCCTGGGGTTTGCCAACTATTTCGGAGGTTCATTCGGAGCTTCAGCGCGGTGGTCGCAACTCTGCTGAGAGGAAGTCCCCAGCGACTTCCTTCCTTCGTTGGATAGCGGAGAGGGCGTTCAAGACCCTGTAGGCACGCTTCACCACTGATCCCTTGCTGGCACGTAGAGGTCGATTCCTCCGAAGTAGGACTCGGGACAATACTGTCCCAGTGCACCGGAACCCCTCCAAAGCTGCGGCCCTGAACCTTTTACTCCAAGCAGCTGAGCCCCGCCCAAAGGAACTTCAACGTAGGGGACCGGGAACTCTTGGCGGTCAAGAAGGCTCTGAAGGCGTGGAAGCACTGGCTGGAGGGGTCCAAACACCCTTTCCTGGTGTGGACAGACCACCGCAACCTGGAGTATAGGTGGGCTATATTCTTTGCCAGGTTCCAATTCACACTTTCTTATAGGCCAGGCTCAAAGAACATGAAGGCGGATGCCCTGTCTCGCTTCTATGATGCAACGGAGAGGGAGGGAGAGGAGACCCCATCATCCCTCCATCCTGTATCTTCGCTCCAGTGGTGTGGGATGTGGATGCAGACATACGGCAGGGCCTGCATACGGAACCCTGCTAACGAGGTGTGCTGGACCACCTCCTTACCTGGGCGCACACGGTGCCTGTTTCGGGTCATCCTGGGATAGGCCGTACCATCGCCTGCCTGACTGAGAAGTACTGGTGGCTACTGGTTTACTTTTCTTCCTGCTCCATCTGTGCCCAGTCTAAGACACCCAGACACCTCGCTTATGGAAAGCTCCACAAATACCTTGGTCAATCAGGAAGTGGCAGGTTCCTGATGTGTTACTGTTACTGTCAGGACCGGTCGGGGGAGTGGTACAGCCGTGGTATATTGGCCATATACCACAAACCCCTGAGGTGCCTTATTGAAACTGGTTACCAATGTAATTAGAACAGTAAAAATACATGTTTTGTCATACCTGTGGTATACGGTCTCATATACCACGGCTGTCAGCCAATCCGCATTCAGGGCTTCAACCACCCAGTTTATAATAGAATGTATGGAAGCCATATAACACTGGTGCATCATTCATGGTTGTGCCCTGCCTGGCTGTGAAAACTCCCGTCCACTGGTCCATTGCTGCTGCGCTGTTCACAGTTATATGGTTGCATAAGAGTGGACTAGAACTAAGGTGAACCCAAGGTCAGCTTGTCCAACGACCTCGCCGACACTCTATCGCCAGCAATCATGGATTGGTATTGTATTGGTATTTTATAATAATCAAACATGTTTCCAAAAGTCTGTAAGCACAGTCATTTATATTTCCCATTTTAAAGTTGGAAATATATGAATTATAGTAGTCTATTTCACAAGTGGTGTTTTGCAATATCACTCATTTTATCAATTGATTTTTCAGTGATTAAAACAATGGAATATTTCATACGTGCTTTATGAGCTCAGTGGACCTACTACTGTTTTTAACTCTCATCAAGCTTAAATATATTCCCAAACTAACAACGGCTGGTCCCAAAATCACCGCCTTCTATTTGCAAATTAAGCCTACCCAGACATGGGTTGACCAAATTGGTTCCCTTACTGCTCGTGTACAAGGTTCATTTGGCACCTGCGCATCCTTGGTTAGTACTCAGTTTTTCAATTTTACTCAAGTTCTCTTTCATGGTTGCTTATACATTTTCTATGGTCATGTGCTTTGACAATCTCACAATTTTAATATATGTTAGACAGTTGGCTCTGAACCACGTTTTTAACATGGATGCTTCCCATTCCTGTTCTTCTGGAGGATTTTCAGGCCCAGTAGTCTGCAGTTCATCGCCCTGACATTACAGATAAAGGGTAACTCTATAGTTTGCCTCAACTCATGGACCTAGCAATAGCATGTCGCACTAGGCGAATCACATTAATTCAGGCAACTTTTTGTCTCGTTGCTTTGTCTCGTGCCATCTTTGTCCATTCATATTTAAATCAGCCCGATTCTTCTTAATTGCCACACAACGATTTTAATCGGAATACTAAACTAACTGCTACTTCCTATTCTACAGCATATGTTCGCAGCCCTCAGACTAGGTGGTATCTCTCCGCATTGATGTTTTCGCGAGGCTGGCTTCTCCATGGTTTCCTTCTAAAGGCGAGTTCACAACTCCTATTACTTTTATTCCTTCACTTGATTTAGGTTTTTCTGATCTGATCTTTTCACCCTAATCACTATAGCCCCACTCTTATTGGGTTCCTGGAGTACTGTCATAATAGCTCGCATTTACACTCAATTCTGTTTTACATTGTATGCTTTATGCTAATAGATATTCACCTTCGACCCGCTCCTCGTTCTATTTTTATCCCTCTTCAACCCGCATCCAAATTCCTTTTTCTCCTTTCTCAAGTAATATAAAAGTGTCATCTTTCACCGCAATGCCACTGGTCACTCGTTCAGAACTGTCTCTGCAACCACAGCAGCGACACTGGGTATAATTCCTCTCACTCCCCAGCTACTAGGTCGCTGGTCATGCTCTGCCTAGGCCCAGTCAATTGGCCATCCTCTCTGCTCCAATGGTCCTTTCACTTTTTTTTTTTTACAGTCTAAAATAATTTACTTTCTGTTTATCTTGTTTATGAGATACAGACAAGTTGTTCTGCATCATAATGTATCTCATTGCTTTTTTGTTGTTTTAGTTTTAATATAATCTGTCCATATTTCATAACTTAACCGTATATATTTTAAATACATATATAACAGTAGAAGGTACGCGTTTCAAACATAAATACTTACATTTGTTGCTCATTTGAAATAATAATTTAGATTATTAGATACAGACCATTTCTTACCCCTTTTTGATGGATGGGTAACTTCTATGAAGCTGGAAGTGTCTGGGAGCAGAGTAGGGTAGCCACTAAGGAGGTGGGAGGTGACTAGAGTACAGGCCAGGTTTGGTGGGTCGTTATAATGAGCCTCCATTTGAGTGGACCAGTCCTGTGTCATCAGGGATGGAAGTGTCTTGGGGTGGCTCTTCACTGGCAGACTCGAAGCTGTCATCACTCTCCTCGTCACTCTTGCTCTCTGGCGTGCTGTCAGACCGGCTGTAGGACTGGCTGTTGCCCTTGGGTTCGTGTTTCTCCTCTTGACAGCTCTCTCTTCCTCCCATCTCTGCTGCTCATCTTGTTTGGGGACGTGCTGTGGAATCTGGGGCTCTTCGGGCTCATCTGCTGGCTGTGTTGGTTGTTGCACTTTAGGTTCTGCTCCCCTTCCACTGTTCTCTGTTGCTTTCACTCGTTTACAGCACTTGACAGTCTTGCAATCCTTCACCTGGTGGTCCATGGAATTAGAATATTCTGCTGCTGTGTGGCCCCAGCATAATGTTGTTGATCTCTACAGCTTCACCATCGGCTCCTTTCTTGGTCCAGAACTTGTACCTCCTTAGGCCATACCATATCCCATTGTCTACTGGTTTCATGGCAGGCAGAAGAAGAGTGCAGTAGTGTTGCAGACACAGCTCTCTGTCATGGTCAGAAACTCTTCCTGTATTGAATTTAGGCGAGCGGACACCTAGGCCGATTGATTTGTGAGTTGCCCTTCGGGGCCCCGCTCCCATACCCTATAATTATGTATTTCTTTGTGACTAATTTGTATACAGGTAGACCAGAAAAGTCACATCCTTGATTGGTAGATGAGTGGTAAACCTGATTAGAAGCACCTGCTGCTCATCTGTAGCTCTTTACAAATGTTGTTTTGAATTAAAATACAATTATACCCACGCACTGAAGAGTGCTGTAAAACGGAAATGTCTGTGTATGCTATCCCCGACCCAGTGAAAATAATGAAAAACATTGAATAATGAAGTAAGCTTTATACAACGTATTTTTCAGTGTGAACCCATTACACCTCTTTGTTTGTCAGAAACGCTTCCTGTCCAGAAGTTGACCGTTATAGTCTTCTCATCCATGTTAAATGGGGAATCCACGTTAAATGGAGCAGACAGCATGGACATGGGACGAAATACTGGACAGCAATGGATCCTGGACGTGGGAGGAGATACTGGCAGTAGAGGATTGCCTGCCATGGAGGCAAGTGGAGATAGGAAGCCAGAGAGGCAGCTCCAATAAAAAGGGTGAAAATAAACATCCAGCCGGGACGGGTTGTGTCAGCTCTACACTCCAGACCTCCAGTGCGCCTCCACAGTCCAGTAGGTCATGTGCCTGCTTTCCGCACTCGCCCTGAGGTGCGTGTCCCCAGCCCGGTACCACCAGTGCCAACACCACGCACCAGGCTTCCTGTGCGTCTCCAGAGCCCAGTACGTCCTGTTCCTCCTCACCGCACTCGCCCTGAGGTGCGTGTCCCCAGCCCGGGACCACCAGTGCCGGCACCACGCACCAGGCCTACAGTGTGCCTCCAGGGTCCAGTACTCGCTGTTCCTGCTCCTCGCACTCGCCCTGAGGTGCGTGTACCCTGCCCAGTACCACCAGTGCTGGCACCACGCACCAGGCCTATAGTGCGCCTCAGCAGTCCAGTACGCCCTGTTCCTCCTCCCCGCACTCGCCCTGGGGTGCGTGTCCCCAGCCTGGTACCACCAGTGCCGGCACCACGCACCAGGCCTATAGTGCGCCTCGGCAGTCCAGTATGCCCTGTTCCTCCTCCCCGCACTCGCCATGAGGTGCGTGTCCCCGGTACCACCAGTGCTGTAACCACAAACCAGGCTTACATTTACATTTTACATTTAAGTAATTTAGCAGACGCTCTTATCCAGAGCGACTTACAAATTGGTGCATTCACCTTATGACATCCAGTGGAACAGTCACTTTACAATAGTGCATCTAAATCTTAAAAGGGGGGTGAGAAGGATTACTTATCCTATCCTAGGTATTCCTTAAAGAGGTCGGGTTTCAGGTGTCTCCGGAAGGTGGTGATTGACTCCGCTGTCCTGGCGTCGTGAGGGAGTTTGTTCCACCATTGGGGGGCCAGAGCAGCGAACAGTTTTGACTGGGCTGAGCGGGAACTGTACTTCCTCAGTGGTAGGGAGGCGAGCAGGCCAGAGGTGGATGAACGCAGTGCCCTTGTTTGGGTGTAGGGCCTGATCAGAGCCTGGAGGTACTGAGGTGCCGTTCCCCTCACAGCTCCGTAGGCAAGCACCATGGTCTTGTAGCGGATGCAAGCTTCAACTGGAAGCCAGTGGAGAGAGCGGAGGAGCGGGGTGACGTGGGAGAACTTGGGAAGGTTGAACACCAGACGGGCTGCGGCGTTCTGGATGAGTTGTAGGGGTTTAATGGCACAGGCAGGGAGCCCAGCCAACAGCGAGTTGCAGTAATCCAGACGGGAGATGACAAGTGCCTGGATTAGGACCTGCGCCACTTCCTGTGTGAGGCAGGGTCGTACTCTGCGGATGTTGTAGAGCATGAACCTACAGGAACGGGCCACTGCCTTGATGTTAGTTGAGAACGACAGGGTGTTGTCCAGGATCACGCCAAGGTTCTTAGCGCTCTGGGAGGAGAACACAATGGAGTTGTCAACCGTGATGGCGAGATCATGGAACGGGCAGTCCTTCCCGGGAGGAAGAGCAGCTCCGTCTTGCCGAGGTTCAGCTTGAGGTGGTGATCCGTCATCCACACTGATATGTCTGCCAGACATGCAGAGATGCGATCCGCCACCTGGTCATCAGAAGGGGGAAAGGAGAATTTTAATTGTGTGTCGTCTGCATAGCAATGATAGGAGAGACCATGTGAGGTTATGACAGAGCCAAGTGACTTGGTGTATAGCGAGAATAGGAGAGGGCCTAGAACAGAGCCCTGGGGGACACCAGTGGTGAGATCGCGTGGTGAGGAGACAGATTCTCGCCACGCCACCTGGTAGGAGCAACCTGTCAGGTAGGACGCAATCCAAGCGTGGGCCGCGCCGGAGATGCCCAACTCGGAGAGGGTGGAGAGGAGGATCTGATGGTTCACAGTATCGAAGGCAGCCGATAGGTCTAGAAGGATGAGAGCAGAGGAGAGAGAGTTAGCTTTAGCGGTGCGGAGCGCCTCCGTGATACAGAGAAGAGCAGTCTCAGTTGAATGACTAGTCTTGAAACCTGACTGATTTGGATCAAGAAGGTCATTCTGAGAGAGATAGCGGGAGAGCTGGCCAAGGACGGCACGTTCAAGAGTTTTGGAGAGAAAAGAAAGAAGGGATACTGGTCTGTAGTTGTTGACATCGGAGGGATCGAGTGTAGGTTTTTTCAGAAGGGGTGCAACTCTCGCTCTCTTGAAGACGGAAGGGACATAGCCAGCGGTCAGGGATGAGTTGATGAGCGAGGTGAGGTAAGGGAGAAGGTCTCCGGAAATGGTCTGGAGAAGAGAGGAGGGGATAGGGTCAAGCGGGCAGGTTGTTGGGCGGCCGGCCGTCACAAGACGCGAGATTTCATCTGGAGAGAGAGGGGAGAAAGAGGTCAGAGCACAGGGTAGGGCAGTGTGAGCAGAACCAGCGGTGTCATTTGACTTAGCAAACGTGGATCGGATGTCGTCGACCTTCTTTTCAAAATGGTTGACGAAGTCATCTGCAGAGAGGGAGGAGTGGGGGGGAGGGGGAGGAGGATTCAGGAGGGAGGAGAAGGTGGCAAAGAGCTTCCTAGGGTTAGAGGCAGAAGCTTGGAATTTAGAGTGGTAGAAAGTGGCTTTAGCAGCAGAGACAGAAGAGGAAAATGTAGAGAGGAGGGAGCGAAAGGATGCCAGGTCCGCAGGGAGGCGAGTTTTCCTCCATTTCCGCTCGGCTGCCCGGAGCCCTGTTCTGTGAGCTCGCAATGAGTCGTCGAGCCACGGAGGCGGGAGGGAGGACCGAGCCGGCCTGGAGGATAGGGGGCATAGAGAGTCAAAGGATGCAGAAAGGGAGGAGAGGAGGGTTGAGAAGGCAGAATCAGGAGATAGGTTGGAGAAGGTTTGAGCAGAGGGAAGAGATGATAGGATGGAAGAGTGCCTCGCCAGTCCAGAGCGTCCGGCGACAGTACCCAGTCCAGAGCGTCCGGCGACAGTACCCAGTCCAGAGTGTCCGGCGACAGTTCACAGACCGGAACCTCCAACGACGGGCCACAGACCGGAACCTCCAACGACGGGCCACAGACCGGAACCTCGAACGACGGGCCACAGTCCGGAACCTCCCACGATGGGCCATAGACCGGGGTCAGTGCCCTGCATTTGAGAGTTATGAGTTATGTACTCTTATCCCGCTGCGCCTTGGTCTCCTCCATACAACGAACGTGACACCAGCAGCCCCGCATAGGTCTACCTGCCATCACATTATCTGGCTCTGAGGATCTTCCCTTGGAGACGAGGCCTTTCTACAAACTATTTAATAAAATGCCATATTGCGTTCCATCTTTGTTGTTCATTCAGTTAGGCCTGTACTCAATCAAACTGCAGTTGTGATCCAGCTTTGGGTGGATTCTGAGGGGGAAATGGAGATTTGAGCTGGAAATTTCAACCTGAGCTGGAAATCTGATAGGCCTTCAGTTTTTTCATAGGTCTTGATTTTTACCACCCATTGATATTTTGGTAATAATAAATGTATCTTAATCAGGCTATTTTGTTTTGAGACAGTCACCCTTAATTTCTCCTTTCCAGGTTTTGCAAAAAGAACAATGAAGCAATACGGAATCCCTAACTGTTATCCAGTATCATCACTTTAGTTTAAAGAGATGTATCCATTGTTTGTAGTAGTTAGTACTTGAATAGTATCTTATATAGTATAGACTCTCTTTCAGCACTCAATGTGTGCTCCATTTAGACTATTGCCCTGTTCCCGTACCTTCCCTACAAAATGTAACACTGTGAGATGATTTTAAGTATCCGATTTCATGATTATCAAATGGCAAACGAGTCATTTCTTCATTCTCAAAAGTCTTGACAAAACAAGGGCCTAATGCTTCAGGGAAACGCTTGTATAATTTATTCAAAACCAAAGAAAAGGTTCTGTGGCAAGGAATAATAACAGCCGCTGCAAAAGCAAAAAAATACAGTAATCAGGAACACATGTAATAAATGAGTACGAAACAAATAAAGCTTGATGGCAGGAGGTACCCCGTTTAATTTTCTATCTCCAATTCATCTTCTATTTCTTTATCGATATAATCTAATATGAGCCAAGCCAAGCATAATGGTCAAGCCAAGCATAATATTCACAATATAGAGAATTGCATGTTTTGACAGACAACTGTATTCATGAGGTATACAGAGAATGAATGAATTGATTTGGAAGGTTTTTTATTTTATTCATTGCTGACAAGCTGTTATTAAATTCTTATGTTTGTAACGTGAGGCTGCCATGACATGAGATGAAAGCTCAAATGCATTTGAGTGTATGGTGGACAGCCGTTATGCAGCCATTACATGAAACCTCTGTATAATGGATAGAGTGTGTGTGATGTGCTGTGCTCCTTTAACTTTCATTTGTCTGAGGGGGAAAAGGTTCTCTAGACATCCAAGAGGGAAGTTTTCTGTTGCTTCTTTTGACGTATGGATGTGTTAAAACGGCCTGCCGTTTTTGGTTTCTGTCCAATATATTTTCTGCTCAATTACATTTTACATCATTTAGCAGACACTCTTATCCAGAGCGACTTACAGTAGGGAGTACATACATTATTGTACTTTTTTGTGTGCTGGTCCCCCGTGGGAAACAAACCCCAGTCTCCTGGCGTTACAAGTGCCATGCTCTACCAACTGAGCCAACTGAGCCATTACAGGGTCTGGTACTCCCATGTAGTCTCACTGGGATGTAATCTGTAAAGATAGCCACGATCTATATTTTATTTATTGTAATATATATATATACACACACATATATATATATATATATATATATATATATATATATATATATATATATATATATCATACATTTTTCTCAAACAAATCAAATATTCCTTACCAATTACCTAGCCAGCTTCTACTTGTTGTCTGTAAAACAATATATTTGTATTCATAGCATCGTACTAACATAGGCTACATTTTCCTCAAACAAATTAAATACTCCTATATCATTCCAGAACTTACGTTAGGAACAAACATTTATATCAATCAAGTTTTATACACAAAATATCAAACAAATTCCATCCAATTGATATGAATGAAACAGATAAATAAGAACAGAACAGACTGAACAAAAAGACAAACTAGAATGTTGTGTGGGCGAGCGGTTTGCTGATGTCAATGTTGTGAACAGAGTGCCCCATGGTGGTGGTTGGGTTATGGTATGGGCAGGCATAAGTCACAGACAATGAACACAATTGCATTTTATCGATGGCAATTTCAATGCACATAGATACTGTGACAAGATCCTGAGGCCCATTGTGAGGCCCAAGTTATCTGTGACCAACAGATGCATATCTGTATTCTATATCATGCCAAATCCATAGATTAGGGCCTAATGAATGTATTTAAATTGACTGATTTCCTTATATGAACTGTCACTCAGTAAAATCTTTGACATTTTTTCCATGTGGACCAGGAGGTCTGGTGGACTGGACAGGTTTAATCAGCGAGGCTAGTCTGTCTGTCAGGTACTGGAAGACAAATGGGGGTGTTGTTCATAAGCATGCACATTTATGCCTGTGTCATAGAAACACATGCATTAGTGCCACCTTGGTTCACTGCAAGGTGAACCTTAACTTCCTGCATTCCCAGATCACATTCACCTCTTTGATTTAGTATTGTAATGGAGTCCACCATTTGGTGTCAAAACCATTTAGAGTTTGATGATGGTTTAGTTACCTTTTTGTTAGCTTGTTGGTTAATTTCATTACTCGGCCCTTCTGTGTGTTTGGTATGAGATTTCACATGTGCAGGGTGGACAGCTGGAAGACATATTTAGACCTAATATAAATATGGTATTGTCGGAACGAGAAGCACAAGCATTTCGCTACACTTGCATTAACATCTGCTAACCATGTGTATGTGACAAATACAATTTGATTTGATTTGTTTTTAATATCCTGTAAAAAAGTGTATTAGTCCACCAATCAAGCAAAAAAGAGAAAACGGTTAGCTACATTTTAAAGGGGGGATATTGAATCTTTCAGTCCATAATAACCACACATATTCCCTTTCCCCTTCAAAATAATTCCAATAGTTCTTCAGGGTACAGTTGAAACCCCCAAACCGAGTGCGGTGTGGAGAAGATATCCAGATCTGCGACTCTGGGGTAAAGGAGGGGAGAACAGAGACCACCCGTTAAGATCAGATAAGAGGAGAGTGTGTGGCAAGCCTGGCCCGAATCAGCATGGCACTGGAAATTACACTGATGTTTTCAGTGGGCGAGAGGAGAGGGGGGAGAATATGACGCTCCCCTTCGCACTCCTCTCTCTCCCCACCATAACCACACTGTTCCCGGTAATAGATTTCAGCAGGTTTTTTGCTCTCCTTGGCACTTGTTTATTATTGTTCCAAATGACAGAGTGCAGAGACGGGGGAGTGGGGTGGGGGGGGGCATTGAAAACAATCATCGTCAAACTCGAGTACGCCGACTGTCGCTTCGTCTGTAGAGGGAGTGGTGGTGCCTGGGGAGTGGTGCTGCAGCTCCAGGGATTTACTATGTCTTAAACGCCACATTTCCCAAAGCCGCCCGCCACCCGTCCGTTCAGCGTCTTCAGCCCTGTTGCCATGGCGCATGCTGAGTGCAGTTTTAAAGCATCTACCTTGGTTCAAACAAGCCGGGACGATAAGAGTAGGCTCGGTTATTTGTGACAGGCGGCAAGAAAGAGAGGCCTCATTCTCTTTCACTGACCACTTACACGTACTTTACACTGTGGTCACACCTTTAGGATCAGTTCTCCTCAGCCATAATCTGCATGTTTACCATTATGAGTTGAACACCACTAACTGTCCCTGGACCTGTTGTTAGCTAAATGTGTTAATCTACACCTCTATACACCTTCACAGCAGGTCAATAAAGCCTTTCATCCTCTCAACACCCTTCTCCAGCTGCAAACCAATGGCCAAGACCGGTTTAGTGCATAAAATAAGTTTGTTCCCCAGCTCCTTCTATTGTCAGATGAATTACCCAGGCTCTTTATCCTTTTCTAATTGATAGTAGATTAGATTAGTGATTTGGAAACTCCATAGGGATTAGGTCCATAGAGGGCCCTGAGGGTTTTACAGAGCTAAACTGGGTAGACAGGATTATCATTGGTCTCTTATTGCTGCTTGGGTTTTCCTAACTAACTGTTGGCCCAAACTCAAGCGAAACTATTTGAACGCATGGACTAATAATATTAGGTCTACTGTTGTTTGTGCTATGTCTCTGTGGCGTATTAACTTATTATCTTTCAATACAGTTGAAACCTGTATTAGGTGTTAAACGTCAGCATCAACAGTCTAAGTCTAATGTTAATAGTGATCTACTTGTCAAACAGTCTAACAATAGTGTAGGAAGAACATAATAAGCACTAACCCCCATGTTTGGAACCTAGTTTATAGGAATATGTCTCTTTTACTCAGAGCTAGCGTGTTAGTAACAAACTAATATAACTTGGACTCATTTATTTGTGGAATCGAAATGCAACCTAAAATGCTGACTTTTAATTTTCAAAATAGCATCACTCCACTCTCTGCCATGAAGTACTAGATGAGGTCTCTTTAGCAAAATACTCTAAACATTATCCTCATGTCCCCCTGCTTAGCCCTATAACCCAGCTGGGCCGAGTGGTTGAATTTCACTGCTGAATTTATAGAAATTAATCAGGATTGATAAGGGGATGTTTCATTCCTTCCTATCGGTGCAGAGGAAATTAAACCAAATTTGAGTTCAAAACTTTTTTCCCTCCAGAAATTGCTGCTTGAATCAGGGGGCTGCCAATTGTTATTTTCTCTCTGGCAAGATACAGGCCAATTAGTCCCACAAATACCTCCCTGGTCCCTGATCCCCTAGCGGAAACACTGTAGAGTCCTGATCTGACTGGATATCTATTCCACTTCATAGAAATGGTCCCTCCTGCTGCGGCAGGTGCAGAGAAATCTTCAGCAGCTGACCCACAGGGAGTAACAATACGGACCCAATTGGCACCCTATTCCCTAAATAGTCCTATGGGCTCTAAATCAAAAGTTGTGCCCTATATAGAAAATAGGGTGCCATTTGGGATGCAATCATACTGTCTGTAGGAATATGTCAAGCCTGTACTGTAATATCTGATTCTGACCATTTGAGTGGAAAGGGGTGAGGCTTTTAGATCTAATCTATACCTGTAGGAACGTTGGTACAGTTATACATCATGTTTACTGTGACTAATCTTAGTGTAAGTAGATATTGGATATTTACATAACATGTGTCTCTTGATTTCTGATTTAAAAAGGTTGTCCCATCCTTACATGAAAAGACACTTCACGTGATCATAAAATAGGACTTTCTAATCTTCTTCCTTACTGAAAAAACACAAGTTCCCCATTACACTCTACATTAACCACCCGTGCACCACAGCATTATAAACATACGGCTATAACTAAAAATGCAGTTGTTCTTATTGAATTACCCAACTGGAGATATAAAATCGAGAGCATTTTCGTGCCAATAACAACATACTGAGAGTGGTCTAATTTGATAGGTTCTACTATGGGTTGACTAAAGGTTTAAGGCATTACCATGCATTGTTTATTACGACAGTTATGCTTGCCATAATTGAATGTTCCGTTTATTTTAGGCATGAACTGACTTTATCAAGTAAATATGGTGAGCGAGTTCCATCCATTAGAAGGAAACAGTTGATTGATAAGATAATGGCAAACGTCCTTACGCTAAACAAGAGTAAATGAGTACATATCCCCAGCACTGTAGTTTCTGATGCTTTTTCATGTCAAGAACAACATTTGTCTTACTGATTATAAGACATCACATTGATTATTTAAATGATTTCAAAACAAACTGTGTAAGTCAATTTTACACACATTTCTTTCAGTGAAAGGCTTCGCCCTCTCTGAGTGTGGTTTTGAGAAAGAGGGGGAAATACGCAACTTGACTCCCTATAACTCGGGGGAGACCGAGGGGCTTAATATCGTATGACCTTTCAGTGCGCCAGAGGCCAAATCATTGACAGTTTAGAGCTATGGGGAATGTTAATATGTATTTCCAGGATTATTAAATTATGTATATGATCAACTTCCCTAAGAATGTACAGTAGGTTATTAGCGGGAGAGGGGTTTCTAAGCGAATCCATCCCTTAGCTCCACACTCCAGTTACGCCTAATGATGGTCATTATTACATAGCTTAACTGTAATACTGGATTGATTCTCAGGCTCCCGAATAACCCGTCTCGCTGGCACGCTGCATCGCTGGACCCCGCGGCTCAACAAAAGGCATGTTGAGCCGAGCTTGTGTAGCATACACAGGCCAGGCGTGTTGTGGCCCCAGAGCCTCGGAGAAGGGAAAGGAGAGGAGAGAGAAGGGGAGAGAAGAGGAGAGGAGAAAGGGAAGGGGAGAGAGAAAGGAGAAAAGAGGAGAGAGAAGAGGGGAGGAGAAAGGAGAGAAGAAGAGAGGAGAAAGGAGGGGAGAGGAGAGGGGAGAAACGAGAAAGGAGAGAAGAGGAGAGAAGAGGAGAGTAGAGGAGCAGAGAAAGAAGAGGAGAGGAGAGGAGAGGAGAGGAGAGGAGAGGAGAGGAGAGGAGAAAGAATATAGGCGGAAGAAGAGGAGAGGAGAGGATTAAGGAAAGGAGAGGAGAGAAAAGGAGAAAGGAGGGAAGAGCGGTGCGAAGTGGAATGGAGTGGAGTGGCCGGCAGTAGCAGGCAGCAAGAGCCTCTGTGCTGTGGGTGTTTCAGAAGGGTTAATACTGCAAGGCCATATAAAGACCGGATTAAGGCCCAGGCTTACACAACCAGGAAGAAAATTGAATGTTTGTAAGAAAATATGCGGCTAATTCCATTCTGTCATCAGTGGATATTAAAGATTATTAGCTGGCACGTCAAATTATTTGTAAATCACAAAGGCTGCCCTGTTGAAATTATCTTCTAATTTCCAGAGGCTAGAAGTGACTGAGGAGTTGAGTGGGGTATCGTCTTATAGAAAAAGCTCAAGGTTTTTACGAATGTGTATCCCTTTACTGAAGAAAATAAAGAAATTAAACATGATTTGTTTCTTTCCTTCCTTTTAACTTGATTTCTTTATGACTTTTTAAAATGGAATTCTTGAAGATTTTACAGTGATATTATGTGACACACACACATACACACACTTTCTCTATTCTCCCAATGCCACCACTGGAGATGATAAACAAATAGTTAATTGTAAGGATCTTTGGCACCTGTACTGGATTAATGGAGACCACCACCAGTAGCAGACAGAGTTAAGCTGAAAGATTGAGTTACGAGAGCAGAGCAGAGGAGAAGGCTGACCAACCAACTCAGCCCAGGTGCTCAGCTCAGGGTAATACCCCCCAGATCACAACAATATGGTTCTGTTTTAGAACTCTCTCTGTCTTTACGTTTTCTTTTCCTCCCTCTCCTCATCCTGAGTCAGAGGACTTGGTGTAGTGCCACTACGGTACATGGGGCTGACCTGAGGGTGGCTGTTTCGGCCTGTTTGTCTGTACTTTCCGTCTATACTCTAGTCCAGGTCTGGTCTCACTAACTAGCCCTGACACAAGGAGACAAAGACAAAGGCTGTGCCCCAAATGCCCCCCCTATTACCTCCTATCAACTGATTGGTGGAGGATTCATGTGCTGTATTTCCTCAGCTCTTCAAATCTTTCTCTGCTCTGTTACCCCCCCCCTCTCTCTCTCTCTGTCTCTCTGTCTCTCTCTCTGTCTGTCTCTCTCTGTGTGTGCATGTGCGTGATACTTTGCCCCTCTGGGCTAATCAGTGTTTTGAGGGGTGTCTTGCTAGTTGACACTGCGGTGAGCCCTCTAGCCCCCTCCTATGGCAGACAGACATGCCTCTTGTACATCTGTCTCTGTCACGGCCCATGGTGTTTAATAGACCAGACAAACTGAACCACAAGCAACTCTGCACACAATCACATCACCAAAGATGAAACTTGTCATAACTTCATATTCCATTTAGAACAACGCATACCCAACTGTATTACATATATTTATTCAAATTATTCAAATACGTATGAATAAAAAATGAAAACATAATTGCTCTCATTGAAATGATTGTGCAAGACATTTCCGAGTGGAAACGTAAAGGAATATCTGTGTTTAATTTAAGTTTTTTTTTAGTTTTATGATCTCAATACATGCAAATGGCAATCAGATGTGGACATGTGAAAATCAAAGTGCCGCATGTATTTCAGTCTGACGTTAAGGTGGTGGGGTTAAAGTTCTAATATGCTATATTCAACCCATCCGTGTCATATCCGTTCGCTACAGACTGTTTTGATAGAATAATTCTAGGTTCCATTATGATTCTGCCATGGTTTCTAGAACTGCTTTGAAATTCTTGCAATTCTAAAGCATGTTAAGTAGCACCTTTCTGCCCGGGCGGCCAGGCACAGCTGAAAGGAGAGGAGGTGGGGAGGGCAGCACATTGGTTTTCACCCCCCTGCTCCCTGCTGCAAAGTGTAGCCTAAATGCGTTTCTGATTCCTGACGTGACACATGGGTTACATCCCAAATGGCACCCTATTTAGTGCACTACCTTTGACCAGGACCCATATGGCTCTGGTCAAAATGAGTTCACTGTTTTGGGAGTAGAGTCCCATTTGGGATTCAACTATGGTCAAATGACAGGCGGGCAGGCAGGGCTCTCGCCTTGTGTGCTTTGCACTCCAGTCTTAGTGCTAGCATCACACCACATAGAGCTGTTTTTAATCACTAATTACCATGATTGGCTGCTGGATTCACACAATAATGAATGATTGATAACATCTGAAATAAAGAGCGGACCAATTCTGGCTCCTGACAGGCTCTTTGGGGAAATTTGATGTTAGTAGTGACTGAAACCGTTTAAGTCGAAAATGACTGCTGGACACAGGATGGAGCGGCTTTCGGCTCAATACGTGTCTACACGGCCATTTTGAAGATGGACAGGCGGGAGGGACTCTCTCTTCGCAACGCCCTCGCTCTTTAATGTATATAGGCCTATAGGCCAACATGTTCATACAGGCCACTTTTGTACTCAGCATCTGAATTCCTCAATTTTCCACAAAATGGATGCTGCTCAGATGCCTCCATATATTACTGGATCGGTTGGAACATTGTATCAGATGGATTGAAATCAGGGCAGCTCTTAGTATTATATCTATATTGCTATTCCAAACAAAGAGAATGTCTGTAATTTACATTTTACAATCGCTACTAGGGACTTATTTAACTTATACTAGATTACTATTAGTTATTTGGTGTCTGATTAATTGTGACATGCTCCTCACAAGCCTACAGATTGATACAATATTATATTAATTTGATACAGATCATTCAAAACAACAGAGCCTATTATGCTTTGTGAGGAGCATGTCACAATGAATCAGACACCAAATAACGAATAGTAATCTAGTGTAAGTTAAATCTGTATCAAATTAATATAAGGTTGTATCAATCTGTAGGCTTGTCAATTGAATGGAAATTGTATCGATAACGTGTCTTTTACAGTAGCCTGCAGGGATTTTACACTACAAGACATTGAGGTTATTACATTTGTGGCTTAGTTAAATTCCATGTGTGAGGAACATACTTTTGGACCATAACTACATTTTGTGACAGGGGAACGTATGATGTTTGTGGCATATATTACATCTGTGCAGGCCGGGTTGCAGCACTTGTGGTTTGTTCAATGCCCAGACGCTTTCGGGGTGTCCTTGAACTGTTGCTCGACTCTCACATACACATGGGTTTCATATGGTTTCATCGCCGGTGTCGTTGAACGCAGCCCTCTGTGATCCAACAAAAGGCACACTGTAACACTGTAAAGCGGGCACACTGCACATGACAGCTCTGACATGTATAATAAATATGGATTTCTCCACGGCTGTATGTGAAATGATACATGTGATTTTAGAGAGGTATTTCTTAATCCTGTGCCCAGGCTGGCCTGTTGCTGTGGCCCTTGCATCCAAATACAGGACATAATCACACACACACTATCTGGCGCCGCACACACTGTGTATGACTCTGTCTGTGTGTGTGTGTAAAAACCCTAATTGCTCCTGTAAGTCGCTCTGGATATGAGCGATAAATGACTAAAAATGCAATTGCAAATGTGTATGCATCTAGAACTCCACAGACACTCATCCACCCACACTCCACTGTGGACATACACAGGACACACTCCAACACACACAGTCAGACAGACACAGACACACTCCCCCTATTGGATCCACATCTGGGACAATAGACAGTCGTCTAAGTCATCTCCACACAATGAATCCAACCAGACCAGACCAGTTCACATTTAGCGTTGAGTCTGGCACCGCACACCTGGCTGTGTATGGCTCTGTGTATGTATGCGTCTAGCACTTCGCGCACACACACACACACACACACACACACACACACACACACACACACACACACACACACACACACACACACACACACACACACACACACACACACACACACACACACACACACACACACACACACACATGGATTATCTGATTATCAGAGTCAATGTTGATGCATCAGTCCCACAGTGCTATGTGCTCTGCCTGTTTATTTGACCAAAGTCTTGACTTAGAACATCAGGGCTTGGATTGTCAAGGAGTACTGGTAGGCCCATTCCAGGTGCCACTCAAACACTTCCAGGTGCATGTATGAATTTTCTTTTCCACTGTGTATTTCAGGATTGTTTTATATAGTGGTTCGGTGTAATACGTAGAATAGTTTTTTAAAACACTATTTTTTCACAACAATTTTTCTAATAGATGGTTGTCCATATACTGTGGCATGTCAACCAGCCACTATAGTGACACATGTCCTCTTAAAATGCTCTTAATACATGATTCATAGGCCTACTCAAATGCTGAGAGCCTTGCCTTTCTCTGCGTTTTATTTATCCCGGTTTGAATGTGGTTGCATTACAAAGTCCCTTTTTGATTTGCTGTATTTAAACAGGTTTTAGAGATCAGGCCCCTGATATATAAAGATGCCGCAAAGAGCGGCTCCCATTGTACATGCCTGTCTGTGCTGTCCACGGGGCCACCATTTACCGCCGTGATTGACGCCATCTATTCAGATAGTAAGTGGTGCCTTCATACCTCTTTCGCGGCTTTTCATTTCAAATGGCCGTTTCGTTTTAGCAATCCTTTTGACTCCCTCCTTTCACTGCCACTTGGAAGTTGAAATGTATAAAAAGAGAGAAAATAATAACGGCATATGCCCGTTTTTTTTCTTGCTTTGAATTACAGCGACTGCAAAGCAGAGCCTAAAGTGCAAGTGCCTTTTCATAACGCATAAAAGGCTGAAATGTTTACATATCAAAAGGCTACAGGCCAATTTCTGTCAAAATGATACATGAAGTTAAGCAGTAGGCTAGGCCTACAAGCAATTCATTTCAACCCCTAGTCGTTGGAGAAAATTTCAAAGACCCATGATCTTTTTGCATTTTCTTTCACGTAAAATAAGTTAGGCGACATTTTAACGAGCCATTACAATGGCTGCAATACATAATTCACCATGTAGCCTAAAATTGCTTGAAAATGGGAAAATATTCATCCTACAAATGGAACCATCTTTGTCAATTATGTTGCATCTTATTTATACACATAGCCTACATGCAAGTTATTTATTCGACAAAACACTATTCTTACCTCGGAATGACAGTCCGAAGCTCATACCGTTAACAGAAGATAATTAAGTGGGGTAATTTAACTTCCATTCCTATGAGAACTTTGACGTCAACAAAATCTTTGACCCTACATGGAAATATAACGTTACTTTTTAGATGTTTTGTTTTCCAGAATTGTTTTGTGATCATTTTTGGATGGAACAAGGTTAGACTAAGCTATTTGATCAATAACTGCTATTTTTTTCGTATTGTTATCTTCCATAATCGTCTCGTTCACGTACAATAAAATATGAACGTGGTTGTAATTCGTCCCAAGTGTGATGCCTAAAATCATATGTCCATGAAGTATAGTAGTCTGCACATTTTAAGACTATGCTTCTTTCAACTCCAATCAACCTTAAACATAATTTGTGCGTGTACATAACACAATTTATGCAATAGCATTGACATCCGGTATCAATATATATATTGCAGATGTGTTCATCAATTAGGCTAATTGATATGAGCAAATCAACATAAACGGCCTATGCCTGTTTTTAACCTGAAATGTAAATTATACTCATGTTTGGGGATTTGCATGTGTTTTGGTGTTTGTCTTTTGTAAAAATCTCATTAGTAGGCATATTGCTTAAACTGATTTACATGAAGTCTTACACATTCTTCCATCAAATCTAATGAACAATACAATACATTGAACTTAATGAAATAAGAGGTGTATGTGATATTTAATTGAACCTAAATTATTGTATCATTTGTCTACATAGGCGTAATTGTCTGTACAATGTTCATTATTATATTTATATTCCAGGTGAATCGTGTCCCCACCACTCCTAATTCCTAAATCTATATATATAAAAAAAATCCCTGATAGTTTGAATGCAATCAACATTCTCCTGAATGTAAAACCCACGTTTTATTACCGAAGTGGATAACCCAGGGACTCGGAATAGACGTTCCAGCACCTCAGTCCATTCTCACTACATTAAATATGCGCCCTGAAGTAACATTCGCCTCATTTCCACCGTTGCATTTCATTTGATTAGGCGTGTAATTGTAATAAGTTTTCTCTAACGCTGAGAATAGAAGCGATAATGGCCGTTATCTTATCACAGCTAGAGGAATATGTTCATGGAACGAGTAGTTAGCGGAGGTGTTTAAAGTTAATACGCACGATTTCCTACCCATCGAGATAGCCCCGCTGATGGAGAAAACAGAGATAATCTCCTCACGACCATCTCCCGTGGTGAGCTCTGTGATGGTCGTGTCAGACCGACTATTTCCCAAATAACATGCAGCAACACAGACTGAGATCCGGAGCCTCATATGCAATGGAATATATTTGATTAAATGTTATAGGCCTATATTTTCATTTTTATTCATTGTGTGTAGAATGGGAGGGAGGGGTCTATATTATGATGTTATTTGGGGTGGGTATTTTGGGTTTTGGTGACAGAAAAGGTAGACCCTTGAGACGTGTAGATGTTGTCAAACTTGGGCCTGTTAACAAAATGAAAAAGATTATTAGAGTCACACACACACACACACACACACACACACACACACACACACACACGCACA
Organism: Oncorhynchus keta; assembly: GCF_023373465.1. Lineage (NCBI taxonomy): Eukaryota > Metazoa > Chordata > Actinopteri > Salmoniformes > Salmonidae > Oncorhynchus > Oncorhynchus keta. The sequence continues at coordinate 35,318,563 of NC_068449.1, read as the reverse complement.
CGCACACACACACACACACACACACACACACACACACACACACACACACACACACACACACACAGTTTCACAAATCGATGTAGTCTAGATAAAACGTTACAGCTACATTGATTAGTAGCATATAGATAGATTTGACAAGAAGCAATATCTGATTCTTCAATAACGTTAATGATTTCACAGGGAATACGTTTACCAATCCCTTTGCTGACAATGAAATTAACCTGATTAGCTTACCTTGTAGCCTACAATTAACCCTCACGGCTGACATAGCACTGAGTTGGGTGGTTTGTTTCAAAAGTCTGCAAATAGTACGGATTAGCTTAATTGAATTAATTCTCAATACACAGATCTGTGCCTTTCACACCGTTGTGAGGTAAACCTAAAATCAGCCAATCTCTGCTCTCGGTTTGTCATCCGCTCCTCCAGCACAGGCGCAACTGGTCGGTGACGTCAGCCGAGCATATAATCGGGCTGGAGTTCAAGTGGACCACGAAAACAAGTTCGTGAAGCCTCAGTCTGAACGCATCCACCGGAGTCGATCCAACGCGAGAGAAACACGCCAAAGTCAACAAACTCGATGTTATGACCCATATTTAGGAACTTTTTACGGACTTTCTCCTGACCTACACCGAATTTAGGACTTTTAAAAAGCAACGCATTTTATCTCCCTTTTCACGTATCGGTGATGCCCGCTGGTATGTTCAGTATCGACAGTATCCTGGCCGGGAGACCCACTTGCAAGGACTCGGTGCTCCTCCATCGGAATCCCCCAGTGGTGTTCTCTAACCTCACGGATTCCATCTACACTGCTACCGATTACAATGGACTCTACTCGCACGCAACTGGACCTTCTCCCCCGGGGATGCAGGCGGTGAACGGGACTAGAATAGGATATAATAACTATTATTACGGACAACTGCATTTGCAGGGCCCCAATGGCCCTGCGTGCTGCAGCGCAATCCCAACCCTCGGCTCGCAACAGTGCCCATGTATTCCAACAGGTAGGTTGCCCCTTTTAAAATGTAAAAACGCTGCATGTTCCTTTGGTGATGGACAATATAACGCTGTCTGTAATGACACTTAAAAGTTAAAACGTTATGTTTATAGGGGATGGTAGATATATTGTAGATTGGTTGGTGTGTCAACCTAAGAAATGCGCCCATTGCGCAACATTACAAAGACAGTAATTTTGGTGCCTATATAGCCTATCTAAGAAGCATATCTGTGGTATAGCCTATTCTAATTCAGTCGAACTTTTACGAATTAACTGAAATAGTTTGAATGCTAAACTTTTTGTAGGTGGGAACATGGGATGAGTAGGCTATGTCATAGATGTGTAAAAGTGTTGTTTTTGGGTTAGTGCTCAGTTGTTTTTTCGTTTGGTTAATTTGTGATTTTGTCTGTAGGCCCATTGGGTGTGGTGTGAAATTAATTGCCTCATTGAGGATTTTTCCCCCTAATGTTATGTCATCTTTATTTATTTCTTCATGCAGGTTATGACAGCACGGGCTCCGTGCTCATCTCTCCCGTCCCGCACCAGATGATGTCCTATATGAATGTGGGCACCTTGTCTCGGACCGAGCTCCAGCTCTTGAACCAGCTCCATTGTCGACGTAAGCGGAGACACCGAACCATCTTCACCGACGAGCAGCTTGAGGCTCTGGAAAACCTTTTTCAGGAGACCAAGTACCCTGACGTCGGCACACGGGAACAGCTCGCGCGGAAAGTGCATCTACGTGAGGAGAAGGTTGAGGTGAGTGCATGTACGATGCAGTGTTGCTTGCGCTCCATCTCCCTATACACATTAGGCTGCGTTAATTTTCAGAATACCTGTGAATAATCTCTCCATTATTTAATAAAACAAATATGGGTATCAACACAGAACGTTCGTTGCACCTTGTAAAAAAATTACGCTCATAGGCCTACGTGAAAGGACACATTATATCCAAGCGTTATACGCACATAGTAAAAGCAATCGTTCACGTCTTTCTAGTGCCAGAAATATATTCGATTAAGCCCAAATTACCTTACAATTACTCTACAACACGGTCTAACAAATATTTCATACAAATTACAAATATTGTATCTTCTATTTTCGCATAGGTGTGGTTCAAAAACAGACGAGCGAAATGGAGAAGGCAGAAAAGGTCGTCCTCGGAAGAATCTGAAAACTCACAGAAATGGAACAAATCGACGAAAATACCCACAGAAAAAACCGAGGAAAGCAAAAGTGACGTGGATTCTGACAGCTGATGTTGGTCTAACACAAAACGAGTAAAGACCGTTGGTTGCATATATGCGCAAATCTTGCACATCCACACCAATACATACAAGATTTTGACTTTTTGTACATAGTGTAAATGTCATGTGGACTGAAGTAATGAAATGTGTTGCCATGATGTTGCACAGTTGTATAGTAAATATTACTTTTTATTATTGCTATGGGGGTAGGCTATTTATATTTAATTTAAAGTGTAATGTTATGCATACCATCTCGAAGATGTGGTGTGCAAGGAGCCTGGACCAATTTTCTGGCGTGTCTCAATACTTTGCGATCTGACATGACATCTCATATGGATATTACTAAATGTTATAAATCTGATATTGTTTTATTATACTTGCGTGGTCTATTCATCATCACGATTTACTGCGAGGAATATTCTGAAACTACATCAAATGGGAGAATATATTTTAGAGCTTACTAGACGGGGGCAACCTTTATAAGATACATGGACTGAAGTATATTTGTCAATCAACAGGCGTGTTTTGACTGAAACGTTTTGTCTATATGTTGCAATTAACGACAATTACAGTAAGAATGAATATACATTAAATCATATCTGAATCATCTCTATTTCGTTTGTCTCTTTTCAATTAATGTATTTTTCTATTCATAATAATATTATCTAGTCATTTTGGAAATTAAAATGCTATAGATTTACATTAGGCTAAAGTTGGTTGTTTCCCAGATCAATTGAAAACAGACGCACCGCAAAAGACACACTTTTGCGTAGAAATAATGCTTGCATAGTAGTGGGTTACTTGATGGAGAAGTCATAAATGGTACAGGTGATATGGAGCTTCTAGTCTTCTTATAAGATTTACTAGAATGTGTCGTATTGGTAGAAAACACATTCAATTATTCTCGATCCATGCGCATAAATTAAACCTTGGATGTGGCAAAAATATACGCTGGGAAAATATATATTTTCGAATACTAAAACTGTTCACGAGATGTTTTTTTTGTCCCAGTTTAATTAAATGTATCAAAAATCATGATCAAAAGCACACATCATTTCGTTTACAACAGCAAAGATGAATCTATCACCAACATACTCAAAACAACAGGTGTTGTCGTTAAAAAAATGTTCATAATGTTCACGCTATATGTTTTTTTCGATGCCTTTTTCATGAATTTAACAAACCAACAGTTGTATTTTTTAGCCTAATGATAACGTTAGTTATGTTTCAGTGAACTTCACCACCAGCTGATATATCGACCTCTTCTGTCAATTCACAGGTGATCGAATAACTAACAATTTGGTCAGGAATGAATCCCAAAAACTACCAACCTAAATTCACCTCAGACGACATTAAAAAACCTACACAACTCACCAAAAGTAAATAATCAACCGTTTTAGACAAGATATTGTACAAATGATGGGTCAGCTTCTCAAGTCATTCCCAAGATTCCCGGGACCACCCATACGTAGAATGTATGCACACATGACTGTAAGTCGCTTTGGATAAAAGCGTCTGCTAAATGGCATATATTTTTTTAAATTATATTTTTAAGTCATGTTTTCTCACACGGAATAAGGGAGATCCATTGTAATACACACCAGAGGTAGCTCATAATACCAGTCATGTGAGAGGGCTGGTAATCAAATTCGATGGTGAATTATTTTGTAGAAAATAAAATAACGAATTAAACTTCAGCCCCACACTATGCTGGGAGTGTAAAAAATGTATGTACAAATCACGGATTGCCCCTTTAATTTGTAATTCAAAGCGATTTTACATACCTGATTCAAACCGTTTTCCATATTGCATGTTAGTGATAGTCAAAGCTTATCAGTATGTCTATGTCATACACAATTTATAACATTTATCTTAATTCCCCCATGTCTACACCAGCCCTAATATCTAACAGTGTCAACTAGTGTACATGGAAAGGCGTTCCATTGTTACGTTGTTATATGGTTTACTCACTTATATTTTACGTTTTGGTGTATTACCAAATACCAATTATTTTCGGTGTATTACCATTGATGTTAGTCCTAATTGTGTTATATTATATCTATATATGCCTAGCGTTGAAAAGTGGAGTGCTTATTTCCATAGGCCTACAATGAAATATAGGAAAACTGATCAGGAATGCATCCCCAATTTACATTTCAATACCATATTTAACAGCAATGCTAGGTAATGGAATTTTGAGTTAGAGATCTATATTTTCCGTCTTCCACGGTCAAATCACCCTTCACAAAAAAACAGCTCCACTTGACCTTTAAAATGGTTTACATTTGTATGATTTCTATGAGCTTATGCAGCAAGATGGTAAAATGCTATGAGGAGCTGCTTTTGGTATCTCTTTACCATAGCCTCCTAATGCTAAGCCATTGTAATATTTGTCTTACAAACGACATTATAATATCCGTCATAGGCAGTCATTATTGTTTTGTCCTTTCTGTACACTCTTACAGATGCTGTATCTTAACTTGATCATCCTGTTGTTGCAGGGATTGGCAGGAAATGCAAACTTTTTTCTAGTCTATTCAAGCTTTAATAAGACTTCTAAAGGTATGTAATTTCCACTTTCAAATTTCAGACTTGATTTTCCCTAACGAAAAATGTATCAACCCCTACAACAAAAAATGTAAATTCATTCTAATCCACATGATAATTCACATAACAATTCGAATTTCCTGTTGCTGCATTATTATTTTCCTGCTGTAGCAACTTGGTTCAAAATTAAGTTCCCACATATATAGAAAAAAAAGTGCCATCTAGAACCTGTCCCCATAAGGGAACCCTTTAAATAACCCTTTTTGGTTCCAGGTAGGGCGTTTATTATGTGTAGGCCTACGGCAGCTACGGCTGCATTTCGGATACGCTTGTATGTTGTAAGCCGTGGCACATATCTTTCTTGTGTTATTATATAAAACAACGTTTGTTGATGTGTATGGCTACATTTCAGATACATAAGTGTACATTTGAACAGCAGTAGGACCAATCTATCTTGTTTTAATAGGGCTCAAAAGCAATCCCCCCCCCTCAGGCATGTCATCATAGAGCCGGGCCTGGGTAGAACCCTATTGGGCTCCCTTTCCCCAGTGTTTTCTATATGGAACCCCAAAAAGTTCTACCTGAAACCAAAAAAGGGGTATTCTTTCTAAGAGCGTTGATCACACTGTGTGTTCCTCCCTACTCCTTACAAAACCCCCAGACCCACGCACGTTCACGCCACACAAATCAAATATATTATCCCCTGTCATTACCTCATGGAAATGACACCATATAAAATCATGATATATACATCGACAGACCCTCCACAATCCTCAATTTTACCCATGTGCTGGTTTGGCATAGCAGGTACTGACGTTGATTTATATTGAAATGCATTGATTTCTTATTAAAGGGGCAAGCTGGGATCTGATATGAGGGGTACTGTAAACGGGTTCCCATGCTGTGTGCCCTGCGTCTACACCAGGCTGTTTTGCATCTCAATTTGTAGATGAGGTATTTAAAGGTAATAGAAGATACATAGACACAATATAGGAATATTATTTGGTCTAAAGATGACAGATATGGATTTTTTTTTATCAGTGTAGATTGAAAGTACAGTATATATCAGTGTGCAGTGAAAGTACCTATCAAGGTTTGATACTGTCATTTAAAATCAGTGTCGATGGCAACTGGTACACATTATACTTCTCTGTATTTTGGAAGAACAGTGTGATAGCAATAAATATGCAGGAATTGTATTGGAGAGTCGAGATTTTATTTTGCACCATCGTCTAATATGTGGAATCCTTTGAATGATTCGGAACACTTCTTAATCCCTAGATAGAAACATGGAAATTCCTAAAGTCTACATTATGTGAACATTTGATGAGTCCTTTGGGATAATTATAATCATTTAAGCAATGTGTGCAATAATGATTTCATCCTTATGATTTTATCTTGCTAATGATTGTCATTAGCTTCAGTATTTCACTGCTACATAATCTAAGACTATCATCAAATAACATCTCCTGCATTTACTCTACTAATCCCTAAACAAATCATTATGTTTTGAATCTAATTTTAATAATTCAATCTAGGGCATAATTATTCTAATCAAATTTCCAAGTGGTCAGTTTGATTTTCCAACCCACCAAATTTTCCAAGATAGGTACCAAAGAGATCCTATAATTCTGTTATATTTAAGTTATATTTAATTCTGTGATAGGTACTATCTGGTTGAGTATTTCCAGAGATAGATTTAATATGGGGAAAATAACTGCAGGACTCCTAAAGTGACAGTTTAAAACAGATTAGAGGAGGTCCAGAGCAGGTACTTAAAGATTTGTCCATACTATAGACCATGAAACACAACACATATTCCTAATGATCCCTTATACAGTATGTCCAGCTGTGATTTATAAAGTGTTGCAGCGCAGGGCGCCAGTGAAATATACAAAACACAGGGCCAGCCACAGTCATTAATCAATGCTTTTTTTTCATGAGCAGTAATTTTCTATTTCACAAATTTAATGCAACTTTTTTCTCTCTGAAACGCTAATTTTTTTTGGGACCTCTTTTATGCATCGTTCCCGGCACTTGCAAAAATAGAGGTGGAGTCCAAGAAAAATTAGGTATTGAGTTAACTCTCAGAGAAGATAAATCTTTGCTCCTTTGCAAGCGCTTAGAGAAAACCTCTCTCTTTATTTTCTATTTTTCCCTCAGAAGTGTCGCTATGTTTTGAAGTCAGAGCTAGGCTCTCTGGCTCTCGCGTCCAGCCATTCTGTGGACAAGTTTCTCTTACATAAGCCTTTCTCTCTACCCTGTGATGTTGAAAGCTGATGTATATACTCCCCGTATCATACTGTATCAGCCCCGAGGGCCCCAGCTCTAATGTTATTAGTACATGGGGTCTGGAGAGTCATAGTGATGGGTGATTTGGCCTCTGGACTGACAGCTCTTGGGTGGATTCCCTGGTCGGTCTAAAGATAGACAAGGGTGTTGGCCTGCTCTGTGGTCCACTTCCATAGACATACTGTAAAATGGCCTCATCATGGCAGGCAGGACCTCCGAATGAAAGTTAAGACAAATAATGCATATTTTTTACAAATGTAAACTTTCTACTATATTATTACCATATTTCACTGGGATGACGTGTAGTTTGGTGTTTGTTAATGTTTTGTGCTGGACTCTCTCTCTCTCGCTCGCTCTCTGTCTTGCTCTCTGTCTCGCTCTCTCGCTCTCTCCCCCTCTCTCGCTCTCTCCCCCTCTCTCTCTCTGTCTCGCTCTCTCGCTCTCGCTCTCTGTCTCATTCTTTCGTTCTCTCCCCCTCTCACGCTCTCTCCCCCCCCCTCTCTCTGTCTCGCTCTCGCTCTCTGTCTCATTCCCTCGCTTTTGCTCCCCCTCTCTCTCGCTGTCTCTTTCTCTCCCTCCCCCTCTCCCAGCCGGCTGAAAAGGCCTGTTCCTTTCAGAATCAGAACCACCTTTGCCTTAAGGCTAGATTAGGGCTGAGCGTACACACACACACACACACACACACACACACACACACACACACACACACACACACACACACACACACACACACACACACACACACACACACACACACACACACACACACACACACACACACACACACACACACACACACATCCAATGCCACCATTGGAGATGATAAACAAACACTTACTTGTAAGGATCCTTTTATAGCTGAGTTTAGCGCCTGAAAGCTCTTAACTACTGTAATGTTCTCTCTGACCAGCCGTGTAATTACATTGCCTGTCACCACACACATCGCAGCACACCAGTCATCGACTGACTTCTATTAGTCAGCGGGCCCCCTGCTAAACCGCTAAGGACTTTTAAATCTGGGAGCCAGCAGGTCAAGCCTAACCAACCGCTGCCAGCGTTCACTTATCTCAAAGGTGAACGTGGTGCTCGTAAAGTTCGAGACAACTCCCCTCTGAGCCAACGAGGTTCAGGAATCAGGGGCTATTCTGTGGGTCTTAAAGACCTTAGAGAGAGAGAGAGGGAAAACGAGATAGAGAGGGGCAGAGAGAGAAAGAGAGAGTGAGTGAGAGAGAGAAAGAGAGAGATAGAGTGAGAGAGATAGAGAGTGAGAGAAAGAAAGAAAGAGAGAGAGAGCATAATGTTTTTGCTGTGGCCACCACACGCCAAACCAAACATACATGAGTAATATGGATGAGGTATACCTCTACCTAATGTGTGCTTTTCTGCCCCTATTCATGCTGAATGCTGGGTAATTGGGGTGTGTGGTGGGGCCCGGGCAGAGAGGCAGGAGATGGGGAAGGGACTAGTATACACAGCTAGAGGCCGAGGGAGGGAGATGAGGAAGGTTTTAGTATACACAGCTAGGGGCCGAGGTCTGACCACTGATTACCACCGTGGGTTGAACTCAGCCACCCACAGGACCTGGGGAGCAAGGAGTCAAGGACGGATGAGGGAGGTGAAGAGGGGGGTGTGGATTTAGGGGGAGCGTGTGGGGAGTCAGAGGAGAGGGCATTGACTTGAGTGAGGACAAGGCAATGTGGGGTAAAAAGGGGGTTAGTGGGGTATGGTGGTGAGAGGGGGAGGGTGGTGCAGGGGAAAGAGAAGGAGAATTGGGGGATTAGAGGTATGTGCTGGGGTGAGTTGAGAGGATAAGAGGGGGATGAAAGAGGGGGTGGGGTGAATCCAGGCTCATGTTTAGAGGGTGCTGTATTTGTACATGCCCCTTTAACCTGTCATAGAGTGTTCACCCCAAGTTAAAACCCGTGAGTGTAGCTGGCACAGGACCAGCTATACACACGCACACACACACACGCACGCACGCACACGCACGCGCGCACACACACACACACACACACACACACACACACACACACACACACACACACACACACACACACACACACACACACACACACACACACACACACACACACACACACACACACACACACACACACACACATAACATTATAGTGTAGTGTGGGGCCTGCAACATTATCCAGACATAGAACCATCAACTATCAACTTGACACAACCCACTACTATGTACGCACGCCTGTGTAGTGCTTAGGCCGGCATATTTATGTCACTATACAATGTAACCCTCCCCCTCTCTCTCTCCCCTCCAGCGTCCCACCAACTGCCAGCTCCACTAAATGCCTGACAGTGGAATGGTTGTTTTTCATCTCACAACATCTCCCCTACACACCCGTCCCCTCCTCCCACCTCCCTCTCTCCTCATGGTCGCTGAGTGAGCTAGGAGTAAATAAAACAATGTGTGGATTAATGATCAAGTGATTTGAGGGTCTGTGTTTTGTTCTTTCAGGGCAAATCACTCGCTATTTACTCAGATCATGAATCAAAATGATGCTCTGTATCAACAACAGAACTATGGTCCTGGGAAATTATGAAGGATAAATCACAAGTAAAACAGAATGACCTCTCTTCTCTCCATCCAACCACACATACGCACGCACTCATGCACACACACACACACACACACACACACACACACACACACACACACACACACACACACACACACACACACACACACACACACACACACACACACACACACACACACACACACAGCCTAAATTTGAATTTTAACAAAATATGGACATGACATTTAGTTTCCCTACCTTCAGGACATTCTGGTGACTTGTCAGGACATTCTGGTCCTATTAAGGCAGAAAAACATGTACGCGCACACACACACACACACACACACACACACACACACACACACACACACACACACACACACACACACACACACACACACACACACACACACACACACACACACACACACACACACACACACACACACACACACACACACACACACACACACACACACACACTGTCTGCTATCTGCTAATAGCCGCTCCTGGACTAAAACACAGTAGAACATAATAAACATGTCCACATCTGATTAATCTGTGTTTTTCCTCTAAATACTATTAAGCCCATTTATATACTTACAATTCAAACTAGCCTGTGGTTTGTATCAAATGCTGAGGGAACTGAAAACAAATGATTGCATGAACATTTTTTCTACCGGACAGAAAGTAAGTCATGTAAATGCTTTTTTTGGCTGGTAAGTTACATGGTGCACACAGGTCACATGTAAAAGATTTCTAAACTCAACGCTACCTTGAGCTTTGGAACATTGAAACACTAACTTTACATGGAGATGAATGCATATAATAAAACATTATAACATGTACCCTTGTATGTTAAAAGGCCATGTACTGTCATTTTCTATGTTTGATTTTCCAAACCTCCATCATTTTGAGTGTGCATGTCAATTATGTCTGTTCATATGGACAGGAGGAAAAACAGTGTATCCTGCAAACATTTCCAAAATCCACAAACATAACATTTTTCATCTCACTTGTCTCCCCTTAAAAAACAATGAATATGATCAAAAACATTTACTGTATATGATTAATAGCTCATCATCACATAATGACAAACATACAAGATATCCTATTTTTGGTGCGAGGAGCAGCATTTAACATTGCTACAATATATTTACATAAGTATGTGGACACCCCTTCAAATGAGTGAATGCGTCTAATTCAGCCACACTCGTTACTGACAGCTGTATACAAACTGAGCACACAGCCATGCAATCTCAATAGACAAACATTGACCCTACTGAAGAGCTCGGTGACTTTTGTGACGACCCTCCCACTCCACAACTTAATTTGGAACTTAGAGGCTGGTATTTGGTCCCTGGTTTTATGGGGGGGGTGACGACCCTCCCACTCTGTCTGCCGTATTCTTTCTTTGTTGTTTCCTTATTAGGATGCTGGTGGGCGGAGTTGGGAGTTGGGAGGGTCGTCAGCTACATGGGAAACACCTGGGCCCGGTGTCTCCCAGGATAAATACACCACTTCCTCATTCATGGAGAAGATTCTCTCCATGTAGACACCTTTATAGATTTGGTTGTGTTTCTTGGTGGTTTTTTGGTTGTTTGCTTCAGCATCTTTCAACACCCTGCATTATCACATTCATGCAAAACACTCACTTACACTACTGATTACTGATTACACACACCATTGTATATTATACTTAGTTACTTATTGAATAAATATATATTTTGTTACTCCTTATCTCCAAGTTGTCTCCCTTTTGTTACGGGCTTTGAGCCGGTTCGTGACACTTTCAATGTGGCCCCGTCATAGGATGTTTGTCAAAATTCTGCCCTACTAGAGCTGGCCTGGTCAACTGTAAGTGCTGTTAACAACAGCTAAGTGGTAGGCCAACACAAGCTCTCAGAACGGGACTGCCAAGTGCTGAAGCGCATTATTTTGGAATTAGTTTAATGCCCATGATGTTTGAATGAGATGTTCGTCAAGCAGGTGTCCACATACTTTTGGTCATGTAGTGTATCTTTCAACCCATCCGTCATTGGTTTCCCCAGGAGATGTAAATGCAGCGAGAGAGAGGTCGTCCAGTCCACCCAGGAACAGCTGTGGTGGGCTAGTACCGACATGCAGGGAGTAGACTCCAATTGACTGTTGCATTAGATTTGCCTGCCTCCCCTTGGTCTTGGGGTTCACAAGTCTAACCTGGGCTATAAACAGTTAGTGACATGAGTATGATGCAATATTGTAATATAGATGTTTTTGTATTTGTTTCCTCAGAGTTACTATACTTAGGGCCATAGTTTTTTCATGACCGTGTGGGGACAGAACAGGGAAAACTCTCTGCAAATCTCGGCCATAGTTATAGATTATTACCATATAGTTACATGGTAAGGAAAAACTCATTGTCCTAAATATTCGATGCCAACATGGCTGCGTTTACACAGGTGGCCCGATTCAGATTTTTTTCCAATTAGATCAGCTCTACGAAAGATCTAATGTGAAAAGATCTGATGTGATTGGTCAAAGACCAATTAGTGGAAAGACATATCAAAATTGGTCTGCCTGTGTAAACGCAGCCTAAAACCACTAAGAATATCAAATCTTCTTCAGAAGAGCAATGGCCAGCGTCTCTGGTACTGTAACAGGAATTCTTAAGTATAGAAGGAACACTTATTTTAAGTCCCAAATGGCACCCTATTCCCATTATAGTGCACTAATTTTGAACAGAAGCGTTATGGACCCTGGTCAAAAAAAGTGCACTACAATAGGGTGCCATTTTGGACGCAGATTTAATTCACAGTGAATAGCTGTGTTGGAGCTGCCCCCTTGTGGGCCAGAGGTGTAACAACATGGATAAAGCCAATCACTGCTTTTGGGACAATGAAGAAAAGTCACATTCTGACTTACTAACGAAACTGATCATTGATACACTTTAAATTAGTCAGATGATTATGTAGTTATTTACCATCAATTAATATCATTTTATTATAAACAAAGCTGTTGTTCTACAACAAAGTGAATTTATAAAAAGCTCCTATGTTTTCAAAATGTACATAATAATTTGATGTGTTGATGCATAATAATATAACATATTTTTCAATTTCGGAGAAATCTCCTAAATCAAAACCATGCTGTCATCATACGTCTCAACCTCCAATCTAAATTGCTGAGACAGACAATTACTCTAAAAAACATCTCAAATAGCTGAGATAGCATTTACACAGCCTCTGCCTCATTTTGTGTCCCAAATGGCACCATATTCCCTATATAGTGCTCTATTTTTGAACAGGGCCCATAAAGTTCTGGTCAAAAGCAGTGCGCTACATAGGGAATATGATGCCATACACACTGACATTCTCTTGATTCATATCCTGTCTAGTGATATCTACAGTATCTAATACCCCCTTTCCCTCTTTCCAATTCCTCATAGAACCAACATGGAAGCATCCCAAATGACACCCTATCCCCTATGTAGTGCACTTCTTTGACCTGGGCCCATATTTCATCAAATAGGGAAACGGATACCATTTGGGACACATCCCATGTATATGAAGTCAAAGCCACGGTAATCATAGCAGCAGCGTCTCTGTGAGTCTGTCTGTTAGAGAGTCGGTCTTGGCTGCAGCGAAAGCGAAAGCGGAGCAGCACATCACCTCACTGCAGTCATAACAGCCGTCAGCGAGGCCCAGTGATGGACAGCTAGTTTACAGGCCCTGTCAGGCATTAACAGATTTGATCCCTTTTGGAACAGGGTAGCGTTGGAGGGCTCGGGAACAGGAAGGGTTGGGAATGTCAGACGGGAACCCCGGAGAGGTTGAGAGTCCAGGGGAGATCAGGTGTATGTGTGTATGTGAGTCGAAGGGTCGAAGAAGAGATCAGTTGTGGGTGGCGGGAGTTTAAAGCGAGGACCTCTCTGTGATTTGTGATTCATGGTCAGGGGAGGGTTCACACTTCCACATCTGCTGATATAGGGCCCTCCCCGTGTGGGTGTTCATGAGTTTTGCTTCATTATGCACACATGAAGTCAGATTTGACACACACACACACACACACACACACACACACACACACACACACACACACACACACACACACACACACACACACACACACACACACACACACACACACACACACACACACACACACACACACACACACACACACACACACACACAGAATATCATGAGCCGACAAACCTGTGTGATGTTTCCTGAACTATGAAATTCACATTAGACTTAAAGGGAGAAAACACTGAAGTGTAAATATTTGTGGATGTTTTCAGGCGAGTTGAATCAGAGGGAGGACGGAAGGAGAGAACGAAGAAGGGGTAGAAAGTGATATAGCTCCGGCGCCCGAACTCGTCTGATTACAGTGATTCCAGCTGACCTCAGAAAAGCCACAGTGTTGGCAGCCACCTTCAACTAATCTACCTTTGCTAAGTGAGTAATTGAATGTGAGAGCTTATGTATTTTTGTAATGAGCTGACAGCATATTTCCACTCCCTGCCCAAAAGGTTACCCTAATCAACATGGTCACGCTGTTTCTTTCCTCATGACAGCTCTGCGGGTAGGCATGACAAAACACGGAGCTACGCCGTGTCGCACCACACCACGCTGCCTTCCCCAGCCTCCCTATGGACATGTCAGGAGTGAGAGGTTTGTCTGTTCTCATGCAAAATGGAGGGATGGAGGGGGTGGTCGAGGGGGTAGACGAGAGAATGCGACCTCGGCCGCTGAATTAACATCAGTTCTCGACCTTGGCCTGGAAGCGGAGTTGAAATAAATCCTCCCTGTCCCTCTGCATGATGGGTAACTTTCAAGACGATGGCACGGTGTGTGTGTAATGTGTGTCCCCCCCTCCTTTCCCCTCCACTTCTCGTAGAGACAGTAATGCATGAGGGTTGTTATTGCTTGTGGGATTACGCATGCTAAAACCCAAACATTTGCAGTCGAAAGGAAAAAAAGACCAAATGATATAAGAGGTGATCCTGTCTTTTGAATCTGTAACTTAACCTGATGGTCTATGTGGGAAATCAGCCCTGGCCCTGGGCCCTGCTTGGAATAGGTCTTTCTACCCCTCTCTCTCTCTTCCTCTGGGCCGGCTCAGACCACAGAGGCCTCCCCTCTAGTTAAACACACTGCAGGGATACACACAGAACGGAGGCATCTGGGGGATCATTCTAGATTGCGTACGGAGGTGTTCCATTTAGAATGCCAAAACAATTTCACTGAGACGTTCTGAGGTTCTGTTTGGAACCTCTCTGAGGACCTCTACCCACAACACATTCCAGACATGTGACATGGTTGGGAGGCCGGGTGAACCCACGGTAACCTGTGTGGGGTCGTTGGATTGGTCAGGGCCCACGAGGACCTCTACTACTCACGCTCACACTCTGTTCATCACAGGTAAGCAGAAAAAAAACGTAACTGTAGATATGTAATCAAAGCTCCACCGCACCAGTACACTTTTCCCTGGGAAACGAAGCAATTATAATCACTCTGTTCTAGCTCTCCTCTCCACGCGTCCTTGCATCAAATCGGCCTTGCACTCTGAAGATCACTCCCCGGCTCTTCGTTCCTTCTATGTTCTATCTGCAGAGCGTCAATCCATGCGTGAACGTTTGTAATATAATCAAAGTCTGTGTTATGTTCTACAACCAATCAGGACCAATCAATCATGAGGAACAGGCAGTAAGGAGAGGAGGGCCATAACTAGCAGTGTGTGTTACTCATCAGTCTCAGGGCCTGCTCTGTTTGGATTGCTGTGTTTGGATAAACCAGATTGGTTTGCACTTAACCCTGTAATATATGCAAAACAATCCTCCTGATAATAGTGTGTAGCTTTGCCAGTCACCACTCTGGCAGCTGCTGTAAATGCCACCGCCCCAGAAAAATGGCCGGTAATAAATTATGACAAGAACCAGAGGCGTGTCACTGGGAAACTCCTGCCTCACCCCTCCTTGTCCCTCCTGCATCACCATTTCTCACCCCTTCGTTCCCCTCCTTCCTCCTTCTCACCAAAGCTCACGCCCCTCTCTCCTCACCCCTCCTCCCCTCTCAAACCCTCTCCTCCTCAATGCTCAACCCTCACACCCTCTTTTTCCCCCCTCACCCTCACCCTAATCCCCCTCCCCCTCCTCCTCATCCCTCTTCACCCTCTCAGATCAATGGTCAGGAATTTAAATAAGGCACAGAGATTTAGCGTGCCCATAGGACTCTGGTTCAAAATTAGTGCATGATATATGGGATAGGGTGCCATTTGGGACGCAGCCAATGGTGGATTTACTGATCGGGGGTCAAGGTCAGGGGGTCAAGGTGTTGCTGGGGGTAAGTGAGCGGAGCCTGAGCCCTCATAAAGGACTATGTTAAATAAACACACAGCAGTAAGAGCCTGTGTCCCAAATGACACCTTATTGCCTGTATAGTGCATTACTTTTAACCAGGGCCTCTTGTCAATAGTAGTGCACTTTATAGGGAATGGGGTGCCATTTGGGACACACAGGCTGCAGTGATTTACCCTGCGTCGAAAACTTACACACTAACACACGCTCAGGGCTCTGGAGCATGACAGACAGCCAGGAGAGTGAAAGAGAGAGACAGGGAGTGTGCGTAAGTTGTGATAAACAGCCTTTAGGTTAATGAACTCGTACTAGACACACAAGAAATGACTTAACATTTGTCTTTGAGGATCTCTATAAGTGGGTCACTTCTAGGGCTTATGTAGGCTAGCTGACTGTTTTTGAGTGACATATCCACTGCTACAGTATCAACCCGTTTCTCAAACAAAGCCTATCATTACAAACAATCAAACAGCTGCATTGCAAATGAAAAGCCCCGTTGTGTTTGCCTGAGGACCATTGCTTTCTTTGCAGCATTTGAGAGCCTAATGTAATGTATTATCATAACCAAACATCAGATGGGATCTCCCCCATGTAATAAGTAGTTGTGTGGTTTTCATAGTTTCATAGTCCAGTGCCATGCAGTAATGTTGGCCTCCCCAGCAGTCTCCTGCCAGATTCTCTTCATGAAACTTAATAAGAGCTGTGTGTGTGTACACGCAGAGACTGGGGGCGCTATGCAAATGATGTCATAATCAAATCTGTCTGTTTCCAAGAGTTCAACAGCACCCCGAAGGTACCTCTGTCAATAGGCTCAAAGTGCATTTACAGTAATGCACGCAATTCTCACCAGCCAGGCTGTAATTAGGACCGCTAGCCTCTCTCTCTCCCTCCCTCTCTCTCTCTCTCTCTCTCTCTCTCTCTCTCTCTCTCTCTCTCTCTCGGTGCATGCTGGGTGTTTTTGGAGTTTGAGTGTTTGGTGTGGAAAGCTCTATCCTAACTAACTTTCTTGATTCTATTCTTTTCTTTACATGTTATTTTCTATGGTGGAGGGTTAATGCAATATTTGTTTTTAGCGGTATCCAAAGTTTCTTTTTCAAAGTTAGGGTGGAAGAGGACAGAGTAACGTTCCGGGGGTTGCAAGGTATAGTGTGCGCAATGGCTTCTCAGCCTAGTGCGCAAGAGACGCTGTCGATTCAGCATGGTTTCAGGTGTGTTCCTGAGAACGGAGTTAAGGTGGAGGAGGTTCTGCTCGTGGTCGGTGAACAGGTAGGAGCTGAGTTTATACATTCTGCTTCTAGAATGAACAAGGCGGTGGTTGTGTTCATGAAAAGAGCTAATTTGGTCGGTAGGCTAATTGCTAGCGGAATATTTGTAAGGGATGTGTTGGTGTCAATTTCACCTCTCTCTACCCCTTCAACAAGAGTTGTAGTGGCAAATTTGCCTCCGTTTATTACGGATGATCAAATTAGGAAAGAGCTGAGTCGTTTTGGTAAGTTTGCTAGCGGTTTCCGTGTACTGTCAGCAGGTTTTCAGGCAGATGCCGTTAAGCACGTTGTTTCATTCAGGAGGCAAGTGTTTATGTTTCTGAACAATAATGAGCAACAGCTAAATGTGCATTTTAAAGTGAGGCATGGGGAAGGGCTCTATGCAGGTTTTGCCAGCACAGATAGTCTACGGTGTTTTGAATGTGGGGATTTGGGGCACAAGAGCTTTGCGTGCCCACATAAAGGCCATAGACAAGGGGAGGGTACGAGCGCAAGGGGGGGAAATCGAGGTGAAAATGCAGGGGGTAAGGAGATGCAGACAGCAGAGGCTGGGCCTAGTCAGTCTAGAGATGGTGGTGTAGATGAGGCTGGGTCTAGTCAGGCTAGAGATGGTGGAGAAGCAGAGGCTGGGTCTAGTCAGGCTAGAGATGGTGGAGAAGCAGAGGCTGGGTCTAGTCAGGCTAGAGATGGTGGGGTAGCTGAGGCTGGGCCTAGACATGCTATGGAGGGTGGTATAGCTGAGGCTGGCCCTAGTCATGCTATGGAGGGTGTTGTAGCTGAGGCTGGCCCTAGTCATGCTATGGAGGGTGTTGTAGCTGAGGCTGGCCCTAGTCATGCTATGGAGGGTGTTGTAGCTGAGGCTGGCCCTAGTCATGCTATGGAGGGTGGTGCAGATGATACTGCGTCTAGTCAGGTTATTCTAGTGGATGAGGAGAGTATAGTGGGGAAGTGTAAGAGATTAGGGGAGGAGGAGGAGGGTGTCAAGAGGAAAAAGAAAAAGGGTGTGGACAAAGGCACCATGGAAATGTTGCCTGTTGCTGTGGGTGAGGCCCTAACCAGAGAGAAAGGGCAGGTGGTCAGGGTGGGAGATAGAGAAGAGGAGGAAAGTGAGTCTGAGGAAGAGGATGAGGAGGTATTTTTTCAGACTCCTCTTCAATTGGCCCGGAGCTGACAGCCAGTCAACCAGAGGGGTCTAAGTACACGTTGAGAGAACTGACAAGGTTCCTGAATGAGACTAAGGGGAAAAAAGTTAATCTTGAGGCTTTTTTCCTGATCCTAGAAAGTTTGTAAGATCAGTACAACATGCTATGAGAAATGAGGGGCATGGTGTCCTCTCACCCAAGAAACGGTTTAGGTTGAGGAAGTGGGTCACAACAGTGCATAAAGGTTTACCTTCAGACACTGTTTAAATGTTTAATTTCTTACTGACACTGGGGCTTTTTGAGCTTTGCTATTGGTCTATTTCTCTGCTGGCTTTTCTCCCACTTCTTATGGAGACTCTTCGGGTAGGCTCGCTCAATATAAATGGCGCCAGAGATGCGGGAAAGAGGAGTGTGTTGAGTGAATATGTAAAACATAAACAAGTACAGGTGTTGTTTCTGCAGGAGACGCATAGTGATGTGGTGAATGAAGTTGATTGGGGGCTCTGGTGGAAAGGGGCAAGTGTGTTGAGCCATGGGACAAATCTTAGTGCAGGGGTGGCAGTCCTTTTTGCACCGGGTCTGGCTGTAAAATTTGCTCCTCAAAGGAGGTGTGTAGGGGTAGGTTGCTTGTTGTTAAAGCAGAAATTAACAACATGTGTTTTGTCTTTATAAATGTGTATGCGCCTAACACAGGGAGAGAAAGAGGGGTTCTATTTGGGAGTCTTAGACAGGAACTCACAAGTAGCGCCTGAGGAGACGCTGGTGATCGGAGGTGACTGGAACTGTACAATGGATTTTACAAAAGACAGAAATGGGGAAGAGCCTCATTCAGTGTCAGTGGGAGTGTTAAGGGACATCTTTAATCAGTTTGACCTAGTGGATGTTTGGAGAACTAAACATCCAAACACAAGACAGTATACGTGGGTGAAGGTTTTTGGGGCTAGGGTGAGTGCAGCTCGACTTGATCGTTTTTACATGTCCAGGAATCAGAGCAATAGGCTTCTGAGTGCTACCATTCTCCCAGTGGGGTTTTCGGATCACCACATAACCATGGCTCGGCTGTCTATTTCACCAGGGCCCCGGCAGGCATCTTATTGGAAGTTCAATGTAAAGCTCTTACAAGATGCCACTTTTTGCTCAGGTTTCCAGACTTTTTGGGAAAGATGGGGGCAGCGAAGAGAGGAGTATGAGTCTCTGAGTCAGTGGTGGGATGTGGGGAAAGTGCAAATTCGGCTTTTCTGTCAACAGTACACAGCTCTCTCATCCTCAGAGGCTAGGAGAGTGTTGGGGGAACTAGAGCGGTGTATTAGTGAGATGGAGGTAGAGATGGTGGGGCAAGGCAATGTAGGCCTCCAGGCTAACTTAGCCGAATTACGTAGGGACCTGGGCAGTTTTTTCCAGGTTAAAGCAAAGGGAGCACTTGTAAGAGCTAGGTTCTCCATGCTCAAGGAGATGGATGCTCCCAGCTCCTTCTTCTTTGGTTTGGAAAGACAGAGCAGTGAAGCCAAGGGTATGCATTGTCTACGGCTGTCTGATGGGCGGGTGACCTCTGTGGTGGGGGAGATGCGGGAGCGGACTGTGGAGTTTTATACTGAATTGTATAGGGCAGAAATGTGTGATCCTATGTGTGCTCAGGTCTTGTTCGCAGGACTCCCTAAGCTCTCTCGGGCACAGAGGGATGAAATGGACATTCCTCTGTTGTCACATGAACTGGCAGAGGCAGTAACCCAGATGTCCCCCGGTCGTGCACCCGGGGTTGATGGACTTCCAGTGGAATTTTACAAAAATTCTGGGGAACAATTGGACAGGATTTCTTTTGCGTGTTGCGAGAATGCATAGGGGTAGGAGAGTTGCCGATGAGCTGCCGTCGGGCGGCTCTGACTCTCCTGCCCAAAAAAGGGGACTTGTGTGAACTTAAGAACTGGAGGCCTGTGGCGTTACTCTGTGCGGACTACAAGATTTTTGCCAAGGTCCTCTCTAACAGACTGAAGTCCCATCTGGACTCTATAATACACAAGGACCAGACATATTGTGTACCGGGACGCTCAATCACGGACAACTTGTTCTTGATTAGGGACATGTTGGACTTGTCGAGAGGTTCTAATGTGAACTTTGGACTGGTCTCTTTAGATCAAGAGAAGGCTTTTGATAGAGTGGATCATGAGTATCTGTTTAATGTGATGTCTGTGTTTGGGTTTGGGAAGAGTTTTGTGACCTGTGTGAAGCTGTTGTATGCTGGGGCGTCATGTATGGTTAAGGTGGGAGGGGGCTCAGTAGGCCAGTCTGGGTGAGACGGGGCATTAGACAAGGATGCCCTCTATCTGGGCAGCTGTACACACTAGCCATTGAGCCTTTTTAGGACTGCTACGCAGGAGACTGCGGGGAGTGTGCTGGACAGGCATGGATGTGGTGACAGGAATTGCAGTCTCAGCATATGCAGATGATGTTTCTGTGATGGTCAGGGATGGGCAAGATATGCAGGAACTAGAGACCAGTCTGAAGGTGTATGAGGGAGCTTCATCAGCTAAGGTAACTGGGGAAAGAGCAAAGCTCTGTTATGTGGGGCATGGGGGATAGGGCTCCTCCTCTGCTTCCAGGGGTTTGCAGTGGGGTTGTGAAGGGCTTAAAGTGTTGGGGGTGTACCTGGGCTCGGAGAGGTGGGTCAGCAAGAACTGGGAGGGGCTGACACAGGCAGTGGTGTCAAGACTGGCCAGGTGGAGGTGGCTCCTGTCCCAAGTGTCATATAGAGGGAGGGTGCTGATAATCAACAACCTGGTGGCATCTTCCTTGTGGCATAAACTGGCTGTCCTCAACCCCCCCGCCGGTCTGCTTGCAGACCTGCAACGCAAGCTGGTGGACTTTTTTGGTCGGGACATCACTGGCTGAAGGCAGCAGTTTTGTACATGACCGTCCACGAAGGAGGACAGGGCCTGGTGGAACTGGAGAGCAGGATGGCTGCTTTCAGACTAAAGGCGGTGCAGAGACTGCTGTACCACACTGATGTTGGCTGGAGGGAACCAGCATGCGCGCTGCTGAGGAGAGCTGGCGGATTAGGGTTGGACCGGCAGCTGTTCCTCATGAAGCTGGAGAGGCTGAGTACAGCAGGTCTCTCAGAGTTTTACTCTGCGGTGCTGAGGGCCTGGCAGCTGCTAAGGCCCACACGAGAAGGGGGTGTGGAGCCTGGGCAGTGGGTGTGGGAGGAGCCCATCTTCCACAACCCAGCCATCCCTTTGAGATCGGTTCAGTCGGCCACCCTGCAGAGGCAACTGATGGCAGGGGGTTTACAAAGGCTGGGTGACCTGAGACTGCTGGGAGAGGAGGGGTGGAAAACCCCGGAGGTCTTGGCGCAACAAACAGGAATAACGTCTCTTAGGCTGCTGGAGAGATTCCTGGAGGAGGTCCAGGAGGCACTGTCTGAGCCGGTAAGGGGGTGTTTGAGAGGCCAAAGGGAGAGGGGCCACCAATGTTCCCGCCACTGCAGGTGACGGCAGAGACTGGAGACTGGCAAGGGGGTCTGGAGGACTTGTTAGATTTTAACACTCCGAGCCTGGGGGAGTTTGAGGGGTGGGAGGTAAAGCCCTCTACAACCTCTGCGTTAAGGTGAGGAGCATTAGAAGCCTAACAGGAGTGAAGGCACATCAGTGGCAGGGGGTATGTGGGGCGGAGAGTATGGTGGGTTTTAGATGGAGGGCGCTCTACAAACCCCCAGTACCAAAGAGGTCAGGGGACCTCCAGTGGAGGGTTCTTCATGGAGCCCTGGCCACTAACAGCTGGTTGGCACGGGTTGATCCGGGAATTGGGCAGGGGTGTCCTTTCTGTCAAATGAAAGAAACTGTAATTCATGTGTTTTCTGTGTGCACCAGGTTAATGCCATTAATGTCTCTGTTGGAATGTCTGTGTGACAGGTTGGGGGTGGTTTTTGCTGTTGGGATGTTTATAATGGGATACAGGTATTCGAGTAAGGAGAAAGAAAAATGTGTTTTGTTGAATTTTCTGTTTGCTCAGGCAAAGTTAGCTATTTGGCTAACAAGGAGGAACAGGGTCAAAGGTGGGGGATAACAGACCCTTTACTACTGTTTCATGGGATGGTCTCTGCGCGCCTTAGGGTTGAGTTTGAGTTCTATAAAATGATCAAATGCGTGGAGATGTTTGAGGAGATATGGTGTGTTGGGGGCTGTCTGTATTGCTGGGGAAGATGTTTTGGATATACGGTTGTAGGAGATGGTTTTTGTGTATTTTTATTTATTTTTTATTTTTTATTTATTTTAGGAGTGGGGGGTGAGTTTTAAATGAATTAAGAATGTTTCAATAAAGCAAGACCAAAAGTCAAAAGTCTCTCTCTCTCTCTCTCTCTCTCTCTCTCTCTCTCTCTGGGATGTCTACTGCTGTTTGTTCAATGTGACAGACACTAGGTGGCAGTGGTTTATGAGAAGTGGCAGCTGCATATGACTTTTTTTATCGCTTTGGTGTAATTTTCACAAGTATGTGGTACATTTTCACAATTCTTAATACAAAACTTAAAACAGATAATCAAAAAAAGGCAGTTGTTTCAGAAACTCTAAGCACATTTTCAATTGACTAAGTACAACACACAACATCATAGTCACTTTTTCACCAAACTTAATCAGTGTTTCATCTGGAAATATATGTTTCACATCGCAATACATATTTTCATACAAAGTAATTAAAGTAACATGTATTTTTGTCTCCCACAGTACTATCATTGGAATGTGATACAAAACGAGGCAACGGTGGGCTTTAGGAACACGTGGACGCCTCCAAGCGTTGGATAATGAAAATGTGTCTGTAAAGTAGAAAAATAGAAAGTATGAGACACACTCAGATGTACTGCCGTGATGACGACCACGATGATTTTACTTACAAGCTACTGTAAGGAAAAGAAATGGGATAGTCACAAGATCAGAGATGTACTGGGTGTAACAAATCAAAACAAAGTTTGTTGGTCGCGTACACAGATTAGCTGATGTTACAGCAGGTGCAGTGAAATGCTTGTGTTTCTATCTCTTACAGCGCAGTAACACAACATCAACACAATACAATATCAATGCGCAAATCATCCAGAAAGACCAAAACAAGAAAGAAATGCATCCCCTATACAGTAAACATTCATCCCAAAATGGAGGAGGTCACACTGCTTTACTTAAAATGTGGTTTGGCAATACAGTACTTTAGCACAGTAAATATATTCCATTTACATATCAGACACTGTTATCCAACGTGACAACTGTCCACACGTTTTGGTATGTGACCCCAGTGGGAATCGAAACCCATGACTAGGGTGTGGCTAGTGCCATGCTCTTGTGAACCAAGCCACGTACAGGACCACTACAATGCACAAGTACAATACAATACATGAATACAATACAGATGGCAGATGTGTGACTGCCATCCTCATGATGCCACCACCCTCCTTCAGGTCATGGATGAGGCATGCAATGATTTTCAATACAGACCTATGTTCAGGCTTGGATTCCAGGTGCATGAACAGTGAGGATATTTACTATGATTTTGATGGGAACTATGGCCAAACGCTCAAGACAGGCTTAATGGGAACTAGTCCCATTGTTTCTTTCATTTCTTTGTTTTGATTACATTGTAAAAGATGTTTCAAGTTTTATTACTTTAGTCGGATGTACGGGATACACACGGTGTACACCGTCCAACAAAATGCTTACTTGCAGGCTCCTTCTCGACAATGCAGCATCAACAAGAAATAATCAAATATACAAATACGAACATAAAGTCAATGGCTCAGTAGAACAGAATAAACGTTTTAGCGTAAGTATAATACAGGAAGGCACAATCTCTAGTCCAATGTTTACAGGTGGTTTGGGGAAGGGGGTATTGGGAGAGGTGTCTTCAATGATCACGCCATTGATCAGACATGGTATGGACACTTGACGTTCAGTCAATTTTAACGGGTAGTGCAAGTGTGTTGCCTAACACCATGTATCCTAATTTACAGTACTGTAGCACACTCAAAGGGGAATTCTGAAACGAGTCGGGCGTGGCTTCGTGACAACGATCGCAAGAGCAGCTGCTCACCAATTGGAAGGCTCCAACACAGTTCCACCAATGCCTGTGCGGGTGTCTGCTATCACCACTTGATCTGATTGAATCTAGGCCTAAACCAATGTAGTCATTATGTTTTATATTTATCAGTAAACTTTTAATATTTTGGATCAATGGTTGGGTGGTGAAAGATGTCTACAAACAAAATGAATGCACAACAAAAGGTTTGGAATGTAATACTGACTGTGTTACAAGTTACAATTGTTACTGGATCTTTGGTTCTGGTTCTCCATCTCTAGTTATCTCTCTCTCATTCTCATTCTCTCTCTCTCTCTCTCGCTCTCTTTCTTTCTCTCAATTCAAGGGACTTTATTGGCATGGGAAACATATGTCCACATTGCCAAAGCAAGTGGGGTAGGTAATATACAAAAGTGAAATGAACAATAAAAATGAATATTAAACATTACACTCACAGAAGTTCCAAAAGAATAAAGACATTACAAATGTCATATTATGTATATATACAGTGTTGTAACGATGTACAATGGTTAAAGTGCAAAATCGAAAATAAATAAGCTTAAATATGGGTTGTATTTACAATGGTGTTTGTTCTTCACTGGTTGACCTTTTCTTGTGGCAACAGGTCACAAATATTGCTGCTGTGATGGCACACTGGGGCATTTCACTCAGTAGATATGGGAGTTTATCAAAATTGGGTTTGTTTTCGAATTCTTTGTGGATCTGTGTAATCTGAGAGAAATATGTGTCTCTAATATTGTCATACATTGGGCAGGAGTTTAGGAAGTGCAGCTCAGTTTCCACCTCATTTTGTGGGCTGTGTGCACATAGCCTGTCTTCTCTTGAGAGCCAGGTCTGCCGACGGTGGCCTTTCTCAATAGCAAGGCTATGTTCACTTAATCAAAGCTTTCCTTAAGTCAGTCACAGTTGTCAGGTATTCTGCCACGGTGTACTCTCTGTTTAGGGCCAAATAGCATTCTAGTTTTCTCTGTTTTTTGTATTTTTTTTCCAATGTGTCAAGTAATTATCTTTTTTTTCTCATGATTTGGTTGGGTCTAATCATGATTTGGTTGGGTCTAATTGTTGTTGCTGTGCTGGGGCTCTGTGGGGTGTGTTTGTGTTTGTGAACAGAGCCCCAGGACCAGCTTGCTTAGGGGACTCTTCTCCAGGCTCATCTCCCTGTAGGTGATGGCTTTGTTATTGAAGGTTTGGGAATCGCTTCCTTTTAGGTGGTTGTAGAATTTAGCATGTCTTTTCTGGATTTTGATAATTAGAGGGTATCGGCCTAATTCTGCTCTGCATGCATTATTTGGTGTTATACATTGTACACTGAGGATATTTTTTCAGAATTCTGTATGCAGAGTTTCAATTTGTTTTTTTGTCTCATTTTGTGAATTCTTGGTTGGTGAGCGGACCCCAGACCTCACAACCATAAAGGGTAATGGGTTCTATAAATGATTAAAGTATTTTTTGCCAGATCCTAATTGGTATGAATTTTATGTTCCTTTTGATGGCATAGAATGCCCTTCTTGCCTTGTCTCTCAGATCGTTCACAGCTTTGTGGAAGTTACCTGTGGCGCTGATGTTTAGGCCAAGGTATGTATCGTTTTTTTGTGTGCTCTAGGGCAGCGGTGTCTAGAGAGAATTTGCATTTGTGGTCCTGGTGACTGGACCTTTTTTGGAACACCATTATTTTGGTCTTACTGAGATTTAGGAAGTGCAGCTCAGTTTCCACCTCAATGTTTGGGCAGTGTGCACATACCCTGTATTCACTCAGTCTCTTGAGCGGTGCAGCTGTCTAAGGCACTGCAACTCTGTGCTAGAGTGTGTCACTACAGACCCTGGTTCAATTCCAGGCTTCATCACAACTGGCCATGATTGGGATTCCCTTAGGGTGGTGCATGATTGGTCCAGTGTTGTCTGGGCTAGGGCAGGCTGTCATTATAAATAAGAATTTGTTCTTAACTGACTTGCCTAGTTGAAAAATAAAAAATAAAAATAAAGAGCCAGGTCTGCCTATGGTGGCCTCTCTCAATAGCAAGGCTATACTCACTGAGTTTGTACATAGTCACAGCTTTTCTTAATTTTGGGTTAGTCACAGTGGTCAGGTATTCTGCCACTGTGTACTCTCTGTTTAGGCCCAAATAACATTCACGTTTGCTCTGTTATTTTAAATGAATGCTTTCCAATGTGTCAAGTAATAATCTTTTTGTTTTTTTCATGATTTGGTTGGGTCTAAATTTGTTGCTGTCCTGGGGCTTTCTCTCATTCTCTCATTCTCTCTCATTCTCTCTCCGATGCAAACTGTTAACAGTTACATCACATCCCCTCAGGCAGAATGCCAGCTGGAGTATGAAGCTCTATCTCTCCCCAGATTCACCTGCCACAGACAACCTACCTCACTGTTTCAATTGTCAAAGAAATGTGACTGATGTCATATAGAAAGAAAGTTGAATCAAACACTCACTTCCCCTACTGCACATTAGGAGGCAGAGAATAAAGATTCTTTGGAAATCCACAGGAGAGATTGGAGGATTCTGGTAACTTACATCTTATTCACTCACATGCTCGGGGGGAAGAGAGAACACTCTCACACAGAAAGACTAGTGAGTTGTCAATGTGATGGCACTAGAAATGCCAAAAATGTGAAGGAAAAGTGCTGTTGCTAGCAGTAAGTAAGTAATGCATTAGAAACAGCTTACCTAGCCACCACCTCGCGGGCAAAACATTTTAGTAACCCCTACTCTTGACGGCAGAGAGAAACATTTACATTTTAAAGTGAATTTCTTGTAATTCTACAACCCCCCGCACACAAACATACATAGATACATGTAAGGGTCTTCATTCTCATTGTATAACTAACTATTCTAAACAGAAAATGAGCGATGTCATATATGTCATCAGCCCATCAAGCAACAATATTATTAGTAAATCTGTTGAACTACTTTCGTGTAACCCAAGAACTCTAGAGTTTGATAAATCTTATCCTCACCATGTTGTGGGGTTAAAAAAATCACTACGCCTTTCCCAAAAAAGAAACAGAAAAATGGATTCAGATTCCACTGGAATAAATTAGGGATAGAAAAAGAGAACGAGAAAAGAAAAGAAAGGAATGCATCAAATTGTAACATATCCATCCAAATGAGTCTCCTGGGGAGACTGATGTAGGAAAGACACACACAGAGAGAGAGAGAGAGGAGCAGAGCAGACATTAACCAGACCTAAAAATATACCTTTGTCACAGGCACAGCATTCATTAAAAATCATAACATGTTGTGTAGTGTAGAGAAGACAGGAGGGCAGCAGATATGATGGTGGGGTCCCTGGGGACTGGATAAACTAGCATTAAGGCTAATGATCTGAGTTCACTCTGAGTGGTCTAAAATTGTTTTAACTGGAAGTCTAAGTTAAATGCAACATAAAATACAGGAAGGCTCTCAGAATATACACAAATGAGGAATTGAAGAGTAAGGAAGGAAGTAGTTTTGTTCAATTTGAATCAAAGTCAATTCTTTAACTAGACCTACACTCTGTTAATGAAGACACATCACGTTGATTCGTCATAATTCATAATAGTTTTTACCTAGATTTTCATAGTTATTATATTCTAGATGATAACAAGTGTGTTATCCATCTGACCCCGTGTGTTAAGACCTGCAGTTATCAGTTCAACCACTAGATGGAACTAGTGTTACAGGTTTCCACAGTTCCTTCATCAGCCGATTCCTCCAATGTCTACCTCCTTGGTTTGTAAATTCCCTCATCATTCCCTGCCAGAAGGGACCTGCAGGCTGCAGGTAAAATTTTCATTTGTGATTTCTCTCTAGCCTAGCCACCCTAACCACTAACCATGCCTCACAAACACAGGAAAAATAATTTGCAATGGGAAGACTGCCAGTTCCAGCCCACCTGTGATGTGACTGGTGTCTACCTCAACCATAAACTCTCTCTCTTACATGCATGCACACAAACACGTGCCCCACCACTCAGCTTCAGTCAGCCTGCCGCCTCACTCTTAATGAAGGAGAAAGGGCCAGAACGCTAACAAGTAGCGCCAGGCTAATGAGTGAGAGCAGCTAGGAGGCGGCACGTGATACCGCTAACTGGGCGACCCCTGGAGCATCCTCACCAGATAGAGAAGAGCCTGCATCCCAAATAGCACCCTATATTCCCTATATAGCACTACTTTTGACCAGGGCCCTATATTATAGAGCGCCATTTGGGATGAACACAGACAGTACCTCTTTGATATGGGAAGGAGGAGATATGCCCTTCAGACTTTAGCTAGTCAGACCCCATAGATCTCCTCCCTGCATACCTCTGAATATCAAACAGACAGATAGGAGCTGGTAATGGGGGAGGATTCCGTCAGACCATCTATGTCCTCAGTTGATGCTTCTTTGTCCTCTACCTCGACTCCATGATGACATTCCTCCCTGTAGGCTTGACGACTCTGTTTTCATTATTTTACTGTCATGTTGGTGAAGAGGGTGAATGATGAATAAGTTTACTTTGTTGCGTTTGTTTCCCTACTTTTCATCTCGCCGTCGTCAATCATCAATGAATTCATCTGAAAAGCACGGCGGAAACGGGGCCAAATAAGCCATTGTCAACACAAGCAGCACTTAAGAGCGACAACCTGCCAACATTATCAATCACCTGATGTGTTTTGAGAAGACGTCAGGGAAAAACGTCCTAAGTGGAAGTTTTTGGCAATGTTGCATTCCCGGACACACAGATTTGTAGTTACTGCATTGGATCAGTTATTTTTTTTGGACAAACGTACGGTTGTCAAACAAAGGATATTTCTACAGGTCAATGTGTTGATTAAATTGTCTGATTTAAAAAGTTGCCACATTTTGGGGTTTTGAACCGTATTTTGACCATGCTATTACATTGGCTGACATAGCTCTTCTGAAACCAACTTCATTTTGATATCCTTTGAGTTGCTTCAGTTATTCTGATCCAATTCCTCAGAATTGACGGCCCAATGCAGCAGTTTTTATATAGACATGAAATCCTTTATGGGTAACAATTCATTATATTACTGTAATAGTTTTCCATTAAAATGGACAAAAAAAACGATTTCTTAAACAAGAATTTTGCTAGATTTTGTCTGAAACTGAAACGTGAAAACTAGCTTTTATTGCCAGATCAGTTTGGAACTCTCTTTGTTATGAATGTGGATCTAGCGTTTGTCTGCCTATTGTTTTAGGGACTATCCGCTGTAAACATCTAACTGCTGTCATTTTGACAAGATTCTACATGTAAAATCGGTGCGCACTTGGTTCGCAAATAATGTCCGGCAGTCTTTTCAGAGGTGCTAGGCCGGCAGTACTCTCAGCCAGCAAATGCAATTGGTGTGTCTGAGCCCTTATTAGTCTTTATTAGTCTATTCACCAGTTTACCACCTGGTGATGTCACCAGGCAAGATGAAACTCCCGCCCATGCAAACCTTTTGATTAGAAGGTCCCCGTGTAGATTGCATTTTCAACCAGCCACTATCAGGAGTTAACACTGATCAAATATTTTCACACTTTAAAAGTGTTAGTTTCATCAGCTGTTGTACAATATAACACAGGGAAAAACAGAATTTTGACTGAACTGGGCCTTTAATGTGCAACTAATCTTCCTGTAATCACAAAATCACAAAAAAATTACACAAGCAAAAAAAGTGTGTATGATTGCTGGCTAGAGGCTTTAGCCTCGAGACATCTCATTATTGAACCCAGCGTTTTTATTTTCATCTTCAAGTCCCTCTCTAAGGGGAATGGGCATGCATTGCAGGTTAGTGGATGGGAAAAATCCATACTAACCTGAGGGGAAAATAGAAGAGAAAGTGTTTGATACTAAGGAAAGAGGAGCAGTCTCTGTCTTCATTGGCTGGAGTGAAACACACTCAGACAGAGGATGAGGATGAGGGCAGATGGAGGAAGTAGCATTATCATCAACAGTTTTTTCCACCAGTGACTGATGTCTCACTGTGTATCATATGAGCTACTGAATTTGAGGATTCACAGTTGGAAGATATTGCAGATATCAATCAAAGTGCTGATGCAAGAAATGGCTCAGAATTTAACTTGTGCTTGAAGGTACATGAAGAGAATAATGGAGGACAAGAGATATGCTGTGCCCAGGCACGTGCCCCTTTCCCCTCCCACTTGCCAAGTCCTTTTGGGTGGTGGTCAGTGGTGTAAAGTACATAAGTAAAAATATTTAATCGTTTTGGGGGTATCTGTACTTTAATATTTATATTCATTGACAAATTTACTTTTACTCCACTATATTTCTAAAGAAGATCATTTACTTTTTACTCCATACATTTCCCCTGCCCTTTAGACTTTTACACAAATAGTATTTTGATGGGTGACTTTCACTTTTACTTGTCATTTTCTATTAAGGTATCTTTAACTATGACAATTGGGTACTTTTTCCAACACTGGTAGTGGTATAATATATATTTTTTGTATTCCATTTTTGTTGTTGTTGTTCAGGACCCACTGGCTGCAAGTCGTTGTGACATCATTACGTTTGCCACCCTCCCTGTCCATTTGTCTGCCCTGTACGAAGCTCGCATGTGCCCAGTTGTGCCTTTTTTCCCAGCCTGCCCTGTATGGAGATTGCTTGCGCCCGGTATCCATACATGCATGTCACCGGTCGATTGTGTGTGGCAAACTACCTAGTTTAAATATCAGCAGTACTGCCACATTTTGTGCACCTGCCCACTGAAAGGTCTGTGACTGTGTCAAATAATGTCCAATAATGATGATTGACACCATTTAATAATCACTCCTATCTTGAGGTCAAGAGGCCTCAAATATAGGGCTGATCTGTATTGGTAATTTATCATCATAACAAACACATGACCAGAATCCATGTAACAAGGATAAGAAAATAGTGGGAATAAAACATTCAAACACTCAAAATCTGCCCCCTTACACTTGTATCATTCCTACACAGTGATAGAACAGTGTAGGGATGAAGGGAATATTCCTGTGAACATGCACGGAGATGGATGAAGAAAGCGGGGGAAAGCTTCTATTCAAAAACACAGAGAGATGCCTTCCCTCCTCCTCAGAGTCTATGGCATGTCGACACCAGGGCGAAACAAACACAGCAACAGAAATCTGCGTGCATCTCCGGAGCAGATGGTGACACAACAGCCTGTAATGTGTGTGTCGACAGGGTTGAGCTATCTAAAGACCCGCCAGACAAGATGAAATGTGGCGCTGTTGACAAAGGGGATTTGGGCTAATCTTAATGCGGATGCGAGGCTTCTCGGTTTCATCAGGGAAGATGACTGACAAACAAAAAAAGAGGCCCCAATATGTTTTTGCCCAGCGGGCCGCATCTCGCTCCCTCACTTAGTCGGAACGGAGGCAGATAGAGCTTCTCTCATCAAAGCAATCATTGAGTTGGCACTTACTGCTATTTGAATGTAATTAAGTGGTAATAATGCAGAATTTATCAGTGAAAAGAGCTCCAGGCGCTGAGCGTACCCTAATCATTGTTTTTGAGAATCTTTTATGCTCCCGGAGAGATTCAGAGGCAGAAGTCTCTCACAGTCCCAGGTTCAATTCTGAGAATGTTAGTTTAAACACCAAGTTTATCCATTCAAAAGAAGCTTGACTTTACACAAACACGAAGCTAAGCACAGGATACATTAGTTAGTTAGAGCCAGGGCACCTCAGGGCCATCTATCTGTCTGTGTATACTGTAGCAGCTAAACAGTCAGGGAACTGAGGAGGAATACATCCACTTGGCCTTTAATGGAACAACAAACACAGTGTTGTTGAAATGTGGCTAGTTCAACAGAAGTTCAAGTTGAGGTTTGACTCTGTGAGACATTGGTTCAGTGTTAGTACACAGGAGAGTAGGTTATTATGGCATGCGTCCCAAATGGCACTCTGTTCCCTACATAGTGCATTCCTTTTGACCAGAGCCCTATGGGCCCAGTCAAAAGTGGTGCACTATATAGGGAATATCATGGCATTTCAGACACAGCTATGTCCATGAATTCAGAACATGTCTGACACCACCACACTTTTAAATTGGCTGTTTACATCCTCATGCATGGATCTCTCCATCCTAATTGCGTTTTCTCCAACTAACTAACAAGCATTTATTTGTTCAGCAGGATCCTCATTAATCAAATAGCTCAAACAGTTCCAGTTTCAGCTCTTCCCCTGATGGAATCCCTCATGACTTCACAATTAACAGCTGTGGAATTTTCTTCAAAACTGCCATGGAATGTTCTTAAGTGTTTTGTTACATGGATTGTTTAACCAGAATGGTGTTCTCTGTCATTAGACAGTCCTCTGATCCTCAATGGCGTGGGAGGGGAGGAGAGAGGGTTCAGCTCAGGTAATCCTCCAACAGACCCAGCCAGGCATCCTGGTCTCATAGACTAGACGTAACAGAGTAAACTTAAGACAGGACCCTCAAATTAGTATGATGTGCTACGTTTGGTATGGTTACATAAGACAGAAGGTCACTTAAAGCCAAAAATGAAGAGCACAGGCGCTGTGGATGGGTAGGCGTACAACACGAACGTCTAACAACCCAAAAGTCGCGTGTTTGAATCTCATCACAAACGTTGCTACCGGCTTGCTATTTTGCAACTACTTAGCATGTTCACTAAACCCTAACCACTTAACCTAACTCTTTAGCTACTTTGCAACGACTTAGCAAGTTACTTAACGCTTCCGCTAACCACAACCGTAACCCCTTAAACTAACTCCCAACCTTAACCCTAAACTCCATCCTAGCTAACATTAGCGTTAACCACCTAGCTAACATTAGCAAAAACAAATTGGAATTTGTAACATATCATACATATTGCAAATTTGTAACATATTTTTACAAATTGTAACTCGTAAAATAGCATACAAAATGGATGATGGACATCCACAAATGAATGTGTATTCGTACAATATGTTACAATGTTATAGATTTACATTTACTATGTTATGTTACGTCTACCCTTGAGTCCATGTTGAGCCAGGAGAGGTCAGAATACTGGAGTTGTGTCCCAAATGGCCTTAGAGCTCTGGTCAAGAGTGAGTAGTGCACTATTTATGGAACAGGGTGCCATTTTGCAATCAAACTGGACACCAAATCCACCCTGCTTGGCATAGACCAGGGTGGCATCATGGAGCAACTCACTGACTTATTATGTCACAAACGCAAACACAAAAGGCATGGCTCCCGTTGCTAATACACCCAGCTAGCAATGAGGAATCGGCCCAGAAGAATCCCTCTTTCGGGGGGCTGGAACTGATTGAATTGGCCCGGAATCAGGTGTCGGACTCAGCCCGGAATCTAAATGAATGACTGCCCAGAATCGGCCCAAATACATTGGGACGTTTCCATCTACTGGAATTCAGCCAACTTTGCAACTCTTACCAGAATCCCCCCCGATTCAAATTTAAATAAATGTATACAAAATGAACCTATTTAGTAATTTTAAACATTACTATTATACATATAATACATACAAATTATACCCATCCACAAAAAAATATTTTGCGTTGGAGGAAACACCATACACCTGGTGACCATGTCAGCGTGCATAAGCCTGGCCCACCACAGGAGTAGCTACAGCGCGATGGGACAAGGGACATGCCGGCCTGCCAAACCCTCCCCTAACTCGGATGACGCTGGGCCAATTGTATGTCACCTCATTGGTCTCCCTATTGCAGCCAGCATAGGTCTTGAACCAGCAGCTGTAGCAACACAGTTTGCGCGTGTATTAGACCGCTGCGCTACTCAGGAGGCTCCATCCACAAAGTTTTTAATGCTTATCAATTGCCTTGCACAAAGTATCAAAATACTAAAATACTACACAGGACACTTGAAGAATTTTATTTAAATGTTAATTGTATTTTTTGATCACAGAAACAATGAGAAAATATTGAAACATTTTAATGATATAAAACAGCCCGTGTAATCATATGCCAGACGGACAATTGGCCCGAGCCCCAAGTTATACATTTGTGCCAGATAACTATAACCGGAATCGACACCAGCCCCAAGTAATGCATTTGGGCCAGATAACTCTCACCGGAACTGGCCCAAGCTCAATCCCCGCATCCTAGCCGTAAGTAATAGTGTAGCGACTGACTCAGCCGAGTACCCCGACTCGGCCCAGATCCACAGTGCAGCTGGGCACCTTGCTATTTACAGACATATCAGGTGAAATGCACATTGTTTAGGGATGAAAGAGAAAACAACCAGTAATGCTACTACTAACCCTCCCATTCGAATCATGGTGGCATCGTTTCAGACGACAGTGTCATCAATAAGATTGTGATTTGAACAGGGCGTCTTCAGCTCTTGCATTGGCCAGGGAGGAGATTACAGATTGTTAATATATTTGGTTGAATATTTTCCCAATCTAGAAAGGACAAATACAGTCACATGGAATTGCTACAACAATATCTATGTAACCTGAACCACATTTTTAAGCATAGTTTTCTTATTGCTCATATAATCTTACTGAATATCTCTGTTCATTAAGGGGGGAAATTAGACCCGAGTTACCCGCATGTAAATGGAATTGAATTCCCTTGTTATGCACTTTTCTCTCTATGCGTATTCTGACCTCGAATTGAATCATGGGGAAACACATGTACCATGCAGGTATTAGTTTGGGGAGGAGATAACAGAAATGGGGGTGTGGCAGAGGTGTGTCTACAGATACACTGCATTCTGAGCATGACATATTTCCCTCATAATTCCAACATCTTTACGCATGATGAAACCATGAATAAGGTTGAGCGAACCTGTCGGTTCCAAGTGAAAAAAAACATATACTTTCTCTTTTCCGATACACAAATAACACCATTCTCTATGCGCTGTAATTTATACATTGATAGGAGCTATTGATAAGAGATAGGTAAACGAGTAATCCATTTGGAGAGGGGGATTGTGAATACATTTATATTTCGGTCATTTAGCAGACGCTCTTATCCAGAGCAATTTACAGTTAATGCATTCATCTCAAGATAGCTAGGCGGGACAACCACATACAGCATCACAGTCATAGTAAGCACATTTTTCCTGAATAAAGTAGCTATCAGCAAAGTGGGGGGTGCTGTGAGATTATTTAAGATGCTCTTTGAAAAGGTAGAGTTTCAGATGTTTTCAGGAAGCTGGGCAGGGACTCTGCTGTCCTAGCTTCAGGGGGAAGCTGGACTACCATTGGGTTGGAAGGACAGAGAAGAGCTTGGACTGGGCTGAGCGGGAGACCAGAGGTGGAAGAACGGAGTACTCGGGTTGGGGTGTAGTGTTTAAGCAGAGCCTGAA
Organism: Oncorhynchus keta; assembly: GCF_023373465.1. Classification (NCBI taxonomy): domain Eukaryota; kingdom Metazoa; phylum Chordata; class Actinopteri; order Salmoniformes; family Salmonidae; genus Oncorhynchus; species Oncorhynchus keta. The sequence continues at coordinate 35,282,832 of NC_068449.1, read as the reverse complement.
TATGGGGAGGGGCAGTTCCTCTTGCTGCTCCGTCGGCAAGCACCATGGTCTTGTAGTGGATGTGAGCTTTGACTGGAAGCCAGCGGAGTGTGTGGAGGAGCAGGGTGACATGGGAGAACATGGGAAGGTTGAACACCGGGCGGGCTGCAGCATTCTGAAAACATTGAAGGGGTTTGATGGCACAAGCAGGGAGACTAGCCAACAGCGAGTTTGTATTTGTATTTGTATTTATTAAGGATCCCCATTAGCTGCTGCCAAGGAAGCATGCAGCTACTCTTCCTGGCGTCCAGCCACATTAAGGCAGTTACAGTATATACAATTATTAATATTACATGACATGACATTTCATAACACCTTTCACAACACATTGTGTTCCCTCAGGCCACTACTCTACAGTCACATATCTACAATACAAAATCCCATGTATATGTGTGTATAGAGTCCGTGTCTTATCATGTGTATGTGTGTCCGTTCCTGTGTGTGTCTCTTCACAGTTCCTTCTGTTCCATAATGTGTATTTTTATCTGTTATTAAATCAGATTCTGCTGCTTGCATCAGTTACCTGATGTGGAATAGAGTTCCATGTAGCCATGGCTCTATGTAGTACTATGCGCCTCCCATAGTCTGTTCTCGACTTGGGGACTGTGGAGAGACTTTTGGTGGCATGTCTTGTGAGGTATGTATGGGTGTCTGAGCTATGTGCTAGTAGTTTAAACAGAAACCTCGGTGCATTCAGCATGTCAACACGTCTTCCAAAAACAAGTAGTGATGAAGTCAATCTCTCCTCCACCTTGAGCCATGAGAGATGTACATGTATATTATTAATGTTAGCTCTCCATTTACATTTAGGGGCCAGCCTCGCTGCCCTGTTCTGAGCCAATTGTAATTTTCTGAGGTCCCTCTTTGTGGCACCTGACCGCACGACCGAACAGCTTTCCAGGTGCGACAAAACTAGAGCCTGTAGGACCTGCCTTGATAGTGTTGTTTATCTTGAGACTCTAGGGGCAGTATTTCATTTTTGGATAAAAAGACGTGCCCGTTTTAAGCGCAATATTTTGTCACAAAAAGATGCTCGACTATGCATGGAATTGATAGCTTTGGAAAGAAAACACTCTGACGTTTCCAGAACTGCAAAGATATTCACTGTGAGTGCCCTAGAGCAGAAGCTTCAGGCAAAACCAAGATGAAACTGCAACCAGGAAATGAGCAGGATTTCTGAGGCTCTGTTTTTCATTATCTCCTTATATGGCAGTGAATGCGACAGGAATGAGCCTGCCCTTTCTATCGTTTCCCCAAGGTGTCTGCAGCATTGTGACGTATTTGTAGGCATATCATTGGAAGATTGACCATAAGAGACTACATTTGCCAAGTGTCCGCACGGTGTCCTGCGTGGAAATTGGTGCGCAAAACTCAGCTGCTGGTAATTTTCCATGGGATTCTGAGACGAAAGCATGCTTCCACGAACGGCATATCAATGAAGAGATATGTGAAAAAACACCTTGAGGATTGATTCAAACAACGTTTGCCATGTTTCGGTCGATATTATGGAGTTAATTTGGAAAAAAGTTCGACGTTTTGGTGACTGAATTTTCGGTTCGTTTCGGTAGCCAAATGTGATGTACAAAACGGAGCGATTTGTCCTACACAAAGAATCTTTCAGGAAAAACTGGACATCTGCTATGTAACTGAGTCTCCTCATTGAAAACATTTGAAGTTCTTCAAAGGTAAATTATTTTATTTGATTGCTTTTCTGTTTTTTTGTGAAAATGTTGCGTGCTAAATGCTACGCTAAATGGTATGCTAGCTGTCAATACTCTTACACAAATTATTGATTTTCTATGGTTCAAAAGCATATTTTGAAAATCTGAGATGACAGTGTTGTTAAGAAAAGGCTAAGCTTGAGAGCAGGCATATTTATTTCATTTCATTTGCGATTTTTAGAAATCGCTAACGTTGCGTTATGGTAATGAGCCTGAGGGTGTATTCACGATCCCGGATCCGGGATGGCTAAGATCAAGAGGTTAAAAGGCAGAGTAGCGCTTTATTATGGAAAGACTTCTCCCCATCTTAGCTACTTTTATATCAACATGTTTTGACCATGCTAGTTTACAATCCAGGATCACTCCAAGCAGTTTAGTCACCTCAACTCGCTCAATTTCCACATCATTTATTACAATATTTAGTATAGCTTTAGGGTTTGGTGAATGATTTGTCCCAAATACAATGCTTTATTTTTTTGAAATATTTAGGACGAACTTATTCCTTGCCACCCATTCTGAAACTAGCTGCAGCTCTTTGTTAACCTGTTAGGCCGCCCCATCCCGGATCCGGGATTGTGACTACAGCCTCAAGCTCATTACCATAACGCAACATTAGCGATTTCTGAAAATTGCAAAATAAATGAAATATATGCCTGTCCTCAAGCTTATCCTTTTCTTAACAATCCTGTCGTCTCAGATTTTCAAAATATGCTTTAGAACCAGAGAAAATCAATAATTTGTGTAAGAGTGGTGATAGCTAGCGTAGCATTTAGCGTTAGCATTTAGCACGCAACATTCACAAAACCAGCAAAGGGATCAAATAAAATAATTTACCTTTGAAGAACTTCAGATGTTTCAATGAGGAGACTCTCAGTTACATAGCAGATGTCCAGTTTTTCCTGAAAGATGCTTGTGTAGGCTGAAACTAACCGAAAATTCAGCTCAATCCTCAAGGTGTTTGTTATCTCTTCATTGAAATGCCAGTCCAGTGGCAGTGTGCATTCTTCTCTGATTCGGATGGAAAAATACTGGGACCTGACTTTTGCGCACCAATTTCCACGCAGACACCATGCGGGACACTTGGTAATTGTAGGCTCTTGGCCAATCTTCCAATGATATGCCTACAAATACGTCACAATGCTGCAGACACCTGGGGGAAAGCGATAGGAAGTGTCCGTTGATTCCTGTGCCATTCACAGCCATATAAGGAGATCATGGAAAACGTGCCTTCAGAAATCCTGTTGATTTCCTGGTCACTCAAACATCTTGGTTTGCCTGTAGATATTGTTCTATGGCACTCACAGTGAAAATCTTTGCAGTTCTGGAAACGTCAGAGTGTCTTCTTTCCAAAACTATCAAAAAGCATAGTCGAGCATCTTTTCGTGACAAAATATCGCGCTAAAAACGGGCACGTCTTTTTATCCAAAAATGAAATACTGCCCCTAGAGTTCTAACAGGTTAAATTGTTGCAGTGATTTTACTCTCTGTAGTAGCTGACGTGTATAGTGTTGAGTCAGCCGCATACATAGACACACTGGCTTTATTGAAGGCCAGTGGCATGTCATTAGTACAGATTGAAAAAAGTAAGGGGCCAAGACAGCTGCCTTGGGGAATTCCTGATTCTACCTAGATCATGTTGGATAGAGTTCCATGAAAGAACCCCCATTGTGTTCTGTTAGACAGATAACTCTTTATTCACAATGTAGCAGGGGGTGTAAAACCATAACACATGAGCAGACTATGATCGATAATGGCAAAAGCCGCACTGTCGTCTAACGAAACAACTCCCACAAACTTTTTTGTTGTTGTTGGTATTTTCCCCCCAATTTCGTGATGTCTAATTGCGATCTTGTCTCATCACTGCAACTCCGCTCGGGAGAGGCAAAGGTCGTGTCATGCATCCTCCGAAACATGACCCGCCAAGGTTAATACCTGCCTGCTTAACCTGGAAGCCAGCCGTACCAATGTGCCAGAGGAAACACCATCCAACTGATGACCAGGGTGAGCCTGCTGGCGCCCGGACCACCACAAGGAGTCGCTAAAGCGCGATGAGTCAAGTAAAGACACAAACCATCCCCTAACCTGAACGACGCTGGGCCAATTGTGAGCCTCCCTATGGAGTTCGATTGAAGATATGGCAAATAGGAGTGGCACTATTGTCCGCTATTATCGTCAGTAATTCTCCATCCGGTGGCTTGTCATTGTTGACAGACAACAAACATTTTTTCACCTCTTCCACAATCTACAGAATTGCTTGTCTTTCATAATTTTCTCAGTTATACTTGGATGTGTAGTGTCAGTGTTTGTTGCTGGCATGTCATGCCTAAGTTTTCTAATCTTGCCAATGAAAAAATGATTAAAGTAATTGGCATTATCAGTGGGTTTTGTGATGAATGAGCTGTCTGATTCAATGAATGATGGGGCTTTGCCTTTTTGGCCAAAATTTAATTCAAGGTGCTCCAAAGCTTTTTACTATCATTCTTTATATAATTTATCTTTGTTTCATAGTATAGTTTCCTCTTCTTTTTAATCAGTTTAGTGACACGCTTTCTCAATTTGCATTACATTTGTCAATTGGTTGTGCAGCCAGACTTATTTGCCATTCCTTTTACCTCATCCATCTCAGACATACCATTTTTGAATTCCTCATCAATCCACAGGGATTTAACAGTTTTTACAGTAATTTTGTTAATGCGTGCATGCTTATTGGTAACTGGAATAAGCAATTTCATAAATGTGTCAAGTGCAGCATCTGGTTGCTCCTCATTACACACCAAAGACCTACAAATATTCTTTGCATCAACAACATAGGAATCGCTAAAACATGTATTGAATGACCTCTTATACACTATATTAGGCCCAGCCTTTGGATCTTTGGTTTTCCTAGATATGGCTATATTGTGATCACTACATCCGATGGATTTGGATACTGCTTTGATGTGATCAATACATGTTGATGATTTCATACCTGTGCTGTTTATAACTACCCTGGTAGATTGACTGATAACCTGAACCAGGTTGTAGGCAGTAGTAACAGTTTGAAGCTTTTTCTTGAGTGGGAAGCTTGATGAAAGCCGATCATTATTAAAATCCCCCAGAAAATATACCTCTCTGTTGATATCACATACTTTATCAAGCATTACACAGATTATGCAGTAGTCTGGAAGGGAAAGTGCCTGGATTAGGACCTGTGCCTCTTAGTGTGAGGTAGGGTCATCCTCTATGGATGTTGTAGAGCATGAACCTGCAGGAGCGAGTCACTGCTTTGATGTTTGCAGAGAACGACAGGGTGTTGACCAGGGCCATGTCAAGGTTCTTTGCACTCTGGGAGGGGGATAGCGATTGTTTTAGATCCTTTTTTATTACCTTCTGATCGCTGGACACGAGTGTGAAACCAGTCATGGAAGCAAACCAAAAAGCATATCAACATGGCAGGCATTTCCGCCCCTTTCCCACAGTGAAGTATAAAATGCTGTGACCTTAGACATGATTTTAATTCTATGGCATGTTAACTTGCAGTGATCAAACTAGGAGACACAAGCCGAATGGGTAGGTCGCTGCAACCTGGAGCATGTGATGAGGATGCAAAGCATTGCACAATGGCAGTCACACAAAATTGAGGGCGCGTTCCCCTGCTCAGAGGGTTCAATGTGCAGTTGCCCCTCCCTCGCATGCTTGCCTCACCTGGGACAACTTTAGGGATGTTTTGCTACATTCAGAAGACTTACAATAGCCACAAGGATTTTGACAACAAAAACAGCCATTACTACAGTTGTTTAACATAGCAGCCAACCTATTTCTGGTTGTCTCAAAATGATTCAACATTTTGTTTCATTTATTTAACTAGGCAAATTAAGAACAAATTCTTCTTTACAATGACGGCTACCGGGGAACAGTGGGTTAACTGCCTTGTTCAGGGACAGAAATACAGATTTTTACCTTGTCAGCTCAGGGATTCAATCCAGGAACCTTTCGGTTACTGGCCCAATGCTCTAAACCCTAGGCTACCTGCCACCCACAAAACAATAAGGAATGCTTCAGAAATGTGTGTGTCATGTAATAAAGTTTATTTGAAATTACTACTTCAAATGGAGCACACTTCGTTAATAACATGTATTAAATCGTATGAAATAAGTTGACTCGCCCACATAATTATACCTGGATGCACATGTATCAACTTTGAAACAGGGTGTTCTTGGTTTGGGCTTATGGTTAGGCTTATGTGGCTTCTACCTGAGCACATGGCACCTGCAATTCACACCTTCCATGTAGATGGCGATAATTAGCATAACTCTTTCCTGCCAAACATTCCTTTATTAATTGAACAGCGTTGCTGTGTTGTAACGGCGTTCTTCGTTTGTCGAAAGAGAGTCGGACCGAAATGCAGCATAGTGGTTACTCATGTCTTTAATGAACAAAGATCGTGATACATGAAATAACTTATACATATACAAAAACAACAAACGGAACGTGAAACCTATTACAGCCTATCTGGTGAAACTACACAGAGATAGGAACAATCACCCACGAAATACAAAGCGAAACTCAGGCTACCTAAATACGGTTCCCAATCAGAGACAACGAGAATCACCTGACTCTGATTGAGAACTGCCTCAGGCAGCCAAGCCTATACAACACCCCTAATCACCCGCGATCCCAAATACTACAAACCCCAATACGAACCACAACATATAAACCCATGTCACACCCTGGCCTGACCAAACATATAACGAAAACACAAAATACAATGACCAAGGCGTGACATGTGTAAACTAGATGGTGGAGAACAACTGCAACGATTTCGCAGACGCAGTCAGCGACTCCATTTCCGTCAGCGGCATTATGTTTTGGGAAAGTTGGGACATTCTTTCAGATATGAACCCAGTGTGAACAGGCAGGAATTTGCCCATTGGTTGTTGCGTCGCCTCGCCTAAGCAGGGGAACACAACTTTAACCTTTGGGTTGTCTCGAAGGTTTTAATTATACGCTGATTAACTTTCTCTGTTTCTTACTATTTCTATGATGTTAAATATTAGCCCCTCTTCTGTCTCCTTAATACTGAATTAGACGGACTGAATTGAATCATAAATTAATCAAATAAAGACATCATAACTGCATGTATTTCCACTTTACTGCATGACACACGTTAATCTTTTCAGTAATACCACAATACAACACATACAGTAGTTGCGTCATACATTAAGGATGCCCACAGGTGTCAAACCAAAACCCAATACATGTCATCCCTCCTTTTCTGGGAAATAAACATTCAGCTTACAAACAACTGTTTTAACCTTTTTGCGGCCAATTTCTGAACACATTTACTTTTCATCACATACATAACGATAGAGTAACACTCTGTTACAATGTTTTCTTTTACAGGCATCTTACAAACATGAGTGTTTTCTGTTCAAGTACATTTTTACACTTTTTACACTTCACCAGTACATCACCTGTAACCTGTTAGTTTATCACATAGTCAGACATTTTCAGTGGTGCTCTTCGAACCCTGTAAAGTCTGATCGTCTTGTGAATGTCTGGTGGCACTGCGATGCCTTGGTCAGGAGCCTGAGTAACAGTGGGTTGTGTTTCAAACTCGGTACTGTTCTCAGCCACCAGTGTTACGTCTTGCTCAGCAAGTGTGTCACTGATTCTGTTCTTTTTCACACGTATCATGTTCCTTGTGTAGCATGCTTCCGTTGGAGACTCACACTGTTTGCTGTTTTGCTCATAACCTTGTTTGATGAAGCGTTGAGTGGCGTTGTGAACTTAATCACCTTTTCTTGTTGTACTAGTATCGTGTCTCCCACAGTCACTTCGGAGTACTGTGCTCGCCGGCGTTCGTCTGTCACACACCTCCAGGTCTGTTTGTGACTCGCAGATGTCTGGCAGTTTCCCTCTCGTCTTCCTGTTGAAGAGTAGCTCGGCGGGACTCTTTCCTGTGGTAGCATTATCTATGCTCATATACACCGTCACCTCTCTCAGCTCTGGGTCTTTGATTGAGGCTTCCTCTACCTCTCTGGTAGTCAGTGCTTTGGGTGTAGCACCTGCTGCTACAAATCTCACACACTCATCTGATCCGTGCAAGTGTTTTTCCTGCTGAGCTATCACTCCCAACAGGCACCTTCTCACCTCTGAGGTGTTCTCTGGCTCCCTGGCCTCCATCACAGCTTGCACTCTCTCTGCCTTGCTTTGACAACAGTATTCCCATGAAGATCAGCTTGTCCATGTTAAACGGACTCTTTTCTGGGTTTAGTGTCGGCCCACTTTTGAGAGTCGTTTCATGACAGTGTGCAGGCGTTGTTTCCTTGTCGTGCGCGTGCACAATGATGTCTTTTGAGATGCTTTCAAAACCCTCGATTCCTGCTAGAGCATCTCGTGTTGACATTGCTCCCTGGCTGAAGATACACCAAACAATAGTCTCTTGTAGCTGTACATCTGTTGTGCACTGTGGACGTTGTGATTTAACGGGATTCAGGGGTCACCTCTAGCTGGTGGTAAGCCCACGTCAGGTCTAGCTTACTGAACACAGATGAGCCATTCATGCCCTCAAGTAACTTGTCTACAGTTGAGATAGGGTAGTGTTTGCAAACAATAGCCTGGTTTGCTTGTCTCAGGTTTAAGCACATGCTTATCTCAGCATTTTTTCTTTGTTACAATGACCACTGGGGTGGGGTTATTAACAGGTTCGATAATGCCCATGTCCAAAAGTTTCTGTACATTTTGGCGGTGTTGAAGGCCAGGCATCATTGGCAAAAACTTAGATTTTGCTGCCATCTGTACATTTTTTACATTTGGGATAATTTTTCAACTATAACTTCCTTACTTTCGTAAAATGTACAAATAAATTGATAATGGTGTCTATAAGTACTTGATTTGTATCATTTATCCTGACTCCGTCAACAACACCTAGCATAAATGACGTGTTTCATGTAGAACTTCAACCACTATTTTTAAAACTCTCCATGTTGAATCATATATCATTCAAAAGCTTGTTTTCTGGAGCATATCGTTAGCTAGTCCATACATGGCTATATCCTTTGTAGACGTAGTGCTTCGTGCTGAAAGATGCGTAATTTCCCGACATCCGATTGGTAACTGGCATTTAAAGGCCCTTTCCGGCAACCTGATTGGTTAAAATGCCTCACATGCAGCATAGCACTTCCTTGTTTGAAAATATCTCCCACGAAGAATCCACGTAAAGATATAGAATGAGAACATCTTGAAGAATATACCTACAGTATGTGAATAAAAATAGGCGATCTCAGTTAGCCAATGAGAGAAAGGCAGTGAATGAAAGAAACAATTAGCCTGATCAGCAGATCGAGGCAGGACAGGTAGAGGAGGAAAAGGAAGTCGCCGGCAGCAGCACGCTGAGATGCAAATTAGTTGAGATGAAGTTGACAGTTAGCAGCGATCAACCAGTCAGCAGCCAGCCAACAGAGGCTTTTATTCCACACGTCACAAATAAACTAACTTGATTTGCGTCTAAAGTGTCTAAACACTGGACTGATAATCACCATAAACCCCACCAACCAGGGATTCTGTAAATCTAGATAAAATGTGCACACTATGAAGCTGATCATGATGCATTTAGGAGGAGTGTTTACACTTCCTTCAGGCTGCAGGACTGCTCTGTCACGTTCTGACCTTTATTTCCTTTGTTTTGTATTTATTTAGTGTGGTCAGGGCGTGAGTTGGGTGGGCAGTCTATGTTTGATTTTCTATGATTTGGGATTTCTATGTTTCGGCCTAGTATGGTTCTCAATCAGAGGCAGGTGTCATTAGTTGTCTCTGATTGAGAATCATACTTAGGTAGCCTGTTTGTTTGTGGGTGATTGTCTATGTTAGTGGCTTGTGTCAGCACAGGTCTCATTTGTAGCTTCACGGTTGTCATTGGTTTATTGTTTTTGTTACTCTTTTGTATAGTGTTGCAGTGTTCAGTGTTCTCTTTATTAAAATTCACTATGAACACATACCACGCTGCATTTTGGTCCTCTGATCCTTCTCGCCTCTCCTCTTCAGATGAAGAGTAGGAAGACCGTGACATGCTCCAGGGGAGATGTGGCATTTGATATAAATTTGAGGATGGTTCTTCTAGCCCACGAACTTGGACTTGGTTATGCAGCTCTACAGAAAATAAGCAAAGTCCTAGGGATTCCTTCCTTACGTCTCAGCTCATATCAGACATGTCAGGAGAGTGACAGGTAAATAAAAAGGGAGAGTAGCCAATTATTGTCAGTTGACTTGCTGTGTATAATAATATTGATTTTCTTGCAAATGTATTCAAAGTGAATAAACATAGTGATAGGAAAACATAACTATACAATGAGACTTTCACAGGGCTGTAGCCTACTGTGATTACTGAGAAATGAGCTTTGCAGAAAGTAAATACACCTTGACATGCTGACATTTAGCCATGCAGTTATACGTGTAATGTCGACAGACATAATAAACACTTTGGTTGCAGAGATTCAAAGAGTGCTCCAATGCTTTCCACAGCTGTCTCAAGTTGGCTGGATGTCCTTTGGGTGGTGGATCATCCTTGACACACACAGCAAACTGTTGAGCGTAAAATGCCCAGCATCCTGGCCAGCTACTACCGTACCCCATTCAGAGGCACTTAAATATTTTATCTTGCCTGTTCACCCTATGAATGGCACATATTCACCTGGATTCACTTGGTCAGTCTGCCTCATGGAAAGAGCAGGTGGTCCTAATGTTTTGTACACTCAGTGTTTTCAATGTATGTCATAATCTGTTTAATTTTAATCATAACATTCACCTACAGTCAGAACTCACTTGGTGAAGTCTACAGGACTGAAAATGAACGAATTCAACAACCATGTTTCTGTCACTAACAAATACAGTCAACTCTACAATTCCCTCAAAAAGGCAAGGCACAGTGGGAAATTATATTGGAGGTGTGGCTAAGTGGGGATGTGGCTTTCAATTAGTTATTTTTTGCCACCAGTGAGTGGAAGTATTGTACCAGTTTTAAAGCTCTTAACGGTCCGACCCTTTTATTAAATGTTTGGCTAAAATGACATACCCAAATGTAACTGGCTGTAGCTCAGGACTTGAAGCAAGGATATGCATATTCTTGATACCATTTGAAAATAAACACTTTTATGAAAAGTTTGTGAAAATGTGAAATGAATGTAGAAGAATATAACACATTAGGTAAAAGATAATACAAAGGAAAACATGCGTTTTTGTACAATCTTTGAAATGCAAGAGAAAGTCGATAATGTATTTTTCAAGCCCAGGCACAATTTAGATTTTGGCCACTAGATGGCAGCAGTGTATGTACAATATTTTAGACTGATCCAATCAACAATTGCATATCTGTTCAAAATGTTGTATCAAGACTGCCTTAATACATTTTCAAGTTCATAATTGTGCACTCTCCTCAAACAATAGTATGGTATTATTTCACTGTAATATATACTGTAAATTGGACAGTGTAGTTAGATGAACAAGAATTTAAGCTTTCTGCCCATATCAGCTATGTATGTCCATGTCCTGGGAAATATTCATGTTACTTACAACCTCATGCTAATCACATTAGCCTACTTTAGCTTAACCGTCCCGTGGTGGGGACACCGATCCTGTAGAGGTTCTAAGGGATCTATGGTTGTATTCATTATCATGAGCATGTCTGCTGCCATTTCTGTAGTCTATATAAGCACTTACAGAAGAGCATGTGGTAATAAAAACGTTTAAATATTAACAATGTCCTGCCAAGAGATATGGACCTCTTGGTATAATTGTTAAAAATACTATATAAAAAATACAGTGTATATACACTTCCTAGTGTTAAAAATACTATATAAGGTATTATTGCATAACACTGAAAGGGTTCATTCCCTAACACTGACAAAGTGTAAGAGCGTCAGCACTAAGTACTAGTCATTGGGATGCGAAGCTTCCTGAAGCATTGAGATTTTCCAGCCAATTGTGTAAAAATGGGTAGCATGTGCGCAGGATATCCTTTTTGTCTTCAACCGAAACCAATACCAAATCAATCAGGTGGTGAGGCCGACACACCTGGACTATGCAGTGAATTGGGAAAGCAGCGCCCCTTGGCCGAGTCAGTGGATTGTCTACCTACATCTAGACACTTCGAATATGACAGCACAGATTTCGGATCCCCAGAAGTACATGATGTTGTCGTCCCTCAACCAGTTTATTCCAATGCGCACAGTGACAGTTCACTCTATCATGCCCCTTCTGGGTCTTATGTCAGCGGCCCACACTGTGGAACCTCTGAGACTTTTGCTCATGCGTCGGTTACAGCGGTGGCTTGCCCAGCTACTGCTAGACCCTGTGCATTGTCTGTTGGTTGTTCCCTACTCTCTCAGAACAGATCTGGGCCATAGGAAACATCATAGGAAACATCTGCAAGTTCTAACACGCGGTGTTCCCATGTGCAGAGTGTCGTCCCACATCCCAGTTTTCACAGACGCATCAAGCTCCGGCAGCGGGGGTGTGTGGCCTCCAACGGAGTGCCGTATCAACGTCCTGGAACTGGAAACAAACTGTCTGCAGAGATGATTCAGATGCTGGTTCTGAGCCCATGGCCAATTACACATCGTCCTGTCTCAGGGTAGAAGCTCGATTGGGCTATTGCCTGTGATTGGCCAGCCACTAATGGACTTGTTCTTGAGAGGGACAGGCTAGCGAGTCAAAGGCTGTCGGCTGCTGTGATCAGCACGATACAGGGCACGCGGGACAGTTCCACGTATTTGACTTATGCTTAGTAAGTGGGACGTGTTCGTGTGCTGATGTGATGGTGAGTCCATCGACCCTTTGTGTTGTCTGGTGGCGATTGTTCTCTCTTTCCTACAACATATGTTTGACATGCAGCGTGCTCTGTCCACCATCAAGGTGTATGCCTGTGTGATTTCTGCTTGTCATGAGAGTTTTGGCGGTGCGTCTGTTTTTAGCCACCTGCTGGTGAAACACTTTCTGTTAGAGATGTGCCAGTTTCGGTCTGTGGCCCGAGTCACAGTCCAGCAGTGGGTTCTGGCCTGAGAGCTAGACTCGTTGTGTAAACAACAGTTTGAGCCTTTGGCCCAGATCTCTATGAGAATGTTTGAAACAGCGTTGTTACATGCCCTGACCTCTGCCAAGTGTGTCAGCAATCTATGTGCTTTGTTGACGCGACCCAACTGTCTCACCATCAATAGTGATCTGAGCAGGGAGGTGTTGCGTCCTAATCTGGCGTTCATGCCTAATATTATTAACCTCTTGCTCCTACCTGACACGCAGGCGTCCCATCTAGACATCTGGAAATGCAAATGCGCTACTCTAAATGCTAATAGTACTAGTTAAAACTCAAACGTTCATTAAAATACACATGCAGGGTATTGAATTAAAGCTACACTCGTTGTGAATCCAGACAACAAGTCAGATTTTTAAAATGCTTTTCGGCGAAAGCATGAGAAGCTATTATCTGATAGCATGTAACACCCCAAAAGACCCGCAGGGGACGTAAACAAAATAATTAGCATAGTCGGCGCTACACAAACCGCACAAATAAAATATAAAACATTCATTACCTTTGACCATCTTCTTTGTTGGCACTCCTAGATGTCCCATAATCACTATTGGGTCTTTTTTTCGATTAAATCGGTCCATATATAGCCTAGATATGCGTCTTATAACGTAACGTCATTTTATTAAATAAAAAAAAATCAACGTTAAACTTTCACAAAACACTTCGAAATACTTTTGTAATGCAACTTTAGGTATTAGTAAACGTTAATAAGCGATCAAATTGATCACGAGGCGATGTATATTCTATAGGGGTACGTCTGGAAATAATGTCCGGGTAAATCTCAACCAAAATATCCGGTCCGAGACCTGAAGAAATCGGCTGTCTCTTCTTCGTTTGACCAAGAAACAAAGCCGAGGCAAATGACAAGACTATTGACATTGTGTGGAAGCTGTAGGAATTGCAATCTCGGCTCCAGGTAATTTGCTTTCCCATAGACAATTCATGCAAGTGGCGCATTGATATATTTTCCAATTTTCAGTGATCAGATTTTCCTGCGCTTTTCGATGAAACGCACGTTCTGTTATAGTCACAGCCGTGATTTAACCAGTTTTATAAACATTTACATTTACATTACATTTAAGTCATTTAGCAGACGCTCTTATCCAGAGCGACTTACAAATTGGTGCATTCACCTTATGACATCCAGTGGAACAGCCACTTTACAATAGTGCATCTAAATCTTTTAGGGGGGTGAGAAGGATTACTTTATCCTATCCTAGGTATTCCTTAAAGAGGTGTGGTTTCAGGTGTCTCCGGAAGGTGGTGATTGACTCCGCTGTCCTGGCGTCGTGAGGGAGTTTGTTCCACCATTGGGGAGCCAGAGCAGCGAACAGTTTTGACTGGGCTGAGCGGGAACTGTACTTCCTCAGTGGTAGGGAGGCGAGCAGGCCAGAGGTGGATGAACACAGTGCCCTTGTTTGGGTGTAGGGCCTGATGAGAGCCTGGAGGTACTGAGGTGCCGTTCCCCTCACAGCTCCGTAGGCAAGCACCATGGTCTTGTAGCGGATGCGAGCTTCAACTGGAAGCCAGTGGAGAGAGCGGAGGAGCGGGGTGACGTGAGAGAACTTGGGAAGGTTGGGCCAGACGGGCTGCGGCGTTCTGGATGAGTTGTAGGGGTTTAATGGCACAGGCAGGGAGCCCAGCCAACAGTGAGTTGCAGTAATCCAGATGGGAGATGACAAGTGCCTGGATTAGGACCTGCGCCGCTTCCTGTGTGAGGCAGGGTCGTACACTGCGGATGTTGTAGAGCATGAACCTACAGGAACGGGCCACCGCCTTGGTGTTAGTTGAGAACGACAGGGTGTTGTCCAGGATCATGCCAAGGTTCTTAGCACTCTGGGAGGAGGACACAATGGAGTTGTCAACCGTGATGGCGAGATCATGGAACGGGCAGTCCTTCCCCGGGAGGAAGAGCAGCTCCGTCTTGCCGGTTCAGCTTGAGGTGGTGATCCGTCATCCACACTGATATGTCTGCCAGACATGCAGAGATGCGATTCGCCACCTGGTCATCAGAAGGGGGAAAGGAGAAGATTAATTGTGTGTCGTCTGCATAGCAATGATAGGAGAGACCATGTGAGGTTATGACAGAGCCAAGTGACTTGGTGTATAGCGAGAATAGGAGAGGGCCTAGAACAGAGCCCTGGGGGACACCAGTGGTGAGAGCGCGTGGTGAGGAGACAGATTCTCGCCACGCCACCTGGTAGGAGCGACCTGTCAGGTAGGACGCAATCCAAGCGTGGGCCGCGCCGGAGATGCCCAACTCGGAGAGGGTGGAGAACGTCTGAGTGTTTTCTATCCACACATACTAATCATATGCATATACTATATTCCTGGCATGAGCAGCAGGGCGCTGAAATGTTGAAACGGCTCCATCGACTGTGCCCTGTACACGCCTTGGTGCGCTATGTGGCGGGCACGACGATGATTAGGTCATCACCCCAGTTGTTTGTATGCTATGGCGCTGGGGCGCTTGGTCCGCTACTCTCCAAAAAGCCACCTGCTCACGACGACTTTTTTACATTTTTTATTTATTTTACCTTTATTTAACTAGGCAAGTCAGTTAAGAACAAATTCTTATTTTCAATGACGGCCTAGGAACAGTGGGTTAACTGCCTGTTCAGGGGCAGAACGACAGATGTGTACCTTGTCAGCTCGGGGATTTGAACTTGCAACCTTACAGTTACTAGTCCAATGCTCTAACCACTAGGCTAAGGGGCGCCCAGTGACAGATGTTAGGGCTCACTGTTTTGGTTAGGGCTCACTCTGTTTTGGGTTGTCCCCGCCTGTTGGACATATGGGTGATCATGATTATTCTCTACTTGTTTAGTTCAGTACATGATTCTCTTGCCCACTAGTTTTTGACTAGGTTTGTCGAGATGACTGAAGACACAGTAGTTGTTAGTCTGTTGGACTACCAGACACAGTTGAAAATACATCTTTTCTTATGAGGGAAGTGTTGGGACCGGCTGGCAGTGCAACCATCTGGCTCTGAAGTAACCACTATGAGAGATAGATCTGGGCTTGGCCCTGACTGTGCCAAATAATGTCCAATGCGGTTGATCTATTGATGATTGACAACATGTAAGAATCACTCCCATCTTGAGGTTCAGGGGCCTCAAAGAAAGGACTGCTCTTTTTTCCACCTGTCATCATAACAAAACACATCACTAGAATCCATGTAACACGGATAAAAAAAATAGTGATTAGTGAGAGAAAAAATATTCAAAGACACAACCCGCCCCCATGCTTTTCTTTCAGCCCTACATGGTGATAGAACAGTGTTAGGATGAATTTCAATATTCCTGTTGTGTTGATGTGAACATGCATGGAGGTGGATGAAGACACAAGGCCAAAAAGAAGCGGGGGAAATACTCTATTCGAAAACACAGAGAGATGCCTTCCCTCCTCCTCAGAGTCTATGGCATGTCGACACCAGGGCTAAACAAACACAGCAGCACAAATCTGTGTGCATCTTTGGAGCAGATGGTGACACAACGGCCTGTAATGTGTGTGTCGACAGGGTTGAGCTATCTAAAGACCCGCCAGGCAAGATGAAATGTGGCGCTGTTGACAAAGGGGATTTGGGCTAATCTTTATGCGGATGCGAGGCTTCTCGGTTTCATCAGGGAAGATGACTGACAAACAAAAAAAGAGGTTCCAATATGTTTTTGCCCGGCGGGCCGCATCTCGCTCCCTCACTTTAGTCGGAACGGAGGCAGATAGAGCTTCTCTCATCAAAGCAATCATTGACTTTGCACTTACTGCTATTTGAATGTAATTAAGTGGTAATAATGCAGAATTTATCAGTGAAAATAACTCCAGGCGCTGAGCGTACCCTAACCACTGTTTTTGGGAATCTTTTATGCTTCCGGAGAGATTTCACAGAGGCCGGAAGTCTCTCAGAGTCCCAGGTTCAGTTCTGAGAACGTTAGTTTAAACACATAGTACTGTTTATCCATTCAAAAGAAGCTTGACTTTACACAAACACAAAGCTAAGCACAGAATACATTAGTTAGTTAGAGCCAGGGCACCTCTGGGCCATCTATCTGTGTATACTGAAGCAGCTAAACAGTCAGGGAACTGAGGAGGAATACATCCACTTGGCCTTTAATGGAACAACAAACACAGTGTTGTTGAAATGTGGCTAGTTCAACAGAAGTTCAAGTTGAGGTTTGACTCTGTGAGACATTGGTTTAGTGTTAGTACACAGGACAGTAGGTTATTATGGCATGTGTCCCAAATGACACTCTGTTCCCTAAACAATGCACAGAGGCGATTTTAGAATGTAAAGTCTTGGTGGAGCAAACTCCCCCCAAATTGTTTAGATGCATGCCAGCAAAGCCACTACACAACACAACACTAAACAATACATTAATTGCACTATAACAGTGACATACGGTGCCTACAAACTGTTAGGGCCTACATAAAGCTGTGCCAACAGCAGAGCTTTTTTTTCAGCACTATGGGGTGAATCCTTACCACCGCTACACCTGTCTATCAGCGAAGCCTTATCTTATCTTATCTATCAGCCTCATTTACTGCCTTTTTAAAAAACATAGCTGAAATGGCTAACTTTCTTGAACAAATGTGGTTTCTACTGATAATTGAGATGGCATAAGGGAATGACGAGCAGATAAGAGGCAATCCGTAATTTTGATTAAGACTTTAATGAGCGAGCTCGGACAGACATAGTCAATATAACTATTTGTTCAGCACTTTTGAAATGTACAGTGACAGAATTCATAACGTGCCGTTCTTAGAGTATTCTCCCTTTACACCAAGTCAGAACCATAGGATAAATAAAGGGGGCCTATAAGCTCTTACAATATTCGATGATTGCATTTGTCTTAAACAGGCTATAGGCTACATGTGCACCACCAAGTCAAAAAAGTAGGCTATAAGTTAAGTTATGAGGAGGAAGCACATTGCCTCTAACAGCTTACTTCACAACAAAAACTTATTTGTTACAGTATACATAGCTCCCTGGCATATTACAGCACAAACTGGCCCTAACCAGAATAGAAAGAGGAGTGGGATGCCCTGGTGCCCAACTGAGCAAGAGGACAAGTACATTAGAGTGTCTAGTTTGAGAAAGACGCCTCACAAGTCCTCAACTGGCAGCTTCATTAAATAGTACCAGCAAAACACCCATCTCAATGTCAACAGTGAAGAGGCGAAAAGGATGCAACTCTGCCTGGAAGGCCAGCATCTCGGAGGCGCCTCTTCACTGTTGACATTGAGACTGGTGATTTGCGGGTACCATTTAATGAAGCTTTTGAACGGTAGTGTAAGTGATCTTCAGGTCGGAACTCTAGAAAGAGGCCAGAGTTCCCTACTTGGAATTCCAAGTTGGATGACCGTTCAAAATGTATTTTCCCAGTCTGAGCTAGTTTTTTTCAGAGTTCACAGTTGTTTCACTGAAGACTGAGATTTCCCAGTTCCGAGTTTCCAGTTGTTTTGAACGCTGCAGAAATCATGCTGGATTGACAGCATGGCCAATGTTTGCTGGCCCATGGCATGTGAATGTTTATTCTTTTAAGGTTGTAAAATAGACCCTTAAACCCAGACTTGGACCACACACCCACTCCACTGAATAGTTAGCCACGGATTCCTTCCAAATCAAATTAAATGTATTTACAGTGGAGCAAAAAAGTATTTAGTCAGCCACCAATTGTGCAAGTTCTCCCACTTAAAAATATGAGAGAGGCTTGTAATTTTCATCATATGTACACTTCAACTATGACAGACAAAATTAGAAAAAAAATCCAGAAAATCACATTGTAGGATTTTTAATTAATTTATTTGCAAATAATGGTGGAAAATAAGTATTTGGTCAATAACAAAAGTTTAACTCAATACTTTGTTATATGTTTTCTGTAAGTCTTCACAAGGTTTTCACACACTGTTGCTGGTATTTTGGCCCATTCCTCCATAGAGATGTTCTCTAGAGCAGTGATGTTTTGGGGCTGTGCTGGGCAACACTTTCAACTCCCTCCAAAGATTTTCTATGTGGTTGATTTTCTATGGGTCTGACGAAATACTTTTTTGCCCCACTGTATATAGCCCTTCTTACATCAGCTGATATATCAAAGTGCTGTACAGAAACCCAGCCTAAACCCCAAACAGCAAGCAATGCAGGTGTAGAAGCACTCATTGTTGAATTTGCAATTTCCAACTTGTTGTGTAATGTAAAAGGGGGGTGGGATAGGTGATAGGTGACAAAGATAGGTGAAACAGATGAGGGTTTGACATATTGATTCTCGGAGTCTCTTCTTCAAGAGTGACGTGGCCAAAACATTTTATCTATCATTTCTCTTCAAATGACAAGGTTTGAAAAGGATTTGCCAGTAGATTGTCGACTTGATTCATGAAGATGACTGCTTGTCTAGCTTTCTAGTTAAAACTATGATGTTGACATGATCAGTCCAATCAAAGCTACTTTAGATATAAAGTGATTTGACCTTATTTTATCTGTGGCCAATGACCTTGAGCCTTCTTGGATGGACGCTTCTAATATGAATCTATGGCAGCATCCAAGAGGCTTGAATTTTCGAGCTCTCTCCGTACGGTGAAGTAGTGTCCCCATTAGTGACAGAACACTGAGACAATCACGGCGCAACTAGAGAACATTACCAACCCCTATGCTCCGTATTTTCCTCTGGCTGCCCCACCACCACAGAAAGCACTGAGCTGGGCTGAAACACCTGCATTTTGGAGCTGTCTTAGTCAAGAAAGCAAAAGAAAGACCATGTTTGTACGCGGCTTTATTAACTCATAGATAAAAACATTGTTTGCAAACTTATATGGGACACATATTAATGCCAAAATAACATGCAAAACAGGTCCTACCTGCCTTGAATAACGGATTGCCCCTATGGGCCCGGTCAAAAGTAGTGCACTATATAGGGAATAGGATGGTATTTCAGACGCACATATGTCTATGAATTCATAACATGTCTGACACCACCATGATTTCATAATAGCTGTTTACATTCTAATACATGGATCTCACCGTCTTAATGGTGTTTTCTTCAACTAACAAGCATTTGCTAAGCAGGATTCTCATTAATCAAACAGCCCAAACTGTTTTAGTTTCGGTTCTGCCTCCAGATGGAATCCCACAATCAGCTGCTGTGGACATTCATTTGTTCCATTATTCATTGTTTATTTCAGGATGTGTACTCTGTCATTAAACAGCCCTCTGATCACCAGTAATTTTGGGGGGGAAGGAGAGAGCGTTCAGCTCTGGTAATCCCTCCCTTCAACAGACCCAGTCAGAGGAGGCGTGAACACTTAACACTTAATAAAGAACCATGCTCATGAGGTTCTAAATGGACCCTGTATGGTGCTATAAAGAACCCTTTCTCAAGGTTCTTCATAGTACCAAAAAAGGGTTCTGCTATGTTTACAACATAATGGTTATGGAGAATGGTTCTACAAAGAACCTTTCCCAATCTGAAAGGTTCTTTGTAGATCCTTTTGAAGAACCATACAGGGTTCTTTATTCTGGTCAGCCATACTAATGTGTATTGTGTTAATTGACAAGTTGAATCAAGTAAGCTATCTCTTGAACAGATCAATCAATCAATCAAATGTTATTTATAAATCCCTTTTTACATCAGCCGATGTGCTTCTACACCTGCATTGCTTGCTGTTTGGGGTTTTAGGCTGGGTTTCTGTACAGCACTTTGAGATATCAGCTGATGTACGAAGGGCTATATAAATACATTTTATTTGATGTCACAAAGTGCTGTGCAGAAACCCAGCCTAAAACCCCAAACAGCAAGCAATGCAGATGTAGAAGCACGGTGTCTAGGAAAAACTCCCTAGAAAAGGGCAGGAACTTAGGAAGAAATGTGGAGAGGAACCAGGCTCTGAGGGGTGGCCAGTCCTCTTCTGACTGTGCCGGGTGGAGATTATAACAGTACATGGCCAAGATGTTCAAACTTTCATAGATCACCAGCAGGATCAAATAATAATGATAATCACAGTGGTGGTAGAGGGTGCAACAGGTCAGCTGAGTGCTAAGTATACATTAAGAGTCAATACATTATAAAGCACCATTGGCAGGGGTTACAGCTGTGAATCTTTCTGGATACGTCTCTAAGAGCTTGTGCAACATTTGCCCATGATTGCTCACGCCCTGACCGTAGATGGCTTTGTATGTTTCTATTTTTGTTTGGTCAGGGTGTGATTTGGGTGGGCATTCTATGTTTGTATGTCTAGGTTTTTGTATTTCTATGTTTCGGCCGGGTATGGTTCTCAATCAGGGACAGCTGTCTTTCGTTGTCTCTGATTGGTAATCATACTTAGGTAGCCTGTTTTGCCACCTTAGGTTGTGGGTAATTCATTTCTGTTTAGTGTTATTCACCTTGCAGGACTGTTCTGGTTTTCCTTCTGGTTTTCCTTCTGGTTTTCCTTCTGGTTTTCCTTCTGGTTTTCCTTCTGGTTTTCCTTCTGGTTTTCCTTCTGGTTTTCCTTCTGGTTTTCCTTCTGGTTTTCCTTCTGGTTTTCCTTTTGGTTTTCCTTCTGGTTTTCCTTTTGGTTTTCCTTTTGGTTTTCCTTTTGGTTTTCCTTTTGGTTGTTTTGTTATTCAGTGCAATTATTAAAGAAGAACACATACCCTGCTGCATTTTGGTCCGATGATTCCTCTTCTTCCGATGAAAGCCGTTACACATTTTCAAGTCTTGCCATAGATTTTCAAGTAGATTTTAAGTCCAAACTGTAATTTGGCCACTCAGGAACATTCACTGTCTTCTTGATAAGCAACTCCAGTGTAGATTTGGCCTTTGGTTTTAGGTTATTGTCCTGCTGAAAGGTGAATTTATCTCTCATAGCAGATAGTATTCTGTCATAGCAGATAATATTTTAATCTTTGGTAACTTTAATATTCACATGGAAAAGTCCACAGACCGGTTCCCCTCTTTCCACTGGGATTCTCTGCCTCTAACCCTATTACAGGGGCTGAGTCACTGGCTTACTGGGGCTCTTTCATACCGTCCCTAGGAGGGGTGCGTCACATGAGTGTGTTGAGTCACTGATGTGATCTTCCTGTCTGGGTTGGCGCACCCCCTTGGGTTGTGCTGTGGCAGAGATCTTTGTGGTTTATACTCGGCCTTGTCTCAGGATGGTAAGTTGGTGGTTGAAGATATCCCCTGGTGTGGGGGCTGTGCTTTGGCAAAGTGGGTGGGGTTATATCCTTCCTGTTTGGCCCTGTCCGGGGGTGTCCTCGGATGGGGCCACAGTGTCTCCTGACCCCTCCTGTCTCAGCCTCCAGTATTTATGCTGCAGTAGTTTATGTGTTGGGGGGCTAGGGTCAGTTTGTTATATCTGGAGTACTTCTCCTGTCCTATTCTGTGTCCTGTGTGAATGTAAGTGTGCTCTCTCTAATTCCCTCTTTCTCTCTTTCTTTCTCTCTCGGAGGACCTGAGCCCTAGGACCATTCCTCAGGACTACCTGACATGATGACTCCTTGCTGTCCCCAGTCCACCTGGCCGTGCGCTGCTGCTCCAGTTTCAACTGTTCTGCCTTACTATTATTTGACCATGCTGGTCATTTATGAACATTTGAACATCTTGGCCATGTTCTGTTATAATCTCCACCCGGCACAGCCAGAAGAGGACTGGCCACCCCACATAGTCTGGTTCCTCTCTAGGTTTCTTCCTAGGTTTTGGCCTTTCTAGGGAGTTTTTCCTAGCCACCGTGCTTCTACACCTGCATTGCTTGCTGTTTGGGGTTTTAGGCTGGGTTTCTGTACAGCACTTTGAGATATCAGCTGATGTACGAAGGGCTATATAAATACATTTGATTTGATTTGATGATCTCTCAATGTCTGGTGGAAAGCAGACTAAACCAGGTTTTCCTCTAGGATTTTTCCTCTTTTTTTTGTTGAACCTTTATTTAATCAGGAAAAGCCCATTATATCAGGATAAGGTAAGACCCAGATGCAGATCGTGTTGAAGTAACAATGTTTACTACAGAAACAGGGGCAATGGTACAGGACGGCAGGCAGGCTCAGGGGCAGGCAAAGTGGTCAGGCAGGCTCAGGATCAGGACAGGCAAGGGTCAAAACCAAGAGGACGAGAAAAGAGAGACTGGGGAAAAGTAGGAGCTGAATACAAAAACGCTGGTTGACTTGATAAACAAGACGGACTGGCAACAGACAAAAAGAGAACACCGGTATAAATAGACAGGGGCTGATGGGCGACATCTGGGTGGAGACAATGACAAAGACAGGTCAAACAGATCAGGGACCCAGAGTCTCTTTTTCAAGAGTGACCTGGCCAAGAAGGCAGTAACAATCAATACATTACAGAATTAAATCATACACCATGATCCAGCCTAACAAAAAGCATTTCTGAAAAAAAGCCCCTCTGTAACAGAGTCTCCCATCAACATCTGCTTTGCTCCATTCTCTTAATTTTTTTTATCCTGAAAAACTCCCCAGTCCTTAATGATTACAAGCATACCCATAACATGATGCAGCTATCACTATGCTTGCAAATATGGAGAGGGGTATTCAGTAATGTGAAAATTGGATTTGCCTCAAACATAACACTTTTTATTCATCACAAAATGTGCATTATTATTTTAGTGTCTTGTTGCAAACAGGATGCATGTTTTGGTATATTTTATTCTCGACAGGCTTCCTTCTTTTCACTCTGTCAATTACATTAGTATTGTGGAGTAACTACAATGTTGAGCCATCCCAGTTCTTTTATCACAACCATTAAACTCTAACTGTCTTAAATTCACCATTGGGCCCATGGTGAAATCACTGAGCGGTTTCCTTCCTCTCCGGCCACTTTGCTAGGAAGGACACCTGTATCTTTGTAGCTACTGGGTGTATTGATACACCATCCACAATGTAATTAATAACCACACCATGATCAAAGGGATATTCAATGTCTGCTTTTTTAAAAACCCATCTACCAATTGGTTGGATTGGAAAACCTCCCTGGTCTTTGTGGTTGAATCTGGGTTTGAAATTCACTACTCGACTGAGGGACCTTACAGATAATTGTGTGGGGTACAGAGATGAGGTAGTCATAAAAAAATATTTTAATCCCTTTAAGTCTAAGCCCCCAAAAATATTTGATAAAATATTGAATTTGGCATTTACTACTGTAGCTGACAGAAACGCATTGAGCAACACATTCATAAATGGCATAAATGTTTATTGTTCCTGGAGGCTGTTGCCAAACGATACCTGTGTTGTCAAAATATACACATATTGAACCCTTTTTTTGGGTAGGCATAAAACTACCTCCATACTTCCATCATTTTTTAAAACCGGTGCTGGTTACCTTCAGAGTTCCGTGACACTTGTGGGGGCTGTACAGAGAAATGGAGAACACCATTATGGTTTCGAGAGTCTCCCGTTTCCATAGTAGTTTTGTTTGGCCAAACCCTTCGGATGCAACAGATGTTTTTGTGAGAAGACAGATTTTTTTGGGGTGTCATGGTCTGACAAACACTGCTGTAGCTCAGCCACCTTCCACCACAGATGCAGGAGATGCAGCCCATGCAAAAAACATATACCGTATCTCTAGCTTAAACTGACAGATTTTGATGGGGATTTTTCTATTATGTTACTTAGATTGACACACCGGTGGGTCAATCGACTCTAGGGTTTTTAAACACTATCATTGCACATAACGTATGTGACTTGTTAATATTTTTTTTACACTTGAATTTGAAATGAAATGAAATAAATATGCTAGCTCTCAAGCTTAGCCTTTTGTTAACAACACTGTCATCTCAGATTTTCAAAACATGCTTTTCAACCATAGCAAAACAAGCATTTGTGTAAGATTATTGATAGCTAGCGTAGCATTTAGCGTAGCATTCAGCGGGCAACATTTTCACAAAAACAAGAAAAGCATTAAAATAAAATCATTTACCTTTTGAAGAACTTCAGATGTTTTCAATGAGGAGACTCAGTTAGATAGCAAATGTTCAGTTTTTCCAAAAAGATTATTTGTTTAGGACAAATCGCTCCGTTTTGTTCATCACGTTTGGCTACGAAAAAAACCTGTATCCAGGAGTGTAATTATCCCCGCAAGCTCATTAACATAACACAACGTTAACTATTAATGAAAATCGCAAATGAAATGAAATAAATATATTAGCTCTCAAGCTTAGCCTTTTGTTAACAACACTGTCATCTCAGATTTTCAAAATATGCTTTTCAACCATAGCAAAACAAGCATTTGTGTAAGATTATTGATAGCTAGCGTAGCATTTCGCGTAGCATTCAACGGGCAACAGTTTCACAAAAACAAGAAAAGCATTCAAATAAAATAATTTACCTTTGAAGAACTTCGGATGTTTTCAATGAGGAGACTCTCAGTTAGATAGCAAATGTTCAGTTTTTCCTGAAAGATTCTTTGTGTAGGAGAAATCGCTCCGTTTTGTTCGTCACGTTTGGCTACCAAAAAAAAACGAAATTCAGTCATCAAAACGCCAAACTTTTTTCCAAATGAACTCCATAATATCGACTGAAACATGGTAAACGTTGTCTAGAATCAATCCTCAAGGTTTTTTTCACATATCTCTTCGATGATATATCGTTCGTGGAAGTCTGCTCTCTCCTCTGAATCACATGGAAGAATGCTTGCAGCTGAAGATTACGCACCAATTTCGACAAAGGACACCGGGCGGACACCTGGTAAATGTAGTCTCTTATGGCCAATCTTCCAATAATATGCCTACAAACACGTCACAATGCTGCAGACACCTTGGGGAAACGGCAGAAAGTGTAGGCTCGTTCAGGGCGCATTCACAGCCATATAAGGAGACAATGGAAAACGGCGCCTCAAACATTTGGCTCACTTCCTGTTTGAAGTTTCATCTTGGTTTCGCCTGTAGCATCAGTTCTGTGGCACTCACAGAGTGTTTTCTTTCCAAAGCTGTCAAATATATACATAGTCAAGCATCTTTTCGTGACAAAATATCTTGTTTAAAACGGGAACGTTTTTTCATCCAAAAATGAAATACTGCCCCTGGTGTTCCAAGAGGTTAAAGGAATGTGAGTCTTATTCTGTACATTTAGTTATTGCTTGCTTTATTAAAGTGTACCCACCTTACTGGCAGGCATGACAGCTACTAAAACTGGCTTTATATCCTGAAATGGTTTCTTGGTAGCAAGTTATGAGGTTGGGAACATATCTCGGCTAGCTAAAGCCAACTTCATAAAATTGCTAGGTGTCTAGTAGTATAACACAGAGAGAGAAAAAAAAATTATATATATATACAGTGGGGCAAAAAAGTATTTAGTCAGCCACCAATTGTGCAAGTTCTCCCACTTAAAAAAATATGAGAGAGGCCTGTAAATTTCATCATAGGTACACTTCAACTATGACAGACAAAATTAGAAAAACAAATCCAGAAAATCACATTGTAGGATTTTTTATGAATTTATTTGCAAATTATGGTGGAAAATAAGTATTTGGTCACCTACAAACAAGCAAGATTTCTGGCTCTCACAGACCTGTAACTTCTTCTTTAAGAGGCTCCTCTGTCCTCCACTCGTTACCTGTATTAATGGCACCTGTTTGAACTTGTTATCAGTATAAAAGACAGCTGTCCACAACCTCAAACAGTCACACTCCAAACTCCACTATGGCCAAGACCAAAGAGCTGTCAAAGGATATCAGAAACAAAATTGTAGACCTGCACCAGGCTGGGAAGACTGAATCTGCAATAGGTAAGCAGCTTGGTTTGAAGAAATCAACAGTGGGAGCAATTATTAGGAAATGGAAGACATACAAGACCACTGATAATCTCTCTCGATCTGGGGCTCCACGCAAGATCTCACCCTGTGGGGTTAAAATGATCACAAGAACGGTGAGCAAAAATCCCAGAACCAAACGGGGGGACCTAGTGAATGACCTGCAGAGAGCTGGGACCAAAGTAACAAAGCCTACCATTAGTAACACACTACGCTGCCAGGGACTCAAATCCTGCAGTGCCAGACGTGTCCCCCTGCTTAAGCCAGTACATGTCCAGGCCCGTCTGAAGTTTTCTAGAGAGCATTTGGATGATCCAGAAGAAGATTGGGAGAATGTCATATGGTCAGATGAAACCAAAATATAACTTTTTGGTAAAAACTCAACTCGTCGTGTTTGGAGGACAAAGAATGCTGAGTTGCATCCAAAGAAGACCATGCCTACTGTGAAGCATGGGGGTGGAAAGATCATGTTTTGGGGCTGTTTTTCTGCAAAGGGACCAGGACGACTGATCCTTGTAAAGGAAAGAATGAATGGGGCCGTGTATCGTGAGATTTTGAGTGAAAACCTCCTTCCATCAGCAAGGGCATTGAAGATGAAACGTGGCTGGGTCTTTCAGCATGACAATGATCCCAAACACACCTCCCGGGCAATGAAGGAGTGGCTTCGTAAGAAGCATTTCAAGGTCCTGGAGTGGCCCAGCCAGACTCCAGATCTCAACCCCATAGAAAATATTTGGAGGGAGTTGAAAGTCTGTGTTGCCCAGCAACAGCCCCAAAACATCACTGCTCTAGAGGAGATATGCATGGAGGAATGGGCCAAAATACCAGCAACAGTGTGTGAAAACCTTGTGAAGACTTACAGAAAACGTTTGACCTCGGTCATTGCCAACAAAGGGTATATAACAAAGTATTGAGAAACTTTTGTTATTGACCAAATACTTATTTTCCACCATAATTTGCAAATAAATTATTAAAAATCCTACAATGTGAATTTCTGGATTTTTGTCCTCATAGTTGAAGTGTACCTATGATGAAAATTACAGCTCTCCCTCATCTTTTTATGTGGGAGAACTTGCACAATTGGTGGCTGACTAAATACTTTTTTTACCCACTGTATATTTTAAACATAACAAATCTGAGGGGGCACGTGCCCCTGTGCCCTGATGGGAATGACGCTTCTGCGACAGATCAACAACACATTTATTGTGGCCTTTTCTCCTCCTCATGCAGCTCTCAGAATGTGTAGATGGTTTGTTTCCAAAATGGCATCATATTCCCTATATGGTCCACTGCTTTTGACCAGGGCTCTTTGACCATATAGGGAATAGGGTGTCATTTGGGACCTACCCATGGTCCTGTGGACTGGAAATGCCTTTACTTGTGTTTGTAATGGTGAGGCATAATCCTTTAATTTCAGTGCATTCGGAAAGTATTCAGACCCCTTGACTTTTCCACATTTTGTTACGTTAAAAAGCCTTATTCTAAAATCAATCTACACACAATACCTCACAATGACAAAGCAAAACATTTTAAAAAGACATTAAATTATATTTGCACAAGTATTCAGACCCTTCGTGTTTTGTTGAAGCACCTTTGGCAGCAATTACAGCCTTGAGTCTTCTTTGGTATGACGCAACACGCCTGGCACATCTGTTTTGCGGGAGTTTCTCCCATTCTTCTCTGCAGATCTTCTCAAGCTCTGTCAGGTTGGATGGGAAGCGTCGCAACACAGCTATTTTCGGTTCTCTCCGGAGATGTTAGATCGGGTTCAAGTCCGGGCTCTGGCTGGGCCAATTAACGACCTTCAGAGACTTGTCCGGAAGCCACTCCTGCGTTGTCTTGGCTGTGTGTTTAGGGTCATTGTCCTTTTGGAAGGTGAACCTTCGCCCCAGTCTGAGGATCTCTCTGTACTTTGCGCCGTTCATCAATCCCTCGATCCTGACTAGTCTTCCAGTCCCTGCCGTTGAAAAACATCCCCACAGCATGATGCTGCCACCACCATGCTTCATCGTAGGGATGGTATTGTCCAGGTTATGAGTGGAGCCAGGTTTCCTCCAGACGTGACACTTGGCATTCAGGCCAAAGAGTTCAATCTTGGTTTTATCAGACCAGATAATCTTGTTTATCATGGTCTGTACTTTAGGTGCCTTTTGGCAAACTCTAAGCGGGCTGTCATGTGCCTTTTACTGAGGATTGCCTTCCGTCTTGCCACTTCCCTATAAAGGCCTGATTGTTGGAGGGCTGCAGAGATGGTTGTCCTTCTGGAAGTTTCTCCCATCTCCACAAAGGAACTCTGAGTGACCATCGTTTTCATGGTCACCTACCTGACCATGGCCCTTCTCCCCCGATTGCTCAGTTTGGCAGAGAGGCCAGCTCTAGGAAGAGTCTTGGTGGTTCCAAACTTCTTCCATTTAAGAATGATGGAGGCCACTGTGATTTTGTGGACTTTCAATGCTGCAGAAAAGTTTTGGTACCCTTCCCCAGATTTGTGCCTCGACACAATCCTGTTTCGGAGCTCTACTAACAATTCCCTTCGACCTCATGGCTTGGTTTTTCTCTGACATACTTTGTCAACTGTGGGACCTTATATTGACAGGTGTGTGTTTTCCAAATCCTGTCCAGTCAAATTAATTCACCACAGGTAGACTCAAATCAAGTTGTAGAAACATCTTAAGGATGATCAATGGAAAAGGATGCATCTGAGCTCAACAATTTAGAGTCTCATAGCAAAGGATCTGAATACTTATATAAGGTATTTAAGTTTTTATTTTGAATACAATAGCAACATTTTCTGCAAACCTTTTTTGACTTTGTCATTATTGTCATGACTTCTACCGAAGTCGAAGCCTCTCCTTGTTCGGGCGGTGCTCGGTGGTCGACGTCACCGGTCTTCTAGCCACAATTGATCAATTTTTTAATTTTCCATTGGTTTTGTCTTGTATTCCTACACACCTGGTTTCAATCCCATTCATTACCCATTGTGTATTTAACCATCTGTTTCCCCTCATGTCTTTGTCAGAGATTGTTTGTTATTCAGTGTTGTTTTTGTATTGGTGTGCGACAGGTCTTCATACCCACTTTGTTTATCGTTAAATTTAGTGTTTGGAGTATGTTTCGTTTATTTGTTAAACACTCCATTACACTCAGTTTCCCTGCCTCCTATACACACGACTCTGACAGTTATGGGGTATTTTAAATCAATTTTAGAATAAGGCTGCAACGTAACAAAATGTGTAAAAAGTGAAGGGGTCAGAATACTTTCCGAATGCACTGTATATCTCCTGATAATCGATACATTTCTTGATGAACTGCTAGCCAGAACCATTCCTCTGAGAGGAAGGGTAGTGTTCCAAATGGTCCCCTTTTGCACTATATAGGGAATAGGGTGCCATTTGGGCCACACACCAAAAGTACATAGGAAGGGAACAATAGACACTAGATGATGCCATGTAAGTGCAGCTCGACTTAGATCAACCTTTTCACAACCCCAATCAGCACGGCATGGTTGGAGCCCCAAGCAGCGATTCAACGATACACTACTGAAAATGTAGCCTGTCCTGGGAATATTTATTTTTAGGTTGCAGGGAAGTTCTGAGAATATTTTCCTGCAAGGTTTTATCAACGCTCTAAGAACATAAATTATAGGTTATTTTGAGTTTTTTTATAAGTGCATTAAAACTTTCACTGAATGTTTCAATAAGACTTTTAATAACACTGCCATCTTAACTTCTTAGAACTCCAAGCACAGATAGGACACACGTAAATTAATTTCCTTAGGCATTATTTATGGAAACACATTTCTTTTTGATTATTCAGTGATATTCAAACCTATGATCTTCTGTTTTCTATCCATTAAATTAGTCCACTGAACCACCAGGATAGAACTACATGTTTTTTTTACATATACAAAGTTGTTCATTTTAGTCTATTTGAAATAAACAATCACTCACTAATATCAGCTGTGGCCAATTAGTGGGCGTGGCTAACACACCTGAACGTACTTAACAAGATAGACGATAGAGAGTTTTGTTGATGCTGAGAATTGACTGTATATGTTTTTAAATTACATCCTTAGAACATTCTCTGAACGTTACTAAAGTTTTCTTGTGGTTTGTGTGGAAAGTTTTCTTAACGTTCTTGGAACAATTTGAGAACATGAAATCTGTAGGACCATGTGGAAACCTGTAGGAAACGTAATGATGAAATCATTAAATTTTCCACAGAAGAAAGTTGTTTCTTAGCCTTCTCTGAACTATTTGAGAACATTACTTTGAATAGAACCACAAGGAAAGTACTGAAATTCGTATAGAAGAACATTGTTTATTAACATTCTGTAAAGTGTTGGTCCCATGTTTCATGAGCTGAAATAAAAGTTCCCAGAGATTTTCCATACACAGAAAAAGCTTACTCCTCTAAAAGTTCTCTCAAATTTGTTTACATCCCTGTTAGTGAGCATTTATCCTTTGCCAATATAATCCATCCACCTGACAGGTGTTGCATATCAAGAAGCTGATTAATTAAACAGCATGATCATTACACAGGTGTACCTTGTGCTGACAGTAAAAGGCCACTCTATAATGTGCAGTTTTGTCACACAGCACAGTGACACAGAGTTTTGAGGAAGCGTGCAATTGGCATGCTGACTGCAGGCATGTCCAGCAGAATGTTAATTTCTCTACCATAAGATTTTAGAGAATTTGGCAGAACGTCCAACATGCCTCACAACTGCAGACCCTGTGTAACCACGCCAGCCCAGGACCAACACATCAGGCTTCTTCTCCTGAAGGATCGTCTGAGACCAGTCTCTCGGACAGCTGATAAAACTGTGGGTTTGCACAACCTAAGAATTTCTACACAAACTGTCAGAAACCGTCCCAGGGAAGCTCATCTCCGTGCTCGTCATCCTCACCAGGGTCTCTACCTGACTGCAGTTCGGAGTCGTAACCGACATCAGTGGGCAAAGGCTCACCTTTGATGGCAACTGGCACGCTGGAGAAGTGAGCTCTTCACAGATGAATCCTGGTTTCAACTGTACTGGGAAGATGGCATAGAGAGTGTATGGCATCGGGTGGGCGAGCGGTTTGCTGAAGTCAAGTAGGTATATGCAGGCATAAGCTATGGACAACGAACACCATTGCACTTTATCAAATCAAATTTTGTTGGTCACATACACATGGTTAGCAGTTAATGCGAGTGTAGCGAAATGCATGTGCTTCTGTTTGAGTTTCTGCCAGTAAGGCGGTAGGAGAACAATTTAATCGTGGTCAGATTTGCTGAAGGGAGGGTGGGGGAGGGACCTGTATGCATCGTGAAAGTTGGAGTAGCAGTGGTCCAGTTTATTGCCCGCGTGAGTGCTGCAGTCAATGTGCTGATAGAATTTAGGTAGCCTTGTTCTCAAATTAGCTTTGCTAAAATCCCCAGCTACAATACATGCAGCCTCAGGAGATATGGTTCCCAGTTTACATAGGTCCAGTGAAGTTCCTTGAGGGCCGTTGAGGTATTTGAATGCACAGAGATACCGTAACGAGATCCTGAGGCCCATTGTTGTGCCATTCATCCGCCGCCATCACCTCACGTTTCAGAATAATAATGCAGGCCCCATGTTGCAAGGATCTGTACACAATTCTTGAAAATGTTAAAATTCCCAGTTCTTCCATGGCCTGCATACTCACCAGACATGTCAACCATTGAGCATGTTTGGGATGCTCTGGATTGGCATGTATGACAATGTGTTCCAGCTCCCGCCAATATCCAGCAACTTCACACAGCAATTGAAAAGTAGTGGGACAACATTCCGCAGGCCATAATCAACAGCCTGATTAACTCTATGTGAAGGATATGTATGAGACAAATGGTAGTCACACCAGATACTGACTTGTTTTCTGATCCATGCCCCTACTTTTTTTGTAAGGTATCTGTGACCAACAGATGCATATCTTTGTTCTCAGTCATGTGAAATCCATAGATTAGGGCCTAATGATTTACTTATATGAACTGAAACTCAGTAACATCTTTGAAATTGTTGCATATTGCGTTTATACTATATATATGTTCAGTGTAACTACTTCCCTCTAACTTTCTGTAGGACAGCATGTAGTGCTCGGCAAGCAGGACTCAGGAACGAAGGACACACTGTGCTCCGTGTTATGTTGCTGGCTTGCAGCGCAAACTCTCCCCACTAAACAGAAGACTGTATCACAGTGACATCTAGATGGTCACTACAAATATTAGAAGTTCTTTCTCATTTAAGTGGCATTCTTATTCAAATGTATAATTTGCCACGTAAGCTACCACCAGCGACATGTGATACAGCTGCCATGTGAAGCAACTGCTGCCCAGTGAGAAGCAACAGTGGAAGCAGAGGAAGCACCTCGATACAATACCTTGCATTGGTCAATCACATGATGGCATCCAGTTTCCAGATGGTGAACAATGCTACAAGTTATTTCTCCCTCCCCCATCGAAATAAACATCACTATATTTTATAAGTTAACAAACGCCATGCTGTTGCCAGCTAACCAGCGTAAGCTAGCTAGCTGGGAATGGCTTATCAGGAAGACTGACTGAACAGAATCCATTAGTCTCTACTGGACTCATACATCATCAATTTGGGAACCAGGCATGTCTGTATAGCCTCTCTCGTTACAAGCCAAGCATCTACTGTATACTGCATAATTTCCAGAAAGTTGTGGAAAAATTATATGCGAAATAAACACTGGACAACCACACTTTCACCAAGCTCTAAGAAACATGGTTATCAGAATGTTATGTGCTAGTTGGGTACGTATCCCAGTGGGTCGGCACAATGTGATTGTGCCCAATAAGTGAAAAACAAAATAAAGGTGTTTAGTATTTTCAAGCAAATTGGCCAGTGTTGATTTTTCAGTGTAACATTTATAGTGTTGACTCAGGAGTTAAATTCACTCTGTAAGAGTGAAATGAACACTCGGTGGTGTAAAGAATCCCTCCATGCTTGTGTTAATGACTAGAGTTATTATTTTACACTGTGGAGAGTAAAACAGTCCAATCAAACCACACCCATCATTACCATATTTCCAGCATGCTCTCTGTGCTTTTGCATGCATTGATTGATTGATTGATTGATTGATTGATTAATCTTATGCCACTCAAAGAGTAAGTTTGATTTATTGCACCCATTATTGAAATGGTTGTTCCTGTTTAAATGGTTTTGATAGTGTTTTTTTTTATGAAGTCTCCTAACCCTGAAAATCATTCAGAATGCAGGTTGTGAGTGAATAAAAAATACATCTGATGGCGATCCTAAATCCGGCTGGATTTGCAAGCAAGCATAATGTGAATTTCAGGGCTGATGTGGCCTGTAAACAACCAGTAGTTTCTTAACAGCACTGTGTTAGGATATCATCAACTAGGCCTTATGATATAGGTAATGTATTGTCATATTTTAAGGATAACATTCAGCCAGGAAGTCACTTGGGGAAATAACCATGTCTCTATCACTAAAAAAAATACAGTCATTGGTGTTAACTCTACAATTTACTCAAAAAGAAAATGCACCCTTTGAAATATGCAGAGGCTTTAATCTATACGGTGTTAAAACAACACCCAAAAATGATTTACTGTAAAATTACAGGTGTTCATTTTTTACACTGAGAACGTGTAACAGAGTCAGCCCTGAGCAAATTGAGTCCAGTTACCTCTATCAAGTGTTGCGTTTCGCAATATAAGGGTTGCGTATTATTCTAGAGTAGCGCTATGCAAACACCACAATCGAGTTCCTTTGAACACTTTAACAAGAAGTGTATCTTTAAAACGGTGTGAAATACTTGTATGTTTGAGGAATTTTAATTATGGGATTTCTGTTGTTTTGAATTTGGCGCCCTGCACTTTCACTGGCTGTTGTCATATCGATCCCATTAGCGGGATCTCAGCCCTAAGAAGTTTTTAAGCATCCTAAATAATGCCATAGATTCCATTTTTGAAAAATATTAACATTGAAAGCAAAAAAGGGAAGCGTGATGTAAACCTGGTATTCCAACTGATTATAGGCTACTAAAGCCAACGACTCACCGCCGCCGTTTTGATGAAAACTCTTTCCATGACAGACTGACCAGGTGAATCCAGGTAAAAGCAATGATTCCTTATTGATGTCTCCTATAAATCCACTTCAATCAGTGTAGATGAAGGGGAGGAGACAAATTAAAACATGATTACAACACTACTACTACTTCCGGGTTGGAGCGAGCGGTCGCATTCGCACTTCGCTCTGCAGGTTGTATAACTTTTTCATTACATTTCATTATAGTACAACGGTTTGATTTGTCTAATCTTAGCAATTCTTCTTAGCTAGCTACATAGCCGTCCTTGTATCAGAGATAATTGCATAATTATCGTATTTCGTCGCCCTAACGTAGCCTTCACTGCTATTCGCCCAGGAGCTAGCTAACGCTAGCATAACGCCCACAGATTAGCATCACTGTAGTGCTATTCACTCAACTGAACGACTTGATTAGTTTAGTGTTAGCTAGCTACACAGCTGTCTTTGTTTCCAAGATAATTGTGTAGTTTAGAGTGTGTAGTCTTGGAGTGATTATCTTAATTCACTGAGGTTCGCTAGCCAGCTATTTGTCGTCCTTAACGTAGGAGACTCTGCTAGCTAGCCAACAGCTAACAGCTAGCCAACGTCACCACACACACGTTACTGAATCGAATTCAACAACTCGGTCAGGTAGTATCACATTTTCATTTCATTACAGTACAACGGTTTGATTTGTTTGATCGTAGCTAGCTACATAGCTAGTTACATAGCCGTCTTTGTTTCAAAGATAATTGTGTAGTCTAGAGCGATTTCCTAGGTTAGCTAGCCAGCTATTGTCGTTCTTTTAACGCAACGTAACGTAAACAACACTGCTAGCTAGCCAGCTAGCCCCGAATAGTAGCACTGTAGAAACTATTACACTCAACGGAACGACTTGATTAGTGTAGTGTCAACAACGCAGCTACTGCCAGCTAGCCTACTTCAGCAGTACTGTATCATTTTAATCATTTTAGTCAATAAGATTCTTGCTATGTAAGCTTAACTTTCTGAACATTCGAGACGTGTAGTCCACTTGTCATTCCAATCTCCTTGCATTAGCGTAGCCTTTTCTGTAGCCTGTCAACTATGTGTCTGTCTATCCCTGTTCTCTCCTCTCTGCACAGATCATACAAACGCTCCACACCGCGTGGCCGCGGCCACCCATATCTGGTGGTCCCAGCGCGTACGACCCACGTGGAGTTCCAGGTCTCCGGTAGCCTCTGGAACTGCCGATCTGCGGCCAACAAGGCAGAGTTCATCTCAGCCTATGCCTCCCTCCAGTCCCTCGACTTCTTGGCACTGACGGAAACATGGATCACCACAGATAACACTGCTACTCCTACTGCTCTCTCCTCGTCCGCCCACGTGTTCTCGCACACCCCGAGAGCTTCTGGTCAGCGGGGTGGTGGCACCGGGATCCTCATCTCTCCCAAGTGGTCTTTCTCTCTTTCTCCCCTTACCCATCTGTCTATCGCCTCCTTTGAATTCCATGCTGTCACAGTTACCAGCCCTTTCAAGCTTAACATCCTTATCATTTATCGCCCTCCAGGTTCCCTTGGAGAGTTCATCAATGAGCTTGATGCCTTGATAAGCTCCTTTCCTGAGGACGGCTCACCTCTCACAGTTCTGGGCGACTTTAACCTCCCCACGTCTACCTCCCCACGTCTACTCATTCCTCTCTGCCTCCTTCTTTCCACTCCTCTCCTCTTTTGACCTCACCCTCTCACCTTCCCCCCCCTACTCACAAGGCAGGCAATACGCTTGACCTCATCTTTACTAGATGCTGCTCTTCTACTAACCTCATTGCAACTCCCCTCCAAGTCTCCGACCACTACCTTGTATCCTTTTCCCTCTCGCTCTCATCCAACACTTCCCACACTGCCCCTACTCGGATGGTATCGCGCCGTCCCAACCTTCGCTCTCTCTCCCCCGCTACTCTCTCCTCTTCCATCCTATCATCTCTTCCCTCTGCTCAAACTTTCTCCAACCTATCTCCTGATTCTGCCTCCTCAACCCTCCTCTCCTCCCTTTCTGCATCCTTTGACTCTCTATGTCCCCTATCCTCCAGGCCGGCTCGGTCCTCCCCTCCCGCTCCGTGGCTCGACGACTCATTGAGAGCTCACAGAACAGGGCTCCGGGCAGCCGAGCGGAAATGGAGGAAAACTCGCCTCCCTGCGGACCTGGCATCCTTTCACTCCCTCCTCTCTACATTTTCCTCCTCTGTCTCTGCTGCTAAAGCCACTTTCTACCATTCTAAATTCCAAGCATCTGCCTCTAACCCTAGGAAGCTCTTTGCCACCTTCTCCTCCCTCCTGAATTCTCCCCCCCCCCCTCCTCCTCCCTCTCTGCAGATGACTTCGTCAACCATTTTGAAAAGAAGGTCGACGACATCCGATCCTCGTTTGCTAAGTCAAACGACACCGCTGGTTCTGCTCACACTGCCCTACCCTATGCTCTGACCTCTTTCTCCCCTCTCTCTCCAGATGAAATCTCGCGTCTTGTGACGGCCGGCCGCCCAACAACCTGCCCGCTTGACCCTATCCCCTCCTCTCTTCTCCAGACCATTTCCGGAGACCTTCTCCCTTACCTCACCTCGCTCATCAACTCATCCCTGACCGCTGGCTACGTCCCTTCCGTCTTCAAGAGAGCGAGAGTTGCACCCCTTCTGAAAAAACCTACACTCGATCCCTCCGATGTCAACAACTACAGACCAGTATCCCTTCTCTCTTTTCTCTCCAAAACTCTTGAGCGTGCCGTCCTTGGCCAGCTCTACCGCTATCTCTCTCAGAATGACCTTCTTGATCCAAATCAGTCAGGTTTCAAGACTAGTCATTCAACTGAGACTGCTCTTCTCTGTATCACGGAGGCGCTCCGCACTGCTAAAGCTAACTCTCTCTCCTCTGCTCTCATCCTTCTAGACCTATCGGCTGCCTTCGATACTGTGAACCATCAGATCCTCCTCTCCACCCTCTCCGAGTTGGGCATCTCCGGCGCGGCCCACGCTTGGATTGCGTCCTACCTGACAGGTCGCTCCTACCAGGTGGCGTGGCGAGAATCTGTCTCCTCACCACGCGCTCTCACCACTGGTGTCCCCAGGGCTCTGTTCTAGGCCCTCTCTTATTCTCGCTATACACCAAGTCACTTGGCTCTGTCATAACCTCACATGGTCTCTCCTATCATTGCTATGCAGACGACACACAATTAATCTTCTCCTTTCCCCCTTCTGATGACCAGGTGGCGAATCGCATCTCTGCATGTCTGGCAGACATATCAGTGTGGATGACGGATCACCACCTCAAGCTGAACCTCAGCAAGACGGAGCTCCTCTTCCTCCCAGGGAAGGACTGCCCGTTCCATGATCTCGCCATCACGGTTGACAACTCCATTGTGTCCTCCTCCCAGAGCGCTAAGAACCTTGGCGTGATCCTGGACAACACCCTGTCGTTCTCAACTAACATCAAGGCGGTGTCCCGTTCCTGTAGGTTCATGCTCTACAACATCCGCAGAGTACGACCCTGCCTCACACAGGAAGCGGCGCAGGTCCTAATCCAGGCACTTGTCATCTCCCGTCTTGATTACTGCAACTCGCTGTTGGCTGGGCTCCCTGCCTGTGCCATTAAACCCCTACAACTCATCCAGAACGCCGCAGCCCGTCTGGTGTTCAACCTTCCCAAGTTCTCTCACGTCACCCCGCTCCTCCGCTCTCTCCACTGGCTTCCAGTTGAAGCTCGCATCCGCTACAAGACCATGGTGCTTGCCTACGGAGCTGTGAGGGGAACGGCACCTCAGTACCTCCAGGCTCTGATCAGGCCCTACACCCAAACAAGGGCACTGCGTTCATCCACCTCTGGCCTGCTCGCCTCCCTACCACTGAGGAAGTACAGTTCCCGCTCAGCCCAGTCAAAACTGTTCGCTGCTCTGGCCCCCCAATGGTGGAACAAACTCCCTCACGACGCCAGGACAGCGGAGTCAATCACCACCTTCCGGAGACACCTGAAACCCCACCTCTTCAAGGAATACCTAGGATAGGGTAAGTAATCCTTCTCACCCCCCTCCCCCCCCTAAAAAGATTTAGATGCACTATTGTAAGTGGCTGTTCCACTGGATGTCATAAGGTGTATGCACCAATTTGTAAGTCGCTCTGGATAAGAGCGTCTGCTAAATGACTTAAATGTAATGTAAATGTACATTTTGGCCTGTGGAGGGACTAACACAAAGCCTCAGGACAAGGGGATAGATATAGCCACACAGATGAATGGCCCAGCTCTGCTGTGTGGTATACAGGGAGCGATGTAAGACCACCGTGTTATAGTACACCAGTCAAGGAGGATTGGAATTACAGACAAACATGCACACACATGCACACATAAATGCAGATGCGCGCACACACACACACACACACACACACACACACACACACACACACACACACACACACACACACACACACACACACACACACACACACACACACACACACACACACACACACACACACACACACACACACACACACACACACGCAAAGACAATCCATGACAGAGTCACACAATCCATGACAGCTCATTAACAGACATCAGGATGGGCAGGCCCATTAAAAGTTGTGGACATGGCCTGTCAGCTGTGCGGATTGGAAAAGCGTTACTCCAGGAGTCTGGACAGCTGAGTTTGGAGAACCAGGAAGACCCACGTGTGTCTCAAATAGCTTTCTATTGACTATGTAGTGCAGTACTTTTGGTTCCTGGGTCCGTAGGAAATAGGGTAAAATTTGGGACACAGACACGTGTCAGCAGCCAGAACTAATGTCTCAGTCTCACTGTGCCAGACATGGACTGTCACCGGCACCAGATGGAGGGACTGGACAGCTAGCAGAGAGAGGAGACGGCATCATCTGCAATTACAGGAGGGAGAGAAATAGGGGAGAATAAAGAGAGGATGAAGGCAAAGAAGGAATAGAGAGAGAGAGAGGATGGAGCAGAGCGATAGAGGGAAGTATTTATAGTGGAACAAAGGAGGCAGATAAGGTACAGTATAGAGAAAGAGATGTGAGAAATAGAGTGCGTAAGGTGAGCAAGAAAAGAATGAAAGAGAATGATTGAAGGGAGATAGAGAAAGGAATGTACTCATTAGGATTCCCTTTTGCATTGCATCATTGTATACATGATTTAATTGCATTCATTCCCTCACATTGCATACATTGACATGCATAAATTGACCTCATGTTGTATTTCACAGGTCAGGGGCTTCACTTGGCTGTAATTATGACACTACATTACACATATTAACAGCTTGCTCTGTTGATTATTCATCTTCACTGGTGACATTCTGCATGTCTGGCCAGCCATCAGAGAAATTACCTTAATGATCTGCCTTCCTCTGGCATTTCACGCACAAAAAAGACCCAATTATACACACATATTAATATTTATTTATACAATACTGTCACGCCTTGGTCTTAGTATTTTGTGTTTTCTTTAATAATTTGTTCAGGCCAGGGTGTGACATGGGGTTATTGTATTTTCGTATTGGGGTTTGTAGTATTTGGGATCGCGGCTGAGTTAGGGGTGTTGTATAGGCTTGGCTGCCTGAGGCGGTTCTCAATCAGAGTCAGGTGATTCTCGTTGTCTCTGATTGGGAACCGTATTTAGGTAGCCGGGGTTTCACTGTGTATTTCGTGGGTGATTGTTCCTGTCTCTGTGTAGTTTCACCAGATAGGCTGTTATTAGGTTTCACGTTCCGTTTCGTTGTTTTGATTTGTATAGTTATTTCATGTATCGCTCTTCCTTCATTAAAGACATGAGTAACCAACACGCTGCATTTCGGTCCGACTCTCTTTTGACAAACGAATAACGCCGTTACAAATACACCTTATTCATCTTTTATAATTTGCCATTGTTATGAAATGTAAAGACAATAGGTGATGAAGAAGGGGAGACGGGAGTGGAGATGGCTGTTCTTTTCAAGACCAAAAGGAAGCATATACATCACTGACTGTCACAGATAAAGAGTTTACCCGCAACAACACCATGCATAATTAAAGTGTTTGCTTGAATCCAGTTTCGTCTTCCCCACTCACATTAAAGGCCATTATTGTCCATTATGATTCATGTGAGAGGCCTGCTCAAAGCAGCTACTGCAATCAATAAAATATTAGAATCTTAAGCCCACTGACATTGGCACTGTTATGCCCCCTTCAATTCACATATTCTGTAAGTCATAAATAAAATTGCTTCAGCGTCTCTTTAAGACAAACAATGAAGGCACTCCAAAACGAAACAACAATAAAATATGATTCAATCAGATACGCTTAGACGAAATCTGCATAGCTGATGCTTTAATGGTGTCAGAGGTGGAACTGCGTTGGGATTTTGTCAGCCTAATCAGCTCTAATTTTTAAGTAGAATGATTTTCTATTTGAGCATCATTATTTCTATATAGCTGCACACTTTCTCGTTCTGAAATTTTTATGCAAAGTAGGACGGGTGTGTCTTCCTGACGCACACACGAAATATCAGCAGTTTTGAGAGATAACACCATTGGAATGTGCGTGTCGGAAAAAGAATGATATGGAAAGAATGATTCACAGCCCAAACATATGGACATTTATTTAGTTTAGTTACGGACTGGATATAGACTTCAAAACCCCCAAAATTGTTTTGAGTTGCATCTGGTATTTGGATTCCTTATCTTCCTTTTAATCAGAAAATGACGCTGTTCCCTACAGACTCAATTACACAGCTCATAATGCAGACCTAGTGGTGCTCACAAACACACACAACAACACACAAACACACACAGCAACATCAACACACCAACAACCCCCTACATTCATATAATCACCGCCTGTTGTTGATCTAATTGTTTTAAACCACAAATCTCATAGCATATTCATTTGGAAGTTTTTGGGGTAAATTCAGGGGGGTAAATTCAGTCTGAGGCTGTTTCGTTGCAGGCAATAATCAATAACTGCATGTTAGTAATATCAAAGCAATATGTTTTCCTAAAAACTCAACAGCATCATTAACCACATATTGATCCTTTGTATCAGGACACTTTGTGGCCCATCAACTACTAGTCTGATCTCAAGGTTTCAGTGTGTTTGACCTGGTTAAACTGGCCGTATCGACTTCCTCTCCACTCCACACCCCCGTTATGTTGCCCCATGTCAACCTGGCCCTGAAAAAATACTTCCTGGATTCAGTGAGACTCAAAGCTGATCACAGTATGCATACGCCTGACCAGACCCTGGGTTCAAATGTGTTTTCTTTCAAATACTTTTGCTGCACTTGATTGAGCTTGCCTGGGGCAATAGAACCAATGCAATAGCTAGTCCCAAAAGTGCAAACCCCCGCCCCTCTGGCAACTCCAGACAGGCTCAATCAAACACTTCAATCAACCCAGGTCTATCCCTGACCCCTGACGTCTCCTCTAGAGCCTCCAATCACCCGCCAGGGAGCTATCGTCACTATTTTATCTGACTGTGGCTCATTGGAAGAAAGGCAATAATGCTGGTATATCCTGCTCCACTAGCTGTCTAGAATGATTAATCACATGTATTAGCCAATAGTTTACATGTCACGTTGGTACAATCTACTGTTTAATAATCAAATGTTAGTACATGTTGCAAACAGCAATGATATTGAAGTCCTGAAAGCAGGGAGACAAGTGACAAGAAGTCACCTTGTGTGTGTGTGTGTGGTGTGGTGTGTGTGCGTGTGTGTTACAAAGAGTGATGACAAGACAAGCAAGCATCAACCTCCTTGAACAGCATGCTGTGACTGAAATACCTTCTCAATGTTCCAAAAATAACTTGTCATTTACTGAAGGCTGACTTCATATGAGGCACATATTCATACATTAGATCAGTGGAGGCTGCTGTGTGGAGAATGGCTCATAATAATGGCAGGAACAGAGCAAATGGAGTGGCATCAACAATCCTGGATCCCAACTAATTATTTAGGAGAGAAATCCTGCATATGTAAGTGAATATGGGAAATGTGTGGTAAAGTTTTTTTGACATCTGATCATAAATCAGCAAAAGTAGGGCGGATTATGTCCCTTGGCCTGGTGAAAAGGAACTGAACCTGTGTCTTACTCAAATAAACACACAACACCCCATAATGACAATGCAAAAACAGGGTTTTAGAAATATCACATTTACATAAGTATTCAGAGCCTTTATTCAGTACTTTGTTGAAATACCTTTGGTAGCGATTACAGCCTCAAGTCTTCTTCGGTATGACGCTACAAGCTTAGCATACCTGTATTTGGGGAGTCTTTGTAATTCTTCTATAGAGATCCTCTCAAGCTCTGTCAGGTTGGATGGGGAGCGTTGCTGCACAGCTATTTTCAGGTCTCTCCAGAGATGATAGATTGGGTTCAAGTCCCGGCTCTGGCTGGGCCACTCAAGGACATTCAGAGACTTGTCCCGAAGCCACTCCTGCATTACCTTGGCTGTGTGTTTAGGGTCATTGTCCTATTAGAAGGTGAACCTTCGCCCCAGTCTAATGTCCTGTGCGCTCTGGAGTAGGTTTTCCTCAAGGATCTCTCTGTACTTTGCTCTGTTCATCTTTAACTCGATATTGACTAGTCTCCCAGTCCCGGCCGCTGAAAAACATCCCCACAGCATGATTGATTCTGCCACCACCATGCTTCACCATAGGGATGTTGCCAG
Organism: Oncorhynchus keta; assembly: GCF_023373465.1. Lineage (NCBI taxonomy): Eukaryota > Metazoa > Chordata > Actinopteri > Salmoniformes > Salmonidae > Oncorhynchus > Oncorhynchus keta. The sequence continues at coordinate 35,239,548 of NC_068449.1, read as the reverse complement.
GTTTCCTCCAAATGTTTACTGTTGTTTTATTTCATTACCTTCCTATTGTTCACCTAATACCTTTTTTTATTTGAAATGTGACGCTTGGCATCAATCTGGGTTTCATTGGACCAGATAATCTTGTTTCTCATAGTCTGAGAGTCTTTAGGTGCCTTTTGTTAAACTCCAAGTGGGCTGTCATGTGGCTTTTACTGAAGAGTGGCTTCCATCTGGCCACTCTACCATAAAGGCCTGATTGGTGGATTGCTGCAGAGATGGTTGTAATTCGGGAAGGTTCTCCCATCTCCACAGAGAACCTCTAGAGCTCTGTCAGAGTGACCATTGGGTTATTGGTCACCTCCCTGACCAAGGCCTTTCTCTCCTGATTGCTCAGTTTGGCCGGGTGGTCTGCTCTCGGAAGAGTCTTGGTGGTTCCAAACTTCTTCCATTCAAGAATGATGGAGGCCACTGTGTTCTTGGGGACCTCCAATGTTACAGAAATGTTTTGCTACCCTTCCCCAGATCTGTGCCTTCACAAAATCTGTGGAAGTCATAGTCTCAGCTTGGTTTTTGCTCTGACATGCACTTTCAACTGTGGGACCTTATGTGTGTGCCTTTCCAAATCATGTCCAATCAATTGAATGTACCACAGGTGGACTCCAATCAAGTTGTAGAAACATCTCAATCGAAACAGGATGCACCTTAGCTCAATTTCAAGTCTCACAGCAAAGGGTCTGAATACTTATGTAAGTAATGTATTTTTTTTTTTTTTTATACATTTGCTCAAATTTCGAAAAACTGTTTTCACTTTGGCATTATGGGGATGTGTAGGACTAGTGTGCAGGATTATTTAAAACAAATACATTTTAATGTAATGTAATAAATTGTGGAAAAAGTCAAGTGGTCTGAATTATTTCCGAAGGCACTGTATGTGCGTGCATGTGATTCCCAAGAGCCTGGTAAGGTTTCTATGTTAAGGTTCTGATATTGTGGCTACTAAATGTGTGAAAATATGGGAACATTGTTTCAAGTGATTTACAGGGAAGTTACTTAATTGCTTGTAATCCAATTTAATACATTTGGATAGGTACTTCTAAATTCTACACTATATTAGGCCCAGGCTTTGGAACTTTGGTTTTCCTTGATATGGCTACTATAATGTGATTACTGCATCCGATGGATTTGGATACTGCTGTCAAGCACATTTCTACAGAATTAGTCAAGATGTGATCAATACATGTTGATGATTTCATGTATGTGCTGTTTGTAACTACCCTGGTAGGTTGACTGATAACCTAAACCAGGTTGAAGGGCACTAGTTACAATTTGAAGCTTTTCCTGAGTGGGTAGCCGGATGAAAGCCAGTCAATATTTAAAATCACTCAGAAAATATACTTCTCTGCTGATATCAAGCATTTCACACATGCTATCCAGATACTGACTGTACTTTGGTGGTCTATAGCAGCTTCCCACCAGAATGGGCTTCAGGTGAGGCAGAATAACCTGTAGCCATATAACTTCAACAGTATTTAACATGAGATCCTCTTAGCTTTACAGGAATGTGGTTCTGAATATAAAACGGCCACACCTCCACCTTTGGCATTTCTGCATTTTCTCTAGACCTTATAACCATGTATTGATACCACTGTATCAAAGGTATTATCTAAGTGAGTTTCAGACATTGTCAGAATATGAATGTCATCTGTTACGCACGCCTCTATGAAGAGGGAACGCAACACCCTGCTACAACTAAACTCTCCATGAAGTGAAAAAAGGTATGGACTGTAGATGCAAGTAAGAATGACAACAGGCAGAATGTGGTACCGTTTACAAGGACTTTATTCCTTTACACGGTAATATGGGGAAAAGGGGCTGGACGGAACCAAAGCAAAGAAAGTCAATCTGAAAGCCCCCCCCTCTCCTATCTTACCTGCCTACCCACTACTTACCTAATTTAGCACCACCTGGTGCCCTAACCAAAATACAGGGGGTGGTCCGCCCAGGTCTTACCGAGTGTGCCTTGACAGCGAATATGCTACGGGTATATGTATGCCTGCGGGCCTCTTGCCTAAGCACTCCCTAGGTGCCTTCCCCTTCCCCCCTGGGAACAAATGAAACAGAATATTAAACTATTTCACAAACAAACTAAGAAACAAAGGACATCAAATAAGCTCTATCTGAGCAACAAACTCACAAAACATACCAACTCTCAGCAAAATCTCTGGCAAAATCTCTCCAGCAAAATCTCTCTAGCAAAATCTCTGCAATGACCTCCCAGAAAATCTCTCCAGCAAAATCTCTGCAATGACCTCCCAGAAAATCTCTCCAGCAAAATCTCTGCAATGACCTCCCAGAAAATCTCTCCAGCAAAATCTCTGCAATGACCTCCCAGAAAATCTCTCCCTCCTGAACAGAACACTGGCTTTTATATAGCTTCTGAAGGAATGGGTAATTAGAGACAGCTGCGTCTTGACGATGGGGCGGGGTCAGTGCTCCAATTAGCCATGGAGTCGGCCAATCAGCTGCTTGAGGGATTTCAGGAAGCCATTTCTTGAAATAAACACATGCAAATACACAAACTACAACACATAAACTGGGGAACGTAACAGTTACTAGCAAATTATTGATTTAATTAACCTTGTTTCTTAAGCTACTTCATTAACATGGGCTATTTTTATTACTTTTCTGGGATGCTTGATTGTTTTTATTGCTTTTACAGGGAAGCTTAGCAGAGGTAGACATGCTCAGGTTATTTATGTTAGTGTAGGGTGCGCTGCACACAGTGGACTTCCTGCTAGAACACACCACCTCAATGCTAACAGTATAACTCTGGTTCATAGGCACATGATCACTGTATACGATAGCTGTAGGATCAGCAAAGGCATTCAGGGCAGTAAGAGGGACATACATTACTTACATTGTGTCTTCCTGGGCCTCTGGGATAATGTACTTTTGCTGAAGCATTATGAGAATTCAGCAACAACAATGGTAGAGATTAAATGAGCTGGGCTTGCTGCATTGAAACAATGGCTTTTCAATGACCCTGATATTGCCATGAAAGGATCTAGGGTGGATCCCATCCTCCTTATACTATGAGCTTTGTTTCCAGAAGGTATCAAACTTGTCAATAAATGTTACAACCACAGAGCTGCAATAGTCTCGTAGCCAGTTATGGAGGGATAAAAGTCTGCTGAACCATACAATGCCACGATTTAAGGAGGGCAGAGGGACAGATGTTATTGTGCATTTGTTAGTGACCCAATCAGTTCTTTAAAAATCCATCTTCAGCTGCCCTTCATAATGTCATTGAATCCCACATGAAATATGATACTCAATTTCCCGATGCTGGTTTAAAATGTTTCAGAGCAGCTTATTGATGTCCTGTACTCGTGCTCCTGGATAGCACAACGTTTTTGCTCCAGGGATTGAGACGTTGTGCCCCGTCAGATCCAGAGAGAGGGAAAGGAGCCGAACTCGTGACATGGACTGTTCCCTTGTTATTCACCAGGCTCCTGAATACACTGCTATTACAATATGATACATCCATGATCTATGGACCTACCAAGTCCCAATATCCACTGTTCATTAGAAACATATAATTGTTTTTTTATAAAAACCATTACATCTGGCTAAGAATATGTTTAGTAGAATGTGGTGGCCATGTATGCATCCCAAATGACACCCTATTCACTATATAGTGCACTACTTTTGACCAGAGCTATGGGCACTATATAGGGACTAGGGTGCAATTTGGGACGCAACCATTTGTTATTTTCCTGTCAGCATATTGGTGATTTTCATCTCCATTTGATTTCACCTCATACTACAGTAATTACGGTAAGATTATTCCTCCTTCATTATACAAAAGGATCAAGCTAAATCATCCTGTGGGACATTTAAACAGATTTATATGTGCAAAATCTCAAAAGTAAATGGTGTAATTACAGACAGAGAAATAAAAGGGACAGTTTTATGGGCTATTTCCTTGACGAGAGAGATTATGTTATTTCAAATGTTCTGAACGGCCTGGACAATGACCTGTATGTAGGTGGATAGTTTACTACAGCAGACGTCGAGGACAGATACTGCGTACGGTTCAGTGGTCCGTGAAGGAAATGGAGGAAGAGTAATGTCTTTGATGTCACTTATTACCAGACAATAGTTTATTTGAGTAAGACACAGGTTCAGTTCCTTTTCACCAGGCCAAGGGACATAATCCGCCCTACTTTTGCTGATTTATGATCAGATGTCAAAAAAACTTTACCGCACATTTCCCATGTTCACTTACATATGCAGGATTTCTCTCCTAAATAATTAGTTGGGATCCAGGATTGTGAGAGTAGCTGGCAGTGTGTGTGTGTGTGTGTGTGTGTGTGTGTGTGTGTGTGTGTGTGTGTGTGTGTGTGTGTGTGTGTGTGTGTGTGTGTGTGTGTGTGTGTGTGTGTGTGTGTGTGTGTGTGTGTGTGTGTGTGTGTGTGCATGTGTGCGTGTGTGTGTGTGTATAGGTGTGAAATTAGTAATGACCCAGGGGAGTGAGCCGTGGGGCCTCAGCTGCGGGGGGCAGAGTGACAGTCACATCTGAGACAGGTGCCTAGGCGCTGCGAACCATGTCAGTGTGTGTATGTGTGTGTGAAGCCCATGCACTGTGAATGGTGTCAGCTAGCTGAGACTACTGTAGCACTGCTACTGAGCCCAACACAGGCAACACACACACAGAAGTGGAAGTGGAAGGATGAGAAGTGGATTAAATTTAACTAAATTTAGGCATCCGACCCTAAAACTATTAAACCTACACAGAAAGATGGCATCTGTATCTGAGCTCGCTTGTATTTACTCTGCCCTCATCCTCCACGATGATAAAGCCACCGTCACAGAGGACAAGGCTGCCAATGTGACTATTGAGCCTTTATGGCCCAGTCTGTTCTCCAAGGCTCTGGCCAGCGTGGACATTGGCAGCCTGATCTGCAACATAGGTGCCGGTGGTGGAACTGCCCCGGCTGCTGTTGGAGGCGCCGCCCCTGCAGCAGACGCACCAGTCAAGGAGGAGAAGAAGGAAGAATCCGAGGAGGGTTCCAATGATGACATGGGCTTCGGTCTTTTAGACTAAACCAGTTTTTTGTAACTAATAAAATCAAAGAAACAGAAATGGCAACAACAAAAAAAAGGATGGGAATGGATGTTCATCATTGATTATAATGCCTGACCTGTGCCTATAATTTCATGTCTGTTACGTGAACTAATTGAGATGGTGGATTAAAGTCATGTTTATGTCACTCCTGTATACTGCCTCTGTCTGGTCTTATCTTTCGTATGTTGACATTCTACTCTCTGAACCCTGGAAATGGCATGTTACAGAAGTTAGCATTCACCCCATTATTTTCTTTATTCGTATTTGTTTGCTCAAATTGGCCTTCTTCCATCCCGACACACACTGACCAGACCACTGGCAATGTTCTTCACCCACTTGGGTGATAAACTTTAATAATGTAAGAGCCCGGACTTGGTAAATATGATTTGGAGATTGGATGATAATGGCTCCCTCTCTCTGTAGATAGTAGAATACATTTTGCATCCAATGAATCAAAGTTCAGCAAACTCAGTTTAAGATTTACAATGTAATGGGTACTGTTAGTGGAGGCTGGTGGGAGGAACTGGAATGGATAAAATGGAACAGTATCAAACACATTCCAGCCATTACAATGAGCCCGTCCTCCTATAGCTCCTCCCACCAGTCCCCACTGGCGCCAATATGGTGGATAGTTAGTGGAACTTTGTCAATCTTGTTGCCCTGGTAGATCTCTCTTGTAAAATCGGTCTTCTGACTTCAAAGGGACTTCCTGGTTAAATAAAGTATTCAATTACCATTTGGGTGTGTTTGTCACCCCCTGCTGGCGGTTTTCTATAAGAAGTTTCTTCCTTTTGTGACCTTGACCTTACCTGTCACATGACCTCAGTAAACAGGAAGTTTATTTCTCTAATGGAGGATGATGTTTGATTCTGCATACAGTCATGACCAAGCATTCATCAGGGTTGGTCGGTGTGAGTTCGCTAGCAAAAATACGGCGAGGTTGTTGTAGGCACATTATTGGGGACATGAGCAGAACTCCTGAAAGGGAAAATGGAGTCCCTAGAGAAAGCAAGTACAAGATGGGTGTCAGGGATGGAGTGACAGTATTATCATAAGGAGATGTGTACTTGGAAAACGGAGGAGGAAGGGAGGGAAAAAGAGAGGGAGAAGAGGTCTAAGAGAGTGAGGGAAGAAGGTGAGCTTGAGTCAGATAAATATGGTGGAAAAAAGGGAGATGGTTTGTCAAAGAAGAATGGTAGAAAGTGTAAGCAGAGGGAACTGAAGACAGGAGAAATGGAAGTAAATAAGGGTGAAGTATGGTAGGAGCGGTTAAGTTAGCGGAGACCAAGGTATGCACCGAGGATCATGGTGAAGAAGAGTGTGACAGTAGGAGTGAAGTTTAAGGAAAAAGTGGACTCTTGCCTTTTGGCTGATTCATTTGTGGTTTCACAGTGTGTGAAGAAATTTGTTGGGTCATGTGGAATCGGTGAGGTTAACCAGAAGTGGTCTAGTGATAATTGTTTGTGTTTCTGTTGGTCAGAGGAAAAATGCACTCGAAGTAAAATGAATGGGGGCAAGAAAAGTGAATTGTTTCATTCTCAAGTAAAGGGCACCAATGAAAGGAGTGATAACTGGGGTAGCAGTAGATATAAATGTTGACCAGCTGTGGGGGAAAGATTCCCGGTGTATGTGATGCTCGTCGTTTGATGTGACACAGACAGGGTGGCGAGAGTGGGGAAACAGAAGAGTCATTGTCTGTTCATTTGAGTTTTGAAGTTGTCTTTGCTTGACAAAGTGAAGTTAGTATATATAAGTTTTCCTGTACGAGCGTATGTGCCGCACACATTAAGATGTTACAGGTGCCAAGCTTATGGGCAGTGTGAAGGAGGGAGGATCCAAGGTGTGAGAAATGTGCAGAAGGGCATGAGACAAAGGAATGTGTAGTATTGGGGAAAGTAATGGAATGTGTTAATTGTAGGGGTGCCCATGGAGCTGGGGATCAGAAATGTCCAGTGTGAGAGAGGCAGGTTGTGGTTTTCAGGGTTAGAGTAGCGCAGAAGTCGTCATATGCTGAGGCAGTGAAGAAAGTAGACGAAGATGGGTTAAGGGGGAGGAGTGGTGAGAGTAGTAGAGATTTACCAGTACAGGGGGATAGGCCAGAAAGTGAAATAAGTTTCAACAAGATTGGATTTTTTAGCATTTATAGAAACGATTATCAATTGTACTGTAGGGGTGGAATGGAAGTCTTAGAAAATTGAGGTTGTGGTGGCAGCTGCAAAGAGGTATTTGGGTGTGTGAGACTTGACAGCAGAAGAGTTACAGGATGTGGAATAAATACATTTTATTAGCGGAATAGGGTGGTGTTCATTTTATATACAGTAATTTTGAAATGAGTGAGTATAGTGTTAGCTGTCAGGGTATTTATTTAGTAAGTTTTTATTTTTCATGTAATGTATAAGGGAGTTGTACTCCAGTCTTGTAGGTGGCGGTAATGCAACAAATTGGATGCCAACCGCCGTTAAAACCTCATAGAAGAAGATTCTGCATACAGTACCTTTATAATCTCCATCAATCTGCAAGCTTCTTATGACTTTGATAGCATTGTTGGTATCTAATATTATTTTACTTATCTCATGCTGTGGGTGGTTATTTTAGTGCATTTTGATACAAAACTTGATAACTTTGTAAAGATTAATGTCAGGATGAAACATGCTAGCTAGCTATGGCACCAAACACCACACTAGCTTAAATAATGAATTGGATACTTAATCTGATTCATTGGCTATCGAGCTGTAACTCTGTTAGATCTTTACTAGACTCTTTCATGTTTCTCAGAACAAGTAAACTTCAGTTGTACGGAATGATTGTCAAATACATAAATCGCCCTTCGTCTACCAAAAAAAGCAGGATAAATTGGCTCAGATGATAATGCCTACCAGATTGCGAAGTATTCTTGAAAAATGTTGGCAGCAATCAGGACTTAATGATAACATTGACATCTTCCTTAAGGAGTGGCAAATCAGTGGGTCAGCTGTACGGGGGATTTTAGTGCATATTGATTGGTTTAACGAGATATAATCTTGTGTTAGTACGCTGGCCAATGTTTGTTGCAATAGGCCTGAAGAGATTATCTGGAGGGCAAAAACAGAAGTATACTGTACATTTTAATGAGAGAATGTACATTCTATGTGTTGAATTCAGTTGAAAACATGCACTGTAACATGTGCAGTAATTGAGACAGAACTGATTACTTCCATGGAGGGAGGATATATCTTTAGCATTTCACCTCTGAAATTCTCAAATTAAGTTTTTTTTTTTAATTTTTAACTTTCTCAGGGGTTTGTGATTTGATAAGAGCTCTGAGAAAATGTACAAACAATTATCAGTCTAACGAGGCAGAGCTTGTCTCTGGAGCCGCGCATTAGCATAATTAGTCTTGGATGTAGGAACATGGCTTCCTTCTCTGCACTTTAGAGAAAAGAGACAAACAGTAAACCTTGAAGATCTTTGGCAATGATTACAGCATGGATGAAGCAATGTCTTCAACGTGGCTGGGAATACTAATGCTGTAGATGGCATTTCATATTACCATATTCAATGCAATACCAACTCTGATGAGAGGGCTTGGGTTAGGGCTAGTGTTGTGGTATCACACATGGTTGGTTGTTCAAAGATTAAGTGTTTAATGACATTGCCAAAGTCTTTCAACTTTCCTGAGTGAAGTTCAGATTTTATTGTATATTTAAATGTTGAGTGAAGTTCAGATTTTATCTTCTCAGAGCAGAAGTAGGCTCTCATGAAGACAGACAATGAATAGACAGTTGGTCCTCTAACTCTCTCTCTCTCTTCCTCTCCCTCCGTCAATTAAATTTCAATTCAATTTAAGGGACATTTATTAGCATGGGAACCATATGTTTACATTGCCAAAGCAAGTGAAATAGATAATAAACAAAAGTGAAATAAACTTTCTCAATATCAAGGCTATGTTTCTTGAGTCTGAACATAGTCAAAGATTTCCTTAATTTTGGGTCAGTCACAGTGGTCAGGTATTCTGCATGAGTCTCAATTTGGTGTTTGTCAAATTTTGTGAATTCTTGGTTGGTGAGCGGACCCCAGACCTCACAACCATAAAGAGTAATGGGTTTTTATAAATTATTGTTAAGTATTGTTAGCCAGATCCTAATTGGTATGTCAAATGTTATGTTCCTTAGAAGGCCCTTCTTGCCTTGTCTCTCAGATCGTTCACAGCTTTGTGGAAGTTACCTGTGGCGCTGATGTTTAGGTCAAGGTATGTATAGTTTTTTGTGTACTCTAGGGAAATTGTGTCCAAATTTGTATTTGTGGTCCTGGCAACTGGACCTTTTTTGGAACACCATTATTATTATTTTTTATCTTACTGAGATTTACTGTCAGGGCCTAGGTCTGACAGAATCTGTGCAGAAGATCTAGATGCTGCTGTAGCCCCTCCTTGGTTGGGGACAGAAGCACCAGATCATCAGCAAACAGTAGACATTTGACTTCAGATTGTAGTAGGGTCAGGCCAGGTGCTGCAGACTGTTCTAGTGCCCTCGCCAATTCATTGATATATATGTTGAAGTGGGTGGGGCTTAAGCTTCATCCCTGTCTCACCCCCCCAGACCTATGGAAAAATAAATTGATACATTTAACCATACACTTGTTGTTTGTGTACATGGATTTTAAATGTCATATGTTTTCCCCCCAACATCACTTTCCATACATTTTTATAGCAGACCCTCGTACCAAATTGAGTATAATATATTTTTTAATTAACAAAGTATGAGAAGACTTTGCCTTTGTTTTGGTGTGTTTGTTTGTCAATTAGGGTGTGCAGCATGAATACGTGGTCTGTTGTACGGTAAAAAGCCAATTTGACATTTGCTCAGTACATTGTTTTCGCTGAGGAAATGTTTAAGTCTGCTGTTAATGATAATGCAGAGGATTTTCCCAAGATTGCTGTTGACGCATATTGGTAGTTATTGCGGTCAAAATTGTTTCCATTTTTGTGGATTGGGGTGATCAGTCCTTGGTTCAAAATATTGGGGAAGATGCCAGAGTTGAGGATTAAGTTAAAGAGTTTAAGTATAGCCAATTGGAATTTGTGGTCTGTATATTTGATCATTTAATTTAGGATACCATCAACTCCACAGGCCTTTTTGGGTTGGAGTGTTTGTATTTTCTCCTGTAGATCATTCAATGTTATTTGAGAATCCCGTGGGTTCTTGTAGTCTTTAATATATAATTCTAAGATTTGTATTTTATCATGTATATGTTTTTGCTGTTCTTTGTTCTTTGTTATAGAGTCAAAAAGATTGAAGAAGTGGTTTGTCCATACATCTCCATTTTGGATAGATAACTCTTTGTGTCGTTGTTTGTTTAGAGTTTTACAATTTTCCCAGAAGTGGTTAGTTTCTATGGATTATTCAATTTCATTGAGCTGATTTCTGACATGCTGTTCCTTCTTTTTCCGATGTGCATTTCTGTATCGTTTTAGTGATTCACTATAGTGAAGGCGTAGGCTCAGGTTTTCTGGGTCTCTGTGTTTTTGGTTGGATAGGCTTCTCAATTTCTTTCTTAGGTTTTTGCATTCTTCATCAAACCATTTGTCATTGTTGTTAATTTTCTTAGGTTGTCTGCTTGAAATGTTTAGATTTGATAAGGAAGCTGAGTGCCACACCCTGACCTTAGAGAGCCTTTTATGTCTCTATTTGTTTGATCAGGGTGTGATTTGGGTGGGCATTCTATTTCTTTGTTTCTGGCCGAGTGTGGTTCCCAATCAGAGGCAGTGTTCTATCGTTGTCTCTGATTGAGGATCATACTTAGGCAGGCCTTTTTTCCCCACCTGTGATTGTGGGTGGTTGTCTATGTGTAGTGGCCTGCGAGCACTACGTAGCTTTACGTTCGTTTGTTATTTCTTGTTTTGTTGGCGACGTTCTAAATAAAAGTATAATGTACGCTCACCACGCTGCGCCTTGGTCCACTTCTTCCGACGAGCGTGACACTGAGAGGTCAATTCAACTGTTTAGGTTTTCTACTGCTAAGTTTACACCTCCACTATTACACTGAAACGTTTTGTCCAGGAAATTGTCCAGAAGGAATTGAATTAATTGTTGCCTAATAGTTTTTGTTTGTAGATTTACACTATTTTCCTTCTCTCTCTCTCACCGTCTCTCACCTACTTTTATCAATGACCTTGTTTCCAAATCAATGAGGAATATCAAAGCAGGTCTTACTGTCTGAACATTCCAGATTGAGGTTGTTGCACTGTCAAGAGTAATCAGCCACACAGAAAAATACTCAAGTGAGACATTGATCTAAAAATTACCCAAGCTCACATTATACAAAATTATCCAACAACATTCTCACATCATAGTGTGGAAGAAAGAGTAGGCTATACATTCATTGAGGATATATTTTCCAGTATTTCTACAATATTTTCCAAAAGTGTTTTTGGTTGAGATGAAACGTCAGTGCTGTACTGTAGCTCAAATCTGAGACTCTTTGGTCCCTGGTCATAATCTACAGGCCTGGAGGTCCAGTCTCTCTCCAGACGTTCATGTGTGAAATTTACTTGCTTCATTGAAGCTTATCCACTTTTAACCAAGTCCCAGTTGAAAGATCTGAATCTCTATGAGAGGGGAAAAAGAGGACTCCAGCTTTCCTCCTCTCTCATTTCATTCTCTCATCTTTCCTCTCTCCATTCACTTCTCACTTTTATACATTGGGAAATGCTTCTCATTTGAAATGTTTCCTCAAAGTAAAGCACACACCTTCTGAACTTCAGCGGACAGTTTTGTGGGGTGGAAATGTACGGTCCATCTTTCCTCCCTCCCTCATTCCCTCACACTTCACTGATCACACACTTCACCGATCCTCCAGGCTCACTTTCCATGAATAACAAACTACCTCCTTCAAATCATATATATATATCCTAACATACACATACACACACACACACACACACGGGCACACACGGGCACACACACACACACACACACACACACACACACACACACACACACACACACACACACACACACACACACACACACACACACACACACACACACACGGGCACACACACACACGGGCACACACACACACGGGCACACATAAATGGTGCTCCAGTACTAACCACTATACTGTGCCTTTGGAAAGTATTCAGACTATTTCCACATTTTGTTAAATTACTGCCTTTTTCTAAAATTGATTTTTTTTAAATCCTGAGCAATCTACATACAATACTCTATAACGACAAAGCGAAAACAGTTTTTTTGATACTGTTACACATTTACAAAACACAACCCAGATACTTTATTTACATAAGTATTCAGACCTTTTGCTATGAGACTTGAAATTGAGCTCAGGTGCATTCTGTTTCCATTGATCATCCTTGAGATGTTTCTAAAACTTGATTGGAGTCCATCTGTGGTGAATTAAATTGATTGGACATGATTTGCAAAGGCACACACCTGTCTATATAAGATCCCACAGTTGAAAGTGCATGTCAGAGCAAAAACAAAGCCATGAGGTCAAAGGAATTGTCTGTAGAGCTCCGAGACAGGATTTTGTCGATGCACAGATTTGGGGAAGGGTACCAAAATAATTCTGCATTTAAGGTCCCCAAAAACACAGTGGCCTCCGTCAGTCTTAAATGGAAGAAGTTGGAAACAACCAAGACTCTTCCTAGAGCTGGCCAAACTGAGCAATTGAGGGAGAAGGGCCTTGGTCAGGGAGGTGACCAAGAACCTGATGGTCACTCTAACAGAGCTCTAGAGGTTCTCTGTGGGGATGGGAGAACCTTCCAGAAGGACAACCTTCTCTGCAGCAATCCACCAATCAGGCCTTAATGGTATAATAGTATAATGGCCAAATGGAAGTAAAAGTAAAAGACACACGACAGCCCACTTGGAGTTTGACAAAAGGCACCTAAAGACTCTCAGACTATGAGTATCAAGATTCTTTGGTCTGATGAAACCAAGACTGAACTTTTGTCCTGAATGCAATGTGTCACATCTGGAGGAAACCTGGCACTATCCCTACGGTGAAGCAATGGTGGTGGCAGCATCATGTTGTGGGGATGTTTTCAGTGGCAGGGACTGGGAGACTAGTCAGGATCAAGGTGAAGTTGAACGGAACAAAATACAGAGAGATCCTTGATGAAAACCTACTCCAGGGTGCTCATGACCTCAGACTGCGGCAAAGGTTCACCTTCCAACAGGACAACGACCCTAAGAATACAGTCAAGACAACGCAGGAGTGGCTTTGGGACAAGTCTCTCAATGTCCTTTAATGGCCCAGCCAGAGCCCGGACTTGAACCTGATCGAACATTATTATTAAAAACATTTTTAAACCTTTATTTAACTAGGCAAGTCAGTTAAGAACAGATTCTTCTTTACAATAATGGCCTACCCCAGCCAAACCCGGACGATGCTGGGCCAATTGTGCACCGCCCTATGGGACTCGCAATCATGGCCGGTTGTGATACAGCCTGGAATCAAACCAGGGTCTGTAGTGATGCCTCTGGCACTGAGACGCAGTGCCTTAGACCACTGTGCCTCTCGGGAGCCTCAACATCTATGGAGAGACCTGAACATTTTCAAAAACCTGCTTTTGCTTTGTCATTATCTGGTATTGTGTGTCGATTACTGAGGATTTTTTTTGTTGAATCAATTATAAAATAAGGTTGTAATGTAACATACTTTCCGAATGCACTGTAAGTCCATCTGAATTCAGTGATTATACATTAATAACGTCTTCCTGTGCCGTGGTTGAAAATTTGGATTCATCAGGCAGACTCAACCCAGCAGAAATTAAGATGCCCTTCATCTTACAAGCGGACATAAAAACATTACGCCCGAACCCTCTGGATGCATTTCAAATGGTGCCCTATTCCCTATACACTATGGGCCCATATCAAAAGTAGTGCACTTCACAGGGAATAGGGTGCCATTTGGGCCAGGACTTCTCCTCTCTCTGCAGAGCAGGGTAGGCAGGCTTAACGGAGCATTAGAAAGTCATTATTACAGCTGCGTATGATTGATCCTCATAGAGAGACCTGGCGGTACAACTTAACAATTAACCCAGCAGCTATTAAACACTGGCGCTAGCTACGGCAGAGCAGACTATAAATCACTCTGTTTTACACCTCTGGGTTTCAGATAAGAGAGGACTTTATTACTGTAGCATATTGAATCAATAAAAAATTAAGCAAGAAAAAAAAAGTTTGCTTCTAGTCCAGATGGTTGGGCTGTGGTTGTGTTTTATTGATCTACTGTACTTTGGGTTGTTCTTGCTGACACATGGATTGCGTCCAAAATGGCAACCATATTTAGTTAAGTATCTCTTTTATTTTACAGTATTTGGGGTGAGGAAAGCAAATGTAAACAGTAAGGCCATCTTTGTTTGCTTTAAGCTTTGGCTTGAGAAAAGGGTTTGCATTGGCTTTACTCTGAAACCTAACCTAGACTAACTGTACAAATGGGGATTTGGTTAAACGCTTTTGTGGACTCAATTACATCCCAATGCTGCCTCTGAGAGAGCACCACATTAATTCAAAATCACATTACATTTCTGACAATACCATCAACTGGATATGTGGTGGAAAAATAAGAAAGCCATATTCGTATTACTGGTAATTTTCTGTAATATCGATATGGCTTTGTAGGATCAGTTTATCACTGTAGGTAGGTTGATACTGCTCACTGTATTATGCTTTCAAAAACAATGAGTACATATCACAATTTCTGTATATATCTTGGTATAAACACTTTAGCACGAAGATTCCACTGCAACAGGAATAAAACGTGAAATACATGTTTTCAAAAAGAATGTGTGCATAAAACAATTTCAGCATATATCTTGGTATTATCGCTTCAGCATGAAGATTCCATTGTAACAGGAATACAACTCATGTGAAATACTTTGCCAAAGTTTGGTACTGTAAGTATGCATTATGGTAACTGTGTAACTAAGGACCACCACTTTGTCCGTCACATACTAAAGAGTTCACTTCATCACGAGTCTCCCTTCATTCTTAGATTCTATGACTTTTTCTAGGCTTCCAATTCCACTCATTACACACACTGATGAAAAAGGAATTTCTGATTTGTCACTCATTCTAAAACAGAGGATGAGTCTGAAGGGGGGAATGGGTACAATGAATGAACTTGGTTGACTCCCCTCTCCTCTCCTCTGAACGGTACCTATAGGGCTGACAGAACCACTCTGCGCACCACTGTGCAGAATCACAAATAATTGCCTCTCTGCTCTTCGTATTAAAGAGGCCATCGGGACTCATCTGAGGCAGAGGAATTCAATTCTTCTTTTGTAATGTGATTTCATTCAGCCAGCTGGACCACAGCCAGATAATATTTAATGCCCTTTTATTTTCCTCAGCGCTAGGCGCTACCTCTCTTTGGCCCAAGGTCTCAGCGCACCGCAGATTGCTGCTCATGTCCCATCATCGCCATACGGAAACAGACAAAACGTTTGAGAATGGCAATGTTTGAGAATGGCTATGTCATATCTCTGTGCAGGCAAAGATAATGGTCCTTTGTGCTGCGGGAGCTGTTAATTGGCTAAATATCCAAGGATTAAACACCACTCTCACTCTCTACTGTCAGGCTATTTTACTTTCAGGATAAAACTATTAAGACTATTCAACTCCAGTAATCAGGGATGTAAGGAGGAAACAAGATTCATGGCATGACTGAGATTGTGCAAGATTAGATACAGTGATCCTGATAATTACCTAAATGTACCAACTTGTCACTGTCATTTAGATTTGTGAAATTTGTCAGTTGAAAGGTGTTTTTGTTCTGATTCACTTTACTGTTGAGTCTAATCTTAAAATAAACATACCTGTTACCGTGGAAATAAGATTTAGCAAAGCTGTTTAAGAGTGCTGAAAGAGATATGACAAACAGGATCAGAACTGTGCTTACGAGTCTCGAACTTTGGACCTTGTATACTGCTGCTGCAATATACCATTCTATTTATCAACCTACTTGTTGAATGTGGTGACTCAGTGGCCTCGTTGTTGTTTTGACCATTACGATACTTGTGTATCTGTTGGCTGTTGTTCATTTGGTTACTCCCTGTCTGACCTTGGCATCAAATTTCACTGTATTTTGAACGGAAACTCTCTAAAGTGTATAGTATTACCGTGCAAAACAACAATACACATCAGTGTTGTGCTAAACCTGGCATAATTAACCACGTGCAATCCTCTGAAGCACGATTCATCCACACAGCTTTTGGCAAATTATAAAACATTTTACCATGGAATTTCCCACCGAGATTGTATTTTCTTCTCATTAACTAATGTGGCTGACGAGACACCAATGGCTGTCAATGCACTTCAACTTAATGAATCTTCATAATGTCACCTACGGCGAGAGAGAGCTGGGGGTTGAGGAGAATACACTCAATTACCAACACATTTACTCATTAAAGCCGTAGCGGAAGGAAAACAGATTTAGGATGCGTGTATCAGCATCCGTGTTGGATATGCTGTGTGCATATACATGCTTTCGGTGATGGTCGATATATTTCTCATCTCATCTGCGTGGTTAGGTTTTATAAGAAGGAACATTATGTTCAAGCGTCAACAGGGGGCAGTACGGACAAATGCAGGATGAGAAAAAACAAATAATTTTCAGAGGGATAGAGAGAGAGAAATATATAATGTATTTGCTGTACTTAAGCTCAAAGAAAACCCACAGAAATTTCCCTCTGATCTTGAACTAAACGATACAGTGAGGTATGCTATTTTATGCCTGGAGGATATAGTCTATAGACAAATGAACTGCTGTGGAGAAGGACAAGGCAGTGCAGTGTAGTGCCAACCTTTCAACAGCAGGCCAGTCTACGGAGCCAGACCAGACCACTGTTCTGTACGTCCCAAGACAACAATAATGATCTCTCTCTCTCTCTCTCTCTCTCTCTCTCTCTCTCTCTCTCTCTCTCTCTCTCTCTCTCTCACTCACTCACTCACTCACTCACCACTCACTCACTCACTCACTCACTCACTCACTCACTCACTCACTCACTCACCACTCACTCACTCACTCACTCACTCACTCACTCAGCTTTCCACCTGCAAGCTGCACAGAGATGTCTGTACAATGAGGGGATGTGCTGGAGAGACACTGCTTGGAATGGATCTGAGGAGGCCACGGGACCTTGGGTACGATCTGGAGCAGGTTCATGTGTCAGCCATTACATCGTTCTGTCGCACTGTGCTTTGGGCATGGAAAAAAGACCAGGAGCATGGATAATGGAGGAGCCACTGTTTCACAAGCCACTTATCTGGACCAAAGTGCTGTCCTCTTCCAGCTTGCGGCTCAGGCTTGTGAGAGTGGGGTTCAGTAAGTTGGGTGACCTGCAAGAAAAGGCAAGGTGGAAAAAGGCCAGCTTCCTCCATAAAAAAAACACCAGGCTGCTTCAGCAGGTGGTAGAGGGTGTTCGTGCTGCACTACTGGGCATATTCCGAGAGCTGCTGGGCTGTAAGGCAGAGACTAGACCGTCTAACCACGAATGACACTAACCTACCTCCTTTCACCATTGCTGCCGCTGCAGGGGAACACCAGAAGTGTGAGGGAATGATCTTACCATTCAAGACTCCAGAGCTGGGGGCCTTTTGCACAGCCAGCAAAAGGGCTCTCTGTTTGCAGTGGCTCAGAAAGACCAACTGCATGTTGGTCTGAGATGATGTTGCCGCTCTTTGTATAAGGGGTGGCAGGTAGCCTAGTGGTTAGAGCGTTGGGCCAGTAACTGAAGGTTGCTGGATCGAATCCCCTAGCTGACAAGGTAAGAATCTGAATCTGTTCCGCCCCTGAATAAGGCAGTAACCCACTGTTCGGTAGGCCGTCATTGTAAATGAGAATTTGTTTGTAACTGACTTGCCGAGTTAAATAAAGGTACATAAAAAAAATATTAAAAAATAAGCCTCCCATAGAGGAGTGTGCTGCTGGTCTACAATGCAGGATTATTCAAAGTGCTATTGCCACGAACAGATACGTGTCACACCGATCCATCAGTGGGGAGGAGACAGTGCTGTGTGGGTGGTGTATAGGCCTAGGGTGGGGGCTGACTCTGGACCTATATGTAGCCAACAGGTGGAGGGACTGCCTAGTAAAAAATAACAATGTGGAAGAGCAGGAAACATGAGACGCGGGGTATAAGGACCCCAGAGCAGTGCTGCCGAAGTGGGCTCGGTTCAAACTGGAGCATGCATAAGAGGGACTGGTGAACCATCTGTAGGGGTGTGGGGCGTCAGGGGGAATCTATGTAGAGTGGGTGAGGAGGGGGGTTTGGTTCTAACTTTCTGTTAAAATTAAGTAAAGTTTATGCTTTTAATGATGAAGCTATTGGGCCAATAAAAATGACCCTCCCCCCATCTTATTTATTTATATAATCAGGGCTGACAACTAGGCAGGCATGGAGGAGAAACATTTTATGTGCAAATGGAGGGGATTATATTTTCATTCTACCAACCGCCACTCCAACTGCCATTATCATATCCCCTATATCCTCTGTAGAGGGGGAATTAGACTGTATCAGTAAGCGAGCGGTGATGCAATTTGAGAGGGATGACATGCAACGTAGTCGTGTGACAAAGTGCTCGTCACATCTCCCTCTCCGCCACAGGATTGATCTTGGCACTTTGATCTGTGGGACAAATTGAGATGATTAAGACATGATGTACATTTGACACCTGTGGATGAATGGAGCATGTTTTTGGCAAAGTGTCAGAGGCCTTTCTGTAGCCAAGCATGTGTCTCAAATAGAACCATATTTCCTATAGAGTGCACTACTTCTGATAGCATGTATGTCAAGAGAGAGAGAGCAAGAGAGAGGAGAGAAAAATATGGTATTATGGTATTCTTTTATTTCACGGTTATGGTACTTCAATTCCACGGTAACCGAATTATGCTTTGACTCACTTTGTTCACTTTAAAATGTATGCCAAACAGAAACCACTGCTTTCAAAGTTTAATAAACCATACAGCTCTATGCACATTGACTACTTTTATCAATTCCCACTGAAAAATGTACATAAACCAATTTAGTGGAAGAACTAGAATGAAATTATGGTAAATCTCCCTCAGGTTTTTATGTGACCACATTCTCCAAAAAATGATGTTTAAATATCTGCTCCAAATTGAGATTCAAAGATCTCTGCAGAAAGAATGGGGTGTCAGTTTTGACATGGTAACCTTGATTTGGAAAACATTTAGGTTATTTAACTATACTAAGTGAAGTGTATTTACACCTTTGAATGTCATTCTCTTCATGTTTCACAAGTTTGGACATCACAGCACAGCAGAGCATAGTAGACAGTGCAGTACAGTATAGTTCAGTAGAGTACAAGACAATATACTATACTATACTCTACTGTACTGTACTTTTCTTTAAATGTATTGTCCTGTACTGCTGTGTTGTATTGGACTGTACTCTACTGTGCTTTACTCACTGTAATGTATTGTACTGTACTGTCTTGTACTCTACTGTGTCATACTCACTAGACTGTACTCAGTACTTTACTGTATTGTACTGTACTCTACTGTGTTCTACTCACTGTACTGTACTGTGCTATCCAAAGGCCAGGGTGAACTGACCAAATTTCAACTACTTTTCAACTTGCATGGACATCCGGTGTTGGTCGGTGCTCAGTGGGTGAGGATGCTGGTTAAAATAAATGGAAAGAGTGGGGGCTGGGAAATGAAGTGGGTAGGTGTCAGAAAGAGCCAATTTGGTAACAGAATTACGAGTTTTAATCACGTAACAATTAATATCAATAAAATCACGATAACGAATTGGTAGATCTACCACTACTTGTTACTTCTGTGAAATTTCATTATCTTCCCTCCTCATGAGGGAGATAGATTTTTGGGGATTTAGGTTACAGAATTACAAGGCACAAGCCCTAAAAGTACTGAAAGTAAACAATTTCTCCAAAACTTAACATACAGTGCATTCGGAAAGTATTCAGAACCTTATTCTAAAATGGATTATATATTTTTTGGTTTCCTCATCAATCTTCACACAATACCCCATAATGACAAAGCAAAAGCAGGTTATTAGATCATTTTCAAATGTATTAAAAATAAAAACCTGAAATCACATTTACAGTAGTATTCAGAACCTTTTCTCAGTACTTTGTCGAAGCACCTTTGGACGCTATTGCAACCTCAAGTTTTCTTGGATATGACACTACAAGCTTGGCACACCTGTTTTTAGGGAGTTTTTCCCATTCTTCTTTGCATATCTCCTCAAGCTCTGTCAGGTAGGATGGGGAGCATTGCTGCACAGCTATTTTCAGGTCTCTCCAGAGATGTTCAATCTCGTTCAAGTCCGAGCTCTGGGTGGCCCACTCAAGCACATTCAGAGGCTTGTCCCGAAGCCACTCCTGGGTTGTCTTGGCTGTGTACTTTACCTCTTGCTACGGGATCGTAATTATAGCCTCAAGCTCATTAGCATAACGCAACGTTAACTATTCATGAAAATTGCAAATGAAATTAAATAAATATATTGGCTCTCAAGCTTAGCCTTTTGTTAACAACACTGTCATCTCAGATTTTCAAAATATGCTTTTCAACCACAAGCATTTGTGTAAGAGTATTGATAGCTAGCATAGCATTAAGCCTAGCATTCAGCAGGCAACATTTTCACAAAAACAAGAAAAGCATTCAAATAAAATCATTTACAGTGCCTTGCGAAAGTATTCGGCCCCCTTGAACTTTGCGACCTTTTGCCACATTTCAGGCTTCAAACATAAAGATATAAAACTGTATTTTTTTTTGTGAAGAATCAACAACAAGTGGGACACAATCATGAAGTGGAACGACATTTATTGGATATTTCAAACTTTTTTAACAAACCAAAAACTGAAAAATTGGGCGTGCAAAATGAAAATGTTCAGTTTTTCCAAAAAGATTATTTGTGTAGGAGAAATCGCTCCGTTTTGTTCATCACGCTTGGCTAAGAAAAAACCCAGAAAATTCTGTCATTATAACGCCAAACTTTTGTCCAAATTAACTCCATAATATCGACAGAAACATGGCAAACGTTGTTTAGAATCAATCCTCAAGGTGTTTTTCACATATCTATTCGATGATATATCATTCGTGGAAGTTTGGTTTCTCCTCTGAACCACATGGAAAAATGCATGCAGTTGGAGATTACGCAATAATGTCGACGGGGGACACCAAGCGGACACCTGGTAAATGTAGTCTCTTATGGTCAATCTTCCAATGATATGCCTACAAATACGTCACAGTGCTGCAGACACCTTGGGGAAACGACAGAAAGTGTAGGCTCATTCCTTGCGCATTCACAGCCATATAAGGAGACATTGGAACACAGCGCCTCCAAAATCTGGGGCATTTCCTGTTTGAAATTTCATCTTGGTTTCGCCTGTAGCATCAGTTCTGTGGCACTCACAGATAATATATTTGCAGTTTTGGAAACGTCAGTGTTTTCTTTCCAAAGCTGTCAATTATATGCATAGTCGAGCATCTTTTCGTGACAAAATATCTTGTTTAAAACGGGAATATCCCCACAGCCTGATGCTGCCTCCACCATGCTTCATCGTAGG